>NC_058082.1:178252043-178908829 GCF_014858855.1 Bufo gargarizans
AGATGGCCTTGGGCCGAGTAGTCCATTATTGCCTTTCGGCCAATCGCCTCTCACAACCCACCAATTTGTGTCCCATATACGCCCTCTGTTGGCCAGCTTAGGTGTGGATCCAGCTTCGGTGTCGGGTCATTCATTCCGCATCAGGGCTGCATCCGCAGCTTCATAAAATCAGGTGCCGACGCACGTCATCCAAAGTTAGGTTGCTGGCGGTCATCGTGTTTTAGCAGGTATAGTCCTCATCCTAAAGTCGAAATGTTGCTTGCTTTTCAGAATCTGGTTCTGTAATTTTGTGTTGTGCTAAAGGAAATCCTGCCTTTAAGTTTGCTGTTTTTGCCCTCTATTCAGGCTGTTACGGTTACTCCCCGGCTAGCTGGGAGCTGGACCGCTTGGATAGTCTGGATCTCTGTTTAGGGAGAGAGAGAGAGGAGCCGCTTTGTCGCGATATCCAGAAGGATCCTGTAAATGTAGAACAATCCCGGTAATGATCTTTCAGCTAGGATAATCCTTCCCCCCTCCACAAACGAGTCGAGGCTGCGATTTGAAGGTTAAGCAAGACTGATGTTTATTGACCCGGGGCCTCCTTTTATGCCATCCTGCCCTGGGAAGGGCTACATTTACATGATTACCACAATACACAATTACATGTCTGGGACAGCCCCCACGTCTCCTCCCCTCAGATAAGCCTTTAACATAATCAACCCACACACAATGTTACCCAAGTTCTGGATGTACCCCAAAACCAGGGGGTACATCTTTACATTCGGTATCCTCAGACAGTCCTGGTGTAGGGGAACAACATATCCAAAATCCGGCTCCGTCGGTCCAAGGGTTCGGGAGTTACGGGTCCCTGAAGTCCTGACCGACCGCACACAGTGTAATTAACAGTTTTGTAACAGTGTAACTAACAGTTTTGTAACAGTGCTCCCTTTTTGTGGAACACTCTGGCAGACACTGTCTGACCCCTTTTCGGGGCAGACTAAGGCTGTCCAGACCGCGGGTTATGCTGGGCTGAGGTCTGTTTGTCTGGACAACCCGTCAGCGTTGCCATTCTGTTTCCCAGGTCTGTAGGTAATGGTGAAGTTGAAGGGTTGTAATGACAGACTCCAACGTAAAAGTCTGCCGTTATCCCCCGAGACCCGGTTTAGCCACACCAACGGGTTATGGTCAGTAACCAGAGTGAACTCTTGTCCATACAAATAGGGAGTCAATTTCTTTAGTGCCCACACCAAAGCCAAACACTCTTTTTCTACCGCTGCATAGCTGACTTCGCGTGGCAGGAGCTTACGGCTGATGTAGACAACTGGGTGCTCCCCTCCGTCTTCGCCTACTTGGCTGAGGACAGCTCCCAGCCCGAACATGGAAGCGTCTGTATGGACGATAAAACGTTTGTTAAGGGCTGGGGCCGCCAAGACGGGAGCGTTGACAAGAGCAAGTTTGAGAGCTTGGAAAGCCGTTTCACAGTGGGGAGACCACAGGACCTGTCGAGGTAAGTTTTTCTTGGTCAGGTCAGTCAGGGGTTTGGCAAGTGTGCTGTAGTCTGGTACAAACCGTCTGTAGTACCCTGCTGTGCCCAGGAATGCTAGGACCTGAGTCTTAGTGGTGGGGGTGGGCCAATTGGCAACAGCTTCTATCTTGGCCGGCTCTGGTCGCTGTTTCCCACACCCCACCCGGTGACCCAGGTACTGTACCTCGGCCATCCCAAAGTGGCATTTTTCTGGCTTCAGAGTCAGGCCCGCAGTCCGGATCTGATCCAGAACCATTCCTACGTGAGCTAAGTGGTCCCCCCAGGACTCACTGTGGATCGCTATGTCGTCCAGGTATGCGCAAGCAAAACTCTGGAAGCCATCCAGGAGCCTATCAACCAAGCGCTGGAATGTAGCTGGGGCATTCTTCATCCCAAACGGCATTACCTTAAAATGATATAAGCCGAACGGGGTGACGAATGCTGACTTGGGGACAGCCTCCTGGGCCAGGGGAATCTGCCAGTAACCCTTGCAGAGGTCGATGGTGGTCAGATAATTTCCCCTGGCTATACGATCGAGTAGCTCGTCTACCCTGGGCATAGGGTAAGCGTCCGTCACTGTCTTTTCATTGAGCCTCCGATAGTCTACGCAAAACCAGGTTGTACCATCTTTCTTGGGCACCAGGACCACTGGAGAAGCCCAGGGACTATCGGAGGGCTCAATTACCTTGAGTTGGAGCATCTCATCGATCTCCTTCTTCATCTCTGCCCTAACTGCCTCGGGGATTCGGTAAGAAGCCTGGCGTAAAGGAGCTTGTCCCGGGGTATCTACCTGGTGGGTGGTTAAGGTAGTGTACCCTGGCTTCTGGGAGAAAGTGGGGCTTTTGGACTGCAGAAGTTGGTTAAGCTGCTCCCTTTCAGTGGGGCTAAGTCGGTCCCCTATCTTGACCTGAGCTACTATATCTGCGTGGGGACTTTTTTCTAACAGATCTGGAATGGGTAGACTGTCGGGGTCTTCCTGAGGGGGACAGCATATGGCCGTCACGTTCTCCGGCCGCTCAAGATATTCCTTGAGCATGTTCACATGGAATGTCTTTCTAAGATTGCTGTCATGGCAGCTAGCTATTACGTAGGTGGTGTCTCCCCTTTTCTCCACTATCTGATAGGGGCCCTGCCAGGACGCCTGTAATTTGTCTGTCTTAACTGGCTTAAGCACTAACACCTTTTGTCCTAGGGTAAAGATTCTCTTTCGGGCCCCCCGATCGTACCACACCTTCTGTCTTCTCTGGGCCGACTGGAGGTTAGCCTGCACTGATTTAGCTAATTGCTCCATTCGGTCCCTGAGTTCCAGCACGTACGGCACAATGGGGACACCGTCAGTCTCCATCTCTCCCTCCCAGTGCTCCCGGATCAGGTTTAGGGGTCCCCGTACTTTTCTTCCGTAGAGCAACTCGAAGGGCGAAAACCCGGTCGTTTCCTGGGGCACCTCCCGATAAGCAAATAGGAGGTGTGGCAGAAAACGCTCCCAGTCTCGGTATTCCTGAGTAAATGTTTTGAGCATTTGTTTGAGGGTCCCGTTGAACCTCTCACAAAGTCCGTTTGTCTGGGGGTGGTATGGAGAGCTCAGGAGGGACTTAATTTTGCAAACCTGCCAGAGTTGCTGAGTCAATTCGGCCATAAATTGGGTGCCTCGGTCGGACAGGATTTCTTTCGGAAATCCTACCCGGGAAAACACCTGCACCAGCGCATTCGCTACCGTATCCGCTTGGATGTTGGATAGGGCGACAGCTTCCGGGTACCTGGTAGCGTAGTCCACTACGGTAAGAATGTAGCGCTTACCGGAGGGACTAGGGGTAGCCAGCGGTCCTACTAGGTCAATAGCAACCCTGCTGAAGGGTTCCTCCACAATGGGCATATTTACTAAATGAGCTTTAGGGTGATCGCCTCTCCTCCCTACTCGTTGGCACACATCGCAGGTCTTACAATAAGTCCTAACATCAGCGTGTACCCCTGGCCAAAAGAATGTGTGAGTAATGCGGTGTAGTGTGCGGGTTACAGCTAGGTGGCCTGCCAAGGGAATGTCATGTCCTATCTTGAGTATTTCTCGACGGTATTTGTGGGGCACTACCAGCTGTCGCCTCTGCTGCTCCCTTTTCTCCGTCAAGCGATACAGCTTTCCCTTTTCCCATAAAAAGGTTTCGTTATCTGACCCGCTCCCTCCGGTCTCTGCTCGTTCCCGGTACTTTTGTAATGTCGGGTCAGTCTTAGACTCTGTCTCGAAAGCATCTGGGGTGTCCCAGGGTATGGGACCTAACGGGTCAGTCGAGGTCGGGGTAGGTCTTACCTGTGTCTCCCGCACCGGTGATAGTTCTTGCTCCGTTCGGGCTTGGGCTCTGGTAGTCACTGGGTTTGCCTCGTTGTTGTACACTGGAGCATAGGCAGAAGTCATGGGGCCCAAATCGTTGCCCAGTAGTACTTCGGCAGGTAAATTATCCATTATGCCCACGTTTACGGACCCCTTTCCCACTCCCCAATCAAGATGTACTTTAGCGGTCGGAATTTTGTACACATCCCCTCCCGCCACTCTAACGGCCACAGTCTGCCCTGATCGCTTGTGCTCCGGCACCAAATGACTCTGGACTAGTGTAATGGTAGCCCCCGTGTCTCTTAACCCCTCAGTAGATCGCCCCTCGAGCCATACCTTCTGCCGATGGTGCTGGCGGTTATCCGAAGCAGCATATACCGGATCTGCTTCGTGAAGTGGTCCCAAATATTCCTCCATAGGGGCTTCTTGGTTAACACAGAGCGCCCGGGCAGGACGAGATGACCCAGGGGGGTAATTATAATTCCGGGGGGTCTGGTGTGCATTAAGGGGGCAGCTAGCCATGCGGTGGCCTGGTTGATTGCATCGGTAGCAGGTCGGTCTGGGACGATCAGAGTTGTTATTCGGTGGTCCTGAGTAACGTGCGGGGCCCGCGGGCACCGAGGCTCGGAATTCAGTACGTGGTGGCGTGCGGTAAACATCTTTGTGTTCGACCCGTGCTGGGGCTCGGTAGTTCGTGGGTTCGTGTAGACGGGAGTCGTAATGTTCATCGGCCAATTTGGCTGCTTCTTCTAAGGTAGAGGGTCGTCTGTCTCGCAGCCATTCCTTCCCCTGCTGCTCCATGCCGTTATAAAAATGTTCTAAGAGAAATAATTGTAAAATTTCCTCACCAGTCACAGCTTTACTTCCGCTCATCCAGTGATTTGCCGCTCTCCGCATTCGGTGCGCCCATTCCATATGTGTGTCGTTAGGCTTCTTTCTCGTGCTACGAAATTGTCTGCGATACGTGTCAGGAGTTACAGCGTACCGCCGCAACAGTGTCTCTTTGACCAGCGCATACTGTGTCACTTCCTCAGCGCCCAGAGTCCGAAATGCTTCCAGAGCTCGCCCGGATAGTTTTCCAGACAATATCGTGGGCCACTCTCTGTTGGGAATCTGGTGCAGGGCACATTGCCTCTCGAAGTCCGCCAAATATTCATCGATTCCTGTCTCGCTTTCTAGGAAGGGTCTAAAAGCCGCATAGGGTATCTTTGGCCTCCCGGCGTTTCCGACAGGAACGATTACCTGAGGTGCTTCGGCATTGCGGTGTGCGGTCACTAGGCTGAGTTCGTGGGCTCGAGCCTTCCGTATATCCTCGTCCGCTTCTGCCATCAACTGCTGTACCAGTTCCATAGGTGGGTTCGGCCCGTATAGAGAGAGCCTCTCCCGAACAATCCTGGTCTTTTCGTCACTACTCGTGGTCGGGGTTTCTGCCATCGTGAAGCCCTGATCCAGTTCGGTTAGTTCTGCGATCAGTTCCCTTCTCGGACGGTTGCTGGCGTTCCCCCCTCTGCTTTCGAGTAAATCCTTCAGGGTCGCACGTTTCAATTTTTCGTAAGCGCTCTCCATCCGTTCAGTACCTCTCCTAGGAAATCCAGGACAATCCCACCCCTGCCATCCAAATGTTACGGTTACTCCCCGGCTAGCTGGGAGCTGGACCGCTTGGATAGTCTGGATCTCTGTTTAGGGAGAGAGAGAGGAGCCGCTTTGTCGCGATATCCAGAAGGATCCTGTAAATGTAGAACAATCCCGGTAATGATCTTTCAGCTAGGATAATCCTTCCCCCCTCCACAAACGAGTCGAGGCTGCGATTTGAAGATTAAGCAAGACTGATGTTTATTGACCCAGGGCCTCCTTTTATGCCATCCTGCCCTGGGAAGGGCTACATTTACATGATTACCACAATACACAATTACATGTCTGGGACAGCCCCCACGTCTCCTCCCCTCAGATAAGCCTTTAACATAATCAACCCACACACAATGTTACCCAAGTTCTGGATGTACCCCAAAACCAGGGGGTACATCTTTACATTCGGTATCCTCAGACAGTCCTGGTGTAGGGGAACAACATATCCAAAATCCGGCTCCGTCGGTCCAAGGGTTCGGGAGTTACGGGTCCCTGAAGTCCTGACCGACCGCACACAGTGTAATTAACAGTTTTGTAACAGTGTAACTAACAGTTTTGTAACACAGGCGTCCCTACATCGCCGCGGTTACGGCATAATTCTAGCCGCTTTAGAGTTGAGGGGGCCATAGATGGGGTAAGTTCCTTCTCGCCATCGTTAACCCCGACCACAAATGCTATTGTAGCAAATAATTTCAACTGGTGATATACTAGTTGGCCCCCCCAAAAATTGATTGAAGCAGGGGTGTTATATGCCTTCTTAAACAAATACTGCTCTTCTATAGGGACTTTTGTCACAGGAATATTTTGAAAATGAGAGGAAGATGCAGGCCATTCTGCAGGGGTGGTAGGGTCGGGCAGGTGCACCAGGCCAGAACCTAAGTGGGATGTTGTAGAATGTGTGCGTGCGATTACTTCAAAGGACACACCAGACTTGGTTGAGTGGCTCTCTCAGCCTTCCACTTCTGCACCCTCTTCATCCCCTCTATCTGCACCCTCTTCCCTCTCTGCTGTGTGCACCCCAAAGACACCACCAACACCACCACCACCATATCCCTTCCGCTCGAGTCAGAGGAATTATTTTCCCATCCATTACAAGACCTTACCGATGCACAGCCATTCTTGGCATCAGATCAGGAAAAGGAGGTAGCAACAGTCGCCACCCAGCTGTCTGACGACAGTACCCAGATCAGACAGGTCCCCACTGTTGCTGCCTACTCTGAGATTTCTAATATCAGTGGTTGCAAAGGTGATGATGATGATGTGTCGATGGACGTCACGTGGGTGCCCACAAGAGATGAAGAGGAGGTGGAGTTCAGAGGGAGAGACTGAGCAGCAGATACGGAGGAGAAGGTGGAGTAGTAGGTCGAACTTACAGTGCTCAGGAGGTAAAAAGCATACTGCTAATGTATCTGGAACGAGCCATCCACCATGCACGGTTACATCTTGCACTCCCAAGACGCCAGCACATGGCTCTGCAGTGTGGGTTTTTTTTTAACGTGTCCGCTGCTGACAATAGTGTTGCCATCTGCAGCCTGTGCTGTCAATGTATACGTTGCGGTAAGCCAACACTCACCTAGGGACGACTGCCTTAAGAAGGCACTTGGCCTCCCATCACCGAGCCCAGTAGGAGCAACACCATCAAAACTCACAAAGCCACAATCCTGGTGCTCCACTTCCTGCCTCTTCTCGTTCTCCTCTCTCCTCCCATTTGTCCTCTACTCCACCTTCCACTGTGCTGTTGTCACGTTCATCTGGCAAAAGGCAGGCTTCCGTAGCCCGAATGTTCGTGCGAAAAAAGATGATAACACCGGATAACCCTCTGGCCCAATAGCTGACCTCTGGCTTGTTGGAACTGCTAGCCCGCCAACTACTGCCATATAAACTTGTGGACTTGGAGGCCTTTAGAAAATTTGTGCCCATTGGCACACCACAATTGAAAGTCCCCGGAAGGAAATATTTCTCCCACAAGGGCATCCTGGAGCTATATGGCCACATTCAGCAGCAATTGAATGTATCTCTGGTACACAGTGTTGGTGCCAATATACATCTGACCACAGACAAGTGGTCTAGCAAACACTGGCAGGGAAGGTACATAACTTTTACTGTTCTCTGGGTGAACCTTCTGACGTCCGTCAAGCATGCAACCTGTGGCACCCGTGTGGATTTAGTGTTACTGCCACGGATTGCATGCAAGCCTGCCTCTTCTTCTTCTCCTCCTCTTACTCTATCCTCTGTCTCATCCTTGGCTGACTCCTCCTTTTCCACTGCTACCGCCTCTTCCGCTGTGCCCTCCAAGCTCCCCAGAACCTATTTGACGTGCCAGGTGAGACGTTGCCATGCTGTGCTGCGGCTGTTGTGCCTGGAAGCCAAGATCCACACCGGTCCTGCACTCCTTTCAGCTTTGTGGTCACAGGATAATCAGTGGCTAACCCTGCTCAATTTGACAGTTGGTAAAGTGGTGTGTGACAACGGTGCCAATCTGCTGAGTGAGCTGAAACACATGCTGAGCGTGCAAAATGACACATGTGCCATGCATGGCACATGTCCTGAACTTAGTCGTGCAGACAAATTTGTTGCCAAATACCCCGGGTTCTAGGATGTCTTGCGGCAGGCCAGGAAAATCTCTGGCAATTTTAGATCTTACACTGCCATGGCTCACCTTGCTGGCGTTCAGTGGCGACACCAACTGCCCATCAGACGTCTGATTTGTGACTGCCAAATGCGATGGAACTCCACCTTGTATATGCTTGATAGGCTGCTCCAGCAGAAACGTGCAGTTAGCGACTAACTGTATGAACTCTGTGTCTGGACAGGGTCTGGGGAGCTTGTTTCTTTTTTTTACCGCGCCAGTGGCTGCTCATGTGCGAAGCATGCAGACTTCTGCAGCCATTTGATGAGCTCATCAAACTGGTCAGTCACAGCCAGGGCGCCATTAGTGACATCGTACCTTATGCCTTCTTTCTGGAACGTACATTGTATCGTGTCATTGATCAAGCCTTTGAGGAGCAGGACCAGGAATATGAGGAAGTTGCATAGCTGGATGAATTCCTAGGGGGGGCTACTCCATCTGAGACAAGTCAACAGGAGTCTGAAGAGGAGTCCGAGGATGATGGTGCCAGGGCGGAGGAGGAGCAAGAAGAGTATGCTTTAAACTTTTCTGGGATCCCTGGTGTTGTCCGTGGCTGGGGGAAGGAGACCGAGGATGACATTCTCCTGGACGATGAGCAGGAGCCAGGCCACTCCACTGCTTCCAGTTTAGTGTAAATGGGGGCCTTCATGCTCCAGTGTTTGAAGAGGGACCCCCATATAAAAAGCATAAAGGGCAAAGACCAGTACTGGGTGGCATCGTACTTAGACCCCCGATACAAAAATAAAATGGCAGACATGTTACTAGCATCACAGAGGGCTGTCAGAATGCAGCCCTTCCAGGCCTTGCTTCAATAAATGCTGCATCCTGCTTTTGCATGCGCTGGCAGAGGAATTTCTACTCGCAGAGAAACAGTTGTGGGTATCAATCCAACAGAGCATGCAAGAAGAGGGAAGTTTGAAGATGTGTTGGTCACTTCGGATATGAGATCATTCTTGCAATCAACCCATCGACAGCCACCCTCTGGATCCAGCCCCAGGGATTGCCTAGACCTACAGGTGTCCGACTACATTGGGTTAACATCCGATCTGGATGCTCTAAGCTGGCACAATTAAGCCATGGAACTCTTGGCTTGCCCCTCATTCAGTGTCCTGTCAGAAAGGACGTTTAGCACAGCAGGGGGCATCATGACCGATAAGCGCACTTGCCTAGTCCAGGCATGGATCTTGGAGGAATTCAACACATGTGACGAGTCAACCACATTTAATTTAATTTCCTCATGCCAGACCACAAATATCCACCACCACCCAGAACAAATAATGGTCCCTGTCTTAGGTAAATACAGCTGCATAAAAGGCCTTTTCTGTCCGTTTAATGCCTAATGTTTTGGACCTTGGAGGAATTCAACACCTGTGACGACCACATGTTTCATTTATTATCATTAGGGATTTTTTTCAAGAGGGGAGATATTGTTAGCCATGTTTTTAATCCAATTTTATATTTTTAGTTCTTCTAAATATATGTATTTGACCTGTATTTGTACTGGACTTCAGTAAAATTGATATCCATTGCCCATCTAAAAGACCTCCAGCCACATACTTGTTCTTTTATGTACGCTGAATGCCTAATTTTTGGGGCCTGTAGTCCGCTGGCCTGCTGTAAAATTGATATCCAATGACCATGTAATCTACCTCCAGCCACATACTGGTCTTATGATTTATATCTTGTAACCGCAAATGTCATGTTTGTCATATGATGTTTTTTTTTCGGTTTCAAGCCTGGTGAGCTTGTCTTCGGAGGCATCGGTCTGTACTATAAACTCCCTTTTGAAGTCTGGCATCACCACAACCGGAGATCCGCACAGGGCCGACTTCAAAGCGGAGAAAGCCTCTTCCGCCCGATCATCCCAGCGAACCACCATTGACTTGTGTCCCTTCAAGAATCCGGTCAAGAGCGCGGCTAGAGTTGCAAAGTGGGGAACAAACCTCATGTAATAGCCCACAATTCCCAGGAATTACTTTATTTGCCTAGTGGTGACAGGTCAGGGCCAATTTCGTATCGCCTCTATTTTGTTCACTTGGGTTTGATGACTCTGTGCCTAATGACATACCCCAAGTACTTAGTTTCTTCTAACCCTATCGCACATTTTTCTTGGTTAGTGGTTAGTCCAGCTTTCCGAAGGGAGTCCACTACAGCCTGCACTTTGGTTGGCGACTTTCCTAGTCGGTACTGTGAATGATAATACCAGGTAAGCCGAAGAGTTCTGAGGATGTGAACGAAGCACAATGTTCATTAGTCGCTGAAAAGTGGCGGGGGAGGGGGGGTCATGCAGACCAAATGCTAAGATCTTATATTGATACAGCCCCTCAGACGTACCCTTTCGTGAGGTCCAAAACATAAAAATACCGGCCTATTCCTAAACTCTCGATAAGGTCATCCAGCCGGGGCATGGGATATGCATCGAATTTGGAAACCTCGTTAAGTTTTCAAAAGTCGTTACAAAACCGTAATGTCCCGTCCTGCTTGGGTATTAATACTATAGGACTGGCCCACTCACTTTTTGACTCCTCAATGATGTCTAGCTGCAACATTAACTTCACCTCCTCCGATATGGCTTGTTGCCGAGCCTTGGGCACCCGGTATGGTTTTAATCGGACTTTTGCCTGAGGCTCAGTACAATGTGATGCTGGATTATGGAAGTGAGTCCAGGGAGGTCCGAGAATACATCCGTGTTCCGACTAATGAACTTCCTGGCTTTCTGAGTCTGTTTAGAGGAAAACTAACTGGTGGTCCAACCAGACACATAGGTATCTGTTACTTTAAAACATAATCTTTATTTATTATTCCTTTTTAAAAAACGTATATGTCAATACTACGTGACAGGACAAATTAAAACTATCAGTGGCATGGGTCGCTCCCTCATTTCTCTATGTCACAGTATTGTTGCTGTTACCTCACAGCATTTATATTGTGTTGATACAAACTGCAGCCTGTCTTGCGGCTTTCAGCTGTTTATTCTTTGTACCTCAACTAGCTATAATTGACTCCTATTGCGGAGCTCCCTCTCTGCCACTGAATCTAAAATCACACACACTCACGCACCCTGCATCCCAACATGTTTCACTGGTCACTCAGCATCTTCAGGGGATCGTGCAGGTATTGTTTAGAGGAGAGGCTGTCAGCAATATTTACTGTGGCAGCCACCTCTCTTGCATCAGACAGAGAGGCTGGTACCTCTTCTCCTAGAAAACCCGGGTGCAGGCTCTCTTCTGTACAGGTTTCATTATCTTTCCACGGTTTGAGTAAATTCACAGGGTAAACCTGTTCCGGCTTTCGTCACCCTGGCTGGTGTACCTTGTAGTTTACATCTCCAATTCTCTCGAGTACCTCGTAGGGCCCATGCTACCTAGCCAGAAACTCACTGTCCACGGTTGGCACCAGAACCAAAACCCGATCACCCGGATAAAGATCCGGACCCGAACTTGCCGATTAGAGACCTGACTCTGGGCTCGCTCAGCTGCCTCCATATGCTCCCTAACAAGAGGCAACACTGTTTCTATCCGATCTTGCATCTAGGTAACGTATTCAATGACACTTTTATGTGGGTTGTTGTTCCCACGCCTCTTTGGTCACTTTGGTCACGTCCAAGAGATCGTGAGGGTGTCTGCCATATAGCAGTTCGAAGGGCCTGAACCCAGTAGAGGCCCAGGGTACCTCTTGCACTGCCAACATTAGATAAGGTAGAAGAAGGTCCCAGTTCTTCCCATCTATAGCCTTTCAACCAGACCGTCCTTTTGCAGATGGTAAACGGACATCCGTAGCTGTTTTATGTGCAGAGTTCCCTTACCACCTTGGACATAAAATGGGTCCCTTGGTTGGTCAGAACTTTTTTAGGTAGTTCTACTCGGGAAAACATCCCCATGAATTCCTTAGCTATGTGTTTGGCCAAGGTATGTCACAGTGGCACCCCTTCCGGGTACAGAATGGCATAGTCTAGAATGACTAAGATGTGTTGTATGCCTTCTGGCGGACTTCAGAACTGGGCCTATGAGGTCCATAGCTATTCGGTCAAATGGTACTTCGATAATCGGGAAAGGGGTACTAGGGGACTATGGAAATGTGGCTGGGGGGTAGTTAGCTGGCAGGTCGGGCAAGACTTACAAAAACTTTTTCCACTTCTTTGAATATGCTGGGCCAGTAAAACCGCTGTAGAATATGATCCTGAGTTTTCTGCAGCCCCAGGTGACCCCCGAGAACGTGTTGGTGGGCTAGATCTAACACAAGCTTGCGATAAGCCTTGGGGACCAACAACTGTTCAATAGGCTCACCCCATAGTTGGTTTACCCGATACAACATATCCTGATGAACCACAAAACGGGCAAACACTGACTCTGCCCCGGGTTGGTGTGGTTTGCTATCTCCTATTAACACATTTTCCCAGGCATGGGATAGGGTTGGGTCCCGACGTTGGGTGGTTCCAAAATTATCCCGAGACATTGAGGTCTGCCAATTCAGAACCGAGCATCAAGTCCGCCACGTCTCCCACCATCACACTTAGCAGGGTTGTTTCCCCCTCTTCCACCAAAGTGGAGGTCACCCCAATCGCTGGCCCTTTGGTCTCAGGTTCCCAGGGTTCTGATCTTTCCATTGAGCCGGGACACTCTGCTAGGGTTACCCCTGTCTCATAGGTATCAGTCACTCTCATAGCAGGCCGCAGTGCTGGGAAGCCTGGGAAGTCTCTCCCTATTATGAGTTCATAATGTAGATTTGTGGCGACAGCCACCTCTTGGTTCCATCTACCGGCCATCGTAATTACAGACACCAGTGCGGTGGGGTAGATTTTTAAGTCTCTGTGGATGCACATCACCCTGACTTTCTGGCCAGTATACTCAGGGGAACACTCCAGAGTACCCCTTACTAGGGTCACTAGACTCCCTGAGTCTAGCAGAGCTTCCGCTGGAGTGTCTCCCACTTCCACCTGGCACAAAAGAACTCTTTTGTAGTACCTGTTGCAGATAGCCTCCTTGCATATAGCAACTGACGGTAGCCAAATTTGGTGTATATGGGCTCAACCCAAAGGGAACAGTCAGCCCTTACATGGCCAGGCTCCTGACACCGCCAGCAGACTATCAGAGCCAGGTCTGCCATGGGTACATCCCGGGCGGGTTTTAATCGGCTCAAATGTCCAGGCCTGGGGTGGAGATTTACAGGGTTTGCCAACCCACCATCTCAAGGGCATTGCCAGGAGACACCTGACCGATCCAGTGCTGGAGAGGGTATGGCAAAGACACTCAGAACATATTGGCTAACATACGATCCAGCATAGTATTGGGACTCAGCACATCAGGCTGTAGCCATTTTTTGCAAGAGGTGAAGTAAGTTATAATACTGGGGTCTTGCAGGCTCAGCTGGGTTGAAACCCCACTGATGCATCCGCTGGGCCCGGACCAACACATTCACCCCCAGTCTTGCCAGACTCTCACCCTTGACTTTCTGGTAGTCAGCCGCTTGATCGTCCAGCAAGTCGAAATATACCCGCTGGGAATTGGATGCCAGGAATTTAGCGACGACCTCAGCTTTTTCCTGATGGCCACTTTCTCGTACATCGCCAGGTAGGTTTCAATGTCATCTGCAGGGGTCATCTTAGGAATCGCGACATGGACTGCTTTCCGGGCATCGTGGACACTTGGGGTTGTTCCTGCTGTCTGCAAAGCCATTCCGTGTTGTAGCACTTGGTTAATCTCCTGCTGCTGCTTATTAGCCTCGCGTTGCTGCAGGTTTGTCTCTCAATACTGCAGATTAGCCTCCATGAGGGCCTTCACAGCAGCCTCCATTTTGTCATGGGGCACTGATTGCAATAAAGCTAATTTAATGTGCGACATACAACCGTGCATGAAAAATGCAGATACCCAAAAAATCTGCGTTCACGCCTGCCTCACTGCACTTGCACCAATTGTGGGGTTTCCCTCTGGTAGACAGGATTAGCGGACACAATATAAAGGCAACAACAAGTTCTTTGGATCAAACAGTTCAGTCTTTTATTCACACTTTAGGCAATTGACAAAAGCTGTCATAATCAAACAAAAAGTCACTTTGCGGTGTTGGTGGTAATTCACACCATGCAGCAATTCTGCCTCAAAGAGTCCTTGCTGATAGCAGCACCAACTTGTTTTCATACGAAACAGGTAGCAAGCCTTCATCCAGACATAAGGCTCCTAGATCCCAAGACAGAGACATGGCTTCTGAGACCAGCTGCCTATTTAAGGACAGCCAGGTGCTGCCAAAACCCGGAGCGACATTTAAAATCTGGTCTGGTAGTTGTACTCACCTGGCTGTAAATCAGCCCAGCAGCACATGCTGGGAGGGAAATACCTGCTTTCCCAGACCAAACCTCTCACTGTGTCACACAAGACAATGCAGAGAAGAAAAATTAAGATAAATGGCACATGCATGTCCACTGCATTATTTACAGAACAACCCCTCTAAGTCTAACAGATAAGGATATTTCCTAAAAAAAAATCTTTAAATAGTGTTATTTACTCAGCCATTACCTTTACTTTTTACTTATTATACTAAACCTTTAGGGAATTTTTAATTCCCAACCACTGTCTTGCACATCTGTCAACAGACAAGCTCCTCTGTATCACCCTGCTGGAGTTCATTGACAGCCTGTTGTCAACTAACAGATCTGTAGGGCAACAGTGCAGAATGTTTAATCCTTGGCATATGTACCATAGGACGACTCACTGCTATAGGGAGTGAAACTGATAACATTTTACTAGGAAATAATTCTAAGCCTAAAAAAGAAAATTTACATGTACAGTACTGTATATCATGGCTAAATCAAAGATACAGTATGATACCTCTACTTTCAAATTCATGTGAATTTCTGACTTCTGCAAATTTTGGAATATGGTACAACAATAGAAATGATCACATTTCTGTACCAATTATAGCTAAAATGAATAACTATATTTACAAAAAAATAAAAATGAAAGCAAAATGAAAAAATATTTGTACATTTGTATATTTTACAAAGTCCACTTATAAGATTCCTAAAACTGATAAATATATTTTTGTGAATGGTAAACAGGTGGGGGGACTGTTTGTGTGTACAGGGTGGGCCATTTATATGGATACACCTTAATAAAATGGGAATAGTTGATGATATTAACTTCCTGTTTGTGGCACATTAGTATATGTGAGGGGGAAACTTTTCAAGATGGGTGGTGACCATGGCGGCCATTTTGAAGTCGGCCATTTTGAATCCAACTTTTGTTTTTTCAATAGGAAGATTGTCATGTGACACATCAAACTTATTGGGAAGTTCACAAGAAAAACAATGGCGTGCTTGGTTTTAACATAACTTTATTCTTTCATTAGTTATTTACAAGTTTCTGACCACTTATAAAATGTGTTCATTGTGCTGCCCATTGTGTTGGATTGTCAATGCAACCCTCTTCTCCTACTCTTCACACACTGATAGAAACACGGCAGGAGAAATGCTAGCACAGGCTTCCAGTATCCGTAGTTTCAGGTGCTGCACATCTCGTATCTTCACAGCAGATTCAGGTGCTGCACATCTCGTATCTTCACAGCAGAGTCAGGTGCTGCACATCTCGTATCTTCACAGCATATGCTGTGAAGATACGAGATGTGCAGCACCTGAAACTACGGATACTGGAGAATAACAATATGGTGAATTTTTGTTAGAATGTGGGCTTCCTGATATATGGTGCTATAATACATAATTACATATATTTAATTATTGCTACTTTTGCTGCTGTTTTAATTTTCTTACAGTAGGTGGTAGAGGCCCCATCTTATTTTGCTATGGGGTCCTATGAATTATAGTTACGTCCCTTGCCGAAATGGAATTAGTTTCAGTGGTAAAAATTCGGTACTTAATTTGTGTAGACATCGGTATAGTGGTTGTATAGAATATCACTAGTATCAGCATGTTGTTTGTGAGGAATGCCGCTCATCTTAGAAAGCTGGTGACCAGATTAACTACACAGAATGAAGAAGACATATCAGGGGTCTAGTAGGTAGGGATTGCAACAAGAGATGAGTGAATCTATTCTATAGAATCAGAATTCAGCCTGAAGTTTAAGAACAATACAGAGTCTACAGATTAAGAATTTTTGGTGATTTGATTCTGAAGAATTTTTAAAGAGAGAGAGTGAGAAATTTGCGAATCCCTTATGGCTAAATATTCAAAAAATACTAGATAAAGAGTCACAAAAAAAAGTAAATATGTTTATAATAAAAACCTGATTTAAATGACAAAATGTTCTAGATACATTCCCCTAAATCTGATTCGGGTAAGTAAGGCATGAAATAAAACAATGAACCATTCCAGATTAATGAACTTTAATGAAAAATACAATCAAATTGCATCTCAAAAACAATTTAAGAAATTTTAATCTCAAACTATGGATCAATAGAGATGTTGCAAACATAAAATTTTCCGTTTGCGAACGGAGAACGCAAATATCTGCAAATGTTCGAGAACGCAAATATCTGCAAATGTTCGAGAATGGGCGAACCGGGCGAACTGCCATTAACTTCAATAGGCAGGCGAATTTTAAAACCCACAGGGACTCTTTCTAGCCACAGTAGTGATGGAAAAGTTGTTTCAAGGGGACTAACACCTGGACTGTGGCATGCCGGAGGGGGATCCATGGCAAAACTCCAAGAGTTGGATTTTAATCCATAAAGGGCATAAATCACCTAACAATCCTAATTTTTTTTGAACAACATCCGGTGTGTGTATACGATCAGGTATGATGTTTTATCGATCAGGTAGTGTAAGGGTTACGCCCGCTTCACAGACATTGACAGACCAAACTCTCCTTTTAATGCACCGCAAACAACCGCAAACAGTCCATTTGCCCAACAGCAAACTTCCCATTTGCACAAGGTTGGATACCAAGCTAGCCATGTCCCGTTGATGTCATTAAAGGTTTCTTCATCCACCCAGCCACGTACAACACCAAGGGTCCCCGAAAGGTTAATTGAATTGATTTTTTGAATGGGGAGATGGTTAAAAAAACGCTGGCTCCCTCCCCTTTGTTTGAATCCACGCCACGGTCACTGCATATGCGCCGTGCAATTTAAAGTCACACCCGATATGAGTGGTATTTTCTGTAGTACTATTCTCATCAGTTTAATCCCTGTTACGTAACGTCCCCAATCTGGGGTCCTTTTATTAAATTGATTTTTCAAACGGGGAGATGGTTAAAAAAACACTGGCTCCCTCCCCTTTGTTTGAATCCAAGTCATGGTCACTGCGTCTGCACCGTGCAATTTACTGTCACACCCGATATGAGTGGTATTTTCTATAGTACTATTCTCATCAGTTTAATCCCTGTTACGTCCCCTATCCGGGGACGTGTGTCGAATTGATTAATCATTGTCGAATTAACAACATCCTGAAATAATTTTGTTCTGAGCTCTGTACTTGCTTTGTATTGGAATTGATGGTGATTTTTTAAATTGTCTGCATTATTTCTAATAAACTATTAAGAGACTTTATTATGATTTTTTTTTTATTTTATGTATTAAAAACCCATACAACTTAAAAAAATAAAATAAATAATATGTTTTTTGTATGAAATATTATCCAGCAACGGCCTTATCTGGGCTGTGGCAACATTGCCAACACACTCATAGAGGTGATGATCGCTTCATTGTTATACGCAAGCCCCTTCACCACAACAAGGTACCGATCACGAAGGGGAATTGACACATGTATGTGCCTTTTTTTTGTTTTGTTTTTGCAGCCACAGTGCAGCACTAGAGGCCAGAAAAATTAGGCATGTATACAATCCTGAAAAATAAGGTATTGTTGCAGCCGCTCAGTACAGGTCGTTCTCCTTCATCCTTTTTATACAAGGGTCCCTCAACAGACATGACAGCATGAAAGACCCCATTTGCACAAGGTTGGATGCCGAGCTACTAATTTCCCATTCCTCCTCCTCACTGATGTCATTGACAGTCTGTTCTTCCCCCCAGCCACGTACAAGAACACGGGTCCCAGATAGGTGACAACAACGAGCACCCTGGGATGCCCGCTGTGGTTGGTCTTCCTCCTCCTCAAAGCCACATTCCTCCTCTGACTCCTCTTCCTCATACTTTTCTTGCAGCGTTGCCGCAGGTCCAAGCGATGATGACAAGGCTGTTTCTGGTAGTGATGGTGACCACAACTCTTCCTCTTCACGCTCATTTACAGCCTGATCAAGCAGTCTTCGCAGGGCACGCTCCAGGAAGAAAACAAATGGGATGAGGTCGCTGATGGTGCCTTCGGTGCATGAGCCTACAGGCATTGCGCATGAGCGTCCAGTAACACGGCAAAAAAATTCCCAGCTCCGCAGAGGCTGTCCTAGCACCCCGGTCATACAAATACTCGTTGACGGCTTTTTCTTGTTGGAGCAGGTGGTCGAACATTAGGAGTGTTGAATTCCAACGTGTCGGGCTGTCGCAAATCAAGCGCCTCACTGGCATATTGTTTCGGCGCTGAATATCTGAAAAGTGCGCCATGGCCGTGTAGGAACGCCTGAAATGGCCACACACCTTCCTGGCCTGCTTGAGGACGTCCTGTAAGTCTGGGTACTTAGACACAAAGCGTTGTACGATGAGATTCAACACATGTGCCATGCACGGCACATGTGACAACTTGCCCAAATTCAATGCCGCCAACAAATTGCTTCCATTGTCACACACCACTTTGCCGATATCCAGTTGGTGCGGGGTCAGACACTGATCCACCTGTGCGTTCAGGGCGGACAGGAGTGCTGGTCCGGTGTGGCTCTCTGCTTTCAGGCAAGTCAACCCCAAGACAGCGTGACACTGTCGTATCCGGGATGTGGAATAGCCCCTGGGAGCTGGGGGGATTCAGTTGATGTGCAGCCAGACGCCGCAGCAGAAGTGGACTCAGCCGAGGAGGTTATGGACTAGGAGGAGTAGAGGAGGTGGCAGTAGGCCTGCCTGCAAGTCATGGCGGTGTCACCAACTCCGCTGCAGAGCCACGCATTCCATGCTGGGCAGCCGTCAGCAGGTTGACCCAATGCGCAGTGTAGGTGATATACCTGTCCTGACCGTGCTTTGCAGACCAGGTATCAGTGGTCAGATGGACCCTTGCGCCAACACTGTATGCCAGAGGTGCCATGACTTCCTTTTTAATCACTGAGTAGAGGTTTGGGATTGCCTTATTAGAAAAAAAAATGTGTTTGGGTACCTTCCACTGTGGTGTCCCAATAGCGACAAATTTTTTGAAGGCCTCAGACTCCACCAGCTGGTATGGTAAAAGCTGGCGGGCTAAGAGTTCCGTCAAGCCAGCTGTCAGACGCCGGGCAAGGGGGTGACTCTGTGACATTGGCTTCTTACGCTCAAACATTTGCTTTACAGACACCTGACTGTGGGCAGATGAGATGGAACTGCTGAAGGTGAGAGGCAGAGTGGCGGGTGGTTGAGAGGGGGCAAGGAGGACAGCAGTGGTTGACATAGCTGAAGATGCTGGACCAGGAGGAGGATGGTGGCTTTGAGCTTGTGTGCTGCTTCTACTCGTCATCATCTGTTGATCTCATAGGCGTTTGTGATGTGCGATCATGTGCCTTCCCAAAGCAGTTGTACCTAGGTGGGTGTTGGATTTCCCACGACTCTTTTGGCACAGGTTGCAAATGGCATCGCTGTTGTCAGAGGCAGACAAACAAAAAAAAGCCACACTGCTGAGCTTTGCAAAGACGGCATTCTGGTGGTGGCAACAGCATGCGTTGATTGGCGTGCTGTCTGGCTTACCCCGGGTGCCGATACATGCTGTCTGACTGTGCCACTAGCTCCTTGCGACGACCTCCCCCTGCTTCCAACTTGTCTCCTCCTTCTCTCTGTCTCCCCTTCTGAACTTTCCCCCTCTTCTTCTTCTCTTCGAGCAGGACACCCACGTGGCATCCACAGACACATCATCATCATCAACCACTTCACTTGCATCTGACACCTCAGCAAAGGAAGCAGCAGCGGGTACAACATCATCATCACACTGTACGTTCATGTGTGTAATGCTGCCTGACTGAGACATATCCCTGTTATCTACATCCCCTGGCAATAATGGTTGCGCATCACTAATTTCATACAACTGATGTGTAAATAACTCATCTGAGGGATCAAGTGAAATGGCTGTGGTGGCTGTGGTGGTAGTGGTGGTGGTGGCGGCGGGCGGGAGAGTGGTAACTTAAGAGCAGGTGACCAAAGCTGAGCTGGAGGAGGATGGTGTGTCAAGGTTCTTAGCAGAAGCTGTTGAAGATTGGGTGTCCTGTGTAAGCCAGTCAACTATTTTCTCCCAATTTTTTGTGTTCAGGGTACGTGGCCTCTGAACACTGGGCATTATTCCAGAGCCAGTGGAAATCACAGCACCACGACCACGACGGCCCTTGCGCAGTGGCCTGCCCCTGCCTGTCATTTTTTTTTAAATGTGAAATGGTACTATGCGTGCAAAGTACTGTGCAAACCTATATAAGTGGTGGGCAGTGGGCACAGTACAGTCTGTGTGGGCCTGACACACATGGGCTTTCAAATGTGATTATATCACAAAACATTTTTAAATAGATTTTTTTTTAATCTGCAAGGTATTTGAGTGAATGACACCCTGTAACGGTATGAGTGGAGGCCTAGCCACTAGCCAGTATGTGTGGGCCTGACACACACAGGCTTGCAAATGTGATTATATCACAGAAAATTTTTAAATAGAATGTTTTTTATCTGCAAGGCATTTGAGTGAATGACACCCTGTAACGGTATGAGTGGAGGCCTAGCAACTAGCCACTAGCCAGTATACAGTATGTGTGGGCCTGACACACACAGGCTTGCAAATGTGATTATATAACAGAAGATTTTTAAATATAATCTTTTTTTATCTGCAAGGCATTTGAGTGAATGACACCCTGTAACGGTATGAGTGGAGGCCTAGCAACTATACAGTATGTGTGGGCCTGACACACACAGGCTTGCAAATGTGATTATATCACAGAAAATTTTTAAATATCATTTTTTTTATCTGCAAGGTATTTGAGTGAATAACACCCTGTAACAGTATGAGTGGAGGCCTAGCAACTAACCACTAGCCAGTATACAGTACGTGTGGACCTGACACACACGGGCTTGCAAATGTGATTATATCACCGAAAAATTTTAAATATATATTTTTTTATCTGCAAGGTATTTGAGTGAATGACACCCTGTAACGGTATGAGTGGAGGCCTAGCCACTAGCCACTAGCGAGCATACAGTATGTGTGGGCCTGTCACACATGGGCTTGCAAATGTGATTATATCACAGAATTTTTTTAAATAGAATGTTTTTATCTGCAAGGCATTTGAGTGAATGACACCCTGTAACGGTATGAGTGGAGGTCTAGCCACTAGCCAGCATACAGTATGTGTGGGCCTGACACACCTGGGATTGCAAATGTGATTATATCACAGAAAAATTTTAAATATAATTTTTTTTATCTGCAAGGTATTTGAGTTAATGACACCCTGTAACGGTATAAGTGGAGGCCTAGCAACTAACCACTAGCCAGTATACAGTACGTGTGGGCTTGACACACACGGGCTTGCAAATGTGATTATATCACAGATTTTTTTTTTTAAATAGAATCTTTTTTTATCTGCAAGGTATTTGAGTGAATGACACCCTGTAACGGTATGAGTGGAGGCCTAGCAACTATACAGTATGTGTGGGCCTGACACACACAGGCTTGCAAATGTGATTATATCACAGATTTTTTTTTTAAATATAATCTTTTTTTATCTGCAAGGTATTTGAGTGAATGACACCCTGTAACGGTATGAGTGGAGGTCTAGCAACTATACAGTATGTGTGGGCCTGGCACACATGGGCATGCAAATGTGATTATATCACAGAAAAATATTAAATAGAATTTTTTTTTTATCTGGGAGGTATTTTCTGTAACACCCTGTATGAATGGTGTGCAGTGCACACAGTGCTGTCTGTGACTGAGCCTGCAGCCTCTCACACACGGGCAGCCAGGCAACTGCAATATATATATATATATATATATATATGTACACAGTACAGACCAAAAGTTTGGACACACCTTCTCATTCAAAGAGTTTTCTTTATTTTCATGACTATGAAAATTGTAGATTCACACTGAAGGCATCAAAACTATGAATTAACACATGTGGAATTATATACATAACAAAAAAGTGTGAAACAACTGAAAATATGTTATATTCTAGGTTCTTCAAAGTAGCCACCTTTTGCTTTGCACACTCTTGGCATTCTCTTGATGAGCTTCAAGAGGTAGTCACCTGAAATGGTCTTCCAACAGTCTTCAAGGAGTTCCCAGAGATGCTTAGCACTTGTTGGCCCACTCTGCGGTCCAGCTCACCCCAAACCATGTCGATTGGGTTCAGGTCCGGTGACTGTGGAGGCCAGGTGATCTGGCACAGCACCCCATCACTCTCCTTCATGGTCAAATAGCCCTTACACAGCCTGGAGGTGTGTTTGGGGTCATTGTCCTGTTGAAAAATACAAACCGGATTCCAAAAAAGTTGGGACACTATACAAATCGTGAATAAAAACTGAATGCAATGATGTGGAGGTGCCAACTTCTAATATTTTATTCAGAATACAACATAAATCACGGAACAAAAGTTTAAACTGAGAAAATGTACCATTTTAAGGGAAAAATATGTTTAATCAGAATTTCATGGTGTCAACAAATCCCCAAAAAGTTGGGACAAGGCCATTTTCACCACTGTGTGGCATCTCCCCTTCTTACAACACTCAACAGACGTCTGGGGACCGAGGAGACCAGTTTCTCAAGTTTAGAAATAGGAATGCTCTCCCATTCTTGTCTAATACAGGCCTCTAACTGTTCAATCGTCTTGGGCCTTCTTTGTTGCACCTTCCTCTTTATGATGTGACAAATGTTCTCTATAGGTGAAAGATCTGGACTGCAGACTGGCCATTTCAGTACCCGGATCCTTCTCCTAAGCAGCCATGATGTTGTGATTGATGCAGAATGTGGTCTGGCATTATCTTGTTAAAAAATGCAGGGTCTTCCCTGAAAGAGATGACGTCTGGATGGGAGCATATGTTGTTCTAGAACCTGAATATATTTTTCTGCATTGATGGTGCCTTTCCAGACATGCAAGCTGCCCATGCCACACGCACTCATGCAACCCCATACCATCAGAGATGCAGGCTTCTGAACTGAGCGTTGATAACAACTTGGGTTGTCCTTGTCCTCTTTGGTCCGGATGACATGGCGTCCCAGATTTCCAAAAAGAACTTTGAATCGTGATTTGTCTGACCACAGAACAGTCTTCCATTTTGCCACACTCCATTTTAAATGATCCCTCAGCCATTTCTGAGATTGTGGATCTTGCTTAGAAATGGCTTCTTCTTTGCACTGTAGAGTTTCAGCTGGCAATGGCGGATGGCACGGTGGATTGTGTTTACTGACAATGGTTTCTGGAAGTATTCCTGAGCCCATTCTGTGATTTCCTTTACAGTAGCATTCCTGTTTGTGGTGCAGTGTCGTTTAAGGGCCCGGAGATCACGGGCATCGAGTATGGTTTTACGGCCTTGACCCTTTACGCACAGAGATTGTTCCAGATACTCTGAATCTTCGGATGATGTTATGCAAAGTTGATGATGATAGATGCAAAGTCTTTGCAATTTTTCGCTGGGTAACACCTTTCTGATATTGCTCCACTATCTTTCTGCGCAACATTGTGGGAATTGGTGATCCTCTACCCATCTTGGCTTCTGAGAGACACTGCCAATCTGAGAAGCTCTTTTTATACCCAATCATGTTGCCAATTGACCTTTATTAGTGTTAATTGGTCAAGCTTTAATTGGTTCCAGCTCTTTGTTATGCTCAAATTTACTTTTTCTAGCCTCTTATTGCTACTTGTCCCAACTTTTGGGAGATTTGTTGACACAGTGAAAATTTGAATCAACGTATTTTTCCTTTAAAATTATCGATTACTCGGATTAAACGTTTGATCTGTCATCTACGTTCTATTACAAATAAAATATTGACATTTGCCATCTCCACATCATCGCATTCAGTTTTTATTCACAATTTGTTTAGTGTCCCAACTTTTTGGGAATCCGGTTTGTAAATGATGGTCCAACTAAACGCAAACCGGATGGAATAGCATGCCGCTGCAAGATGCTGTGGTAGCCATGCTAGTTTAGTATGCCTTCAATTTTGAATAAATACCAACAGTGTTACCAGCAAAGCACCCCCACACCATCACACCACCTCCTCCATGCTTCACGGTGGGAACCAGGCATGTAGAGTCCATCCGTTCACCTTTTCTGCGTCGCACAAAGACACGGTGGTTGGAACCAAAGATCTCAAATTTGGACTCATCAGACCAAAGCACAGATTTCCACTGGTCTAATGTCCATTCCTTGTGTTCTTTAGCCCAAACAAGTCTCTTCTGCTTGTTGCCTGTCCTTAGCAGTGGTTTCCTAGCAGATATTCTACCATGAAGGCCTGATTCACACAGTCTCCTCTTAACAGTTGTTCTAGAGATGTGTATGCTGCTAGAAATCTGTGTGGCATTGACCTGGTCTCTAATCTGAGCTGTTAACCTGCAAATTCTAAGGCTGGTGACTCGGATGAACTTATCCTCCTCAGCAGAGGTGACTCTTGGTCTTCCTTTCCTGGGGCGGTCCGCATGTGAGCCAGTTTCTTTGTAGCGCTTGATGGTTTTTGTGACTGCACTTGGGGACACTTTCTAAGTTTTCACAATTTTTCGGACTGACTGACCTTCATTTCTTAAAGTAATGATGGCCACTCGTTTTTCTTTACTTAGCTGCTTTTTTCTTGCCATAATACAAATTCTAACAGTCTATTCAGTAGGACTATCAGCTGTGTATCCACCTGACTTCTCCACAACGCAACTGATGGTCCCAACCCCATTTATAAGGCAAGAAATCCCACTTATTAAACCTGACAGGGCACACCTGTGAAGTGAAAGCCATTTCAGGTGACTACCTATTGAAGCTCATCAAGAGAATGCCAAGAGTGTGCAAAGCAGTAATCAAAGCAAAAGGTGGCTTCTTTGAAGAACCTAGAATATAACATATTTTCAGTTGTTTCACACTTTTTTGTTATGTATATAATTCCACATGTGTTAATTCATAATTTTGATGCCTTTAGTGTGAATCTACAATTTTCATAGTCATGAAAGTAAAGAAAACTCTTTGAATGAGAAGGTGTGTCCAAACTTTTGGTCTGTACTGTATATATATATATATATATATATATATATATAGATATGAAAAATGGCGGCACTGACTGCTATACAGGAAAAATAGGGTGCACGTTCCAGGGGAATCGACTCCTTACCCCAATCAATGAATCCAGAAAAAGGACGGCACTCCGGTCTTGAAAAGGTAAAAGTGGTTTTAATCAACCTTGCGGTACAACGTTTCGGCTCCAATACTGAGCCTTTCTCAAGCACAAATACAAATCAAGTGTGAGCAATTATATAGGTGAGCTAATTAAGTTACACATCATGTGATCACTACACGTCCCACCCCAAGGGGCGTGTTCAATGTTAACCAAACATAAACATAATTACAAAAGTGGCAAATACAGAAATAAAACAAATTTCATCAGTTACATATATCCGATGTTAATCCCATGTGAGACATCATTCAAGTGCATGTGTCAAACATATATATATAGTGAATATAAGAAGGGAGAGGGCAGACCCATCGGCTGCGTTTGTATTAATACACAGCCAGTGGATGTGTCCAAAGCGTGTGAACATACTGAGGGAAGAGCTGAGAAATGGATCAAAGGACACTTTCAAAAACTTGTAGCTATGCTATTACTTGATCCTGTGCAGGTTGAACGCCGCAGCTGTACGATCGCTGGGTCCCATTACCGATTCACTGCTGTCTCGATCCGGCACCAGGAAACTTTCGCCGCATTAAACTGAAAGTATGGCATCATAACAGAATTAGTTTTGAGAGACCCCAGACTAGTAAATTCACGTTGGGTTCTCTCAATCTTTTTTTGAAGAGCAATTTTACACCTAATATCAATGAACCTGCCGTTGAAGCGTATATCAATGCGGTCCGTAGGGGGCTCTCTGAACTCAGGGTCTCCACACAGGGGGACCCTGATTTCAGATATCCAAACCTGACCAGGGCAGAGGTTGAGGCCCTGGACACTCTGAGGTCTGACTCCACCCTTGTTCTGAAACCTGCAGACAAGGGTGGAGCTGTAGTGGTGATGGACACCAGTAAATATACACAAGAGTTCATGCGACAGCTCGGTGACCCAGATGTCTACAAAGTCTTGGACTCTGACCCAAGGTTTAAAATAGCTGGCATTATCCGCAACCGTCTCAATGGTGCTATGTTGGCTGGTATTATCGATGGGGGTCTTGTTGAATTTCTTGAGGTGGCACATCCGGTCACTCCGGTGATCTATGTGCTACCCAAGATTCACAAGACCCTCATCGATCCCCCGGGACGACCCATTGTCTCGGGTTCGGATTCCATCCTCAGCAACATAGCCATCTTTCTTGACAAGGTATTGCGGGATTTTTCCACTGGTGGGTCCTCTTATATACAGGACACATCAGATTTCCTTGTGAAATTACGTGACACAGATGTGTCACAGATTGAGTCATTGACGTTAGCATCGTTCGATGTCACATCACTTTACACGTCCATTGCACACGAAAGTGGTGTCCTGGCGGTCAGGAAAATGCTTATGCAGTCCTCATATACTTCGGACGCTCTAGAGTTTATCATTGATTTGCCTAATATTGTTCTTCGTAACAACTACTTTCTTTTTAAAGATGTCTATTATTTGCAACAGCGGGGTGTGGCCATGGGGTCCCACGTGGCCCCCACTTATGCAAATATATTTATGCGCGCATATGAGGAGGATGTCGTCTATCTATCCCACCACTTCAGCCATGTGCTGAGGTGGTGGAGATATATCGACGACATCTTCCTCATATGGACAGGTAGCGAGACGGAATTGATTTCGTTTCAGGCCTTTTTAAATGGCTATGATGCGAATTTACAATTCACTCTCGTGCATTCCAGAACGGACATTCAGTTCCTGGACACCAGGGTTGTGTACAAGGAGGGAACATTACATACAGAACTATTTACCAAACCCACGGACACGAATACCTTCCTCTGTTATAATAGCTCCCATCCGAGGAGAATGGTGCAGTCACTTCCCTTCTCACAATTCCTGAGGGTTAAACGGGTCGTCTCCGATGAACAAAAATCCATTACAACCCTGGGGTCCATGGCAATGAGATTCCGAGAAAGGGGATACCCTAAATACCTGTTAGATCAACATATGGCTAAAGCAAGCGGTATGGAGAGGGACACTCTACTGACTCAACGGAGGACTGAGCAGAGAACAGCCAGGATTCCGTTCGTGTCAGTGTACACTGAACTTAGTCCGTCCATTAACAAGGTTGTTAGGAAGCACTGGGATCTCCTTGGATCTTGTTTCAAGGAGATACCAGAATTTCAATGTCCCCCTTTGTTCTCGTACCGTCGGTCAAGAAATCTCCGTGACCAATTGGTCAGGGCCGATATTGGCCCCAAAGGGTCCTGCAGACAAACCACCTTAGCGCAGCCGGGCTTGGGATGTTTCCCTTGCTTGGGGTGCGTTAATTGTAGGTACATTCGCAAAGGGAGATCGTTCGTACATCCTCTTACAGGTGAATCACACAGTATACTGTTCCATCTTACGTGCAACTCTAGCTACGTTGTTTACGTACTTTCATGCCCCTGCAAAGTACTCTATGTGGGTGAGACGACAACCGACCTGAAGACCCGCCTTAATAATCACCGCCTGAGCATTCGCAAGAAACGCCTTGACTTACCTGTTTCCAAACATTTTTCTGAGGCTGGGCACAGGGAGAGTGATCTGATGGTTTGGATCATCGACCATGTACCCCAGCCCAGACGTGGCGGTGACAGGTCTAAATTACTGAAACGCAGGGAACTCCGCTGGATTCATAGGCTTAATAGCCTTAAACCCAATGGATTGAACATTGAGTTTAATTTTGGGGAGGTGTTGTGATGAGTGACTTGCCCTCTGTGTCATGTGGAATATGTCTAGGTGTGTCTGTGCACACACAGAGTATACATTTATTCAAAAACTGTTGAATCAACAGTAAATTTGATTCTTCCTCATTCTTTTTTTCTTCTTTTTCACAGATCACCAGCACTTACCATACGGAGGGGTTGAGCTTGAGAATGAAATTGACACAATTTTATGTACAGGGGGCCAATACCTCTGATAGCTATGCTTTTTTTCTTTTTCTCTTTTTTTCCTTTTGGTATGTTTCACTGTCCGATCAGACACACATCAAGGGCACCACAACTGGGCCGATATGGTGTCACGGCTGTTCCATCATCTATCTGGTTCAGATTTGCCCTCTGCAACACCTGGGTACAGATTGGAGGAGAACCCTCGTGGGTATGTAAGAGACCGGACACCGGTGATGGGTAACCCCTTATATACAACGGCTTCCGTTGTGATGGTGGGCTCCTATCTAGGTAAGACATTAAGGCAATCTGGTTTCCGGGCTGTCTATGTCGGTCTGGTTCGCTATACCCTGAAGTACCATGATCTGGATTAAGGGCATCTTTCCAGTGTCCAAGATGGCGTCCCGGCAAGGGACGTGAATGGGACATGCGCAGTGAAGCACCTAGGCCGGAAGTGACGACGTGGTGGTGACGCAGCAGAGGGCGGCCTCTGATGACGCAAGGCGACAGACAGCAGGCGATATTCCCTTCCTGGTGCCGGATCGAGACAGCAGTGAATCGGTAATGGGACCCAGCGATCGTACAGCTGCGGCGTTCAACCTGCACAGGATCAAGTAATAGCATAGCTACAAGTTTTTGAAAGTGTCCTTTGATCCATTTCTCAGCTCTTCCCTCAGTATGTTCACACGCTTTGGACACATCCACTGGCTGTGTATTAATACAAACGCAGCCGATGGGTCTGCCCTCTCCCTTCTTATATTCACTATATATATATGTTTGACACATGCACTTGAATGATGTCTCACATGGGATTAACATCGGATATATGTAACTGATGAAATTTGTTTTATTTCTGTATTTGCCACTTTTGTAATTATGTTTATGTTTGGTTAACATTGAACACGCCCCTTGGGGTGGGACGTGTAGTGATCACATGATGTGGAACTTAATTAGCTCACCTATATAATTGCTCACACTTGATTTGTATTTGTGCTTGAGAAAGGCTCAGTATTGGAGCCGAAACGTTGTACCGCAAGGTTGATTAAAACCACTTTTACCTTTTCAAGACCGGAGTGCCGTCCTTTTTCTGGATATATATATATATATATATATATATATATATTGTATTTGTCTTCATGTCAATCTCTGATCCCTTAACTTTAATTTATTCAGCTGCTTTTTTTTTTGTTTGTTTTTTACTTTGTTTTACCTTTTTTGTTTGTTACCTATTTGTTCTCAACTGCATGGCACTAAAGTCTCTTGCACACGAACGTATTTTCTTTCCGTGGCTGTTCCATTTTTTTTGCGGACCGTATGCAGAACCATTCACTTCAATGGTCAGCAAAAAAAAAAATGAAGTTATTCCGTGTCCATTTCGTTTACTTATGTCCTTATTTCCGTTCTGCAAAAAAAAATTGAACATGTCTTTTTATTGTCCGCATTACAGACAAGGATAGGACTGTTCTATCAATGGCCAGCTGTTCTGCAAAATATGGAATGCATACAGATGTCATCTGTCTTTTTTGCGGATCCGTTTGTTGTGGTCATGTGCAAGAGGCCTAACTGTAATGAAATAATAAAATAAAAGCAAGTCCTATCTCAGTTCTCTAAAGTAAACATATTTTTTTTTTATTTTTTTTTCTTTGTACTAATTTTGTTACCACCTGCATGTTTTAACCTTTTTCTCTGTGCTTTAAAATCAAGTCCTATCTCAGTTCTCTAAAGCAAACATATTTTTAAAAGTTTTTTTTCTTTGTACTAATTTTGTTACCACCTGCATGTTTTACCCTATTTCTCTGTGTTCTTTATTTTAACATTTGAAATATTCTAAGCATGTTTTCTTCCATTTTTAACTCTTATAGACATGTTGGACATAAAAACGCCAGCAAAAACATGGCATACCTAGAGCATGCTTTGTTTTGTAAAAAAAAAAAAAAACACTAGGTAAAGAATCATGTGGGATTCCGCGTAGGTCCTTGCAAGGCAAATTTGCGGGGCAAGGCAGCGACTAGATCCCAGACCCTTTGACCCACTTCCAGCTAAGAAGTTCGGACATACAATGAGTCCTGGAGGGGTAAGACAAATTACATGGAAATACTAACTGTAATAGAAATGTGGAAACAGTGACACCTATTGCAAGCTTTGTTATTATTGCCAATCCAAGTGCGTTTGAAGTGTGGAGATTGGTGCAAACACCAATACGACTGCCAACTTACGGAGTACCAACACCTCACAATACTTTTTAGACTTGTACACTTATTATCCCACAGGGATTTGTCTAACTTTTACTTCATTTGCCAGGCACCAGCACTGGCCACCGCGATAAAGAGGATCCAATAGGTGTATAGCGATCCCACTTTTATTTGGTCTTGCACATGTCTTTCGTAAAAATTAGCATTACAAAAATTAGCAATAAAAATAATTGATCTGTTGTTCAATGCCTGTCCACAGCTCCGGCGCGGTGTGGGTTTTTTCCCCCCAAACAGATGAGTTTAAAACTTCCTGCTGTCGTTTCCCCCTGGCTGTGCTAAAGTTGGTGGTGAAGGTGTTACGCTGACCAGATGAGGAGGCGGTAGAGGATGAGGAAGCGGAGTAGGTGGAGGAAGCAACAGGAGGCAAAGAGAAATGTCCTGCAATCCTCGGTGGCGGAAGGACATGTGCCAAACTGCTATCCGGCTCAGGCCCAGCCGCCACTGCATTTACCCAGTGTGCAGTTAGGGAGATGGCACGTCCCTGCATGTGCTTACCAGTCTACATATCAGTGGTTATGTGGACCTTGCCACAGATGGCGTTGTGCAGTGCACACCTAATTTTGTCCGCCACTTGCTTGACGGCTGGGAAACACGTACTATGGGACAGCTACCGCCATAAGGTTTTTAAAAGTCTCCATCTCCACCAGATGGAATGACAGCATTTCAAAGGCCAGGAATTTTGAAATGCTTGCATTCAGAGTCAGGGATACCGGGTGGGTAGGGGGGTACTTCCTCTTTCTCTCCAGTGTTTGGGGATGGACAGCTGAATACTTCCATGGGACTTCCATGGCATACCTAGAGCATGCTTTGTTTTGTAAAAAAAAAAAAAAACACTAGGTAAAGAATCATGTGGGATTCCGCGTAGGTCCTTGCAAGGCAAATTTGCGGGGCAAGGCAGCGACTAGATCCCAGACCCTTTGACCCACTTCCAGCTAAGAAGTTCGGACATACAATGAGTCCTGGAGGGGTAAGACAAATTACATGGAAATACTAACTGTAATAGAAATGTGGAAACAGTGACACCTATTGCAAGCTTTGTTATTATTGCCAATCCAAGTGCGTTTGAAGTGTGGAGATTGGTGCAAACACCAATACGACTGCCAACTTACGGAGTACCAACACCTCACAATACTTTTTAGACTTGTACACTTATTATCCCACAGGGATTTGTCTAACTTTTACTTCATTTGCCAGGCACCAGCACTGGCCACCGCGATAAAGAGGATCCAATAGGTGTATAGCGATCCCACTTTTATTTGGTCTTGCACATGTCTTTCGTAAAAATTAGCATTACAAAAATTAGCAATAAAAATAATTGATCTGTTGTTCAATGCCTGTCCACAGCTCCGGCGCGGTGTGGGTTTTTTCCCCCCAAACAGATGAGTTTAAAACTTCCTGCTGTCGTTTCCCCCTGGCTGTGCTAAAGTTGGTGGTGAAGGTGTTACGCTGACCAGATGAGGAGGCGGTAGAGGATGAGGAAGCGGAGTAGGTGGAGGAAGCAACAGGAGGCAAAGAGAAATGTCCTGCAATCCTCGGTGGCGGAAGGACATGTGCCAAACTGCTATCCGGCTCAGGCCCAGCCGCCACTGCATTTACCCAGTGTGCAGTTAGGGAGATGGCACGTCCCTGCATGTGCTTACCAGTCTACATATCAGTGGTTATGTGGACCTTGCCACAGATGGCGTTGTGCAGTGCACACCTAATTTTGTCCGCCACTTGCTTGACGGCTGGGAAACACGTACTATGGGACAGCTACCGCCATAAGGTTTTTAAAAGTCTCCATCTCCACCAGATGGAATGACAGCATTTCAAAGGCCAGGAATTTTGAAATGCTTGCATTCAGAGTCAGGGATACCGGGTGGGTAGGGGGGTACTTCCTCTTTCTCTCCAGTGTTTGGGGATGGACAGCTGAATACTTCCATGGGACTGTGTGGAGATGCTTGGTGATGGTGGTGGTGTTGCTACCACATCCTCAGTTTTCTGGGTGGCAGGTGCCACTATCACTCCGGGGAGGGGCAGGAAGAGGCTGAAACTGCAGCAGAAGAGGGAGCAGGAGGAGCCTGAGATCTTTTGTGGATTTTGAGGTGTTTACTCCACTGCAGCTCGTGCTTTGCATTTAGATGCCTGGTCATGCAGGTGGTGCTCAGGTTTAGAACATTTATGCCTCGCTTCAAGCTCTGATTGCACAGTGCAAACCACTCACATCTTGTCATCAGCACATTGTCTTAAGAACTGCCATGCCAGGGAACTCTTTGGAGCTGGCTTTGGTGTGCTTAGTCCCTGGGTGTGGTGAACAGTAGAAGGCGTACTAGGGGACGGCCACTCTGCTTTTGCACGCTGCTTCCTCTTTTGCTGTGCGGCTGGCGCTGTGTGACCACCACCTCTTCCTCCGAACTGCACACGTTACTCGCATGACCATAATTCCATGTGGGTTCTAGGACCTCATCATCCTCCACATCATCTTCCACCCACTCTTCACTCCTGCCCTCCTTGCTGGTCTGCACACTGCAGAAAGCCGCAGCAGTTGGCACCTGTGTTTCGTAATCATCAGACACGCAAATAACCAGCCTTTGATGTCAACAGGAATTAAGTTTAATATTATAGCAGGTGGTACAACCTGCAGAGGCGTGGGTGGCAGTGAGGGGTGCACTTTCCCTTCCCCTGTCTCATGACAGCCGCTGTATTTACATAAGACAGGGACCATTCTTTGTTCTGGGTGGTGGAGGATATGTGTGGGCTAGCATGAGGAAATTCAAAAAAATTTGGTCGTCACAGGTGTCTAATTTCTCCGAGATGCATGCTTCATTCATTTTTTGAAATGTGAGGTAGTCCACACTGTCGTCAGCTAGGCGAGTGCATTTATCGGTCACGATCCCTCCTGCTGCGCTTTCGGACAGGACACTCAACGAGGGGCAAGCCAAGAGTTCCATGGCAAATTGTGCCAGCTCTGGCCACAGGCCAAGCCTGCACACCCAATAGTCAAGGGGTTCCTCGCTTTTCAGAGGGTCAACATCGGCCATTAACCCGATGTAGTCGGACACCTGTCGGTCTAGGCATTCCCTGAGGCTGGATCCGGAGGGCGGCTGTTGATGGGTTGGGTGCAAGAATGATCTCATATTTCAAGTGACCAACACATATTCGAACCGTCTACTATTTGCATGCGCTGTAGGATTAATACCCGTAACTGTTTCTCTGTGGGTGGAAATTCCTCTGCCAGCGCCCGCAAAAGCAGAATGCAGCATCTCTCGAAGCAAGGCCTAGAATGCTGCATTCTGACAGCCCTCTGTGATGCTGGTAACATGTCCACCATTTTGTCTTTGTACTGGGGGTCTAAGTAAGTTGCCACCCTGTACTGGTCTTTACCCTTTATGATTTTTATACGGGGTCCCTCTTCAAACACTGGAGCATGAACGCCACTATTTGCACTAAATTGGAAGCCACGGACAACACCAGGGATCGCAGAAATGTTTTATTCCTGCTCTTCTTGCTCCTCATCCTCCTCCTACCCCCAGGCACAATCCTCCTCTGACTCCTCTTCAGACTCCTGCTGACTTGTCTTAGATGGAGTAGCCCCCCTGGGAATTCATTCAGCATTGCGACTTCCTCATCGACGGCTTGATTAATGACACAATGCAATGCACGCTCCAGAAAGAAGGTGGAAGGTACTATGTCACTGATGGCGCCATGGATGCGACTGACCAGTTTGGTGGATAAAATGGCCACAGTAGTCTGCATGCGTCGTGCATGAGCAGCCACTGGCGCGGTAAAAATAAAAACAAGCTCCCAGAACCTGTCCTGCCACAGAGTTCGCACAGGTATTCGTTAAAAACACGTTTATGCTGGAGCAGCCTATAAAGCATATACAAGTTGAAGTTCCAGCGTGTCAGTCACTTGAAGTTCCAGCGCGTCGGACAGTCACAGTTCAGACGTCTGACAGTGGTGTCACCGCTAAACGTCAGCAAGGCGAGCCATTGCAGTGTAAGATCTTTTAAAATGGCATGAGATTTTCCTGGCCTGCCGCAAGATGTCACCGTTGTCGCACACCATTTTACCAAATGTCAAATTAAGCAGGGTTAGCCACTAATACTGTGTGCCGCTGAACATGGCCATATAGCTCTGGGATGCTCTTCTGGGAGAAATATTTCCTTCCGGGGACCTTCCATTGCGGTGTGCCATTGGCCACACATTTTCTAAAGGCATCCTTTTCACCAGTTTATATGGCAGTAGTTGGCGGGCTAGCAGTTCCAACAAGCCGGCGGTCAGCGGAGACCACCCTCCTTGGGCTGAACTGGGTACTGTTGTCAGACTGCTGTGTGGCGGCTGTTGCTACCTCATCTTTCTCATCCGATGCCAAGAATGGCTGTGCATTGGTAAAGTCTGTGAATGGGTGAGAAAATAATTCCTCTGACTCGAGTGGACGTGCTATGATGGTGGTGGTGGTGTCTTTGGGGGTGCACATAGCAGAGAGTGAGGAGGGTGCTGATACAGAGGATGAGGAGGGTGCAGAAGCAGATGGCTGAGTGAGCCACTCAACCAACTCTGGTGCGTCCTTTGACGTAATTGCATGCACCTTCTCCAACTTCCCACTTAGGCTTCGGCCTGGCCCACCTGCCCAACCCCTATCACCCCTGCGGAATGGTCTGCCTCTTCCTCTGCCTGTCATTTTCAAAATGACACTGTGACAAAGTCCCTATGGAAGAGCAGTATTTGTGGATGCAAGTATATTGCAGGCCTCAATCAATATTTTGTGGAAGCCGGCATATCAATCCCCTCTATCAGTATTTTGTGGAAATAGGTATATAGAACCCAGTAATGAGTATTTGCGGAAGGATGGTAAATCAAACCCCTTAATCAATATTTGGTGAATGCTGGTGCATCGCAGTCCTCAATCAATATTTTGTGGAAGCCAGTATATCAATACCCTGTATCAGTATTTTGTGGAAACAAGAATATAGAAGGCAATAATGAGTATTTGCTGGAAGATGGTAAATCAAACCCCTTAATCAATATTTGCGGGAAGCAGGTGTATCTTTAGCCTCATTCACTATTTTGTGAAAGCCGCTATTTCAATACCCTGTATTAGTATTTTGTGGAAACAGGCATATAGAACACTATAATAAGTATTTGCTGGAAGCTGGTAAATCAAACCCCTTAACCACTTAAGGACCACAGGTTTATACCCTCCTAGTGACCAGGCCCTTTTTTACAAATTGGCACTTCACAACTTTAACGGTTTATTGCTCGGTCATGCAACTTGGCACCCAAATGAATTTTACCTCCTTTTATTCTCACAAATACAGATTTGTTTTGGTGGTATTTGATTGCCTCTGAGAGTTTTCGTTTTTCTGATATTAATCAAAATAGACTACAATTTTCTCCAAAAAAGTGTATTTTTAACTTTTTCTGGTAAAATTGCTCACATATAATTATATTTCTATACAAGTTTGTGTCAGAATTTATTGTGCTACATGTCTTTGATAAAATAAAAAAAATCCAATAAGTGTATATTTATTGGTTTGTGCAAAAGTTATAGCGTTTACAAACCATGGTACAAAAATGTGAATTTCCGCATTTTGAAGCAGCTCTGACTTTCTGAGCACCTGTCATGTTTCTTGAGGTGCTAGAATGCCAGGATAGTATAAATACCCCCCAAATGACCCCATTTTAGAAAGAAGACACCCCAAAGTATTCGCGGAGGGGCATGGTAAGTTCATGTATGATTTAATTTTTTTTTTCACAAGTTAGCGGAAAATGACACTTTCTGAGAAAAAAAAAATATATATATAAAGTTTCCATTTCTGCTAACTTCTGGCAAAAAAAATACTAATCTCCCACGGACTCACTATGTCCCTCAGTGAATACCTTGGGGTGTCTACTTTCCGAAATGGGGTCAAATGGAGTGTGTTTACTGTTCTGGCATTTTAGGCGGGGCTAAATTGTGAGCAACCCTGTAAAGCCTAATGGTACTCATTGGACTTTTGGCCCCTTTACGCACCCAGGCTGCAAAAAAGTGTCACACATGTGGTATCGCTGTACTCAGAATAAGTAGGGCAATGTGTTTTGGGGTGTATTTTTACATATACCCATGCTGGGTGAGAGAAATATCTCTCACCCAGTATGGGTAAAATTTAAAAAGTTGTCATTTACAGAGATATTTCTCACACACAGTATAGGTATATGTAAAAATACACCCCAAAACACATTGCCCTACTTCTTCTGAGTACAGCGATACCACATGTGTGACACTTTTTTGCAGCCTAGGTGCGCAAAGGGGCCCAAATTCCAATGAGTACTTTTAGGATTTCACAGGGCATTTTTACGCATTTGGATTACAAACTACTTCTCATGCTTTAGGGCCCCTAAAATGCCAGGGCAGTATAAAAACCCCACAAATGACCCCATTTTGGAAAGAAGACACCCCAAGGTATTCAGTGAGGGGCATGGCGAGTTCATATAATTTTTCTTTTTTTTTTTGGCACAAGTTAGCGAAAAATGTTTTGTTTTTTTTTCCTTACAAAGTCTCATATTCCACTAACTTGTGACAAAAAATAAAATTTTACATGAACTCGCCATGCCTCTCACGGAATACCTTGGGGTGTCTTCTTTCCAAAATGGGGTCACTTGTGGGGTATTTATACTGCCCTGGCATTTTAGGGGCCCTAAAGCGTGAGAAGAAGTCTGGAATCCAAATCTCTATAAATGCCCTCCTAAAAGGCACTCATTGGAATTTGGGCCCCTTTGCACACCTAGGCTGCAAAAAAGTGTCACTCATGTGGTATCACTGTACTCAGGAGAAGTAGGGCAATGTGTTTTGGGGTGTATTTTTACATATACCCATACTGTGTGTGAGAAATATCTCTGTAGATGCCAACTTTTTTCATTTTTTTATACAAAGTTGTCAATTTACAGATGTATTTCTCTCACCCAGTATGGGTATATGTAAAAATACACCCCAAAACACATTGCCCTACTTCTTATGAGTACGGCGATACCACATGTGTGACACGTTTTTGCAGCCAAGATGCGCAAAGGGGCCCAAATTCCAAAGTACCTTTAGGATTTCACAGGGCATTTTTACGCATTTGGATTCTGTGAGGGCTATGGTGAGTTCATGTAAGATTTTAATTTTTTTGGGCACAAGTTATTGGAATATGAGACTTTGCAAGAAAAAATAAAAAAATAAAAAAAAAATGTCAATTTCCACTAACTTGTGGCAAAAAGTAGCTAACTAACTGGCGGTGATAAGGGACCCTTAAAGCCCCATTCACACGTCCGCAATTCTGTTCCACATTTTGCGGAACGGAATTGCAGACCCATTTATTTATATGTGGACAGACTTTGTCCCGCTCGGATCCGGAATTGCGGATCTGCACTTCCGGGTCCGCACTTCAGTTCTGCAAAAATATAGAACATGTCCTATTTTTCTATATAGTTCTGGCAATGTGCGGATCCGCTAAATGCGGAAAGCACATTGCCGGTGTTCGTGTTTTGCGGGTTGCGTATCCGCAGATCCGTGGATCAAGCTGCAAGAGATGACCTGGACGGCGGCATTCTACAGCGTCTATCTAGCCGCCATGGAGAGAGAGGACGAGCACATGCCTGTGACATAGTGAGAGTAGTGAGTAGCACCTATGCTATGGGACATTAGTCTGCATCTGAAGGCTTTAATTCCTTATAGGATGTGGTCCAAGCCCTGCGGACAGAATTAAAAGAACTCCGGCTGAAAATGTCCCAGATGAAGGCAGGATCGCCCCGACCTCTGGAAATGACCCCAGCGCCCCACATCACTCCACCCAGTATAATGCAGGTGCGGGGTGCACGTCAAAAGAGGACCCCTATGTTGGGCTTGTCGACAGTACGGCCATATAGCCAGAGAGTTTGTTTGTTTTTCTTTCCAGCTGATGATAACAGAGAGATGGATGACCGAGGGATAGTCTGTATGCGGGTCCGACTGTTTGGGCAAGACGTCGGCAAGAAGGGGGTCGTGCTGGTGGACCATTCGTCCCGGAAAGGAATGGACGTGACCCTGGGCATGAATGTACTGAGAGATCTAGACCATCAACTCTATTCCAAGGAAGGGCTGAAGTATTGGCAACGGGCCACCACACACCGGCCTACCCAGAAGGTCTTACAACAGATGGTGAGGAGCTGTAGCCTGCAAAAGAGTAACCTTTCCGGTCGGGCCATTGAAGGCGTGAGGGTGCTACGGAAGACTCTGTTGAAGATCCCACCTCGACAAGAGCGAATATTGATGCTGCCGGTGGGGGCTGGACGACGATTGAATGGACTGGAGGTCCTGATCGAGCCTGCTTATCAAGAAGAAACGCAGACTCGCCCACTGGTAACCCAGGCCCTCGCCATTGTGAAGGCCATATGTGTTCCTGTACTCTGCTGTAATGTTGAGGACTGCGAGTTTACCGTCCACGGAAACACCCTGCTGGCCAAAGTTTGTGTCCGAAGGCGCTATCGCTCGACTAAAAGGCTTCATGCTACAGTTTGATAGGAGATCAGCCTGGACCTATGCTGTGGAGATCCATTCAAGGGAAACCCTGACAGCGGAGTTGAACGGTCGAGTGATAATGGCCCGGATGGGGGTGGACTGTGGAACCCTGACCCTGGGGGAACAAGAGCTGCTGGAATTCACCCTTTGGGAATTTCAGGAGGCCTTCTTGAGACATGACAAGGACTTTGGCTTTGCTACTGCCATCGAACATGAAATCCCAACCGGCGATGCTGCACCGATCAGGGAATGTTACCTGCAAATCCCACCTAAGATGTACCAGGAGGTGAAAGATATGGTGGGCAACATGTTGGAGAACCAGGTGATCCAGGAGACTCAAAGTCAATGGGCTGCTCCGGTAGTCTTGGTGCGGAAGAAAGATGGGAGTCTCCAGTTATGTGTGGATTATCAGAAGCTGAATGCTCAGACCGTCCGGGATGCCAACCCTCTTCCGTGGATTGAGGAGTCATTGTCAGCCCTAAGCCAAGCAAAGTTCTTCTCAACACTTGAGCTGGCTAGTGGGTACTGGCAGGTGCCGGTGGCCAAGAAGGACAAAGCCAAGATAGACTTAATTCTACCTATGGGACGCTACGAGTTCAACCGGATGCCCTTCGGCCTCTCCAATGCTCCGGGGACATTCCAGCAATTCATGGAACACTTTCTGGAGGACCTCAACTTTGAATCAGTATTGATATACCTGGATGACATAGTAGTGTTTGGGGCCTCCTTTGAAGATCACCTCCAGAAGCTGTGACAAGTCTTGGGATGGCTGCAAGACCATGGGCTAAAGATCAAGCCCAAAAAGTACCAGCTTATCCTACAGCAGATAGAGTACTTAGGACATGTGGTCACCCAGGAGGGGGTAAAACCGCCCCCCAGCAAGGTGGAGACCGTTCAGAAGTGGCCCCCGCCAAGTACCCTATGAGAGGTATGGGCGTTTTTGGGACTGGCCGGCTACCACAGGAGGTTTTTATCCAAATTCGCTCATCAGGTAGGCCCATTAAACTAGTTGCTAAGAGGCACGGCTGGGGGCCCGAAGAAACGTTCTGTCGACTGACACCCCGGCGAATAGAGGCTTTTGAAGTGGTGAAAGGGGCGCTGACCAATGACCCGAACCTGGCTTACAAGCGGTTTGGTACCCCATTCCTGTTGTATACTGACAGAAGCCTACATGGTCTGGGGGCCGTACTATCCCAAGTTCAGGATGGACGGGAGAGAGTCATCGCCTATGGGAGGCGGTCCCTGCGAGACTCAGAATGCAACCCTGAAAACTATAGCTCCTTTAAGCTGGAACTACTGAAACTGGCGTGGGTGTCATGGTCTTACCTTCTTGCTGTTCTCCTTCGTTTGACATGTGCTGGTGGCCATCTTGGTTTCTGGGTTTCTTGTAGCCTCCCACCCTGCGGCTTCTCCTTCCCACTGGGAGGAGCTGGATGCCTAGCTCATATATATAGGAGGTCTGTGGCTTCAGTTCCTTGCTTGGTCCTCCTGTGTTCACATGCTTCTAAGACTGCTGCTGCTTCTGGTTCCTGATCCTGGCTTCGTCTGACTACCCTGCTGGTTCCTGATCCAGGCTTCGTCTGACTATCCTTCTGGTTCCTGATCCTGGCCTCGTCTGACTACCCTGCTGGTTCCTGATCCAGGCTTCGTCTGACTACCCTTCTGGTTCCTGACCTCTGGCTTCACAAGACCCTGCTTCGGTTTTGCCATCCGTTTGGACTTTTGCCTTACAGCTTGTTTTTCAATAAAGCCTTCTTATTTCCACTTACCTCTTGTTGTACGTCTGGTTCATGGTTCCTTGACAGTGGGCCATGACCACAAGGTTTGCGGAATACCTGACTGGTGCAGAAGTGACCGTTATGACGGACAACAACCCATTAGTACACCTGGAGAATGCCAAGCTCGGTGCACTCGAACAAAGATGGTTGGCCCGCCTTTCTAAGTACCAATACTGCATCAAGTTACGGTCGGCAGGGAGAACAGAAACGCTGATGCACTCTCCAGTAGTAGTAGTTCCAGTAGGGCAGTCGACTCAGAGAGCCGATGAGGAGTTAGAGGACACTGAAACTCCTGACCTTGGTCGCTTACATCTGTTCCCGGAAGTGGCACATTCAAGTGTGGTGGCGTCTGGAATGACCCTGGTGCTAAGGAAAATGTTGGCTGACTGGGAGAGAGTCCAGAAAGGCTGCCGGGATTTGTGGAAAGTGAAAAAATGGGTTTGGAGCAAGATCTGGCCTCGGCCAGAAGAACGAGCCAGTCTGACCCCCTAGGGTCAGAAATTGTTGAGTCAGTGGGACAGGCTGACAATTGCCCAGGGCCCCCTGTGCCAGACCATATACTTACAGTCAGAGCTGCAGGACCGGCAATAGATTGTCATTCCCAGAAAAGCTAAAAAGGGAACTCATTTCGGGAGCGACAAAACGTTCGAACTCATTTCGGGAGCGACAAAACGTTCAAGTGGCTCCAACGGCTGGTATACTGTCCAGATCTGGCTGACATGGTGGCCGTGGCATGTCTTAAGTGTCAATCCTGCTGGCTGAGTAAGAGTACTGAACAGCGGGTTCCTGTACAGACCATCCGCACCTAAGCGCCCCTAGAACTTCTGATTATCGATTATGTACAGATTGGATACTCTACCTCGGGACACTTGTACTGTCTATTGATGACAGATCACTTCACCAAGTATGCGGTGGCCGTGCCCACCAGAGACCAAACCGCAGAGTCGGCCACCGAAGCTGTCTGTAAACACTTTATACAGGTGTTCAGGTGTCCACGGAGGATACATTCTGACCAGGGGGCATGATTTCAGGGTACTCTAATGAACAAACTGTACCAGCTGTATGGGATTGAATGCTCCCGCACCACTCTATATCACTCCCAAGGAAATGGGGCATCCAAGGCACCTTGCTTCAGATGCTGTGGACTCTAGAAGACAGTCAAAAAGCCCAGTGGCCCGTGTACCCACCCAAATTGATGTGGGCCTAACATAGTACCACCGGATACTCCTCACATATGCTCATGTTTGTAATAGCTGGAGGGGAGATTGAAGATGCCCAACCCGATGTAGCCCCCACCAAGAAGTTACACTGCATGGGTGCTGCCGGCTGAGAGCCTTCCACAAGTTTGTTGGGGAGCGACTGGGGCAGGTGGTACACCCTAACCCAAGACCAGTGCAGAAAGATGGGTATGCCCCGGGTGATCGAGTGATGGTCAACACCAAACAGCTGTCTGGGAAGTTGAATAGATGGTGGGAGGAGGTTCCGTACACGGTGAAGAGAAGGGTAGAACCCGCTATTCCGGTCTATGAGGTAGAGCCAGTAAGGACAGGGGGACTCTCACAAAACTTGCAACGTAAAATGTTGAGATGTTGCAATTTTGATGAGCCGGTGTGCGTGGAGGGGGTGCCTCCTCATGCTCAGAGTATGGAGGAAAATCCCTCAAATGAGAAAGAGGAGGAATTATGGGTTGTCCCTGCCCATGTGTCCACAGAGGTTATGGCCGTGGCAGGTTTGCCACCAATGTGCAATGCTGAGAAGTCAACAGCTCCTCCCTTGTTAAATATGCCTGACGTCCCCAGTATTTCTGAGCCCCTCAATCTGAGAAGGTCAGAGAGAGGCCTAATTCTGGTGTGTCTCCACAGCGCTATGCACAGGATGAGTATGTATGGGAGAGTTGCCAATGTAACAACCTCTAGTGGGGTGGCATGTGAGGTTGTGGAACAGCTCTTCCTGTATGTTTGTGCATAATTGTATTGGAACTGTCATTTGACATTTTGGGCACTAGAGGCCACTGTTTTCCCACACAGCTAAAGTGACTGCTGGATTTGAATATGCAAAGGAGCTGATGAGTCATGCTTATGACTCATGCAGGTTGTTTTTCTGAGAAGAACAGGAAGGAGCGAGTCAGACATCTTTGGAGGATGGTGTGTGTGAGACACAAGCTGGTCTCATTACAGCGTTGGAGTGTCCTGCAGTGATCCAGGTGATAGTAGAGAGGGACTGTCACCCGTTCCGTACCGAGATCCTATCCTCAGGAGAAGAGATTGTCTCCAGTAGAGCTGATTGGAGATTTGAAAGAAAAGGGCATCTACTCAGCAAGGCCGCAGGTGTGCTTACAGGCCTGGAACTATCCTGATGAGAGACATCCTCTCTTACCAGATGGTATCTGGTCAGTGAACCCGGGTTTTGTTGTGTTCATCGCTCTGTTTTAGTGATACCTGAAGAATCTGAGATTGAGCTTGTACCTGCCATTTGTTAGATAGGTAGGATCTGTATTCGGCAGGTTGCCCGGGAATGTTTGCGGCACAGTATAGACTTTTAAGGCTCTGCTGTGCACACCACTGAGTTAGGGTCGGCTAGCCGGACTAGGACAGCGTTCAAGGGTGGGGAAATATTACCTTGTGTATTCTTACATCGTTATGTTCGTTGTCAATGTTTAGTAACATTTTATTGGTTACTAAAAGTTGAAGTTTGTGTCGCTTTTCTCGTCTGTGACTTTGCTGTATCCTGGGAACCCACCACGGTACACAGCTTAGAACCGTAACACGGTTCTCCGATCCAGTTTTAATTTTAACAACCGGATCTGTAGTACTGGAGGTAACTGCCTGAATTCCATGCCTGATCATGTGTATCAGGCCTTAGGGTTTTTTCACACGGGCCTCGCGTGTGAGGGCCAGACAAGATGCTGGTGCGTTTCAGGAAAATGCATGATTTTCCTGCACGAGTGCAAAGCGTTTTAATGCATTTTGCATGCACGTGAGAAAAATCGGCACGTTTAGTACCCAGACCAGAAGCCAGACTTCTTCAAAGTTCTTTATTATTTTCCCTTATAACATGGTTATAAGGAAAAATAATAGCATTCTTAATACAGAATGCTTAGTAAAATGTCCATTGAGAGGTTCAAAATAATAAACAAATTTAACTCACCCCATCCACTTGGTCGCGTAGTGGATCTTCTCTTCTTTCTACTTTATTCAGGACCTAGCTAAAGGACCTTTGATGACATCACTGAGCTCATCACATGGTCCATCACATGGTCCAACTTTAGCCAGGTTCTGAAGAAAGTCGAAAGAAGAAGAGATCCGCTACGTGACCAAGTGAATGGGGTGAGTTAAATTTGTTTATTATTTTTAACCCCTCAATGGACATTTTACTAAGCATTATGTATTAAGAATGCTATTATTTTCCCTTATAACCATGTTATAAGGGAAAATAATAAAGATTGGGCCCCCATCCCGATCGTCTCCTAGCAACCATGTGTGAAAATCGCACCAAATCACTGCTCATGTACACAGCCCTATTGAAGTGAATGGGTCCAGATTCAGTGCAGGTGCAATGCGTTCACCTCACGCATTGCACCCGTGCGGAATTCTCGCCCGTGTGAAAGGGGCCTTAGGCTTCAATATTTTAAATTAAACTCGGCCAATGTCCATCATACAGCGGGGCCACAGTTTATATACAGCTCATTGCTGCTGACTGGAAGTTAGGGCTAGTGAGGGTAGCTTCACACACAGGGGGATTTATCAAGCCCAGCACTCCAGAACTGTGGCTTCAAATAGTCATAAGATAGAGTTTTTGCAACTTTTGGGCTTATTTTGAGAAATTTAGCATTTTTACAGCACTCACACCAGTTTTGAAAAGTGTGTGTGGTTAGTAGTATTGAGTGTGAATATTCACATTACAAATTTTTATCGCAAATATTGGCACTTCGAGAATTCACAAATATTTTGAATATAGCATTATATTAATAAATATATTTGTAATGACGTTATTCTTTTTTTTTTTTTTAACACAGTACACATCAGGTGATCATCCCTCCCTTCTTCTAGCTTGTGGGCCAATGAGAAGACTTTGTCACAGCTTAGCAACATACATAGCAACCAATAGAAAAGTTGCCTACTCCTTCACTATATAAATTAAGACACTTCCCAGCAGTCATTTTGTGGAGTTTAATGTAAGAGAGAGAGGGGCTTGACTACTATGCTGTGCTTTTTCAAATTACATTTCAAATCACATATAAATATTCCAGATAGTTAGTGTCAGCTAGTAATAGGGAATTGTGTAGCTGAATAGCTGACAGGGTCCAGGACAGGGTGTAGTGTAGGTTTTAGAGATAGTTAGCTGAATTATATAATCCATATAGTATTAGTTAGTGTTAGCTAGTGTAGGTTATAGCGTGTGGCAGGAAAATAAATGTGCATGTGAGAGAGATTTCTCTTCTGTCCATACATATATGCTACAGAAATAGTGCTGTGATGTCACAACAATACTAAGTTCAACAATCAGTGTTATGTTGTCAGACCTGATTAAAGGTGAAGTTGTATGTATTGCGCTAAAATATTTGAATTATTAGTGGTGATTTGCGCAATCTCGAATACTTTGAAAAACCCTATCTGCATATAAAGCTATTGTTATGACATGAATGGAATTTTAAATCTAAAACAGTGCTGTAATGTACAATGACTTACCGTGATCAGTTCTTCCTCACTATCTCGAAAGTTGCTGCCAACCATTTTCATCACTTATGTAGCTAATAGCATAATAGTGCAATTGAAAAGAATATCACGAATATTACAAAATCACAAATATTTGGTGAATATTTGCCTAAATATTAGTGATATATCGCAAATTCAAATACTTCCCCTGCCCTCATCACTAGTGGTTAGTCATGTTAATTGGTTTTAGTCTAGATATATATATTTTCTGCTGTTTATAAAAGTCACAAACTCACTTGATCGGGGTGGAATAAAAATGTGGAGTAGCATTTCTAGACAGTCTTTAATACATTTTTAAAATGCGCCAAATGTAACAAACCTGCAATGTTTGATAAATTTGGTGCAAAGTTTGCCATCCCATAGCAACCAATCAGATTCCATTTTTCAGAGCTCCTTTGAAAAATGTAAGATGGCATGTGATTGGTTGCTATGGGCAACTAAGCCAGTTTTCCTTTACACCAATTTGATAAATCTCCCCCAACATGTTTTGAGTGTGGAGTTTTTCAGTTTTTTTTCCCATAGACCTCTCCATAGGCAAAAATGCATGCCCAAAAATGTGACTAAAAAACAACATACAAAAAGCTTGTAAAAATGCATGAATGCCATGAGTGGTATGTGTGTTTTTCCTTTTCATAATTAAACAATAGAGTATGGATAGAAACAAAAGAAGAAGTAAAGACCTACGAACCGAAATTCAAGGCTGTTTGTGAAAGTGCATGTCCTAGATACTGATGTAGAAATGGTAATTATTTGCTTAGATATGTGATCTGAATCTACCTTATCTGAACCCAGTTATAAAGCCCTCTGCAAACACTGTCTTGAAACCATTACATGTAAACACTTTACATTATATCATATAGTGAGGGACTGTAGTAAATGACTTATCATTTTGTAATATACATTCCTTTTTTATTTAGACGTTGAGTACATGATGCAGAGAAATGAACATGTGCATTCTCAGTATGCCCTATTTAATATAGGTGGGTGAATGACTCCACACAACTAGACGAACACACCATTGACTTCAGTTGGCACTCTCCTCATTTCCACCAATGTGTCTGATTAATTGTGTTGTCACTGGAAACTGCTGCTCTTGCCTGGCCTGTGAGACAGTCACAGCAATAGCTTGTATATTGCAGATTTACTCTCTGCTGTGCACAGTAAGTGACTGACTGTCAACTTCAACATTGGCCACTTTAGTTTAAGAAGCAACTCGAAGAGATACAATTCAGTCTCTAGTTTAAGTGCACCAAACATCATGCATTAATTCGATTTGTTCAAAATCTTCAATTTGTTTACTTTTTTATACTTTTTAAACTAGTTAAACGAATTCCACATGCTAAAGAACTATTTACATATCACTACCCTTTATGACTTTTACTTAAAATTGTATGTATGTCATCCACTTAAAAATAAAAATATCAGTATGCGATTGTCCGCATAGTTACTAATCTAGGCGCTATACAAAAAGCTGAAATTATCACATATTCATTATGTACATTAAATTATTTTTGTAATAAGGCTCGGACTGGCCAACAGGGGTAAGGATGAATCCCCCAGTGGGCCCCTGAGCAAGGTGGGCCCCTAGTCTACTACACCCTGCACAAGTGGCACATAAGACAGTAGAGTGATTGTACTACATAAAGATAGGCAGTATCCAACATCTCGACCAGTCTAGGTTTCATATAAAAAATGGGTAGATTATTTTAGAAACTACCTAGTTTATTATCATAGATACAGTGCCTTGCAAAAGTATTCACCCCTTGACTTTTTTTGGTGCCTCACAACCTGGAATTAACATGGATTGTTTGAGGATTTGCATAATTTAATTTACAGAACATGCCCACAACTTTGAAGATTTTATTTATTTATTGTGAAGCAAACAACAAATAGGACAAAATAACAGAAAAAGTCAATGTGCATAACTATTCGCCCCCCTAAAGTCAGTACTTTGTAGAGCCACCTTTAGTGGCAATCACAGCTCCAAGTCGCTTTGGATAAGTCTCTATGAGCTTGCCACATCATACCACTGGGATTTTTGCCCATTCCTCCTCGCAAAACTGCTCCAGCATCTTCAAGTTAGATGGTTTGCGCTTGTGAACAGCAATCTTTAAGTCTGACCACAGATTTTCTATTGGATTGACATCTGGGCTTTGACTAGGCCATTCTAACACATTTACATGTTTCCCCTTAAACCACTCAAGCGTTCTTTTAGAAGTGTGTTTGGGGTCATTGTCCGGCTGGAAGGTGAACCTCTGTCCTAGCCTCAATTCACACACAGAGTGGGACAGGTTTTGCTCAAGAATATCCCTGTATTTATCACCATCCATCTTTCCCTCAACTCTGACCAGTTTCCAAGTCCCGGCTGCTGAAAAACATCCCCACAGCATGATGCTGCCACCACCATGTTTCACTGTGGGGATGGTGTTCTTTGGGTGATGTGATATGTTGGGTTTGCGCCAGACATAGCAGTTTCTTTGTTGGCCGAAAAGTTCAATTTTAGTCTCCTCAGACCAGAGCACCTTCCTCCATACATTTGGGGAATCCCCCACATGCCTTTTCGCAAACTCACAATATGCCTTTTTGTTTTTAGCTGAAAGTAATGGCTTTCTTCTGGCCATAAAGCCCAACTCTATGGAGCGTACGGCTTATTGTCGTGCTATGTACAGATACTCCAGTCTCTGCTGTGGAACTCTGCAGCTCCTCCAGGGTTACCTTAGGTCTCTGGGCTGCCTCTCGGATTAATGCCCTCCTTGCCCGGTCCGTGAGTTTTGGTGGGCGACCGTCTCTTGGCAGGTTTGCTGTTGTGCCATGTTCTTTCCTTTTGGTTATGATAGATTTGATCATCAAAGATTTTGATATTTTTTTTATAACCTAACCTTGAATTGAAACACCGAAACTAATTCCCATATAAATATATATCTGACCCATATATAGTCAAATTATCAATAACAAAAATAATATATCGATACTAACTAAATCAAATGAAATAATGTACCAACACAAGATCAAACCATACAAAATTGTATTATAATCACTGTATTACACATGACACATGACAAAACACAGGGTTAAAAACAAAATAAAAATAAAAAAACACTAGGGCTGGTGATGCATGATTGGTGGACAATTATATATATTTTTTTTTTATTAAAGTGCAAGTGCAAATGCGAGTTCAGCAACAAGAATGAATAAATATTATAGGTAAATAAATGGATACTGGCGCCAACAGCAATCGGCTACAAAATTAATGGACCAAGAAGAGTTTGTACTTCAAAGTATCACCAGTGCCAATATTGTGGCACACACGGAGCATGAGGGCGTACAGTATCAGGTAGATGAAGAGCCAATACAGCTTAATATTAATCTCCAAAAGTTAGTGGCATCTCCCAAAAATAAGAGAGAGGGACATCATTGCAAGTTATACTGACCGCAATATAGTCCACAGCAAGGTACAAGCACAACCAGTCCACTCCCCAATGCACGTTTCGCGCGGCACATGCGCATGAGATCAGGCGCACAGCGCCAGCCACACTAGGTGAGGGCGGCTAAACTGGCAATATGAATGTAGTTGTAAATACACACAAGGGGCCGGTTAAAATGCTTGAATACCTAATAGAAGCAGGGGGTTAACCACTAAAGTAAAGTGAATAAATTAGTAGAGCAAATATAAATAGCATGACTGTGAAGTATGATTTCTTAGATACCCAAAGTGCAAGAAAACAATTGATAAATACGGATAAGTACCCCCCCAAAAAAAAAGTAGTGTAGTGTAATTACATACATAAATAAAATAGATTAAAAACATGATTAAAGACAATTGATGAATTTTATGATAAAGTGAATATCATGATCATAATAATAAAAAAAAATAGTTGATTAACCCCTTAATGCAAAAAGCCATGCATGTATGGCAGAGGATGCATTGCCAGAATGCATTTCGCCGCACATGCACAGCGGGATGATCGGGTGGGCACCGGAGCGGTGCGCGCCCTATCACTGCAGGGGTCGGGCACTCCTGGTAACCGGGCCTCTTCTGTATCTGCCGGCATCGCTGTAAAAGACGATGCCAGTGGATTAACCCCTTCTATGCTGCGGTCCGCGCTGATCGTGACATAGAAGTTGTTTGCGGCAGGTGATGAAGCACATTGGCGGGGACTCTGTGTTAGAAGGAAGCCCGATTCCATGCAGAGGCTGCCCAATGCCTTGCACAGCATCGGGACCTGCCTTCTACGGGTGCTGAGGAGATCCAACCTCAGGCTGGGTCTCCTAGGCAACCTGTTAGTGTATTACTCAGTGTAAGGCTGGGTTCACACCTGAGCGTTTTACAGCGCGTTCCTACGCGCTGTAAAACGCTCAACAAGGAGAAACCAATGCTTCCCTATGGGAATGGTTCTCACCTGGGTGTTTTACAGCACGTACGATCGTGCTGTAAAACGCCCGACGCCCCAAGAAGTACATGAGCTTCTTTGGGGCATCTTGTTGCGTGTTCCCGTACATAGACTTTCGGGAACGCGCGACAGTCTATGTATGCGCGATTGCAAATGCCGGTACAATCGCGCATACAGAGCGCTCCTTACAGAACGCTCAAGTGTGAACCCAGGGTAATACACTAACAGGCAATGCATTGCAATACAGATGTACTGTAATGCATTGCAGAGGGGATCAGATGCCCAAAAGTTAAGTCCCAAAATGAAACAGAAATAAAGTCTAAAAAATAAGTGTTTTCAATAAAATTTTATAAAAAATTCAAGTTAAAAAAAGGAAAAAAAAAACGCCCCTTTCTCCTGATTTTTTAATAAAAAATAGAAAAAACAAACAAAAAACACACAAATTATATATCACCGCATCTGTAACAACCGGTTCTATAAATGTATCACATGATCTACCCCGTCCGATAGACACCATAAAAAATAAAAACTGTGTAAAAAAAAGCCATTTTTGTCACCTTACATCTCTAAAAGTGCAACACTAAGTGATCAAAAAGGCTTATGCCCCCCAAAATAGTACCAATCTGTCACCTCATTCCGCAAAAAATGAGCCCCTACATGAGACAATTGCCCAAAAAATAAAAGAACTGTGGCTCTCAGACTATGGAGACACTAAAACAGGATTTTTTTTGTTTAAAAAATGCTTTTATTGCGTTAAATGTAAAAAAAAAAAAAAAAAGATACATATTAGGTATTGCCGTGTCCGTAAAAACCTGCTCTAAAAAACTTCCACATGACCTAAACCTAAAAATAAAAAGGTGTCAAAAAAGCCATTTTATGTCACTTTTAGGGTTGAGTAAACTCGAAATGGAAATGTTGGGTTTGTACCAAACTTTAGGATAAACCCCTGCTCTGCATAGGTGACAGAGAATGCAATTTCAGAAATTCTTCTTTACTTGATGCACACCACCTCCTTTCATTCAATGCTTAAACTTTAACAAGTTGTCCCACATTTGCAATTTAATAATTTGTCCCACATTTGCGTTTCAATAATTTGTCCACCATTTGCGCCTCAATAACTTTTACCATATTTCGCTTCATCAAAATAAAATTTCATCCATTTGTCTCACTTGGATGCTGTCTCTCTTTGTCATGCGTGGAACCCTGATCCGCCGATAACTGTGATCAACATGATAGGCTCAGAAAAGAACATCAAAATTTGATAGAGAAGATATCCAAATGGATGGTGGACGTCACGGGGGCACCTCTGCATAGATGACAGAAATATAAATTTCAAAAAGTCGTCTGTTACATTGTCAGGTGACATTTTACCAATTCTGCCGGATAGATTTTGCCTGCATAGGTGGCAGGGAATAAAATTTCTGAAATTCTTCTTTAATTGATGCATGCCACCTCCTTTCATTCAATGCTTAAACTTTAACAAGTTGTCCCACATTTGCACTTCAATACTTTGTCCCATATTTCAACTCTATCATATTCAATTTCAAACAATTAAACTCCCTTGGATGTGGTCTCTATCACGCTCCCTCTCTGGCGTGGAACCTTGATTCGCCGATAACCGTGATGAACATGCTAGGCTCAGAATAGAACATCAAAAGTTGATAGAGAAGATATCCAAATGGATGGTGGACGTCACAGGTGCGATCAGGTAGAAGTTATCTAGAGTCAACAAAGCAGCAGCAGGGCCTCTGCTGGCTAACGTTTCCAAATCCAAAATACCCCAGTGACATTCCCTATAATGTTTTATTATTTATTCCAATAACAGGGCATCTTAAAAGTCCTGTATTGTTATTTATCATCACTACCTCCCGGGTGTGGGTAATTTCTGTGCGCCCCCTCCTTAACTTGGAAGCTTATGCTTCAATACTTTGTCCCACATTTCTGCTTGATTACATTTAATTTCATCTATTGACCTCCCTTGGATGTGGTATCCCTTTCTCAGGCTCCCTCTGCGGCCTGGAACCCTGAATCCCCGCCAACCGTGATCACCATGGTAGGCACATAAAAGAACATTGAAAGTTGATAGAGAAGATATCCATTTGGATCGTGGACATCACGGGAACGTGCAACGTGGTGGGGCAGTATATATGCACACGACTACACGTACTGAGTGATGGGTCTGCCCCCTTCAACTTCTGGGTCTCCAAATTGGCCACATGGCCTGAGCTTGCCCTTTACGCCTTGGATGTGCTGGCCTTGCCTGCAGCCAGTGTATTGTCTGAACATGTGTTTAGCACGATTGGAGGGGGTTATCACAGGTTATATTTCCCAATGTTTTGGGGTGTACCCAAATTGAAAAAAATAAAAATAAATGTAAAACCAAAAAACTGTGTCGGCTACCTCCTCCTCCTCCTCCACTGCCGCTTCCACCTACACCGCCACATCCACCGCCTCCTCAACTTTTTACTCCATATGGACCTCGTCCTCCTAGATCAAGATTATTATTTTTTACTTTTATGTATTTTGCATTATTTAAAGTAATTCCCCTATCCACTTTTGCTTGCAGAGCACTTGCCATGCTCTTAACCACATTTTGCTGGCATTTGCAGCCCTCTAGCCCTTTCCATTACATTTTTACAGCCATTTTAGTGCTAAAAAGTTTGGGTCCCTATTGACTTCAATGGGGTTTGGGGTCAAATTTGGCCGAACCAGTCGAATCCAAACATCCAGGTGTCCGCTCAACTCTATTGGTGACTGCAAATCTGACCTGAAGGTTTTTCAGGTTCGCCTGCCATTAAAGTGAATGTGGTTCGCCGCGAACTTGTGGTTTGCGAACATTTGATCGCGTTCGCACGATTGCATTCCCGAACCGTCCCGACCGATGTTTGTCCATCACTATTGGTATTTTTTTGTTTTTGTTTAATGTATGGTACACACTTTGAAGGATTTGGTGGCAGTGCTGTGTCCTGCCCTCATATGGCCAGCGGGGCACGGCGGTGCTCATGGTTATTATTGCCAAGGTTATGTCAGTGGCCCCCTCTCTCACTATATTTCATTTTCCCCCCACTCTTTCTATATATTAACTTTTTGGCCCCTCTCTGTATATATTTCATTTTCATTTTGCCCTCTCATTATTTGCTGTTGCCCCCTGCCCTCATATTGCCGGTGCGGGCCCCCTCTTTCTGAATTCAGACATTAGTGCTGCACCAATGAATTGGGGGGTAAGGGGTCGTGGGGGGAGGGCCCAATTCAAAGTTTGCCCTGGGGCCCATAGAACTCTAGTTACGCCACTGACAGGAACACCCATATATTCTCACAGGAGATGACAGTTCTGAGCAAAACTCATATCAGAGCATTTCTGAGTGCATGTGAAGCAAAGCTGATACCAGTAAACAAACAAGTGCAATTTTATTATGTGCTGCAATACGGTAAGATATGGGGTGATTGATTTTTAGTGTACAAAGCTGTCCATAGCCTTTAACCTCTTAGCTGTTTCATTATCACATAAAAATACATGGCTGTTCTGTACTTATAAGCTAACCCATATCACCGGTGTCTTAATAATCATACATTGTGCCTGTGAATACAGTAGTAATTTGTAGATTATTGTGTTGGGCGAGCATGCTACACCATTTTGACTCGAGCATCACAATGCTCGGCACATGGCAGTATTCGGCCGCGATGCTCGAGTCTCCTCCCCGCACGTTTGTTGGCTGCTATGCACTGTAATGCTGTAGCCATGTTAGCATATCAGTGATATCCAGTGCACTTTTTCCAAAGACAATGTCTGCTGCGGACAGTTAAGTTATCCACGCCACATCTCCTGTGTAAAGTGTGGGCATCTCTAAAATATCCGTGACATTCAGTGTACTTTTTCCATAGACGGTATCTGCTGTGGACAGTTAAATTATCCGTGCCACATCTCGTGTGTAAAGTGTGCGTATCCCAAAAATATCAGTGACATCCAGTGTACTTTTTCCGTAGACTGTGTCCACTGCGGACAGTTAAATTATCCGTTGCACATCTACAATGTAAATTTTGTGCATCCCAAAAATATCAGTGACATCCAGTATACTTTTTCCATAGACGGTGTCCGCTGTGGACAGTTAAATTATCCGTGCCACATCTCCTGTGAAATTTGTTTACATCATAAAAATATCAGTGACATTGAGTGTAATTTTTCCGTAGTCCGTGTCTGCTGCGGACAATTAAATTATCCACGCCACAACTTCTGTGTAAAGTGTGTGCATCCCTAAAATATCAGTGACATCCATTGTACTTTTTCTGTAGATGGTGTCCGCTGCGGACAGTTAAATTATCCGCGCCACATCTCCTGTTTAAAAAGTGTGCTCATCCTTAAAATATCAGTGACATCCAGTGCACTTTTTCCGTAGACGGTGTCCACTGCGGACAGTTAAATTATACGTTGCACATCTCCAGTGTAAATTGTGCACATCCCTAAAATATCAGTGACATTCAGTGTATTTTTTCTGTAGACGGTGTCCACTGCGAACAGTTAAAAAATCTGTGCCACATCTCCTGTGTAAATTGTGCGCATCTAAAAAATATCAGTGACATCCAGTGCACTTTTTCAGTAGACGGTGTCCGCTGCAGACAGTTAAATTATCTGCACCACATCTCCTGTTTAAAGTGTGCGCATCCCTAAAATATCAGTGACATCCAGTGCACTTTTTCTGTAGTCTGTGTCTGCTGCGGACAATTAAATTATCCGCGCCACATATTCTGTGTAAAGTGTGCGCATCCCTAAAATATCAGTGACATTCAGTGTTCTTTTTCTGTAGACGGTGTCCGCTGCGGACAGTTAAATTATCTGCGCCATATTTTCTGTTTAAAGTGTTCATATCCTAAAACATCAGTTACATCTAGTTCATATTTTCTGTAGACGGTGTCTGCTGTGGACAGTTAAATTATCCATGCTACATCTCGTGTGTAAAGTGTGCATATCCAAAAAATCACAGTGACACCCAGTGTACTTTTTCCATAGACTGTGTCCACTGCGTACAGTTAAATTATCCATTGCACATCTCTAGCGTAAATTTTTCGCATTTAAAAAATAGCGCTGACATCCAGTGTACTTTTTCTATAGACGGTGTCCGCTGTGGACAGTTAAATTATCCGCACCACATCTCCTGTTTAAAGCGTGCGCATCCCAAAAATATATGTGACTTTCAGTGAACTTTTTCCGGAGACGGTGTCTGCTGTGGACATCTGCAGTGTGACATGTGCGCTGAAAAAATGTATCTGTGACATACAGTGTACTTTTTCAACAGACGGTGTCCGCTGCGGAAAGTGACATTACTATGGCCACATCTAAAGTGTAACGTGTGCGTTATTTTTTTTTTATCTGTGACATAACGGTGTAATGGTATCAACAGTTAGCGACGTCCTTCTCCTCTAGTAAGAGTGGCACTGTAGATTTTCTCTAGTGACTTTCAAGGTCGAGTTGTGTTTCCCAGTAGCTGTGCAGCTCTTACAAGAGCTAGTAGTAATATACCTGTTCCCTACAGCATGAGACGAGGCTGCGAGTTGAGGGTAAGAAGATTGACCTTTATTGGTGCCACACTTGGCCTGATATACAAGTCCCCATGCAAGGGACCTCCCTTCTGGACCTGATGGAGAACTGGGTGACAAGCACACAGACCAATGGAAATAACTACACAATCCGGGACACTCCCACACAATGCCTCCCCTCTGCCTGGGAGATAATTAGGTCAGAAACTGTATGTAACCCAATCATCTCAACAGACAAATAGAGGGCTTCTGTTACATGGCGCCATCTTATTGGAACATGCTGGCAGACCCGATTTGACCCTTTTTCAGGGCAACTTGGAGCTGTCCAGGCTCTGTTATTCGGGGTTGAGATCAGTCCTCCGGGATAACCCATACGCGTTGCCTTTCTGTTTTCCAGGCCGGTACTGGATGGTAAAATTGTAGGGTTGAAGTGCCAGACTCCATCTCAGTAGCGGGCCATTGTCCCCTACAACATGGTTTAGCCACCCAAGCGGGTTATGGTCTGTAACAAGTGTGAACTCCTGTCCGTATAAATATCAAGTCAATTTCTTTAAGGCCCACACCAGGACTGAGCACTCTTTCTCCACCGCCGCGTAGCTGACCTTTCGGGGAAGAAGCTTTCTACTAAGGGTAGGCGACAGGGTGCTCTCCTCCATCTTCTCCTAGCTGGCTCAAAACTGCCCCCAATCCAAACATTGAAGCATCTGTATGAACTATAAAGCATTTATTAGGGACTGGGGCAGCCAAGATGGGATCATGAACTAATGCAGTCTTAAGGGCTTGGAATGCAGTTTCACATTTAGGAGACCACAGGACCTGTCTGGCTAAATGTTTCTTGGTCAGGTCAGTCAGGGGCTTGGCAATGGCGCTATAGTCTGGTATAAAGTGTCTGTAAGTTAAGTACTTGGGTCTTAGTGCGAGGGGTGGACCAGTTAGCGACAGCCTCAATCTTAGCAGGCTCAGGTCGCTGTTTCCCACACCCCACCCGGTGTCCTAGGTACTGGACCTCACCAATCCCAAAATGCCATTTGTCAGGCCAGTGGCCCGAATCTGATCCAGCGCCATTCCTATGTGAGCTAAGTGTTCCTCCCAGGACTCACTATAGATCACTATGTCATCCAGGTAAACACAAGCAAAATCCTGGAAGCCATCAAGGAGTCTATCCACCAATCGCTGGAATGTGGCTGGGGCAATTTTCATCCCAAATGGCATGACCTTAAACTGGTACAAACTAAACGGGGTGACAAAAGTCCGACTTGCGGATCACCTCCTCGCCCAGGGGAAATTGCCAATAACCTTTACAGAGGTCAATGGTGGTTAGATAGTGTCCCCTGGCTATGCAATCCAAAATCTCTTCTACTCGGGGCATAGGGTAGGCATCAGTCACCGTCTTGTCATTAAACTTGCGGTAGTCCACACAGAATCTAGTGGTACCTTCTTTCTTGGGCACTAATACTACAAGAGATGCTGAGGGGCTGTCTGAGGGTTTGATTACCCCTAACCTCAGCATCTCATGAATTTACTTCCGCATCCCCTCTCTGAATGCTTAAGGGATGCGGAAAGAGGGCTGTCGTAGTATGGCTTGACCAGGTGTTTCTACTCTGTGAGTCATGAGAGTGGTGTACCCAGGCTCTTGGGAAAAAAATAAAGCTCTTAGCCTTTAGTAGGTTGTGCAACTGTTCCCTCTCAGTGGGAGCGAGTTTGTCCCCCTAACTGAACCTAGCTAAGGAGATCGGCGGGTGACCCCTTCTCTAAGAGGTCAGGTAAAGGCAGGCTGTCAAGGTCCTGAGTAGCAGGGCTACATACAGCAGACACATTTTCCGGTCTCTTTAAGTATTCTTTCAACATATTAATATGAAAGGCTCTTTTTAGCCTCTCATCCTTACAACTGGCGATCACATAAGTTGTATCGAACAGCTTCTCTATCACCTTATAGGGTCCCTGCCAGGAGGCCTGCAGTTTATCATGCTTAACGGGCTTCGATACTAAGACATTTTGTCTTAAAGAAATTTAATTGTCGGGCACCCTATCATACCACACCTTCTGTCGCCCTTGGGCCGCCTGGAGGTTGTGTTTGACAGTCCGTGCCAGCTGCTCCATGCGGTCGCGAAGCTCCAGTATGTATGATAGGATTGGGGTCCCTTCATTCTCAGTTTCCCTCTCCTAGTGCTCCCTACTGAGATCAAGGGGCCCTCGCACCTTTCTCCTATATAGAAGCTCGAAGGGGGAAAACCCAGTTGATTCCTGCGGTACCTCCCTATAGGCAAATAGGAAGTGCAGTATGAATCGCTCCCAGTCTATGTATTCGCTGGTGAAAGTCTTGAGCATTTACTTCAAGGTTCCATTGAAGCGCTCACAGAGACTTAGTCTGGGGATGGTAGGGTGAACTAAGTAGAGATTTAATGCTGCAGACCTTCCACAGCTGCTGTGTCAGTTCTGCAGTAAATTGTGTGCCTCTGTCCGACTCAAGAGAAAATATGTGCCAGAGTGGTAGATACAGTTTCTGCCTGTATCTTTGACAGAGCAACTGCCTCTGGATAACGAGTAGCATAGTTCATCACGGTAAGTATGTACTTCATACCGGATGGACTAGGATTGGCGAGGGGTGCCACAAGGTCAATGGCTATCCTGCTGAAGGGCTCTTTAATAATGGGCAGGGGTACCAAGTGAGCCTTGGAGTGATCCCCTCTTTTCCCCACTCGCTGGCACACATCACAGGTTCGGCAGTAAGTCTGTACATCTCAGTGTGCCCAAGGCCAAAAGAAGGCCTGGGTTACCCGATGTAAAGTATAGGTAACTCCTAAGTGTCCAGCCAAGGAAATGTCGTGCCCGATCCTAAGGATTACTAACTGGTGCTTTTGGTAGGGGTTCTGTCCTGCCTGTTGAGTGACCTGGTATAATTTGTTAGCGTCCCATATAAAAGCTTCGTTGTTCAACCCCCCAGCTCCTGTTCTTGCCTTTTCCCTATATTTCTGGAGGGACTGATCCACTCTAGTCTTCCTCCAAAACTCCTCAGGGTTGTCCCAAGGTCTAGGGGTTAGTCACAGTCGGGGGGTGTCTTACCTCGGTCTCCCGAGCTAGTGAACTGGTCCGCTCGGTTTTAGCTTGGGCCCTGGTCATCATGGGGTGTGCAGCTGCTGTAGAGGTGGGGACGTAGGCAGAAGTGAGGGGGGCCAGATCATTGCCCAGAAGGACTTCTGCAAGTAATTTATCCATTATGACGACTTTTACTACACCGAATCCAGCTCCCCAGTCTAGGTGCACGCGGGCTGGAATCAAGTGCCTCTGTACCAGTGTAATGGTAGCTCCAGTGTCCCGTAATCCTTGGCCGGCCTGTCTGTCGATTTTGACTTCTTGTCAGTGCTACTGTCTATTATCCCAGGAATCAGCCTGAATGGTATTGGCCTCATACAATACCCCCAGATATTCCTCAGGGTGAGTGTCCGTGTCCACGCAGTGGACAGCCAGGGTACATGATGCAGCAGTGGTAGACACAGGGGGTGAGTTGTTCCAGGAACATCAGGGAGGGCCAAAAGGGCAATTGTCCAGGTGTCCGGGTTGACGGCATAGGTGACATTTCACTTTGGAATACTCTGAACTATTCCTGGAAGGACCAGCAAAACGAGGGTGCCCGAGCGGAACGGGGGCCCTAAACTCCGGTCGTGGAGGGGGTGTGGATACAATGGGGACCCGGGAATCTGCTCGAGGATGAAATAGGGATAAAAATCACAGAAAAAAATGCACCAAACGGATATGCCACTGACTATACTAGCCAGTCATACAAGCAGATATTAAAAGCTGAGACTTTTGCCGATATATTCCTGTCAGGAACACATCGGAGCCCATCATGCACCACGTCACGGGCTCTCAGCATGGCAAGGGTCCTACCACTACTCTAACTATGGTTACACGGTCTAAAAGGTGATGAAATCCAGCTCACAGCCAAGCTTCCACACAACCACATAGCAGGACAACTAATCCAATGTGAATAAAGCAAGACTGTAAGCCACACCCATATCAGACTGTGTGATGGAGGCTACCAGGTGAAAAAGAATGTTTAAAATGCCAGGTAAAGGCACATTCAATACATATAAAACAAAATCACAGAAATATACTGGCAAATATGGGGGAACTGCTCAAACCCCAAACACTGTAGCGTATTTCTCTTCGGGGGAGCAGTCCCACTGCATGTGGACCGCAGCAAACGACCATCCCCAGCAGAAAATGCGTACAATGGAGGATGCCGGCGCGGTCCACATGCACCACAAAGTCATCCTACACAAAACGGAGCATTGTGCGGATGAAAATATCATTATATAAATCACAGAAAAAATGCACCAAATGAATATGCCACTGACTATACTAGCCAGTCATACAAGCAGATATTAAAAGCTTAGACTTATATATTCCTGTCAGGAACTCATTAGAGCCTATCATGCACCACGTCATGGTCTCTCAGCATGGCAACAGTAGGGATAACGCTGGGTCCAGTCGCCTGGAATAAGCATACTTATCGGCCAGGCAGGCAGCTTCTTTGAGGGTGTGGGCACGTTGGTTTCTTACCCAGTTGCTTAAGTCCTGCTGTAGATTAGCACCTCCACAGCAGATACGGCTTGGCATCCATCAATTCACTGGGTAGCGGTGGGGTGTAACCCTGTTAGCCCATTCCATTTGGGTGTCACATCCCCATTTATTGGTATCTCGGAATTTCCACCGGTATGCTTCAGGACTTATGGTATACCGTTTAAGTAAGGGGTCTTTGACAAGGTGATATTGTTTTACCTCATCCTCTGGGATGGCCAGGAAGGCTTCAGCTGCTCTCTCAGATAGCTGGCCGGATAGAATGGCAACCCAATCTTCTGGCAGGAGCTGCCTTTCAAAGTCCTCTAAATAGCTGTCGAGGTCCTCCTCTGCCTTCAAGAACTGTTTAAATGTAGCAAACGGTACCTTTCGTATTTCTGTGCTGGCCAGAGTAAGGGTGACTGGGGGTGGCTCTGGGGGTCACTGGGAAACAATTTGTTGCAGCGTATTCCCTCTGTTCTTGAGCTTCCGCTGCTATCTGGGCAAAAATCTGTGCAATCCAATCCTCAGAGGGTTTTGGCCCATAGATCGCCAACCGCTCCCTCACTATGCGAGTCATTTCATCTCCAGACGGGGTAGGCGTTCAGCCATGGCAGAATTCCGATCCAGCTGCTGTAACTCCTCAATCAGCTCCCTCTTAGGTCGGTTGCTGGCACTCCCTCCACGGCTTTCCAGTAGATCCTTGAGGGTCGTTCTTTTTAGCTGCTCATATTGGCTTTCCTTTCGACCTGCACACCTCCTGTGGTAGAAGGTCCAGATAAAGTTTAACACTGACAAATATAAGGTTATACACATAGGAAGGAATAATGCAAGTTACCAGTACATATTAAATGATAAAACACTGGGTAACACTGACATGGAAAAGGACTTTGGAATTTTAGAGGAGAGCAAACTAAGCTGTAGAAACCAGTGTCAGGCAGCTGTTGCCAAGGCCAATAAGATAATGGGCTGCATCAAAAGGAGCACTCACTGCATATAAATATAAAGACATGTTAATGTTCTGCTGTGCCAACCATTTCTCCAGTCTCAGGAAACTTCAAGCAGCTTGGAAAATGTAGCAAAAATGACCCACTCCTGTATTTTGCGTGCATTACGCAAATATTACATTGCAGATTTTTCAAGAAAATAATCTTAAATTCACAAATTCGCAAATATATGATGAATATTTGACCAAATATTCGTGAAATATCGCAAATTCGAATATAGCCCCTGCCTCTCATCACTATTTAAGAGGATTTCTGGAATTTAATAGAATTACAAGTTACATTTATTAGATTTCTGGAAAGGTTATTGATCCAGAGAGTTATTCTGCTTGCTTGATTGGAGTCAGAAAATATTTGTTTCCCCTAAAATGAGGAAAATTGGCTTCTACCTCACATAATTTTTTTGTCTTCCGCTGGATAAACTTGCAGGGTAACAGGCTGAACTGGATGGATAGATGTCTTTTTTCATCCTTACAAAAAATGTTACTCAGCTACCTCTGTCAGTCCCATAAAGCTGAGTGAAGCAGCAGTACATATGCTTGACTTACCTGGAGACTAGTGATGAGCGGCAGGGGTCATATTCGAATTCGCAATATTTTGCTAATATTTTGTAGAATATTTGTCATATATTCGCAAATTAGTATATTCATTATATTCTACATTCTTTTTTTTGCAAAAAGGTAATGATCGCATAATATGCGAATATTGCGCACTCAATACATGCGTGGGTCAAAAACGAATATATAGCACTATAGAATATAGAGACATATATTAATTTTTCGAATATTTGTAATTTTTTCCATCTGAACACATGATTCCTCCCTGCTTCTTGCTTGTGTGCCACTGAGTCATTGGCCAACAAGCAACTTAAGCAGGTAAGAATCATGACTTCAAATGGAAAAAAAAAAATGACGAATATTCTAAAAAACGAATATATAACACTATATTGAATATAGTGCTATATATTCGTTTTTTAGAATATTTGTCATATTTTTTTCCATCCGAAGTCATGATTCCTCCCTGCTCAAGTTGCTTGTGGGCCAATGACTCATGCAGGGAGGAATTATGACTTCAGATGGAAAAAAAAATTACAAATATTCTAAAAAACAAATATATAGCACTATATTCTAAATATTTACAAATTCTCAAAGTGGCAATATTCGCGATAAAAATTTGCTTTTTGAATATTCGTGCTCAATAGGGGACCACCTATTCTTGTGATTAATGGGGATCCCAGTAGCAGTTGCAGACCTGTGGGTGTGATAAGTTTTAAATATAGGCTAACCTCTGTAAGACATTCTGGCAGCCTGCCAGAGATGTCTGGGTCGGGCATTGGCGGATGCTACCTGATACCCGCCAGCCCCATTAACTATAATGGGGAGTGGCGAAGATTAGGCCACAACCTGCCAAATATGACAATAATCATCTGGACGAAAACTGCCATGTTCAATTAATAGGGCAGGACGGCAATGCAGTAGCTTCCAGCAATGCTGGAATACAGAGAGATCCAGCAGGCTGTTCCCTGCAGGGACAGCCTACCGGATACAAAGGTGGTAGCTTGAAACTAGCCTAATTTGGATTGCAGAGATCACAGTTTGGGAAATATACAAATTACATTTTAAAATTTATAATGTAATAGTCAAATAATGGTGACTGAGTGGTTAACAAAAGCATTACATTGTAATAACGACAATTCTAAAAATTGTTTGCTACAAAATATCTTAAGCCTAGAAGGAATAACAACGTAATGTTTTTCCACCATTTGTCTCTTCAGATTGCCCATTTTTATAAGCTCTGTATGCAAAGGAGAGAGACATTTGATTTGCAATGCTGTACAAAAGGTCTCCCAAAACCAGGATGCAAACTGAACTCCACTGTCAGAAATGATTTTGTCAAGTATGCCACAGAGTCTTATTATTTGTTCTTTAAGAAACACATCTGCAGCTGTAGCAATTCCAAGCAAAGCAATACCATGAACTATCCTGGCTTATCTAACAATACATATATAGTTTTGTAACTATAGAAGGGGAGGGGGGGAAATTGGGAACAAACTCAAGGGAAATGGAAAAAAAAAATGATATGAAGTAGTTACAATAGAATTTTGTGCTTTGCTTTATCTTCAACAAGGATCAACATATAATTTACAGACTCCTGACACAACATTTTTCACAGGTAGTCTAAACCATATGTGTGGATTTCAGATTATATAGAACGATCTGGGAAAGTAGCTTGGAAATTGCCTATTTAAAAATAGTGTCATTGGTGCTTTTACCATCTGTAAACATCCAAGCCAATAATTATTTTTTCTATTCTTGGAACCCAGCTTGTAGTCAATTCAAAATTGAAAATAGGATTTTTTTTTTTTGCTTGGACGTGAAACATTTTTATCTTATCAGATATTCTAATTTCCTGTAACCAGTCTATAACAGAATAAAATCTATTGCTCCATCCAATAGGTGTCTCAATTTCAGGATTTATTTGAAATGCTAAATTTCAGATACATTATAATTAGAGTTAAGTGAATTGGGTTTGGATTGCTGTATCCAAACCTTATTCTTTTAAAAAATACCTTAAGAATATTGTCTCCGTCCTACTCCTCAAAAGGTCTTTCTGAAGTTTTGCATAAATTACTGTATCAAAATACGAAGAGGAACTCAGCTTTGTTAATGAGACACAAAGCAGAGTTTGGCTTTGTATCTAGTTTGTAAAATATTTTATTGTACATAAAATTAAGAATGTCATCATCTCAGACGTATGAAATACAACAAATTGTGCTCATGCACATTGCGACACAGAATCAGACAATTACATAGACATTTTACAGTTGTTTTATAAAGCAGTGAGTAACGTCAACAACAACAAGCGACAGATAATGACTTTCAATCTCCTGCATGGCATACCCTCATAATTAAGCTACTTAGGTCTTGTCGTAAAGTGATGAGACAAGTATATCCTACAATGAGTGGCGGACACCAATACAGTGCAATGCTATCCTTTATTAAGGAAAACCACGGAACTTTTTCAAATAGAGGGGTGTTATTAATCTCCCAGTGCCTTTTTGTTCCATCCGGTAAACCTGGTCGCAGCGAGCCAGACATTGGGGGACATCGGCTTTGTATCTAGATACAGTAATTTATGTGAATAAACAAATTGACACATGATAAAGGCGAGAGAGCCTTGCAATATTTGCAGAAACGTTGGAAGGACCTCTGTGGAGGCCATACTTTTTACAGTAGGACCAAGCCAAAGTTTTCAAAGGAATTGGGATTGGATACAGCAATCAGAACCTAATTTGCTCAAGCCTAATTATAATTCACCTCTGCAGGTTCCGAAATAAAAAATAAAAAAAAGTTGCATTTCTAGAGAGATAGGCACTATCACTTTTCTTGATACATCTACTTTCCAAACTGGACCTCATGAGAAGAAGCACATTTATCAAGTAGATAATTGTTAAGGCTAATTAAGGACACAATTGCAATTAGAGATTTAAAGACGATGACAGACAAGCATGTTCATGCAACTATTGCTGTACAAAAAGTTGTTCGAATGAAATCGTTTACTTGCTTAGGCTATTTTCACGCTGACCTTCAGAGATCCCACAGGCTGTTCTAGCCAGAATGGTATTTCTCTTGCCGATTCGCCATTTGGATGGTCACAGAAAGAACGGGGTACATATATTTACCATCTCAGATATAGACTAACTCACTGAAAGGGATCAACGGTTTAAAAAGCAAAAACAACAAAACTTTATTTATATTGCTGGTTAAAATATATTAGTCCCTTGATTGAAATGAATATAAATCGGTTCTGGTGAGTGTGTATTGAGGGGGGGCAGAGCGGAAAATTCTCCAACCCCCACAGTTTAAGTGGACAGTCAGCTGTCTGTTTGCACTAAGTCCAGTGAGCCAGAGCTGATCCACAGTAACAAAACCTCACCGCTAATGCGGTAACAGTGATCAAGCTGGGACTCTAGTTGTGTCCAGTCCCAGTGCTGTCACCCCAGTATTAGATAACTAGTGTCCCTAATGGATCGGATGAGACCCATGTACTGTATCAGATTCCATAATCTCACGGGACCTTAGCTACCGCTATGCTCTAAGTCTGGCTAATATCATACCCCCTGCTCGACGCGTTTCTCATAGCCCTGTGACGGGCCATTCATCAGGAGCTTATAGGGCATAAATAATAGAGGTAGTGTAAATAGGCTAACAGACAGAGAGAGCTGACGATTGATGCTGCACTGAGAGTTGTGCAGCAGCACCAGCGCTAGTATGCTGATGCACGCCCGCCCTTCTTCGCTGTTTAAGTAGGGACTAGGGTGTGCTTAGGAGGGAAGCTTGGCTGAAGTGGCCAATCACCAGAGAGGGGCATGTCACAGCACAATGAGCCGCCCCCGATCTCGGGGTTCCGCATCATCTTATGCTAAAAAGGCTTCCAAGCCTTCATAGATAGAAAGGAGGGATCTCCAAGTGACCTTTTCATACAATAGCTAGGTGAAGGAAGGGGTAAATGCAGAACAAATAGGCTTAAAGAAGAGAGGTGTGCACACATCCAGGTACTGTGAGCCATCAATGCATACCTTATATATGCACTCCCTAACAACATCATATAATAATGTTGATCACATAGATGGCAAAGCTAGTATGTGCATCAATATCCAAAAGAAACATTGCAGTGACAAACTGCAGAGAGATAGCGACCTAGCTACAGTATTATATATCAGATCACGTCATTAATGTTTGCAAGGAGACTCCGGGGGACAGCTGATGGATATATGAGGCTAGATGAAGCAGGTATAGCTGCTCCGTTCATATAGACCCCTCGGTTGTTCCGTACAGAGACGGAAAATCCATTCCAACTCCGAAACGTGATGAAGGGGGAATCCCCAATCAAGTTGCATATGTTGGGGTCTGTTCTCAGAATGCCTCAGTGGCGATTAAGTAACTCCCTCACCATGTGATGTCCTGCATCACAGGTCCCAATAATTCTTATTCCAATGTCGCTATCATGCCTACATTTGGGAACGAGGAGATCTTTTCTCACAGCACAGCGGGCATGATGGTATGCCTCATTGAGGACTGCGTCCGGATACCCTCTTGATCTAAATCTGTGTCTCAAATCATCAGCTGCACATTTAAACTCAGAGGTGTTCGAAAAGTTATGCCTTTCTCTCAGATAATCACCCTTGGGGATACCTTTCCTTAATGCCCAAAGGTGCCAAGTGTCCCACTGCAAAAGGTTATTCATAGCAGTGGGCTTCCTATAAATCCTTGTGGATAAGCAATTGTCCTCCCCCTTAGTTATTGTTAAGTCGAGGAAGGTCATGGAGTCATGGTCAATTGTGGAGATAAAGAATAGCCTCCAGTAATTAGCATTGAGAAGTGCTACAAAGGAGCTCAATTCTTTAGTGTCCCTCTTCCATAGAATTAGCATGTCATCGATGTATCTCATCAAAAGCTGGATACATGATGACCACTCATCACATTGCTCACCAAAAAACACTTCCCTCTCCCACCAGCCCAAGTAGGCCTCCACGTCCAGGCTGGCAAATACATCCTCCTCCACGATGACATCATTCAGATTGTTAAGGACATCCATAGTGTCACGTACATAGGAAGGCAGTGAGACAACGAACGGACGTAAAATGGTGTCCACATACGTACTGATGTTTTGCGTAAGGCTGCTGACCCCTGACACTATGGGTCTCCATTTGAGGAGATTAGTGCCTTTGTGTATTTTGGGTATACTGTAGAGACATGCCATAACTGGGTGTGGAGGAAGCAAAAAATCCAATTCACCTTTATTGATTAGGTGAAAATGCTGTTTTCAAAATGGTTGCCAAACGAGAGTGGTATTGGTCCAACAGATTATCAATAGAACCTTATAGCACTTTCGGTCACACAGAATGTTATCACACATGGTAAAGTACTGTTGTTTATCAAGGATCACAATGTTTCCTCTCTTTCTAAGTATAATAGTCCCTCCAGTTCTTGCTCCTTTAATTTGGGATAACATGGGACATATCCCTCTAAATTGTGCAGCTCCTGAGTAATCACTTCAAGGAATGTGTATAACGGAGAGTTGTCATTTATTGGTGGGGTCTGTGTGGATGGTGTCCTCAGTACACTGAAAGGACCCTCCCCTATTTTTCTTTGCCCTTCCTCCCAGAGATCAGCCAGCAATTGCACATCTGGCATATCTTCTATGCTGGTGCTGCTGCACAACTCAGTGCAGCATCAATCGTCAGCTCTCTCTGTCTGTTAGGCTATTTACACTACCTCTATTTATGCCCTATGAGCTCCTGAATGATGAACGGCCCATCACAGTGCTATGAGAAAAGTGTCGAGCAGGGGGTATGATATTAGCCAGACTTAGAGCATAGCGGTAGCTAGGGTCCCGTGAGATCATGGAATCTTATACAGTACATGGGTCTCATCTGATACTATAGGGAGCTAGCTATCTAATACTGGGGTGACAGCACTGGGACTGGACACAATAAGAGTCCCAGCTTGATCACTGTTACCGCATTAGCGGTGAGGTTTTGTTACTGTGGATCAGCTCTGGTTCACTGGACATAGTACAAACAGCCAGCTGACTGTCCACCTAAACTGTTTGATCACTATTACTGCATCAGCGGTAAGGTTTTGTTACTATGGATCAACTCTGGCTCACTGGACATAGTGAAAACAGACAGCTGACTGTCCACTTAAACTATGGGGGTTGGAGAATATTCCACTCTCCCCCCATTTAAATCAATCAAAGAAATCTTATGAATTTATTTTTGGGTCCCGCCCACTTTTCTGTATTTTAATCCCAGTCCTCCAGTGACCAACTGCGCATTTGGATGGGATGTGCTGACCAACCCCTTTTGTGTTTCCATTGTATTTTGCTCTGGAGGTGTGGCTGACTCCAGTTGGTCATGCACGCCTGACCAGCCTGTCTGCCTCATAGGCTGATTTTGATTAGCATGAGTATAAAGCTTAGCCTGCTCCTCCCCACTCACTGGAAGCCACTGACACCAGGAGAGGTATGGAGTGGGTAGTGGACTCGGCATGCATGTGGAACCTACACCCCCTGAATTTCATGGTCGCTGTCATGGCACTTAACAGGTAGAACTTAGTGTTAGTTTCCCGTCTTACAGAGATCGCCTTGACGTGCGGCAGACGGACTCAAATAATTTTGTACAAAATGTATTTGCCAAGCATCTCTACTTTATTAGCATAGCATAAGCATTATAATATGTTTTTGTACTTTGTTTGGTTCGCAGAGAGCTGTTGCACAAGTTTGAGGACCCTGCCATTACCAGTCTAAGAGCAGCGGCAGTTTTACATTTTCCCATTTAAAAAAATTGCTGAAATTTGATTGGCCATTGGTAGACTCCAGCCAATATTCATAAATTTTAACCCTAGTCACCCAGTAACCCACGGTGCCAAGTTTGGGTACTCTGGCTTCCTATTTGCATCACTTCCTGTCAGCTGACCAGTGTGACATCATCCCAGGTCCTGGAAGATGAGAGCTGCAGGAGAGTCTTGGAGACAGGGCCTGGAGGCCAACGGTGTTTGCCGGGGGGGGGGGGGGGAGCGCTGCCCTTTCCCCAGGGGGTAGCACTTTCTACTGGTATGGATACCAGGTCTACTGCCGTGCAGCGTGCTACATCAGGTGGCCATGATGGAGGAACAGCAGTGGAAAGTATTGCAAGAGGCTCATCACAGGATGCTTCTGTAATGTGGGACATAGAGGTGGAAGTTGAAGAAGTGGAGACACCGGAAAGTCCGGAGAGCTCAGATGTGATGCCGGAGGACCAGGGCTGCCATTAGAAATTTTGGGGCCCCTTACACAGCTCAAGGCCTGGGCCCCCCTCCTACCCGCCCCTTTATAATCCATCCTGACTCCGTCTCCCGGCCCCCCCTCCACCCCCAATTTCATTATTTTTTTACAACTAAAAAGACAGTAAAAAGTGATAATCAGTGATTTCAGTAAGGAATTATTTTTTGACCAAAGAATATGAAGCCTGCTACCACAACAAGGTAGACTCTTAAGCAGGACCCTACACTAACACTAACTACACTACCTGTTCTAATCTGCCCTAGCAATCTTCCCCTTGCACATTTAAGAAAAAACACCTTAAAAAGCATAAGGTTAACTCTTTTACCCTTTGTTATATCTCCCCTAACAAATCATCTAAGACAGGCATGCTCAACTTGCGGCCCCTCCAGCTGTTGCAAAACTACAACTCCCATCATTCCCAGACAGCCTACAGCAGGGCATGGTGGGAGTTGTAGTTTTACAACAGCTGGAGGGCCGCAGGTTGAGCATCCCTGATCTAAGAAATAAACAAAACTCCTACAATACACAAGGTACTCTTTTGAGAAGGACCCTACACTAACTACATCTTACATAACTAAAAAAAAATACTTTTTTACTGTCCCTTTAAGCAAAAGCCAGAATATAATAAAAGACAAAAACGGACATTAAACTGCATTTATAATAAAGCAATTTACTTACAAAAGAAGCTATTCAGTCGTCTGCTGTGCCGTCCTCTGCTTGCTTTTGCAGATTCTTTCCCCTCCTTTCTCTCTCTTCTTCAGTGTGCAGGCGCACTGTTATGGGGGATCTGTGGATGACACACTGTTATGGGGGATCTGTGGATGACACACTGTTATGGGGGCATCTGTGGATGACACACTGTTATGGGGGCATCTGTGGATGACACACTGTTATGGGGGCATCTGTGGATGACACACTGTTATGGGGGCATCTGTGGATGACACACTGTTATGGGGGCATCTGTGGATGACACACTGTTATGGGGGCATCTGTGGATGACACACTGTTATGGGGGCATCTGTGGATGACACACTGGTATGGGGGCATCTGTGGATGACACACTGGTATGGGGGCATCTGTGGATGACACACTGGTATGGGGGCATCTGTGGATGACACACTGGTATGTGGGGATCTGTGGATGACACTTTTATGGGGGCATCTGTGGATGACACACTAGTATGTGGGGATCTGTGGATGACGCTTTTATGGGGGCATCTGTGGATGACACTAGTATGTGGGGATCTGTGGATGACGCTTTTATGGGGGCATCTGTGGATGACACTAGTATGTGGGGATCTGTGGATGACGCTTTTATGGGGGGATCTGTGGATGACACTTAAAGAGAACCTGTCATCTGAAAAACATATATTAAACCGACCACAGTACCTTACAGTATCCCCCAGTGTGTTCCTAATCATGTATTTCTTTCCTCTTTGTGTTTCTTCATATTTGTTAAAAACGCAGTTTTAATGTCGGTTGGCGCTCTCTCCGAGTCAGGCTTGAAGTCAAGAGGGCATCGGCCTCCTTGCTTCAAGTAAAGCTAAGCCCGCCCCTTACCCCTCCTCTCTACAATTAGATGGACATGCTGCCGTGATGCCGGGATCGCACTCTTCTAGCTCATGCGCAGAACGCTGCCTATAACAGCACGATCCTTACTCACCCGCCTGCATTGTGCTGACTGCGGATGCGCCAAAAAGTTTGATCGCTGTAACAGGCAGTGTACTGCGCATGCGCTAGAAGAGCGCGATCACGGCAGCATATCCATCTAATTGTAGAGAGGAGGGGTAAGGGGTGGGCTTAGCTTTACTTGAAGCAAGGAGGCCGCTGCCCCCTTGACTTCAAGCCTGACTCGGAGACAGCACCAACCGACATTAAAACTGCGTTTTTAGCAAGTATGAAGAAACACAAAGAGGAAAGACATACATGATTAGCAACACACTGGGGGATATTATAAGGTACTGTGGTCGGTTAAATATGTGTTTTTCAGGTGACAGGTTCCCTTTAAACCATCCTCAAACCCAACTGGTCAAACTTGTTAAATGGCTCCCAAACACAATATGCACAATAACACCCCCCACCCCCTTCAACACTTAATTAACCCCTTCAGGGCCTAATTTTTATTTATTTTTTTCAAAGCAGAACACACAGCTAAATGGGGCTGGGTGGGCTGGCAAGGGAGGGGTTAATAACAATAAGTGATGGAGGATCATGGCCTCTGGGATAATCAAGAAAACAGCTTTGCATTTTACCCCCAAGCAAAGACCACACAACATAGAGCTGCCTAGACAACATAAAGATCAATATGAAAAGAAATAATTTGGAGCCTTTGAAATAGCTCAACTCAGTATGCCACCATTAACAGTAAAATTATAACTTATTATTTTACTGTTAATAGTGGCATACTGAGCTGAGCTATTTTAAAGGCTCCAAATTATTTATTTTCATATTGATCCTTATGTTGTCTAATATAATGATAACATAATGGAAACAACCTAATGGACCGTCACCTTAATGAATCAGTGGGGTCCGACTCGTCCAACATGTGATGGAGACAGTGGAGGCTGGAGCATGGAGCCGGCACTAACTCCTTCCTAGGCTGGCTAAGAGGGCACTACTGTGCTCCTCTGCGCAGCACCAGTGTTTTAAAGGTAAATGCAGCGCCGCCAGCGGTACGGAAATCAGCGGGCGGGGGCGGGGGACCAGGGCGGACTATGTAGCGAGGCAGACTATCAAGTCAATAAAGTCACTGACAATTTTGACAAATGACAAAAAAAAGTCGGGACTGGCCGGGCCCCTTACTGAGGTATCGGCTGTACCCCCCTGATGGTGGCCCTGCGGAGGACATGGAAATATCGGGGGTAGTGTTGCAGCCAGGAGGTAAGCGACATGGGACCTTCGCTTTGCAATTGAGCGCTCCAGTAAGGAGCACAGTAAATAAGAGAGGCTCCGAGACCCAGTCCTCTGAAAAGAGCCGAGGTAACATTAGGAAGGGAAGCAGCCTGAACTCATCCTTGGATCGGGCTGGATTCGATCTGGTAAAGCCTTGCAGCGTTGTAGATGGTGAAAATGTGGATATGGAAGAATATGATGAAAGGATTTTGACTGCTGAGGATATGGAGAAATTGAGAAAATAGGAGGAGGAGGAAGAAAAGGAGAACAAGGGAAAAAGGCAAAACGTACTTTTTCAAATATCGTTCAGCAGGAAACAAGGGACTCTTTGCCCACAGGATCTGGCAAGGGTAACTTGCAACAGCACCTCTTGGGGGGCCTTGAAAGAGGGTGCGGAGACCTCCATACAAGTAGAGGGTGAATCGGTTGACCTGTCTTTCTGGACGGAGACACGGGCTGAGAGCATCTGGACTCACCCCACACCTGGGGGGACCATAGGAATGTGGCCTGTCTGTTTTGGAAAGGTAAGGAAGCAACACCTTCCAGGAAGACACTTGTGGAGCTTTTCCTGCAGATGGGTTTTGAGGCGAAGACATCTATGCCTTCATCCTTCCCTACGGGACCAAGTTCTTTGACGTTAGCTTTGTCCGACCAGAGGGGCTTGAGCTCTTCTGGTCCAGATATGAGCTGATAAAGAACACCCCGGAGTGGCAGGGTTTTGCGGTCCAGGCTATCACCCACCAGAACAAGGAAAAGAAAGTGACTGTTAACTTGTAATTAGTCTCTTTTTAGTGTAGACAGCGACCTGGCTGAGTCGCTACGGTGAAGTGGGCTACCCAGCCAAGGTCCTGGACAAGCACAGTATTTGGTCCGGGGCCTGGACCTTTAACGTGATGTTGAGGGCCCAGGGAAATTCTGTTACCCATATCCGCTCCTCAGCCTTCATAGGGAGGGATCATTTTTTTTTTACCAGGGGCAGCCAAAGGTCTGCCACAGGTGCGGTGACCCCACACACGTCAGTGCACAGTGTAAGACCCAGAGGTGTGTGAGGTGTGGGGGGAGTGGCCATCTTGCCGCAACCTGTCGGAAGATCAGTTGTAACCTGTGTGGAGATCCGGGTTACCCATTTAGTAGCTGTCCGCTTTCCTTTGCCAACCAGGCTCAGGGACAGGCTCAGAACCAGGCAGATACTAGCCGCAAGGCTGGGCCTGCAGTTGGTGAAGAGTCTGCTAATGGGACTGGGCAGGCTGGTGAGGGGACAAGTGTTGGGGATCCCAGCACTGGAGGAAGCAAAAAGGATTCCGATAAGGTAAAAAAATTACGGCAGCTAGGGCCAGGCGGCAGGAACAATGCTGCAAACAGAGGGAGCAGGAGGCAGCTAATCCCTCAACTAGTACCCTAGTTGAGAATCCAGCCAATAGTGGCCAAGATGACAGTGATGATGATGGGAACCCCGGAGTTCATCCCAAAGAGGCCAACCTCTCCACTGTCTCCTCAGGTGGGGATAGTGTGGATGATGAGGACAGTGAATGGTTGGTGAGGAGGAGGAACAAGCAGGGTAAGAAGAGAAACCGCAAGAGAGAGGGCAGGAAGGCCTCTCTTGAGTGGTATCCGTCCATCCCACTCTCCCTTGACCAGATACCAAGGAAAGTTTCCGCTGGTGCCCCTTTTGTGGAGGTCTCCAACCGGTATGGTGTCCTAAGCGATACCTCCGAGGTTGGCTTGGCTGAGGGGGAAGCAAGAGATGCAGTGCCAGAGGGTGAGAAGGCCTCCTCGCGGGTTGCTGGGCCCTGCCCTTCAGAGGGGAAACCTTCTGGAGGGGGGGCCAAGTCAGATCCTGTGGGCAAAGAGAAATGTGATATGGATGTCTCCAAATGCCTGAAAAGGCAGAAAGAAAGTGAGGAGTCAGATGTTTGTGATGGTGAGGGTGGCGGTGGGGTTAAGAAGAAAGCTATTTAGTTCAATCACTTATGATGGCGGAACTCACCCTGTTGACGGGGAGGGGCTTTTGTTTCAGGGTACACTAACCGAGTAACTCTCAGCCCTGGTGGTGGGCTGGCATGACACTATTAGATTTTTGTTTTGTTTTATGATGAAGCAGGATGGTTTGGTTTACAGGCACTGAACCATAGCTAAAAAGTCGGATTTTGTGTCATGTATTATATGATAAGTATATTGTATATGTATAAGTTGACTATAAAGGGACTTAATGTTTTGGGGTTAGTCAGGTTGGGAGGGGGGTTTGGGGGGGTTATGTATATATATATTTATATGTGTGTATAATAATTAAAAAAAAAACATTTTTTTTTCCTTACAAACCGGTCAGCCCCAGTCCGACTGGGGAGAACTATGGAACTGGAGAAGCACAGGGTTATTCTCTTGAACTTCTGTGGGAGACCGGTTTGGTGTGTTATGTGGGGACGGGTGATGGGTTATAAGTTAGATTTAGGGTTATGGATAGGTCTTGTATATATTGTATATACTGTATATAGTGTTGTCTTTTAATTTATTTATTCTTTTAGTTTTGTCTTAGTTATCTAAATATGTTAAAATGTAAATAGTGTATGGATGTGCATGAATGGGTACTATGAATGTAGAAGGGGGGTGTGGGGTGGGAGTCTGGCCAGGTTAAGTCCTTTATTGGGAATGGTCATTGTATTATTTTGTTATGATTTAAAATAAAAAGTCCTGCCATTAACAGTGTAAGAATGGCAGCAATTTAAATATTCCCATTGAATAGCAATAGGTAATATTTGATTGGATGTTTTAAGCTCTGCCCAGTTTTCCAAATTTTAACTTGAGTAACCCAGTCATGGTCTGTGCCAAGATTAGGACCTCTGACTTTAAAACTGTGAGAATGGCAGTCTTTGAAAGTTTTACATTGACGTCAATAAGTGAAATCTGATTGGCTCTTTTAGGCTCCATCAACTTTTCCAAAATTTTGACTGCAGTCGCTCAGTGAGTATTTTTGCTAAGTTTGGGACACTTGGCATTTAAACTGTGATAATAGCAGCAGTTTATATGTTTTTTCATTCAGGTCAATGGCTGAAATCTGATTGGCTGTTGTTTCCCCGCCTATTTCTTTCCTAATTGTGAACCACAGTCACCCAGTGACTAACACTTTAAGGTTTTGGAATTATGGCATTTAAAGTGTAAAAATAGCAGCAGTTTTATTGTTTTCTATTGAAAATCTGTTGCTAGCTCTGCCCACTTTGGGGTGTCCCCTCAAAATGTACCCTTTTATTTGGGTTGACACCAACAATGTGTGGTCCTAGTTTGGGGAGTGTAGCTTCAAAATTGTGCGAGTGGGAGCGATTTGAAAATTTTCCCTGTCAAAGTCAATGGTGAAAAAGGGGTTTTAGGTGGTCTGCCGCAGGGGCCCAGAGGGTGGGATCACTTATTAAAGCACTTACAACTTACCTCACTCTAGGTCAAAGAAGTGTGGAAAGTTTGGTGTTTGTAACCCCAAAACTGTAGGAGGAGTAGCGTATAGAAAAAGGGGGGGAGTGGAGAATAATAATAAAACTGAATAATAATCAGCTGAAACAATCAAATAACAGTATATTAAAGAATAACGGGATGGTACATGAGAACAGGATGTTACAGAACAGGGTGTTACAGGATAACAGGATGTCACAGAATAACAGGATGTCACAGAATAACAGGATGTCACAGAATAACAGGATGTCACAGAATAACAGGATGTCACAGAATAACAGGATGTCACAGAATAACAGGATGGTACAGAATAAAAGGATGTTACAGGATAACAGGATGTTACAGGATAACAGGATGTTACAGAATAACAGGATGTTACAGAATAACAGGATGTTACAGAATAACAGGATGTTACAGAATAACAGGATTGCACAGGCTTTTGCAAGCCAACATAACTAGATGGTGTTGTTTCTGAAGAAACCACAGGATGTTGGCTTGAAGTTTGATTGGCTGTGTGTGGCTCCGCCCACTTTTAATAAATTCTAACCCCAGTCACCCAGTGACCCACGGTGCCAAGTTTGGGTATTCTGGCTTAAATACTGTAAGATTGACAGCTTTTTACATTTTCTCATTGAAGTCAATAGGGAAAATTTAATTAGTTGTTTGTGGCTCTGCCCACTTTTTAGAGTCCCCGAAATGTGACAGAAATTTTCAGGTTGACCCCATGACTAAGTGACCCAAGTTTGGTAAGTTTAACTTCAAAGCTGTATGAGTGGCAGTGGCTTGAAATGGATCCTTTCAGCTTGAGTAGTCTAAACAAATACCAGTTTTGAGCTAATAAGTTCCAAAATGGGTTTGGATTACAGACGGGAAACCAGCCATATACTGACCATTGATGTACTGCCAAACAACCTCCGGTTAATCTGAATAAAGCTCACAAATTGTACATGCTCCTTTGGAAATTCCTGGTATTCTTGATGCATGTGTACTTGTGTGGTCTGCCATAGCAAAATAAATGGATGACAAAAATATATGTCCAGGATATGGAAGTAGATATTTTTAAATGCAGCCAGGACATCGCATAACTTTTAGGTCATTGCTAGTTATTCATAGTGTGAAAATACATTCTGACGCACAAAAATGCAGCATGTGTGCAGCAGTACTTGTCCCACTGCCGGGAAGCGGCCGGATCTCCGCCAGACTCCAATATAGTCAATGGGGCCGGTAACATCCTGAACAACTTGCAAGAACTAACGCTGGTAGTGGTAAGCAAGCCTAAGGGCAACATAAACAAGTCATAGACCCCTTAGCAAAATGCTGGGCCACTTTCTTTAACCCCTTAGTGACCAGGCTGTTTTGGGCCTTACTGATCAAGTGTTTTTCTTCCTTTTTTCTCACTTTTTTTTCTGTCTATGTAGCTATATTAGGGCTTTTTTCTATGGGACAAGTTGGAATGGTGTAATGGTTTTTAATGTCATTTTGGGGTACACATAATATTTTGATTAAAGTTTATTAACTCTTTCTGGGAAGGAGATGGTGAAAAACAGCTGCCACTGAGTTTTTACATGATACATTTTACAGCATTAATTTTTCAGTATAAATAACAGTATAAATATATCTTTATTCTCTAGGTAAGTTTGATTATAGCTATACCAAATATATATAGTTTTATACGTTTTACTACTTTTGTTCAATAAAACCCTTTTTTTTTTTTAAAAGGAAGAAATTATTTTTGCTTTGATGCTTCCAAAGACTCAACTTTTTTATTTTTCTTCCTATGGAGTTGTGTGGGGGCTTGATTTTTGCAGGACAACTAGTTTTCATTGGTATCATTTTGGGGTAAATTACTCTTGTTATAAAAAAATTTCAATGGCAACTAAGAATAAATGAGAAATGCTGCCATTTTCTTTATGGTGTTCACCATAGGGTATAATTTACATAATATTTGTGTAGTGCGGTTGTTATTGACGTGGTGATAACAAACATGTGGGGGAGATTTTATTTTTGCAGTTTTTTTTGTTGTTGAAAAGCATGTTGTTGTTTTTTACTTTTTTTAACAACTTAATGGTGCCATAAGGGGACTATGACAGGCAGCCAGTGCAGTGCTTAGACTGGGCCGCCAGGAAAAGGAGGCGACCCAGCCTAAGGCCCCTTAGAAACCGCCGTAGAAAGGCATATTAGTGCTCACTAAGGGGTTCATTATCCCATTTGGTTTGCCACAATCATGTACTGAACAGCTCCAGCACATATTGAGGAGTCCTGAATATTCATGAGCTCCTGGCTATCTCCGCCCCCTGCTGCTAATTCAGTTGGTAAAAAACTGTCAGTGTCAGGGGGTGGAGAACACCAGAAGCTGATGAATATCAGGACTTGTTGGCATGTGCTGGAGCTGCTAGGACCCAGCAGCATAAAACTGGTGACAGATTCCCTTTAAGCAGATCTTTTTGATATGACGGAATGTGATCATTTTTAGCAGTTTAAGTCCATAAAATAACCAGAGGTACTAGAGTCAAGGATAAATGGCAATAACACCTTTCCTTCTTCAGACTTAAAAATGACACGGTAATTGACATGAGATACTGAAAATCTGTAATAGATTTGCCCACTCCCCATATGCAATCTACAATGCTGGTGTATTCCAATGTGACCAAGGTTCTCTAGGCCTCCTTAGGCTCTAGGGTTCAGGTCTCTGCACCTCCTTTAGTCACCTCTGACTGAAACACAGAGAATTGAAGAGTTTTCTCATAAAGAACTGGAACACAAGGAGTTTCACAATTCTCTGCAGTAAGGACAAATCTAAACTGGTGACAGGTGAAGGAGATGAAGATATTTTGTGGCAGTTACAGTCAAACTTTTCTGTAAAAGTTGGGCTTTAATCCTTTCTAAGCAGTGTAAGGGAGAAAGAAAAGAGAACTGACAGCTTATGTTACCCTGCAGTTTAAATAATGTAAGATGAATTATGCTCTTTGGAAAGTGGATTTTTTAGGAAATGTTCACTGAGAAAAGATGTAGAAATTACATAATGAAAATAAGTAACATGCACAGATACAAAGATGCTCGCATCCGTCAGCACCTAGCAAACAATGCAGACTGTTCCTATAATAAAGCTGCTCTTGGGTTGGTGACATTACTTGTCAGCATCATTTCTGTTTCAGCTCTGACTAGTCCACCGTCAGAAGGCCAGAATACTGGAGTAAAGAAAATAGGGATCACAGAAACCACCACTAAAACATAACGTTTAATATTACTTGTTAAAACCGCTTGGTATCACCTCCTATCACTCAATGTTACATAAGAGAGATAGAAAAATATATCCCTAATACTTTCCCTATTTCTATTAGTTCCCTTCCTAAGAACGGATTGGGGTGATCCCGTGTCAGGAACCTCCTAATCAACCTAATTGGTCCCCAACACAGAAAAGGGTCCCATCACCAGCACCATTTCTGGAAATGTACAGTCTTCATAGAAATGTATATTATGGAACCAGGTATTAGTAATTGATGACTTCCTGAAATGTTTACTGTAGCATAAATACAACAAGCCTTCCAGGATTTAATTCAGATGTTATCCATGACTATATGAAAATATGGTCCCAATAGAGCATTCTGTACTCCGAATAAGCTCTGTATAGCTTGCCATGTTGGATTAGTATAGATTTAGTCTTGATCAGTATGCTTTCCATGTACCGTATTTTTCACCCTATAAGACGCACCGGCCTATAAGACGCACCTAGGTTTTTGAGGAGGAAAATAAGAAAAAAAATATTTTTAACCAAAAGGAGTGCTTTTGGTGGGTTTTGAATTAATGGTGGTCTGTGCATGGCACTATTATGGGGGATCTGTGGATGACGCACTGTTATGGAGGATCTGTGGATGGCGCTGTTATGGGGGGATCTGTGGATGGCGCTGTTATGGGGGATCTGTGGATGGCGCTGTTATGGGGGATCTGTGGATGGCGCTGCTATAGGGTGGGAAATCTGTGGATGGCATTGTTATGGGGTGGGGGGGGATCTGTGGATGGAACTGTTATGGGGGGATCTGTGGATGACACTGCTATTTGTTATCCACAGACCCCCCTCATAACAGTGTACCCCAAAATACACCGGCCTTCTGCTCCCGAATTATTTATAAACATTATTCCTTATCCTGTTATTAAGTTTAACTAATGCTGCAATCTCCCATGTTCCCCTGTATCCCCACAGCACTTACGAACAAGTTTCCATAGCAGGCAGAGCGGACGTCACTCACTGACGTCGCGCGCCTGCTTCATTCATAAAGTGGGCGGAGCAGCGCTCAACGCCAGTGAGTGACGTTACTGCTGCCGTCCGCTCTGCCTGCTATTGAAGCTTGTTCGTAAGTGCTGTGGGGATACATGGGAACATGGCAGAGAGCAGCGTTAGTTAAACTTAGTAACAGGATAAGGATTCATGTTTTTAAATACTGCGGTGAGCGGCGGGGTCCGGTGAAGAGTACAGTGACTGCAACGGGCCCCGCCTCTAGTTCGGGTCTCCAGCCCCTCCTCTCTCCCGGCTCATACATCGCAGTCTGCGATGCTGCAGCGTCGCAGACTTCGATGTAAAATGGAAGCATTTGCCCCATAAGACACAGGGGCATTCCCCCCCCCCACACACACTTTTGGGGGGGGGGGGAGCGCGTCTTATGGGGTGAAAAAGACAGTATATTCTGTATGCTTTCCACATGTTTTTGTTAGAAAAAAATATAACTTTTTTTTTTTTGTACAGACACTTAAAGTGGAGAATGCAGTGCAGTTTTATATGGATTTATATGTATAGTTCAGATTCATTTTAAAGGGGGTCAGAGAAAGCCTGAAGCTCATAATTATATCAGGCCTCATTGGCATATGCTGGAGCGGTTAGAACTTAGTAGTGATGAGCAGCATAGGCAATATTTGTTTTCACAATATTTAGCAAATTTTGGGCCTAAGATTCGCAATAAATATATGTATATATATATATATATATATATTTGTGGTCATGGCTACGGCCAAGAGGTATCCGAAGAACCCTAGGGAGAAAACAACAGGAACAACCTAACCCAGCTAGGCGTGTCTTAGCTGACCTGACTAAATGGCTTGTTGTGTGCCCTAAGCCATGATCGTGGGTAGGCCTATAAGTGGGCATACCCTGTGGAAATGAGAAGATAAGGGAGGGAGGGTGGGGCACCTGAAAACACACACCTGTGAGTGAGGGTGTGGCTCGTATATGAAGAGCCTCCGCCCCTCCCACAAATGCAGGCTGACTAATCAGCCTTACCAACTTGTGGTCATGGCTACGGCCAAGAGGTATCCGAAGAACCCTAGGGAGAAAACAACAGGAACAACCTAACCCAGCTAGGCGTGTCTTAGCTGACCTGACTAAATGGCTTGTTGTGTGCCCTAAGCCATGATCGTGGGTAGGCCTATAAGTGGGCAAAAACCAAGCCAAGTAGGGTAGAAAAGGAATTTGAATGGCATGTACAAACTAATCCCCAAGCCAACTGCAAGGCATCCGGGATCTAGAGCGAAAATTCGGGGTATGTGAGGCAAGACCAGTAGGAAACCTACAACCCATCTTGTCGATGACAAGGCCAGAGACATGATGCTCAATATTGCGGATACTGCACCAAAGCGGAATGGAGGACCGAGAATACGTTGTGAAATGGATCATAAAAACCAACTGAAACTTGTAAAGTTTGGTTCTAGTGCGAGTACTGGCAATGCCCTAGCGTCAGGAGATCGTGGGACCAAAACCTAACTGCCTAGACTATGCAGGAATGAGGGCCAAAAAGAACCATGTAGATAGGAAGAGAATCCTTGAATAGTTACCCAGACAACAGCTATCCGCGCTTTGTTCTACTGTGCGAGACTCTACTGAGAATTGTTTTTACGCTTGAGACGTGAAGACCGACCTACTATCTGAATCTTCTACCGTGAGAAAATGCTGGACCTTGTCCAAAATCCGATTCAACGTGGTTGTAGGGAGTTGGAGGTTAGTGCGGCAAGAAGCTATGAAGCCATAATATACAAGATTCTGTCTATGCCCTCCCATGAGTGAGGGAATGCAATCCAATGAAGCTACTGGCGAAAATGAATTCCTGGTCGTGGTAAAAAGGCAAAGACTTTGCGTGGGGACCTGGTTGACAAGATATGATCGACTACAATCGGAGACTAAAATGCTAGAGCGAATTGCCCTACTTGTTCTTCCTCTGGCAGGACCTGAATGAAAGCATGAACAATTAAAGAAAGACGAAATATCTGCGTAAGACATGACAATAATGCTGTAGGGCGAACCGGACCAGTTTGCGGTAAAAACATGAAATGAGCGATCAACATGGATTATTAGGAAATTAGGGAAGCAGGTATGTATGCGATACATAGGGGCCAAATCAGCCTAGAAGCCATGGGGCCGAAGCAGTCGTCGGGCCCCCGAAGCCATGGGGCCGAAGCAGTCGTCGGGCCCCCGAAGCCATGGGGCCGAAGCAGTCGTCGGGCCCCCAAAGCCATGGATCAACATGGAGCGATCAACATGGATTATTAGGAAATTAGGGAAGCAGGTATGTATGCGATACATAGGGGCCAGCCTAGATGCACAGATGGACAACCAACCAGGCAATCAGCCCAGCAGGACTGAAAACAGTCGTCGGGCCCCGAAGCCAAGGGGCCGCAGCAGACGTCGGCCCCCCCGAAGCAGTCATTGGGCCCCCGAAGCCATGGGGCCAAAGCAGGTCGTCGGGCCCCCGGAGCCATGGGGCCGAAGCAGGTCGTCGGGCCCCCGAAGCCATGGGGCCGAAGCAGGTCGTCGGGCCCCCGAAGCCATGGGGCCGAAGCAGGTCGTCGGGCCCCCGAAGCCATGGGGCCGAAGCAGGTCGTCGGGCCCCCGAAGCCAGGGGGCCGAAGCAGGTCGTCGGGCCCCCGAAGCCATGGATCAACATGGAGCGATCAACATGGATTATTAGGAAATTAGGGAAGCAGGTATGTGTGCGATACATAGGGGCCAAAACAGCCTAGATGCACAGATGGACAACCAACCAGGCAATCAGCCCCGCAGGTTTAAAAACTGTCGTCGGGCCCCCGAAGCCATGGGGCCGAAGCAGTCGTCGGGCCCCCGAAGCCATGGGGCCGAAGCAGTCGTCGGGCCCCCGAAGCCATGGGGCCGAAGCAGTCGTCGGGCCCCCAAAGCCATGGATCAACATGGAGCGATCAACATGGATTATTAGGAAATTAGGGAAGCAGATATGTATGCGATACATAGGGGCCAGCCTAGATGCACAGATGGACAACCAACCAGGCAATCAGCCCAGCAGGACTGAAAACAGTCGTCGGGCCCCCGAAGCCAAGGGGCCGAAGCAGACGTCGGCCCCCCCGAAGCCATGGGGCAGAAACAGTCGTCGGGCCCCCGAAGCCATGGGGCTGAAGCAGTCGTCGGGCCCCCGAAGCCATGGGGCTGAAGCAGTCGTCGGGCCCCCGAAGCCATGGGGCCGAAGCAGTCGTCGGGCCCCCGAAGCCATGGGGCCGAAGCAGTCGTCGGGCCCCCGAAGCCATGGGGCCGAAGCAGTCGTCGGGCCCCCGAAGCCATGGGGCCGAAGCAGTCGTCGGGCCCCCGAAGCCATGGGGCCGAAGCAGTCGTCGGGCCCCCGAAGCCATGGGGCCGAGTTTTTTTTGTTTTTTTTCTTAAGAATTATAACTATGAAAAGTGACATGAATAAGGTGCACGTGAATTAAACCATGAGCCTGACCGATGTGGCAGGCGATACCCAAGATAAACTACGTGGCCTGAATAACATGCAAGGCGAAATATCGTTAGGAACGAGACCTGACCGACGTGGAGGTGACCCCAATAGTTCAACTGCATGACCTGAAAAGACGAAGGGAAATGTGACAGAAAATGGAGATAAAGGACATTAACTAAAATTAATAACATAAGCTGGCAAGCAGGTAAAGATATGAGTCATTCAAAAGCATAGCTGCACAGGTGGACAGACAACCATTGGTCAGACCCCTGAAGCCATGGGGCTGAAGCAATTAAATTAAGTAATTAAAACGTAAGCCGGACCTGATGGCATATGAAGCGACTTGAATGATTGGATTGGCTAGAAGGTGGCCTAAGGAACATCACTGCCGACAGGTGTTAAAAATATAGACATTAGTAATCCGAAGCACGTGCGTACATAAAACACTAACCACCGCGAACCATAAATGTAAACATGAAATGCCTGAGGCATTGCAAGTTCGCTAAGAGAAGTCTCATATCGTGACAAACAAATGAACAGCTTGTGAAAACATGGCAGGAAACGTACTCCTATCGGCCCACTGACCTCCGCTGAGGAGCTGTTTGGTGAACTGGGGCAGGAGACCAATCTGAGTGAATACAAACCAGAAGTAAAAGGAGACCAGTCTGAGTGATTACGAACCAGGATTAAACAGAAAGTAGGCCTATGGAATGTGACAGACCACTGAGGAAGGGAACGTAAGCCTGAAAAGAACGCAGTTATGTTTGTCAGGAGAGAGGTACCAGAGCGGTGGGTGCAGACTGCCCCGGTGAGATTGAGCAAAACCATGATGTAGCAATAAACAGGAGAATGCAGCTTTGAGTGGGAGCAGAGTACAACACATGATGTAACAACAAATGGGTGAATGCAGCTTTGGATGTGAGTGGTACCTAAAAACATGGTATGGGAGCTCAGAGTGCAGCTCTGAGTATGGGTAGCACATGAAAAGCATGGTATAAAGCAGACGTGTAAATACAACCTGAAAGCGAGCAGAGTATTGACGTGATGCGAAAGCAGACATGTGGACGCAGCTCTAGTAGTGAAAGGAGTATAGGACAAGATGTGAAAAGCAGACATGCGGACGCAGCTTTGGATGTGAACGAAATATTAACTTGATGTGACCGCAGACATGGAAAGTGGCTTTGGTGAGTGGGGTATACGACCTGGTGTAGCAGTAGAAGTGTGAACACAACTTTGGGTATAAGCAGAGCATGAAAATTGGTATAACCGCAGCTCTGGTTGTGAGTGGAGCAAGGTGGGAACACCAGGGTGGTGCGTCCAGAGCATGAAAACGGAGTAACAGTAGCAGCTATGGCTGTAAGCAGAGTATACAACATGTAATAACAGGCATGTAATACGGATCCGGCTGTCGGCTGGGGACGGAATGAGATGTAACAGCCAACAGGTGAGTGCAGCTTGAATGTGAGACCAATCTGAGTGAATACGAACCAAGAGTAGAAAAGTGCAGTACAGTGAAGACGTGCGGATGCAGCATAAGACATTAAATAAAAGCCGAAAGTGTAAATGCCGCTCAGGATAACAGCGGAGCATGAAAGTATGAGATTGTGGATAAGCTCTGCCTGTATATGTATGTTTAAATTGTACTGGAGCTGTCATTTGGCATTTCGGGCACTAGAGGCCGCTGTTTTGCAGCACAGTCAGCATGCTTCTGGGTGAACCAGTAAGTGTTGATCTGACATGGTGGAAGGATTGTGCTGTGAGGGGCTGAATCCGATTCCATCCTGGCTTGCAGATGTCCGGCAGTGAATGGACTCTCAAAGGAAGGAGAGCATCTGCTGTCCCCTGTCAGGATCCAGCGCTTTGAAAGAGAGGTTGTCCCAGGAAGACCAGTTCCAGTGTATGGACAGAAAACCTTAGCATCAAGCAAGGCCGCATGGTTGCTGAGAGCTTGGTGGCCATCCTGGGTAAGCGGCATCCTAGGGCCCAGAACGGATGCAGGTCAGTACACCTGATTACCAATTGTACTTCACTGTTTGGCGCCTAAAGTAACGAGAGACTAGCCTAGGCCTTGTATTAGCTAGTTAGATAGGGTTATAGCTTTGTTAGGCCTTACTGTACTGGACTGCAGCGCAGTAATTGACTTGCAGGCTCTGCTGCGTCTGCCACCGGTTAGGTGTGTCTTCTATAGCGGCACAGTGCGACTTGTAGGCTCAGCTGTGTACGCCAGCAGGCTAGGCCTGTCCGTCGGACAGGGACGGTGACTGTGGGCCTGGGGTATTACTGTTTGTACTTGTGTTAATACTGTTTCCAAAGTAAAGTTTATATTCTTGCATATTAAGCTGGTGTCAGTGTTGCTTCCATGTCTGTGACTTTGCTGTATCCTGGGGAGCCCACCCCGGTACACGGCTTACGAAAGTGAAATACATGAAGTTTAAAGATGGTGGTAGCGGGGGGAAAAGGGGGGGGGGGAGACACATGGCAAGGAACAGCTACAGCAAGAGGCCTAAACAATAAACGCTGCGTCCGATCTCCAAACATAACGTCACGTGCAGCCGGGGTAACTCTTACTTCAGCCGGATTGCTGTAAAGAAACTTTTCATACGAGACGAACGAAGCAAAGTGAAACTTGTAAGATTTATAGGAACCAACTCTTATTACCAACAACCAAAAATGAAAAGCAAATGGAAGTATTTAGGCCCAAACGAGCAAACCTGAGGTAGCAGATTCTGAGGCAAAGCCTCCCGTTCGCTAGCAAAGTCGGATCCGACCGGCCTGGAGAGACGGCCCCGGCCCAACCTACTTACGTAGTATGACACGTGCATGCTACGGTAGCAGAGAGCAAAATAACAAGCTCTATTCTGGCTCCATGCTGCAAAGAAAGACTCCTACCACCAGAGAACCTAGTGTGCTAATGACACCCAGCAGCAGCTGTGCACCTGAAAACACACACCTGTGAGTGAGGGTGTGGCTCGTATATGAAGAGCCTCCGCCCCTCCCACAAATGCAGGCTGACTAATCAGCCTTACCAACATATATATATATATATATATATTTATTGTAGGGGGATCAGCTCTCTTTCGGGGGTCATTCTCACAGATATCTTCAGGACACCAAGTTTAAGATCCAAACACGGTGCTTTATTGCGGCACATCCGCATAAACATAAACAATAATACAAAACTAGAAAAGCTACAATTTCTGGGGAAATTGTGTGAAGTGTTCTTGCCTCCACCAGTAGCTTACAACTGGAGTGGGTGGAGTAACTGGGTGGAGTGGCTTGAGTAACTGTTGTGTGGTTGGATTGGCTGGGGTAACTGTGGAAAGGTTGCACCTAAAAGTCGGAGTGGGTGCACCTAAAAGTCAGGGTGGTTGCACCTAATCGTTGGGGTGGTTGCACCTAAGGGTCGGGGTGGTTGCACCTAAAAGTCGGGGTGGTTGCACCTAAAAGTCGGGGTGGATGCACCTAATGACTAGGGTGAGTGCACCTAAGGGTCGGATTGGGTGCACCTAAGGGTCGGACCCCATGACTAAGTGACCCAAGTTTGGTGACTTTAGTTTAAAATCTGTGCAACTGGGAGCAATTTGAAAATTTTCCCTGTCAATGGGAAAAACTTGGATTGCTTAGCCGTGGACATTTTTAGTGGCAGCAGGGATAGCTGAACGTTTTGATATAAGATTTGTGTAGGTGGGCCTGAAAATGAGGGAGTGGTGGCAGTTTAGAAATCATGTCCTGATTTTTCAGCTTTTGCCAGCTCCCACTCTAGCTTTGCCATTCATTCCTATGGGGCAACTTTCGCCACAAGAACCACGATATTCCGTGAACCATTCGGCAAAACGTTCCACAAAGTAATAGCAATCCGATCGGGAACAATCTGCACGTTTTGGTAAATTTTTGTCTATGTAGTGTAAAAACTGTGGGAGGAGTTAGGGTGGCAAATTTGGCTATAATAAGAATAATAATATATATGTGATGTAACATTAAGTGATCTTGCTATGCAAGAACACTTAATAAACACTCGCCCGTCCAGGCTCTAACTAAACATACTGTAATATTCCTGACTCACTTAAGTCCCTGTTCACACCCTGTGAACACATGCGGCTTTCTCAGCCAATGTCCCACAGCCTCCTGGCTGTACAGAGCACAGTACGCCCACTGCCTCCAGTCCAGTGTCTCAGCACACAAGGGGAATAGTGGTCTCTCAGCCCTCCTGGCTTGGACCACACAGAGCCTCTGTCCACAGGCAACACATTCCCCCCTTGCTGACACCCTGGGAGGTGCTTTGTGCACCCTGATTACCTCCAGCTGGTCTCACCTGTGGTGGAATAGGGGTGTGGACCGAACTATCCACCCATTCCTTTCCTCTACCCTGTGTGAGACCTGTCTCACAATATATATAAGCTAACATATATCTAATGCAATTCAATAAGGATCCTCTCTCTCTCTCTCTCTCAAAAAACTGCAGAAAATGGCTGCTGGGGAGTTTCCTATATAGTAAGGGGTTGGCAACTTTCCTATTGGTTGCTAGGCATGTAGCTAAACTAAGACAAATATATTGCAGCCTTCTCATTGGCCCACAAGCAAGAAGCAGTGAGGGTACTAATGAAAAAGAAAATCTAGAATATTAGCTATTACGAAGATATGGCACTATATATTCCAAATCTTCACAAATTCTTGAAGTGCCGATATTCGCAATAAAAATGTAGAATATTTGAGATCAACACTAGAACTTAGCAGCATCAAACTAGTGACATCTTCTCTTTAAGGACTACATTAAATGGGTGTTCTGGTTTCATGAAGCTGATGACCTTAGGATAGATCAGTAGGTTAGTGTTGGTCGAGCACCAAAGTGCTCGGGTGCTTGAGTGCTCAGGTAGAACACATTAGGAGCACCCGAGCACAATAGAAGTCAATGAGAGACCCCAAGCACTAAACCAGGCACCCCCTACTCTAAAGAGGGGAGGGTGCCTGGTTCATAGTAAAAGGTCATAAATTAATAGAAACACTACTGAAATGGTTCAGGAACAGCATGGGGAGGATGTCTGGATGCATCTTGGACTCCTAGGTCGCTGCTGGGAACGATGTTGTCCGAGTAGTATGCCACTTTTACAGACTGACAATAATATGCACCAAACCAAAGATAAAATTGATTTTAAAGAAAAAATTGTTTGGAAACATTTTTTCCTGTATATTTACTTGTATATCAAGTGCAAGTGCTGCCAAAAATTTCAAGGAAGAGTCATTCCGATACAACCTGTATATCACATAAGGGAGGGCCTCATTTACATTGTGGTGCAATTGTTCTGGTAATGGGACTCCTACACTCATCATAAAGCCTATGCACTAAGGGAAATGTGTTTCCTAAAACTGCAAGGAATCGGCATTCTAATACACCCTTTATTACAAATAAAAGAGGGCATCATACACACCCTTGAAAAATTATGATTCCTGGCCTGCTGGTGACCCTCAAACTATAAGAGCAAGGGCCTGCTGGTGACCCTCTAAAGCATTAGGAGCGAGGGCCTGCTGCTGATCTGACCATCTAAAACATTAGTGGTGAGGGTCTGCTGCTGAGCTGACCATCTAAAACATTAGGGGTGAGGGCCTGCTGCCGAGCTGACCATCTAAAAAATGTTGTGGTCGAGGGCCTGCTCCCGAGCTGACCAACTAAAATATTTTGTGGGTGAGGGACTGCTGCCAAGCTGACCATCTAAAACATTATGTGCGAGGACCTGCTGCCGAGCTGACAATCTAAAAAATTTTGTGGGTGAGGGCCTGCTGCCGAGCTGACCATCTATAAAATTTTGTGGGCAAGGGCCTGCTGCCGAGCTGACTATCTAAAAAATTTACGGGTGAGGGTTTGCTGTTGAGCTGACAATCTAAAACATTATGGTTGAGGGCCCGCTGGTAACCCTCAAAAACATTATGGGTGAGTGTCTGCTGGTGACTTTCTAAAACGTTATGGGTAAGGGCCCACTGCTGAGCTGACCCTCTAAAACATTAGGAGCGAGGGCAGCCTAATAAGCATGTTGATATGACGGAGGGGGAGGATGAGAAAAAGGAGATTGAACCATATACCCTTTTTAATGGTGAAAGGGGTGCATGGGAATAGAGATGGCCCTGCGGTTCGCCCGGCGGTCGTTTTGCGACGAACTCTGCTCGTTCACCGAACAGGAAAACATATGGCGATGTCCGCCGGCGCCATATTCTTAGCATTTTGAATAACTTTGACCCATGACACATCCATCAGGTGGGACATGACAGACAATTGAGACATTTCAGCACATGGACAAATGCAGCTGCCACGTTAGGGCGAGATTAGGCAGTGATTAACTCCTCCAAAAGACTTCAGAGATCGATCTGCAGCTGTGGATGATTGAACTTCTGCTATTGAATTGCTCACTGTTTTTAGGCTGCCCAGAGCGTTTTTCAGTCACTTTTTTTTGGGGTGATCGGCGGCCATTTTGTGTCTTGTGGTGTGCCAGCACAAGCTGCCACCAAGTGCATTTAACCCTCAATGGTGTGGTTGTTTTTTGGCTAAATCCTACATCAGGGTGAAGCTGTCACACCAAGTGCATTTAACCAGCAATAGTCTGTTTATTTTTTGGCTATATACTACATCAGGGGCAAGCTGAGCCTGTCACCAAGTGCATTTAACCCTCAATAGTGTGGTTGGTCAAGCTGTCACACCAAGTGCATTTAACCATCAATAGTGTGGTTATTTTTTGGCCATATCCCAGTCTAATTCTGTCAGTAAACCTATACCTGCCTCAAATTTATATCCAGCTAAATCTGTCGTTACTGCTGTACTGTTGTGGCTGGTCAAGTTATTTAGTGTCCGTCAAAGCACAGTTTTTGTTCTGGGTTGAAATACAATTCCCAATTTAGCAATTTCCTAATTTAGTGGTTTCTGCTGTATCAGAGCTATTTTAAATCTATCCCTAAAAGGGTATATAATATTCAAGGTGCACATAGGGTCATTCTGAATAACTTCACACACACACGCTACTGTGCATTTCCAAGTCGAATTCTGTCAGTAAACCTATACCTGTCACCCAGCGCCTAAATACTAGGCCTCAAATGTATATCCAGCTAAATCTGTCGTTACTGCGTACTGTTGTGGCTGGTCAAGTTATTTAGTGTCCGTCAAAGCACATTTTTTGTTCTGGGTTGAAATACAATTCCCAATTTAGCAATTTCCTAATTTAGTGGATTCTGCTGTATCAGGCCTACTTTAAATACATCCCTAAAAGGGTATATCAGAATCAAGGTGCTGATAGGGTCATTCTCAATAACTTGACACACACGCTACTGTGCATATCCCAGTCTAATTCTGTCCGTAAGCGTATACCTGTCACCCAGCATCTAAATACTAGGCCTCAAATTTATATTCAGCTAAAATTTGTTGTTACTGCTGTGCCTGTATTAGTGTAATACTGTACCTAAATAGATAGCCAGATAGAGTTAGGTGTCTGTAAAAAAAGGCCTGAATTTGAATTCAATACATTGGGCCAAATAATATTTTTGTTGTTGTGGTGAACGATAACAATGAGGAAAACATCTAGTAAGGGACACGGACATGGACATGGTCATGGTGGTGTTAGTGGACCCTCTGGTGCTGGGAGAGGACGTGGCCGTTCTGCCACATCCACACGTCCTAGTGTACCAACTACCTCAGGTCCCAGTAGCCGCCAGAATTTACAGCGATATATGGTGGGGCCCAATGCCGTTCTAAGGATGGTAAGGCCTGAGCAGGTACAGGCATTAGTCAATTGGGTGGCCGACAGTGGATTCAGCACATTCACATTATCTCCCACCCAGTCTTCTGCAGAAAGCGCACAGATGGCGCCTGAAAACCAAGCCCATCAGTCTGTCACATCACCCCCATGCATACCAGGGAAACTGTCTGAGCCTCAAGTTATGCAGCAGTCTCTTATGCTGTTTAAAGACTCCGCTGGCAGGGTTTCCCAAGGGCATCCAACTAGCCCTTCCCCAGCGGTGGAAGACATAGAATGCACTGACACAAAACCACTTATGTTTCCTGATGAGGACATGGGAATACCACCTCAGCATGTCTCTGATGATGACGAAACACAGGTGCCAACTGCTGCGTCTTTCTGCAGTGTGCAGACTGTACAGGAGGTCAGGGAGGAAGACTGGGTGGAAGACGATGCAGGGGACGATGAGGTCCTAGACCCCACATGGAATGAAGGTCGTGCCACTGACTTTCACAGTTCGGAGGAAGAGGCAGTGGTGAGACCGAGCCAACAGCGTAGCAAGAGACTCCGCCTGCTACTGACCACCGCCATCTGGGACCGAGCACCCCAAAGGCAGCTTCAAGGAGTTCCCTGGCATGGCACTTCTTCAAACAATGTGCTGACGACAAGACCCGAGTGGTTTGCACGCTGTGCCATCAGAGCCTGAAGCGAGGCATTAACGTTCTGAACCTTAGCACAACCTGCATGACAAGCATGAACTGCAGTGGAGTAAACACCTTAAAAACAAGGAAGTCACTCAGGCTCCCCCTGCTACCTCTTCTGCTGCTGCCGCCTCGGCCTCTTCTGCTGCTGCCGTCTCGGCCTCTTCCTCCGCCTCTGGAGGAACGTTGGCACCTGCCGCCCAGCAAACTTGGGATGTACCACCAACACCACCACCTCCGTCACCAAGCATCTCAACCATGTCACACGGCAGCGTTCAGCTCTCCATCTCACAAACATTTGAGAGAAAGCGTAAATTCCCACCTAGCCACCCTTGATCCCTGGCCCTGAATGCCAGCATTTCTAAACTACTGGCCTATGAAATGCTGTCATTTAGGCTGGTGGACACAGACAGCTTCAAACAGCTCATGTCGCTTGCTGTCCCACAGTATGTTGTTCCCAGCCGCCACTACTTCTCCAAGAGAGCCGTGCCTTCCCTGCACAACCAAGTATCCGATAAAATCAAGTGTGCACTGCGCAACGCCATCTGTAGCAAGGTCCACCTAACCACAGATACGTGGACCAGTAAGCACGGTCAGGGACGCTATATCTCCCTAACTGCACACTGGGTAAATGTAGGGGCAGCTGGGACCCAGGCGGAGAGCTGTTTGGCGCACGTCCTTCCGCCACCAAGGATCGCAGGGCAACATTCTTTGCCTCCTGTTGCCACCTCCTCCTACTCAGCTTCCGCCTCCTCTTCTTCCACCTGCTCATCCACACACCTTTACCACCAACTTCAGCACAGCCCGGGGTAAACGTCAGCAGGCCATTCTGAAACTCATATGTTTGAGGGACAGGCCCCACACCGCACAGGAGTTGTGGCGGGGTATAGAACAACAGACCGACGAGTGGTTGCTGCCGGTGAGCCTCAAGCCCGGCCAGGTGGTGTGCGATAATGGGTGAAATCTCGTTGCAGCTCTGGGACTAGCCGGTTTGATGCACATCCCTTGCCTGGCGCATGTGCTGAATTTGGTGGTGCAGAAGTTCATTCACAACTACCCCGACATGTCAGAGCTGCTGCATAAAGTGCGGGCCGTCTGTTCGCGCTTCCGGCGTTCACATCCTGCCGCTGCTCGCCTGTCTGCGCTACGGCGTAACTTCGGCCTTCCCGCTCACCGCCTCATATGTGACGTGCCCACCAGGTGGAACTCCACCTTGCACATGCTGGACAGACTGTGCGAGCAGCAGCAGGCCATAGTGGAGTTTCAGCTGCAGCACGCACGGGTCAGTCGCACTGCGGAACAGCACCACTTCACCACCAATGACTGGGCCTCCATGCGAGACCTGTGTGCCCTGTTGCGCTGTTTCGAGTACTCCACCAACATGGCCAGTGGCGATGACGCCGTTATCAGCGTTACAATACCACTTCTATGTCTCCATGAGAAAACACTTAGGGCGATGATGGAAAAGGAGGTGGCCCAGGAGGAGGAGGAGGAGGAGGAGGAGGAGGAGGAGGAGGAAGAGGGGTAATTTTTAGCACTTTCAGGCCAGTCTCTTCGAAGTGACTCAGAGGGAGGTTTTTTGGAACAGCAGAGGCCAGGTACAAATGTGGCCAGCCAGGGCCCACTACTGGAGGACGAGGAGGACGAGGATGAGGAGGAGGTGGAGGAGGATGAGGATGAAGCATGGTCACAGCGGAGTGGCACCCAACGCAGCTCGTATGGTATGTAATACAGACTCAAAATAGCAGGCTAAAAATTGCAGTGAATCTTTGATCTTTTTATCATGGAAGTAGGAAATTGCCTTACTTTCGGATATTGCTGTAGATAGATTTCCGTGGGTAAATACAATCCCCAGTGAGCCTTCACTCATTTTCTCGTGAAGGTCTTTTTCGTATATATCTTTCAACAGTGTATAGCAATGCCAAAGTGTTGGACTCTTTGTGAATAAACCATAGGTTTCAGACGCGTTTCTCAGTGGGTTTATTCGTATAGAAGAGTCCAGGTCATTATAAACGTATTTGTTGAGTGCTAGGGCGGATCCCATCAAGTTAAGAAAAGGTGCAAAACATGGACGAGAGATGGACTGGAAGATCTTACACGGCCCTTTTCTCTATATTGTGACATTGCCAGTCTCTTCGAAGTGACTCAGAGGGAGGTTTTTTGCAACAGCAGAGGCCAGGTACAAATGTGGCCAGCCAGGGCCCACTACTGGAGGACGAGGAGGATGAGGAGGAGGTGGAGGAGGATGAGGATGAGGATGAGGATGAAGCATGGTCACAGCGGAGTGGCACCCAACGCAGCTCGGGCCCATCACTGGTGCGTGGCTGGGGGGAAAGGCAGGACGATGACGATACGCCTCCCACAGAGGACAGCTTGTCCTTACCCCTGGACAGCCTGGCACACATGAGCGACTACATGCTGCAGTGCCTGCGCAACGACAGCAGAGTTGCCCACATTTTAACGTGTGCGGACTACTGGGTTGCCACCCTGCTGGATCCACGCTACAAAGACAATGTGCCCACCTTACTTCCTGCACTGGAGCGTGATAGGAAAATGCGCGAGTACAAGCGCACGTTGGTAGACGCGCTACTTAGAGCATTCCCAAATGTCACAGGGGAACAAGTGGAAGCCCAAGGCCAAGGCAGAGGAGGAGCAAGAGGTCGCCAAGGCAGCTGTGTCACGGCCAGCTCCTCTGAGGGCAGGGTTAGCATGGCAGAGATGTGGAAAACTTTTGTCAACACGCCACAGCTAACTGCACCACCACCTGATACGCAACGTGTTAGCAGGAGGCAACATTTCACTAACATGGTGGAACAGTACGTGTGCACACCCCTCCACGTACTGACTGATGGTTCGGCCCCATTCAACTTCTGGGTCTCTACATTGTCCACGTGGCCAGAGCTAGCCTTTTATGCCTTGGAGGTGCTGGCCTGCCCGGCAGCCAGCGTTTTGTCTGAACGTGTATTCAGCACGGCAGGGGGCGTCATTACAGACAAACGCAGCCGCCTGTCTACAGCCAATGTGGACAAGCTGACGTTCATAAAAATGAACCAGGCATGGATCCCACAGGACCTGTCCGTCCCTTGTCCAGATTAGACATTAACTACCTCCCCTTAACCATATATTATTGTACTCCAGGGCACTTCCTCATTCAATCCTATTTTTATTTTCATTTTACCATTATATTGCGAGGCTACCCAAAGTTGAATGAACCTCTCCTCTGTCTGGGTGCCGGGGCCTAAATATATGCCAATGGACTGTTCCAATGTTGGGTGACGTGAAGCCTGATTCTCTGCTATGACATGCAGACTAATTCTCTGCTGACATGAAGCCAGATCCTCTGTTACGGGACCTCTCTCCTCTGCCTGGGTGCTGGGCCTAAATATCTGACAATGGACTGTTGCATTGGTGGCTGACGTGAAGCCTGATTCTCTGCTATGATATGAAGACTGATTCTCTGCTGACATGAAGCCAGATTGTCTGTTACGGGACCTCTCTCCTCTGCCTGGGTGCCGGGGCCTAAATATCTGAGAATGGACTGTTCCAGTGGTGGGTGACGTGAAGCCAGATTTTCTGCTATGGGACCTCTCTCCAATTGATTTTGGTTAATTTTTATTTATTTAATTTTAATTCATTTCCATATCCACATTTGTTTGCAGGGGATTTACCTACATGTTGCTGCCTTTTGCAGCCCTCTAGCCCTTTCCTGGGCTGTTTTACAGCCTTTTTAGTGCCGAAAAGTTCGGGTCCCCATTGACTTCAATGGGGTTCGGGACGAAGTTCGGATCCCGAACCCGAACATTTTCGGGAAGTTCGGCCGAACTTCTCGAACCCGAACATCCAGGTGTCCGCTCAACTCTAATAGGGAGGAATCCTTCCACAACATTTATGTTGAAAAGGGTTCAGTAGGGGAGGTTACAGCCTGGGTAATAGGAACAATCCTATTACACCTTGCTGCACTGACTGGGGACCCAAATTGCCATAATGCAGCTCTGTAATTCCAGAAAACTGTTCTTGTTATTGGGGTGTTACAACTAGTGATGGACAAACATTGGCCAGGACAAAATCGCAAGCGTGATCAAATGTTCGCGAACAGCAAGTTCACGGCGGGCCCCATTCACTTTAATGGCAGGCGAGCCTGAAAAATCTTCAGGTCATTATTGCAGCCACCAAATACTTACAATAAGTGCACAAATTGTCCCACAAAATGGACAGTGACATACCAGAGGGGATCCATGGCAAAAATTTCCACAAAAAATATGTATTTTTAATAAGGGGCCATTTGTATGCGTCTTAAAGGGAAACTGTCAAAAATGTGCTCTGCTGGAGCCTATAAAATTTTTATTTTAGACCACAGGGGTACAGGCCCCAAACATTAGGCATTTAACGAACAGAAAACATCAAGTGATTATGTGGCTAGAGGTATATTAGATGGTCAATGGATATCAATTTTACTGCAGGCCAGTACAAATAGATAATGTATACTGAAATAGACTGGCACTGAAACAAATGGGTTCAAGTGAGAGACCAAGCAGATATATGTTGGTAAAAATATGATGCAATTTATTAATCAATAAAACTCATTGACATAAAATATACATTAACATAAAATGGGACACTAGTTAGTGTCTCCTATGTGAGATCGTAGATGAGCTGTCTCATAAGTAGAATCCGCAATGACGCATACTGATCTGTGCGTTGCAGCTGTTTGAATATATATACCAAGTAGGTTTGTAGATATGTGGATAACGTCCCGCTATGTAGATAAGTCCTATTATGCTGGTAAATCCTATTTAATAAAGTTTGTAGCAATCAATCACATATGACTCTTTGGGTACTTACTCACTGTTTGGTAGTGCGAATAGTTGTGGCATTCCACATCTCAAGGCGCTTACTTCGATGTAGATTGGATCAGGTACGGCAGAATATAGTTGCTCACTGATAACATGGATCGGAGCTCCGATGAATTACTCTTGTTCTCGCAAGATGAGCTGTTGCCTTTCTTTCGTATGGTATGTAATACAGACTCAAAATAGCAGGCTAAAAATTGCAGTGAATCTTTGATCTTTTTATCATGGAAGTAGGAAATTACCTTACTTTCGGATATTGCTGTAGATAGATTTCCGTGGGTAAATACAATCCCCAGTGAGCCTTCACTCATTTTCTCGTGAAGGTCTTTTTCGTATATATCTTTCAACAGTGTATAGCAATGCCAAAGTGTTGGACTCTTTGTGAATAAACCATAGGTTTCAGACGCGTTTCTCAGTGGGTTTATTCGTATAGAAGAGTCCAGGTCATTATAAACCCATCTGTTGAGTGCTAGGGCGGATCCCATCAAGTTAAGAAAAGGTGCAAAACATGGACGAGAGATGGACTGGAAGATCTTACACGGCCCTTTTCTCTATATTGTGACATTGCGGTAGTAATGCGTTTTTGATGCGTCTTTTTCGGGTACATATGCATTTTTTTATTTAAAAGTGGGAAAGTGATTTGAAAACCTTGGCTGTCATTGCTATTATATTTAGCAACTAATTATCAAAAAATGCATATGTACCCGAAAAAACGCATCACTACCGCAATGTCGCAACATAGAGAAAAGGGCCGTGTAAGATCTTCCAGTCCATTTCTCACCCATGTTTTACACCTTTTCTTAACGTGATGGGATCCGCCCTAGCAATCAACAGATGGGTATATAATGATCTGGACTTTCTATACGAATAAACCCACTGAGGAAGAAATAGGGATCTATTTCGAAACTCGTCTGGGACCTATGGTTTATTCACAAAGAGTCCAAAACTTTAACATGGCCATGCACTGTTGAAAGATATTTATGAAAAAGACCTTCACTAGAAAACGAGTGACAAATCACTGGGGATCGAATTTACCCACGGCAATCTATCTACAGCAATATACGAAAGTAAGGCAATTTCCTACTTCCGTGATAAAAAGATCAAAGATTCACTGTGATTTTAGGCCTGCAATTTTGAGTCTGTATTACATACCATACGAAAGAAAGGCAACAGCTCATCTCGCGAGAACAAGAGTAATTCATCTGAGCTCCGATCCATGTTATCAGTGAGCAACTATATTCTGCCGTATATTTACCTGATCCAATCTAAATCGAGGTAAGCACCTTGACACGTGGGACGCCATAACTATGCGCAATAGAACTTATCTACATAGCAGGACGTTATCCACATATCTACAAAACTACTTGGCATATACAGTGCTGCCCATAATTATTCATACCCCTGGCAAATTTTGACTTAGTTACTTTTATTCAACCAGCGAGTAATTATTTGATGGGAAATGACATAGGTGTCTGCTAAAATATACCGTAATAAGACGATGTACAAGAGGCATTATTGTGGGGAAAAAAAAAAAAACATTTCTCAACGTTTATTTACATTTGAGCAAAAAGTGCCCAGTCCAAAATTATTCATACCCTTCTCAATAATCAATAGAAAAGCCTTTATTGGCTATTACAGCAATCAAATGCTTCCTATAATTGCAGACCAGGTTCTTGCATGTCTCCACAGGTATTTTTGCCTATTCATCTTTAGCAATGAGCTCCAAATCTTTCAGGTTAGAGGGTCTTCTTGCCATCACCCTGATCTTTAGCTCCCTCCACAGATTCTCAATTGGATTCAAGTCTGGACTCTGGCTGGGCCACTCCAAAACGTTAATGTTGTTGTCTGCTAACAATTTCTTCACCACTTTCGCTGTGTGTTTTGGGTCATTGTCATGCTGAAATGTCCACTGGTGCCTAAGGCCAAGTTTCTCTTTAGACTGGGTGATCTTGTTGTTGAGAATCCTCATGTATTGCTCTTTTTTCATGGTGCTGTTTACTGTGATTAGGTTCCATGGTCCATTAGCTGAAAAACACCCTCAAAGCATTAGGTTCCCACCACCATGTTTGACAGTGGGGATGGTGTTCTTTAGGTTGAAGGCTTCTCCTTTTTTACACCAAATGAAGGAAACATCATTGTGACCAAACAATTACATTTTTGTTTTATCTGACCATAACACAGAAGACCAGAAGTCTTCTTCTTTGTCCAGATGAGCTTTTGCAAAGGCCAAGCGTGCCTTATCTGGAGAAGTGGCGTCCTCCTTGGTCTGCCTTGTGCAGTGTCCGTTGGATTGTCTGCCTTGAGACATTGCCACCAGCACAGCCCAGATTCAACAGGATGGCCTTGGTGGTGATCCTTGGATTCTTTTTCACCTCTCTAACTATCCTCCTGGCCAGCACATGTGTCACTTTTGGCTTCCGACCACATCATCTGAGATTTTCCACAGTGCAGAACATCTTGTATTTTTTGCTCAAATGTAAATAAAAGCTGAGAAATGTTTTTTTTTTTTTTTTCACACAATAATGCCTCTTGTACATCGTCTTATTATCTTTTGGGAGACACCTATGTCATTTCCCATTAAAAAAAAAATCACTTGCTGGTTGAATAAAAGTAACTTTAAGTCAAAATTTGCCAGGGGTATGAATAATTATGGGCAGCACTGTATATTTAAACAGCTGCAACGCACAGATCAGTATGTGTCATTGTGGATTCTACTTATGAGACAGCTCATCTACGATCTCGCATAGGAGACTGCGCATCTAGTATACCATTTTATGTTAATGTGTGTTTTATGCCAATGAGTTTTTTTTTTTGGAAACATTAGATTTTATTGAATTTGTTGTAATATATGAGATAATGACAATTTACACAGATCAAATAATTATTGAGTAGAGAGTCATGAAGGGAGTTTGGGGAGGGAAGGAAAGGGACAGGGGGGAGGGACAGAGGAAAAATGGTAGTGTGAACTGAATGAGCCAATTATAGTAGCAATGTAAGTTACATAGGCTACATTTTCAAAAGGTACATCAGTACAAAGTTAAGAACCAAAAGAAGATAGGATGGCACATTTATTATAGATACATCACAAGTATGAATCACATCTCAAGATTTGAGAGTTGTCTCAGGTTGCTTTATTATGTGTATTAGGGTATGGGATGCAATTTTTATAGGTAGTGTTAAAGAAGAGACAAGGTGTGTTTCTTTATACAAAACCAAATATAAGAGAGTTAAAGGAGTAAGTCCTATTAAAAGGGAGTGGATTTCGCATCTGAAGTCATAATATTCTAGTTTAAATGACTAGAGAGTTTGATGGGTTGGACCGAACGTGGAAGACACTATTATCGAGTTTTATCGATTAATAAATTGCATCGTATTTTTACCAACATATATCTGCTTGGTCTCTCACTTGAACCCATTTGTTTGAGTGCCGGTCTATTTCAGTATACATTATTTATTCCTTTTGAAAGGGTGATTCATTTTAGACACTGGCACCTATCCGTGAATATAGAGAGTGAGCAGAACAAAATACATATGTTTAAGAAAACAAAAAATATAAAATTGGATTAAAAACATTGCTAACAAAATCCCCCCCTCTTGAAAAATCCCAAATAATAATAATAGTTGAAATTCGATAACACGTGGTCATCGTCAACAGGTGTTGAATTCCTCTGAGGTCCCGAACATTAGGCATTCACTGGATAGAAAATAACAAGTAATTATGTGGCTGGAGGTATATTAGAAGGTCATTCAATATAATTTTTACAGCAGGCCAGTGTAGTGTAGGCCCCAAACATTATTTATTCAATGGACAGAAAAAAACAATTGATAACATGGCTGGAGGTACATTAGGCGGTCACCGTATAACAATTTTACAGTTGGCCAGTTAGATTATAGACCCCAAAAATTATGCATTCAATGTACATAAATGATCAAGTAATTATGTGGCTGGAGGTATATTAGATGGTCATTAGATATCAATTTTACGGCAGGCAAGTACAAATAGATGTCAAATACATATGTTTAAAACAACAGAAAATATAAAATTGGATTAAAAACATGGCCAACGAAATCCACCCTCTTGAAAAAAAAAAAAAAAAGATAATAGCTGAAATTCGATAACACGTGTTTGTCACAGGTGTTGAATTCCTCTGAGGCCCAAAACATTAGGCATTCATATCCTAAGACTGGGACCATTATTTGTTCTGGGTGGATATTTGTGGGCTGGCATGAGAAGTCTTTTCGAACAGGACAACAGACGAGGGGCGGCCGTTAACCCTATGTAGTCGGACACCTGTTGGTCTAGGCATTCCCTGAGGCTGAATCCGGAGGTTAGCTGTCGATGGGTTGGTTGCAAGAATGATCTCATATACGAAGTGACCAACACATCTTCAAACCGCCCTCTTCTTGCATGCACTGTAGGATTGGTACTCGCAACTGTATCTCTGTGGGTGGAAATTCCTCTGCCAGAACCCGCAAAAGCAGAATGCAGCATCTCTAGCAGCAAGGCCTTAAAATGCTAACATGTCCGCCATTTTGTGTTTGTACCAGGTTTCTAAGTATGTTGCCACGCAGTACTGGTCCTTTACCTTTATGCTTTTTATACGGGGGTCCCTCTTCAAACACTGGCCCCCATTTGCACTAAATTGAAAGCGGTGGAGCGGCCTGGCTCCTGCTCATCGCCAAGGAGAATGTCGTCCTTGGTCTCCTCCCCCCATCCATGGACAACACCAGGGATCCCAGAAAAGTTTAAAGCCTGCTCTTCATGACATGATGCAATGCATGCTCAAGAAAAAAGGTGTAAGGCACGATGACCCCGGGTTATTTAGCAACAAATCATTACACGACTGTGGGGGGCTGCAGCGGAAGAGGCGGTAGCAGTGGAAAAGGAGGAGTCAGCCAAGGAGGAGGCCTGCATGCAATCCATGGCAGTAACACCAAATCCACACAGGTGTCACGGGTTAAATACTTGACAGCCGTCAGAAGGTTCACCCAGTGGGCAGTAAAAGTTATGTACCTTCCCTGCTCGTGTTTGCTAGACCATGTGTCTGTGGTCAGATGTATCTTGACACCAACACTGTGAGCCAGAGATAAATTCACTTGCTGCTGAATGTGGCCATATAGCTCTTTGATGCCCTTCTGGGAGAAATGTTTTCTTCCGGGGACCTTCCATTGCGGTGTGCTAATGGCCACAAATTTTCTAAAGGCCTCTGAGTCCACCAATTTATATGTTGGGATAACAGTTCCAACAAGCCAGCGGTCATCACTTTTTTACACTCGAACATTTGGGCCATGGAAGCCTGCCTTGCACCAGATGAACACGACAACAGCACTCCCTCTGAACTCCCCTCCTCTTCCTCTTTTGTGTGCACCAGCATGATGTCCATCGACAAGTCATCAACGTCACCTTCACCTGCACTGACATTAGAGATCTTGGAGTAGGCAGCAACAGCGGGGACAACCCTCCTTGGGCTGTTCTGGGTACTGTCGTCAGACCGCTGAGTGGCAGCCTCCTCATCCTCATCTGATGCCAAGAATGCCTGTGCATCGTTAAGGTCTGGGAAATGATAGGAAAATAATTCCTCTGACCTCCAGTGAAGGGGCTATGGTAGTGGTGGTGGTGTTGTCTTTAGGGGTGCACACAGCAGAGAGTGAGGAGGGTGCAGATACAGAGGATGGGGAGGGTGCAGAAGCGGAAGGCTGAGTTAGCCACTCAACCAACTCCGGTGTGTCCTTTGACGTAATCGCACAAACCTTCTCCAACTTCCCACTTAGGCTCCGGGCTGGTGCACCTACCCAACACCTACCATCCCTGCAGAATGGCCTGCCTCTTCCTCTGCCTGTCATTTTTAAAATGACCCTGTGACAAAGTCCCGATAGAAGAGCAGTATTTGTGGAAGCAGGTATATAGAACCCCTTAATCAGTTTTTTTTTGTGGGGAAACCAGTTGCAATTAGTTGTCCCAGTGACGTTTGTCCCTCTGTATAGCTACGGTATCTCAGCAGAATCACACACAAATACTGCACAATACAAATGCACTATATAGAAATTATATTCTAGGTATATTGCACCCCTGGCTCAATCAGATTTTTGGGGGGGCAACTAGTATATCACACCAGTTGCAATTAGATGTTCCAATGTCGTTTGTCCCTCTGAATAGCTACGATATCTCAGTAGAACAGCACACAAATGCTGCACAATACAAATGCACCATATAGATATACTTTAGGTATATCGCACCCCTGCCTCAATCAGATTTTTTGGGGGGCAACTGGTATATCACAGCAGTTGCAATTAGCTGTTCCAATGGCATTTATGGGAGAGGCTTAACTGTGACGAGTGGGAGAAGAGCTTCCCCTGACCTAGCTGGCTGTGTTGTGCCGGAAGCCAGGAGCGAGGGTAAGCCTAGTAGTGGGCGTACCCTAAGGGGAGTGTTTGAGAACAGGGGGGGTGGGTGGGTGTGAACAGAAGCGCCCTGAGGAGCTGGAGGCTGGGGTTTAAAAAGGTAAGATGCCCCTCCCACAAATTCAGGCTGACTTTTCAGCCTTCCACTTATGGGAGAGGCTTAACTGTGACGAGTGGGAGAAGCGCTTCCCCTGACCTAGCTGGCTGTGTTGTGCCGGAAGCCAGGAGCGAGGGTAAGCCTAGTAGTGGGCAAAAATAACGAGGAGAGCAGAGTAGTGACGGAAGACTTTAATGCCACTTAGAGAGCAAGGTTACAGAATGCCTGGGAAATGTCTACATTCGGGTTCGGGATGTATCTCGTGAAGCAAGAAGAGCGCCACCTACCCATGCATTTAATCACGTGCGCCGGGACCCCGTTTTTTGACGCTGAGGACGCGGCCCCGATGCGGAGCGAGTGACCTGTGAAGGCCAGCGGGTCATAACCGAGACCTGAGGCCAGAGTTCTAATATGGGACACAAACTGGATTGACGTCAGGGGCCCCCCACGCCAAGGAAGCAGCGGGGCCTCTGGGGAGGCATCCTGCAACAGGGCCAGCAGTTGACGGAGGACCATGACTGGGCACCAATCGTTGGAGGTTTTAAAGAACCTGACCTCCGAGGGTGGACCATGCTGATTGGCCTTCGTGGAAGGGAGCCAGAGGACAAAATGGTCATGGGCCCAGGCCAACTGTCGCACCTGCAACCCCTGCTGTTTAGGGGAGGTGCTGGTGAACTCACCTGGCCTGAGGAACCCGTAAAAACCGAGATACATGGCTGCCTTGATGATCAAACTAGGAGAGTGGCCAAAAGGAAGCCCATCCAGCGCGGACGAGAGTCGCCTGAACATCTCGCCAGAGACAGGCTGCCTGCGGGCGGGAGGGACGACCTCGCACTTCTGGATCCCCCTAAGGGCAGCTTTTACTGCTTGCACTGAAAAGATGGAACCTCCATTTGGGTTACGAAGCATAGCGCAGTGCTGTACCCCCGCTAGGTATAGTTTGATGGTGTTAAATGCCAGCCTGAGGTTGCGGTGACAGTGCGCTATGAACGCCAGGGTGTAGGAGACATCGTCCAAGCCACCTTGCGGGTGGGACCTGGCGAAATCTTCGTAGACCTTGAGGCCGGCTCGGTAGTTTCTGACAGTATTGGAGGAGAGGGAGTGCTGAACCAGGTTCCTGGCGTGGGCAAGGAGGGACTCTAGTCCATCACTAGAGACTGGAAGACCGGAAGGGGGAACCCCGAGGGGTCCGCTCCTGGCAGCACCTGAAAAAAGAGGGGGAAATTAAATCGGGACAGGGCATCTGCCGCCACGTTCTCGACCCCCGGGATATGACTGCAGAACATATGGAAATTATGAGTGAGGGAGAGCCAAACTAGTCTGCGCAGGAGGGACATGATCCTGGGGGGTTTAGCCCGACCTTTTGTGATGATGTCCACCAACGCTTGATTATCGGTGATGAACATCACTGGTGTGTTCGCCCAGCGGTGACCCCATACCTGGGCTGCCGCCACGATGGGGTAGAGCTCGAGGAGGGCAGATGAATTCAGATTTTCGGCGACTGACCAAATTTCTATGGGCCACTGGCCAGCCATCCAATGGGACCCAAAAATAGCGGCATACCCCCGGGACGCAGCGGCGTCCGAGAAAATGGTGGGGTATGACGGTGCCCATGATGGTACGAAAAGGGAGATCCCGTTCCAGGAGGATAGAAACAGGGACCACATGGCCAAGTCCGCCCTGGCATGGCTGTCCAAGTGGACGATGCTGCTCTGGTCAGGAGCCGAAGGCAGGAGCTGGAGCAACCTGGAGGTGAAAGCCCTGCCCTGGGGCATAATTCTGGAGGCGAAATTGAAACGCCCCAGCAGGGACTGGAGCTCCACCCTAGACAGATAGCCCACGGACATGGCGTGGGAAATTGCCGCACGGCAACTCGTCAGTTTTTCCCCCGGGAGGCTGGCCTCCATCCGGATGGAATCCAGGGTGATGCCGAGGAACGTCACCCGATGGGCGGGGCCCTCGGTCTTTGCATGGGCTATCGGGACCTGCAGACAGGAAAAAATCTGGAGAAGAGTAGCCAGGTTGCCCGACCTGCCTTGTGGACCCTCGATGATCAGGAAGTCATCGAGGTAGTGGATGACCGAAGGTCATCCGCCATGGTGAACGAGGATCCAGTGCAGGGCCTTGGCAAATTGGTCGAACAACCAAGGGCTACTCTTTGACCCAAACGTGAGCCTGTTTGCAAAATAATAACGATTGGCCCATTGGAGCCCGTAGTAACCCCATAAGTATGGTTTGACGGGGAGGAGCTTGAAGGCGTCCGAGATGTCCGCTTTTGCCAACCAGGAGCCCCTGCCGGCGTTCACTATCTCTTTGATCGCTTCGTCTATAGAGGAATATTTGATGGAGAATTCCTCGGATGGGATGAGCGAGTTCAGACTGGGGACGGCAGAGGCATGAGGCGCGGACAGGTCATATATTAACCTTTTTTTATTTGTATTTTTTTTGGACACCAGACCAATGGGGTTGATGCGCCAAGAAGAAAATGGTATCGACTCAAGCGGACCAATTAGGAACCCTTTGTCGACTTCCGCTAGGAGCAACTCTTCAACCGCTGCCGGGCCTTCAGAAGCCGACCTCAGGTTGCCGCCCTCCCAAGACGTCTGCGGCAGGGCGATGAGGCCCGTGTGAAATCCTTCTGTGAAACCGGACAGCAAGAACTGCACAAACCCCCTATTGGGGTGGTCCTGCAGAAGGATTCCAAGGAGGTCCAGGTCAATGTCGGCTAGTCATAGCTGCTTTGCCGACCTCTTGGGACAGGCGGAACGCGGGTGAGCCCTGAAACACTGGGAGCAGACATGGAGGGGCCTGCAACTGTTGAAACCGCAACCGTTCATGTTGTAATTATTGCAGACCTGGGACTTGCCCAGGTACACGATGGGCCTGCCCAGTTTGTCCACTCCGGGGGTGCCCAGTTGGAGACCTGAGGAACCAGGCAGGGACCTATCCTGGACAGGGTTGACCGCGTTCGGACACCAGTCCATGGAATGGAAGATGGACTGGCACCCTGCGCAGGACGGGGCCCTGAGACCCGCGAAGTGGCGACAGAACAACTCCATGTCTATATTCGCCCAATTCGAACTGGAATTGAGCCAGGGCAGCCGCAGCCTTCGCAGAGAAGGAGCGGTGATAGTCATAGAATGACGCGCCACCGTACTTATGCCCCAGATCGGTGACCAGATAGAGGTAGGAATCCAGTTCCTCCCTTCTTGTGGGTTGGGCCGAGCACACAACATCCCTGAACAGGCTGAACGCCAAAACAAATTCCGGGATGGTGAGCTTTCGGTTCAGCCTCGCGTCCTTGGCCCTCAGGACAAGGGAGACGTCACCGCAGTTGATAACCCTGTTCTCAGGGAGGTCCTGTGAGGCGATAAGAATGGACGCCAAGTTCACGTCCTTTCCCGCCAGTATATCCTTCTTAATGCCGTCCGGGATGAAATGAGCCGGGGACACTCTGGGAGTGAAAATGGCCATACCTACGGAGGTCGACTGAGGAACCACGGACTCGGCTGGAGGTTGGGAAGCCTGGGGGGGGGGGGTCGGGGCCCGGGACTCCAGTACCAAAACCCTGGACTGGGCATCAGTCACCATGCCGACCAAGGAGTCAACGGTGGCTTGCAGATGCCTCAAAGACTGTTGGGTGTCCGTGGTGCTCGGCTGGATGCCTGACGGACCCGGGGTGGTCATCAACCGCTTGTACAACTCTGCTTTGCGGGCAGAGGCCGGGTGCGGAATGCCCCGTCTATTGAGCTCCGCGATCAGCCTGGGAATCGTCCAGCTTCTCAGGGACGTGTTGCCCGGCTGGCCTGAGACGGACGATCCAGGGAGAGACATGGTGTCCTCTATGTCAGAGTTATGTGACATGCTTGAACCTGTAAAGAAAGAAATGGTCCCGAATAACTATATGTGATCAGAACGTAGAACGACTGGCGCCTGCGAGAAGGCTTGAGTCGGTCTGGGCAACGTACCTGGCTCAGAGGCTACTACCTGAACCGATGTGTTGGGTCACCTGACCTTGATCCAAAAGTCGCACGGTGAACGATCAGGACACGTTCCTGAGAGGCAATTCGTGAGTTCGGAAGGAAAAGAGAACATAACTGAGGAGTGTGCCGGTACTGGGTGACCAGGAGGCCGAGGTAGGTGTGAGCCTGGACGAACCAGGAGACAGAGAAAGGTGCGGGCCTGGGCGATCCAGGAGGCAGAGGTAGGTGCGGGCCTGGGCGATCCAGGAGGCAGAGGTAGGTGCGTGCCTGGGCGATCCAGGAGGCAGAGGTAGGTGCGTGCCTGGGCGATCCAGGAGGCAGAGGTAGGTGCGTGCCTGGGCGATCCAGGAGGCAGAGGTAGGTATGAGCCTGGGAGCCAGGAGGTAGAGGTAGGTGCGAGCCTGGACGAACCAGGAGACAGAAGAAGGTGCGTGCCTGGGCGATCCAGGAGGCAGAGGTAGGTGCGTGCCTGGGCGATCCAGGAGGCCGAGGTAGGTGTGAGCCTGGACGAACCAGGAGACAGAGAAAGGTGCGGGCCTGGGCGATCCAGGAGGCAGAGGTAGGTGCGGGCCTGGGCGATCCAGGAGGCAGAGGTAGGTGCGTGCCTGGGCGATCCAGGAGGCAGAGGTAGGTGCGTGCCTGGGCGATCCAGGAGGCAGAGGTAGGTGCGTGCCTGGGCGATCCAGGAGGCAGAGGTAGGTGCGTGCCTGGGCGATCCAGGAGGCAGAGGTAGGTGCGTGCCTGGGCGATCCAGGAGGCAGAGGTAGGTGCGTGCCTGGGCGATCCAGGAGGCAGAGGTAGGTGCGTGCCTGGGCGATCCAGGAGGCAGAGGTAGGTGCGTGCCTGGCGATCCAGGAGGCAGAGGTAGGTGCGTGCCTGGGCGATCCAGGAGGCAGAGGTAGGTGCGTGCCTGGGCGATCCAGGAGGCAGAGGTAGGTGCGTGCCTGGGCGATCCAGGAGGCAGAGGTAGGTGCGTGCCTGGGCGATCCAGGAGGCAGAGGTAGGTGCGTGCCTGGGCGATCCAGGAGGCAGAGGTAGGTGCGTGCCTGGGCGATCCAGGAGGCAGAGGTAGGTGCGTGCCTGGGCGATCCAGGAGGCAGAGGTAGGTGCGTGCCTGGGCGATCCAGGAGGCAGAGGTAGGTGCGTGCCTGGGCGATCCAGGAGGCAGAGGTAGGTGCGTGCCTGGGCGATCCAGGAGGCAGAGGTAGGTGCGTGCCTGGGCGATCCAGGAGGCAGAGGTAGGTGCGTGCCTGGGCGATCCAGGAGGCAGAGGTAGGTGCGTGCCTGGGCGATCCAGGAGGCAGAGGTAGGTGCGTGCCTGGGCGATCCAGGAGGCAGAGGTAGGTGCGTGCCTGGGCGATCCAGGAGGCAGAGGTAGGTGCGTGCCTGGGCGATCCAGGAGGCAGAGGTAGGTGCGTGCCTGGGCGATCCAGGAGGCAGAGGTAGGTGCGTGCCTGGGCGATCCAGGAGGCAGAGGTAGGTGCGTGCCTGGGCGATCCAGGAGGCAGAGGTAGGTGCGTGCCTGGGCGATCCAGGAGGCAGAGGTAGGTGCGTGCCTGGGCGATCCAGGAGGCAGAGGTAGGTGCGTGCCTGGGCGATCCAGGAGGCAGAGGTAGGTGCGTGCCTGGGCGATCCAGGAGGCAGAGGTAGGTGCGTGCCTGGGCGATCCAGGAGGCAGAGGTAGGTGCGTGCCTGGGCGATCCAGGAGGCAGAGGTAGGTGCGTGCCTGGGCGATCCAGGAGGCAGAGGTAGGTGCGTGCCTGGGCGATCCAGGAGGCAGAGGTAGGTGCGTGCCTGGGCGATCCAGGAGGCAGAGGTAGGTGCGTGCCTGGGCGATCCAGGAGGCAGAGGTAGGTGCGTGCCTGGGCGATCCAGGAGGCAGAGGTAGGTGCGTGCCTGGGCGATCCAGGAGGCAGAGGTAGGTGCGTGCCTGGGCGATCCAGGAGGCAGAGGTAGGTGCGTGCCTGGGCGATCCAGGAGGCAGAGGTAGGTGCGTGCCTGGGCGATCCAGGAGGCAGAGGTAGGTGCGTGCCTGGGCGATCCAGGAGGCAGAGGTAGGTGCGTGCCTGGGCGATCCAGGAGGCAGAGGTAGGTGCGTGCCTGGGCGATCCAGGAGGCAGAGGTAGGTGCGTGCCTGGGCGATCCAGGAGGCAGAGGTAGGTGCGTGCCTGGGCGATCCAGGAGGCAGAGGTAGGTGCGTGCCTGGGCGATCCAGGAGGCAGAGGTAGGTGCGTGCCTGGGCGATCCAGGAGGCAGAGGTAGGTGCGTGCCTGGGCGATCCAGGAGGCAGAGGTAGGTGCGTGCCTGGGCGATCCAGGAGGCAGAGGTAGGTGCGTGCCTGGGCGATCCAGGAGGCAGAGGTAGGTGTGAGCCTGGACGAACCAGGAGACAGAGGTAGGTATGAGCCTGGGTGATCCAGGAGATGGAAGAAGGTAGTAGATGAGACAGCAGTATATAACGTGAAGTACATACATATAACATATGACACTGACGCCCCCAAGGAGTACATGACTGCAGTGAGCGTTTGGTGACCGCTGAATGGGTATGGCGAGGAATGATGGCCTGGCCTACTTGTGGTGAGACCCCCATTTTTTATTTTATTTTTTTCTAATTCTTTTTTGTTTTGTTTTTAAATATATATATATATATATTTTTTTATTTTTTATTTTAAAAATATATATATATATATTTTTATATATATATATATATATATATATATATATATATATATATATATATATATATATATATATATATATATATATAGTATAGATAGAAGGATGTGGGCAGCACAGCTGTCTGGACGGTACGGTTGGAGTGCCAGCGGCTGAGGAGGCGATCCACCTCCAACAATATAAAGATAAGAAATTCCACAGCACATCCAGTTGTAAAAGTAAAAAAAGACGGCTTTATTCACCAGACACGCGACGTTTCGATCCGCTCAATGGGATCTTTTTCAAGCAGTGACAAAAGTGGGCAGTGCATAGTACATATTTATGCGGTTTAGGCATCATTAAACAATTAACAAATCAAAATACAATTTATCACATATAATGTAGTGAAAACAACAGTACAATAATGTTATCATTTGTGTTTGAACAATCAAAATCTGCAATTCAATCAGTGCATTGCAGTGGAATTAATCCTTCTTATACAGTATATCATAGCCATTAAAAATATGACATAATACATTAATTGTGGTGATAGTGAATACAGGTGCAGATCTTTCCAGTACCTTAATAACCTAAAGTGCACAGGTGCGTCCTCCGTTGGAGATGACATGGATCGCGGGAGTATAAGGTGCAGTCAAACACACGTGGATCTCGGCGTATCAATCTATACACTGCGCATGTCAGAGGACCTTTCCAAGTAATTCAGTCACATGATCGCGCGTACACCGGTCACGTAGTGCGCATGTCCAAGGACCTTGGAGCATGTGATCGCATCACGTGATCACGCACCCGGTCATGTGGCCCAATATGTCACGTCACAGAAAAGAAGGAAAGGAATCCTAGTTACTCCGTATCTCGCGCTGTCAATAGACAGCCGATCGTGTATCTGATCATATGTTCAAACACACGAACATCTCATCGTAAAGAGTATGTATATATAGAACACCTAGTGAGGTGGTATATTAATCTAAATACTGTCCGCATCCCAGCACAAGAGGATTCCACCCGCACCAGCATCCCATGATCACCGCATGTCAGTATTGGTTGCAATTGTCGGATCCAATATAGGAGGCAAATAAATATGGGTCAGTGGTTCATCAGGGAACTTAGCAGGCAACGTCTTAGACGGAAGTACCGTTGTTATAAAGACAGTGTCTAATGTGCGGATGTACCGCCAGATACCCATTCGAGTTATCAGCTCAAAATGGTCATTATAATGCCTTCCAGTCATATCGAGGAACACAACCAAAGTGACTCGGTTGTCACCGCTCAGTCCCAGGTTGAAATAACCCCCTGTTCATAGGATCCCATTCCTGGAAATCCGGTGTAACAGTCCGGGGTCATCCTCTAGACTGTGAGGCAATCGCAGGAACCACCTATTGAAAAACTCCTAATGTCAAATTTACATTAGAACATTCAAGTGAACAAATTCACTTCTTGGACACTGTTGTAACTATCAAAGAGGGTGTGCTGTCGACGAGCTTGTACTCCAAGCCCACTGATCGCAACACCTTATTGAGTTACAACAGTGCACACCCAAGAGCCATGGTGAAATCATTACCTTTGAGCCAGTTCTACCGTGCCAAACGTATTGTGAGTAACAATGATGAATTACCAGATACTCTCAAGCGTATGACACAGGCCTTTGTTGATAGAAACTATCCCTTGTCTCTACTAAAAGAACATCTTACCACGACACAAGAAAAATCACGTGACGATCTTCTCAAAAAGAAGGATAGGAATAACAATAAACATGCTAAGAGAATTCCTTTAGTCACCACTTACACTGAAGATAGTACACAGATCAGACAGATTATATTAAAACACTGGCCGGTACTAAAGAGTGGACATGGGGGAATTGAAGAATTTCTTCTTCCTCCCCTCATGTCATACAAAAGAGCTAGGAATCTCAAAGACAAAATAATACATACTGACATAGGTTCACAAAAAGAATCTGGCCAGACATTTTTACGTTGCCCTAAATTGGGGAGTTATCCCTGCCTAAACTGTATAAATTGTCGCTACATGCAGAAAGGTAGCTCCTTTCTGCATCCATCGACACAGAAAAAATATCAAATTAAACACTATTTAACTTGCGAATCCTCATTCGTTGTATATGTTCTTTGGTGCCCATGTCAGTTGTTATACGTGGGGGAAACCTCTCTGGATTTTAAAAGTCGAATCAACCAACATCGATATACCATCCGTAAAAAACGCATGGATCTTCCAGTTCCAAAACATTTCACTGACATGGGCCACAAAGAAAGGGACCTCAAATTTATGCTCATAGATCATATTCCTACTCCCCGTAGAGGTGGGAATAGACATACTTTACTTAAAAAATGTGAGATCCGATGGATCACTAGATTAAACACCTTGAAACCCGAAGGGTTAAATGTGGATTATAGGCCCTGGCTTTTGTCTTGAGTGGGCACGCTGGGATTCTGCTCGCCTGTTTCAATTTGAGGTTATTTGTGGTAGTGTTCCTTGTTGAATCAACAGGGTAATTCTATATATTGTTTTTATTGTTCTCAGGGGATGGTGACAATGGATCTGGTTTTTGCCAGGGGAGAACGGTGCAGGGTCAATCGACTGGATCATCATGGGACCTGAACTAACCGTATTACGAATTTTCAACAATTTCTTTTCGATACATAATTTTTTTCCATACATTACTATTTATTTTATTTTTGAACATTGAGGTATATGATCTACTTTTCCGCACTGAGCGCATGAATTACTCCCATGCACAGCGTTTCCATGGGATGCCGACGATGTTCAGTAAGCGACCTGCATTCTCTGGCCGATTATGGAGGTTGCTTTTGGAGTCAGTGGTATCAGAGGGAGAGGCGACATTAGGAGTTTTTCAATAGGTGGTTCCTGCGATTGCCTCACAGTCTAGAGGATGACCCCGGACTGTTACACCGGATTTCCAGGAATGGGATCCTATGAACAGGGGGTTATTTCAACCTGGGACTGAGCGGTGACAACCGAGTCACTTTGGTTGTGTTCCTCGATATGACTGGAAGGCATTATAATGACCATTTTGAGCTGATAACTCGAATGGGTATCTGGCGGTACATCCGCACATTAGACACTGTCTTTATAACAACGGTACTTCCGTCTAAGACGTTGCCTGCTAAGTTCCCTGATGAACCACTGACCCATATTTATTTGCCTCCTATATTGGATCCGACAATTGCAACCAATACTGACATGCGGTGATCATGGGATGCTGGTGCGGGTGGAATCCTCTTGTGCTGGGATGCGGACAGTATTTAGATTAATATACCACCTCACTAGGTGTTCTATATATACATACTCTTTACGATGAGATGTTCGTGTGTTTGAACATATGATCAGATACACGATCGGCTGTCTATTGACAGCGCGAGATACGGAGTAACTAGGATTCCTTTCCTTCTTTTCTGTGACGTGACATATTGGGCCACATGACCGGGTGCGTGATCACGTGATGCGATCACATGCTCCAAGGTCCTTGGACATGCGCACTACGTGACCGGTGTACGCGCGATCATGTGACTGAATTACTTGGAAAGGTCCTCTGACATGCGCAGTGTATAGATTGATACGCCGAGATCCACGTGTGTTTGACTGCACCTTATACTCCCGCGATCCATGTCATCTCCAACTGAGGACGCACCTGTGCACTTTAGGTTATTAAGGTACTGGAAAGATCTGCACCTGTATTCACTATCACCACAATTAATGTATTATGTCATATTTTTAATGGCTATGATATACTGTATAAGAAGGATTAATGCCACTGCAATGCACTGATTGAATTGCAGATTTTGATTGTTCAAACACAAATGATAACATTATTGTACTGTTGTTTTCACTACATTATATGTGATAAATTGTATTTTGATTTGTTAATTGTTTAATGATGCCTAAACCGCATAAATATGTACTATGCACTGCCCACTTTTGTCACTGCTTGAAAAAGATCCCATTGAGCGGATCGAAACGTCGCGTGTCTGGTGAATAAAGCCGTCTTTTTTTACTTTTTACAACTGGATGTGCTGTGGAATTTCTTATCTTTATATATATATATATATATATATATATATATATATATATATATATATATATATTTTTTTTTTTTTTTTTTTGAGGGCATGGGTCATCGTTGCCCGGGGGCTAGATACCCTTGCTTGCCGCGTGTGGCCTCTTTGACGGGGGTGCCAGCCTGGGGGCAATAGACCTAATGGGAACACTAAAATACAGAAAATGTTTACTCCAGGGGTCAGATTTCAGCCTCTGTGAAATCATGCTACACTGTGAATTCACTTTAACAAACATCTGCCAATGGCCTATCAAACATGAGGAGGGATCCAGAAAAAATGGCCCAACAGTTTGTGCTTAAATTTTATTAGCAAGTGATGTGTATCTATGCCGAGGCCTGACAGAAGCACTCCGGCGTGCGCTCCAAGCTGGAACGCACGCCGAACCCATGACCAGGCCCAGGCCCGGCCGAGGGATGCCGGCGTGCGCTCCAAGCTGGAACGCACGCCGACCACGTGACCCGGCCTATGCCCCGCGGCGGATTTCCGGCGTGCGCTCCACGCTGGGACGCACGCCGGACTGCAGCGGAGCCAGGTGAGGACGGGGGCCGAGTGGAGAGGGGGACCCGCGGGCCAGACCCTGCCCCCCCTGCTGTCTCGGGGGGAGTTGGAGGAAGGCAAAACACAGAAGAACGTACAGACTATATGCAAGTTGTATTTCAATGGGAATTGAATGTAATCATTAGTACACGTGGAACACAGGAGGGAACCAAGGAATAACCAGAAGCAATTTTGAGGCAAACTGTGTATCGGCATGCGTTCCACGCTGGGACGCACGCCAACTCTGGGAGTCGGGAGTATGTGACCGCGGCTGATGGAGCCCTTGTGGCGCATTGTTTGCGCAGAATTACCTTTCCTGAAGAGGAGACGGCAGTGTATAACAGCGAAACGAACCAGACGAAAGCTACTCACGACGTGCACGGATGCAGTACCAGAGCAAGCGACTCCTTATCCAGACTGTGAACAGAAGCGCCCTGAGGAGCTGGAGGCTGGGGTTTAAAAAGGTAAGATGCCCCTCCCACAAATTCAGGCTGACTTTTCAGCCTTCCACTTGTCCCTCTGTATAGCTGCGGTATCCCAGCAGAACCATGCACAAATGCTGCACAATACAAATGCACTATATAGAAATTATATTATAGGTATGTCACACCCCTGCCTCAATCAGATTTTTTTTTTTTTGGGGGGGGGGGGGGCAACTGTTATATCACACCAATTGAAATTAGTTGTTCCAATGGCGTTTGTCACTCTATATAGCTATGGTATCTCAGCAGAACTGCACACATGGCCATCTCACCATGGCCTACTGGGAGGACGACGACCTGCTCATTATTTGGAGGGGGGATGTGTCTGCCATACCAGACTTCATAACATATGTTAATGATAATACTTATAACCTGAGATTTGTCTATGTTCAGGATACACATACTATACATTTTGGGGATCTTAAGTTGATAGGGGATCCGGACCAAATAATTAATTCAGAAACATTTTGTAAGAAAATACAAAGCAAACAGCCATCACCCTACACACACACAATCAAAGGAATACCAGTGGGTGAATTCATACATGCCTGTAAAAATTGCAGTACAGAGTCTGCATTTCTCATGAAATCAGAATTGATTCAAAAATGTCTACAAACTAGAGGATACCCTAATTGGATGTTATCCAGAGGTTTTAATATAGCTAAGAATAAATCAAGAATGGATCTCCTATATAAAATATCCAATAACAACAATAAAAATACTAATAAAAATGAAAAGACACAAGAAATAAATAAACTTACCACAGTTTGTAGGAATGATTCTAAGCCCACTCTTGTACTGACATACAACCGTCAATTTTCTGTAATACAAAAGACAATTAATAAGTGCCTCCCCATCCTATATGAAGATTAAATACTTCGGGAGATACAAAAAAATGGTTTTCGGATAGTGTCCAGACGTCCTAACACTCTTGCCACAACATTATCACTGTCCATGTACAGACGTGCTAAAAATCAGGTTTCAGATACTTGGTTAAAATACACTGGTTTTGTGAAATGTGGGGGTCACCCTTGCAAAACATGCCAAGTAGCCTCTATCACCAAAGAATTTCACAATTTCACGCATACAGAAACCTTTTCCATTAAAAATTACATAAACTGCAACACTTTAGGAGTAATAAAATGCACGTTATGTGATTTTATGCATATAGGTAGTACCAGCAGAAAGTATAAGGAAAGATTACGAGAACATATGAATTATATTTCCAACCCTACAGCTACTGGGTTATCAAAGGCAGGCAATCACTTCATTAATGTACATAATCGCAGTCTCAATAGGTTTAGTACGTTTGCAATAGAGAGAGTGACAGCTCCAGTCAGAGGAGGAGACATCAAGAAAAAGATTATTCTACTTGAAGCCTTTTGGATCTTCAGACTAAATACCAGACACCCATATGGTCTAAACCTGAAAAAGGAGTTGATGTATCTATATTGAGTATATATCTAATACTAGTTAAAGAGGACCTTTCACCGATTATGACACTGTGAACTAAGAATACAGAGAGAGGCGCCTGGGGATCTCACTGCATTTACTATTATCCCTGGGCGCCGTTCTCCCGCTATGCCCTCCGGTATCTCCAGCCACTAAGTTATAGTAGGCAGAGATTTCAGTCACTAAGTTATGGTAGGCGGAGTCTGCCCTTGTTCTGCTCTAGCGCTGGCCAATTGCAGCGCAGAGCTCACAGCCTGGGAGGTTATTTTCTTCCAGGCTGTGAGCTCTGCAATGCGATTGGCCAGCGCTACAGAAGAACAAGGGCAGACTCCGCCTACCATAACTTTGTGACCGGAGATACCGGAGGGCATAGCAGGAGAACCGGGAGGCGCCGGGGATAATAGTAAGGGCAGTGAGACCCCCGGGTCCATTGAACGAGCTCTGGTTCCGTCTGCATATATTTGGAGTGTTGCTCACATCTTGCGATTCAAAGTGGTGTACGACCGGCCTGCATGTGAGATGGTACATAGATTAAGGTCAGGTTTTGTCTTGGGACACATCCATATGCAGGCCACTTTATTTGCAGACGATGATGTATTTTACAAATAAATATCTCCATTTATTGTTTTATCGTATCACGGGTGCATACGTATCTGAGCAAGTATTTCTCTCACCTGGGATTGGGTACACCCGCCCTCCTTTTCCTGGTTGGAGGTGAGTGGGACCTATTTAAGTCCACGGTGAGGCAAACATACCTTGCTATGAATAAGAACAGGATTATTAACGCGTAAATGTGTTCGAGTGGGAGAAGGTGCCACTGGATGTTTTATATTGGTGGAAATAAAGACCAGACCTAAAGATCTACATCAGTGCTGGATTTCAGTTTTTTCCCATGGATACACAAGGATTTACTGGGGCCATTCCGTGCGCTTATCAGAGGAAAGCTACGGGTGAGCTGGACATTTTCTCTACTACGTTGTCTAACCGAAGTTATCGTGTCTCACTGATTTCCTTATTGTAGTCCATCATTAACCTTCAAACGTGGTCGCACAACCCAAATAAACTGTGTGAACACACTCTCACTCTGCATGTATCTACTCAGACATGGTTTTTGCTACGTGTTCAGACCGCAGTTTTTTCGGCGCAAGAGCTCAATATAAGTGATGAGTATAATAAGAAATGCCAAATGCAAGAACTTGAAAGACTGCTTACACATGAAACAAATTTTTGGGGGGGGGGGGGGGGGAAATCACACAACCCTGGTAAAATACATGGAGAAATCTATGATTCCACAAGGATTAAGGATCAAAAAAGTTCCAACCACAGTTTATGAGGGTTTTGTATTGAAATGGAATAAATCACTGACGGAATGTTCATTACAATTGATTTCTCTGATTATAGAACATGAAAGCAAGAGACTTGTGAGCATACAGACAGAAATTGAGGTTTGCAAATGTTCTTTAAAGAAATACGAGTCTATGCCAGATTTTTCCCAGAGGGAATAAGATATGGCCTCAATAAAACAAAGGGAGGACAATATAATTGAAATGAAACTGACGGTAACGTACACTACACACAGGGGGGAGGATAGTGACCACTGCGCTTCACCCTCACCCCTGGCCCTGCCTACTTGCCTCGCAAGTCCTAATGACAGGGGACAACTAGACGGCAGTCCCTAACTTAGGATATGTGCTGGGAAGACAGACAAGACAAATAACGGAATGTGAACGAACCGGGTAAATACCTAGAGAGCTACGCAGTACTAAGGAATGAGCAAAGAATAGTCAGGAAAGCCGAGGTCAAATGCCAGGAGAGAACTGAAGTACAACAAGAGTCCGCAAAGAATCGTCAGGTGGAAGCCGGGGTCAGGATACCAGGAGAGATGCGCAGTACAGGAGGAGCAGGCAGAGAACACAGGATCAGGTAAGTATGCAGGAACAAAACAATCACCAGATACCTAAAATTAACAGGCAACCTGTGGCCAGCAGGCTGCCTGTATTTATAGTGGGGAGTGAGGGTCATGTGATGTGGCCAGCGTCACATGACCGACAGACAGACAAATCGAGCACAGAGTGATCAGCTCGGTGCTCAAGGCAGACCTAGGAGCAGGGAACCTCCCAGCTAGCAAAGCTGCCCTGGGAACGAGACCAAACACAGATCCTCGCTCCTGAAGCTAAGCAGCAGGTCTGCGGCTGATGGGAGACCGAGTACGCCTTTGACGCCCCATGACAGAAACATACAAAATTTCATAGGGATCTCTATGACTACAATAATAATCAAGTATTTGAATGGGGAAGACGCAACAACCCGTATCACACTCCAAAGTCCATTCTGAAGAACAAAAATGCTCAAAGCAACATTAATAAATACAAAAATTACAATAAAATTAAAAAAAAAACACCAAAACCAGATCTGTCTCACAGGGTGAGCTTCAGTAATTCTGAATTGGAAACATCAGAAATATCAAGTGACTCACCTGAATGGACTGAAGAGGGTAATCAAGAGACGCAGAGGTCAGGTTCCACACAGATGAATCTATCTTATTATAAAAAAAAAAGGGAAAAATGGAATTACCAAAAAACGACAAAGAAGAGGCAGTCGGATTCCTAAAAAGACTGTACCCTATGGCAACTCGTTTGCACAAGAATTAGTTAATGATAGCAGTGAACAACTTATTTAGGATATTATCAACTTATCAAATCACACTCTGACATAAGATCAGATGTATTGTCATTGGGTTTGAATTTTGTTCCATCAGTGGACATTGATGTTTTCTCTACCATAATGGATATCAACACATTCATGAAAAAATTGACGTTAAAGAGGTGTTTCCATGGGTTACCTGTACTTTCTGGAGACCCTGACATGGACGTGGATCCTGCAGTTGATAATATATATATATATATATATATATATATATACCAATCAATCATTTAAGTAACAGCAGTCCCTGGATTGTCTCAGATCTCCAGCTGGAAAGCGAAGATCTTCGGGAAACGACAACCAAAGATTATTTTAAAATGACTAACAGTAAATATTATCCCATTAAGTTCCGTACACCGAGTATGAACGTGTTTCAAGAGGTCATCGTAAAAGAACTAATGTTGATATATAACTCGAAATCCACAAAAAAGAGACATAATCTCAATAAGAAACAACAGGTTGCATTAAAAGAACTAGAGAATAAAACAGATCTTATATTAAAAATGGCGGATAAGGGGGGTTCAGTAGTGGTATTAGATAAAAAGTCTTACCACCGGCAGATGCTGAAGGTTTTATCTGATGATGCTATGTATTTGGTATTACTACATAACCCTCTGTTAAAATACAGAGAAGAATTAGTTTCCATTTTAAACAAGGGGAAAGATAGGGGATTTATTAACTAGAAACAATATGATTTTCTGAATGTTGATACATCGGTCACGCCAATCATACACACTCTTCCAAAGGTACATAAAGGTTTAAACCCACCCCCATTACGTCCCATTGTGTCGGGTATTAGATCCTTGACAGAAAGAATGAGTGAATGGTTGGATTCATTGCTACAACCACTTGTCAAAAGAATTCCTGGGTACATCAAAGATACCACCGATGTACTCAGCATCATGTGTGATCTAAAATGGCAGAGAGATTACACATGGGTGGCATTAGATGTGCTTTCACTGTATCCTTCCATCCCTCATGGGATCGCTCTTTTAGCATTAGAATAGCACCTACATAAATACAGCAAAAATCCCAAAATGTTCATAGATTATATTTTAGAAGTGACGTCATATTTGTTAACACACAATTATTTTTCTTTTGACAATGTGTTCTATGTTCAGATTGTGGGAGTGTCGATGGGGGCTAAATTTTCCCCCTCGTTAGCCAATCTCACCATGTCCTACTGGGAGGAGAGGTATATCTTTTCTGAGAATAATCCCTTCTCTGAGGCTTTGGCCTGGTATGGCAGATACATCGACGACCTGCTCCTAATTTGGAGGGGGGGGGATGTGTCTGCCATACCAGACTTCATAACATATGTTAATGATAATACTTTGTCTATGTTCAGGTTACACATACTATACATTTTTGAGGATCTTAAGTTGATAGAGCAAACAATTAATTCACAAACCTTTCGTAAGAAAATATCAGGAAACACGATCATGAAAGCAAACATTCATCACCCTAAACACACAATCAAAGGAATACCAGTGGGTGAATTTATACGTGCCCGCAGAAATTGCTGTACAGAGTCTGCATTTCTCAAGGAATCAGAATTGATTCAAAAACGTCTGCAAGCGAGAGGGTATCCTAATTGTATGTTATCCAGAGGTTTTAATATAGCTAAGAATAAATTAAGAATGTATCTCCTATATAAAATATCCAATAACAACAATAATAAAAATAAAAATGCAAATAAAAATGAAAATATACAGGAAATAAATAATAAACTTACCAAAGTTAGTAGGAATGATTCTAAGCCCACTCTTGTACTGACATACAGCCGTCAATTTTCTGTAGTACAAAAGACAATTAATAAGTGCCTCCCCATCCTAAATGAAGATGAAATACTTCGGAAGATACTAAAAAATGGTTGTCGGATAGTGTTCAGATACTTGGTTTAAATACACAGGTTTTGTGAAATGTGGGGGTCATCCTTGCAAAACAGTCGCAGTCTCAATGGGTTTAGTACATTTGTAATAGAGAGAGTGACAGCTCCAGTCAGAGGAGGAGACATCAAGAAAAAGATTCTTCTACGTGAACCCGTTTGGATCTTCAGACTAAATACCAGACACCCATATGGTCTAAACCTGAAAAAGGAGTTGATGTATCTATATTGAGTAAATATCTAATACTTGTTAAGCCATTTGTTTTTACACTTGTTTTTACATTTGTTTTTATATCGACAATGTATATTTGGAATATTACTATGCATCATAGTTTTTGTACCATTGACCGAGATACGGTTCAGTTTGGATATATTTGGAGTGTTGTTCACATCTTGTGATTCTGAGTGGTGTACGACCGGCCTGCATTGTTCGAAATGCGTAAATGTGTACGAGTTAGAGAAGGTGCCACTGGATGTTTTATATTGGTGGAAATAAAGACCAGACCTAAAGATCTACATCAGTGCTGGATTTCAGTTGTTTTGGTATATCACACCAGTTCCAATTAGTTTTTCCTATGTTGTTTGTTCCTCTGTATCTCAGCAAAACCGCACACAAATGCTGCACAATACAAATGCACTATATATGAATTATATTAAAGGTATATCACACCCCTTCCTCAAGTAGTTTATTTTGGGGGCAACTGGTAAATCAAACCAGTTGCAATTAGTTGTTTCAATGCTGTTTGTCCCTCTGTATAGCTGCGGTATCTCAACAGAACCGCACACAAATGCTGCACTATACAGAAATTATATTATAGGTATATCACACCCCTGCCTCAATCAGATTTCATTGGGGGCAACTGGTATTTCAAAACAGTTGCAATTAGTTGTTTCAATGCTGTTTGTCCCTCTGTATAGCTACCGTATCTCAGCAGAGTTGCACACAAATGTTGCACTATATAGAAATTATATTATAGGTATATCACAGCCCTGCTTTAATTAGATTTTTGGGGGGACAACTGGTATATCAAACCAGTTGTAAATAATTGTACCAATGTTGTTTGTCCCTCTGTATAGCTACCGTATCTCAGGAGAACCGCACACAAGTGCTGCTCTATACAAATGCACTTTATAGAAAGTATATTATAAGTATATCACACACCTGCCTCAATCATATTTTTTGGTGGGGGCAACTGGTATATCACATTTGTTGCAATTAGTTGTTCCAATGGCGTTTGTCCCTCTAAATAGCTGCGGTATCTCAGCAGAACCGCAAACAAATGCTGCACTATATAGAAATTATATTATAGTTATATCACACCCCTGCCTCAATCTGATTTTTAGGGGGCAACTGGTATATCACACCAGTTGCAATTAGCTGTTTCAATTCCGTTTGTCCCTCTGTATAGCTGTGGTATCTCAGCAGAACCGCACACAAGTGCTGCACAATAGAAATGCACTATATAGAAATTATTTTCTAGGTATATCATCGCCCTGCCTTAATCAGTTTTTTTGGAGGGCAACTTGTATATTATATCAGTTGCAATTAGTTGTTCCAATGTCGTTTGTCCATCTGTATAGCTACGGTATCTCAGCAGAACCACACACAAGTGCTGCACTATACAAATGCACTTTATAGAAAGTATATTCTAGGTATATCACACCCCTGCCTCAATCAGATTTTTGAAGGGGCAACTGGTATATCACAACAGTTGCAATTATTTCTTCCAAAGGCGTTTGTGCCTCTGTATAGCTGCGTTATCTCAGCAGAACCACACACAAATGCTGCACTAAATAGAAATTATATTAGTTATATAACACCCCTGCCTCAATCTGATTTTTTGGGGGGCAACTGGTATATCACAACCTTGCAATTAGTTGTTTCAATGCCGTTTGTCCCTGAATCTTCGGATGATGTTATGCACAGTTGATGATGATAGATGCAAAGTCTTTGCAATTTTTCGCTGGGTAACACCTTTCTGATATTGCTCCACTATCTTTCTGTGCAACATTGTGGGAATTGGTGATCCTCTACCCATCTTGGCTTCTGAGAGACACTGCCACTCTGAAAAGCTCTTTTTATACCCAATCATGTTGCCAATTGACCTAATTAGTGTTAATTGGTCTTCCAACTCTTCGTTATGCTCAAATTTACTTTTTCCAGACTCTTATTGCTACTTGTCCCAACTTTTTTGGGATTTGTTGACACCGTGAAAATTTGAATCAACGTATTTTTCCTTTAAAATGATACATTTACTCGGATTAAACGTTTGATCTGTCATCTACGTTCTATTACAAATAGAATATTGACATTTGCCATCTCCACATCATTGCATTCAGTTTTTATTCACAATTTGTTTAGTGTCCCAACTTTTTGGGAATCCGGTTTGTATATATGAAATGCTTTTGGCCACCCTACATCCCCCCCTTCTTTCTGTTCTATATTTGCTACTCTATATAATGTAAGCTGTTCCGCAATAAAGTTGAGAAGTTACTTTGACCATACTTAAGTCAGCGTGATTTCTTCTGTGTATGCACATATGCCGAAAATACCATTCTAAATTGGAACAACAAACCAAACCCTAATTGCCCTGTTTAGGGGTGACTTAAAATTTTTGGCGCCCAACATGGGGACAGAAAAAAAGTAGCATCGGCCTCACGTAACACTGGTAGCCAACCTAAAACAACCCCATGGATTTGACAACCACAATAGAGGAGGAAAACCGCAGTCCCAAAAGAGGAGGTAAGAAAACTTGTTTATCTTGACTTCCTCTAAGTTGCATTGTTTTCGTCATACCAAGGTTCTAAAAGCCCGAAATTTCAACATCAGCCGAGTAAACCAAGATGTAACATCGTCCAGCAGACTGAACCCCGGTCACATCTTGGTTGACTCGGCTGATGTTGAAATTTCAGGCTTTTAGAACCTCGATATGAGAAGTGAGGAGAGGATCGTTCTGTTGTGGAAAATGTATGTAACGTTGTATAGTCTGTGTAGTGTACTTCCCCTGACTCGAGAACACGATAACATAACTTCCTGGTGAGAGCACTCATGACTTGGCAGACCAGACGTGGAGAGCTGGTCAGGCACTGAGAGATAGGTTAACTAAAAAAATACTGCCTGACCTGATCACCCCAGGAAGAGGTGCGGAAGAAGGTCCCGAGGTACAGAGGTAAATTCCGCCTGACCTGGGATTCAGGAAGAGGTGCAGGGATAGTGGATACGGGACTTGGCAGACCAGACGTGGAGAGCCACTCTTGAACATAGACTTGTTTCTCAGTCAGAGGGAGGGGGACATCACGTGAGTCTGTCTGCTTATTTGGTTCGTCTGAACAATAGTTAGATGGGACAATCTCAGTGTTTACAAGACAGTGAATATACCGCCGCCCAACTAGTAGCCTGTGAAAAAGGAAACAAGTATGTGAATAATTACAACAGGTTAATGAAAATTGCAGGGTGTGTTTTGCAAAGGAAAGTTGATTAATTTGTTGAAGGATGATTTGTTGAAGTTGAAGGATTATTAAGTACCACACAGGCTTGGTGTTTGGTGACTGATGCTAGCTAACATCACACTCCACTGTCTTAGAGGTAGACGGGCAATGTTCAGCAATATGTTCAAACTCATGGCATCTTCAGAACTGAAGTAGACCTGTTCTCCTTGGTGATGAGTCCTTTTTAGGGCTGGTTTGCCATTTGGGACCTCTGACAGTCCTTTTCCCACACCCAGTATCCAGGGACTTGCTCAATTTCTCCACACCCTTAGTACCCCAACCAAGGCCTCTCAGGGAGCCAAGCAAAGTTTATTTGCTCAGCTCTGTTATAGAGTCACTCAGAAAGTACTGGAGTTCTGTTATAAGACATTTTTCCCCTTCCTTTTGGAAAGGAGACTAGTTTGCATGTCACTTACAGAGAAGCAGTATGGGGAGATGCACGCACAGCAGCAGATACAAATCTTATTATGAAAAAGCACTGACTGAACAGTTTGAGGCTACCACCCAAAACTGTATCTCTCCAAATTTGATTCAGTTAAAATCCTTTTGGAAAAATTGGCTTAAAAATAACCAGATATCAAAAGGTTTTCTCATCTCTAGAAGATATGAAAAACAATTATGCAGAAAATGGCATCAAGACAACCATTTTATTTACTGGCATAAATGAAGAGATTTTAATCTTAAAAATGTATGTTTCGTTTTATAATGTATTTTTGCTTTTTAATTGACTTTTTTTATGATTTGGAACAATCATTGTTTGTTTACTAGTTCATTGAAAAGATGAGAAGATTTTCTTTTAATGACTCTAGCATAAGGATTTGATTTATTTACTGCACATCTGGGATTGAAATATCAGTGTGCATTTTTTTAGTTCTTTATAAGTAATGATTATTCTTGTTTTTAACGGAAATACTAAATAAAGTTATAACACACTAAGAATAAAGTATATCCTGGCTATAGTAGTAGAGTACATTGATCGAGGCCAAACACATACATCATACATTATATACATTATGCTTACACATAAACACATGCATAAACAACAAGCACCAATACATTTAGCCAACTACAGTGCACATACAGTACAGACCAAAAGTTTGGACACAACTTCTCATTCAAAGAGTTTTCTTTATTTTCATGACTATGAAAATTGTAAATTCACACTGGAGGCATCAAAACTATGAATTAACACATGTGGAATTATATACATAACTAAAAAGTGTGAAACAACTGAAAATATGTCATATTCTAGGTTCTTCAAAGTAGCCACCTTTTGCTTTGATTACTGCTTTGCACACTCTTGGCATTCTCTTAATGAGCTTCAAGAGGTAGTCACCTGAAATGGTCTTCCAACAGTCTTGAAGGAGTTCCCAGAGATGCTTAGCACTTGTTGGCCCTTTTGCCTTCACTCTGCGGTCCAGCTGACCCCAAACCATCTCGATTGGGTTCAGGTCCGGTGACTGTGGAAGCCAGGTCATCTGGCGCAGCACCCCATCACTCTCCTTCATGGTCAAATAGCCCTTACACAGCCTGGAGGTGTGTTTGGGGTCATTGTCCTGTTGAAAAATAAATGATGGTCCAACTAAACGCAAACCGGATGGAATAGCATGCCGCTGCAAGATGCTGTGGTAGCCATGCTGGTTCAGTATGCCTTCAATTTTGAATAAATCCCCAACAGTGTCACCAGCAAAGCACCCCCACACCATCACACCTCCTCCTCTATGCTTCACAGTGGGAACCAGGCATGTAGAGTCCATTTGTTCACCTTTTCTGGGTCACACAAAGACATGGTGGTTGGAACCAAAGATCTCAAATTTGGACTCATCAGACCAAAGCACAGATTTCCACTGGTCTAATGTCCATCCCTTGTGTTCTTTAGCCCAAACAAGTCTCTTCTGCTTGTTGCCTGTCCTTAGCAGTGGTTTCCTAGCAGATATTCTACCATTAAGGCCTGATTCACACAGTCTCCTCTTAACAGTTGTTCTAGAGATGTGTCTGCTGCTAGAACTCTGTGTGGCATTGACTTGGTCTCTAATTTGAGCTGCTGTTAACCTGCGATTTCTGAGGCTGGTGACTCGGATGAACTTATCCCTGTGGACTGGTAGGACCGGCGGAATTTTTAATGAGCCCAAAGAATGACCAATAAAAGAACTCCAGCTCCCTTAAAGGGAGGGGTTTGCCCCCCAGCCCACCTTGTTTTTTTCTGTCCTTTGGACAAGTGGACTGGCGAATCTCTCCCTCTCTGGGAATTGGAGACCGTTACTCTATGGTTTCATTGGTCTCTTTGTCTTTTTTCTTTAGATTAAGCGCTTATTCTATGCGTTTATTTTTTCCATTCCCCAATTTAGCCGCTTGAGTTAGCAATACCTGGGGGTGATGTGCTTGCTTCACTGAGTTTTCCCCTCCTGGATGTGTCGGCTCGATTCCGGCATGTGTCGGCTCGATGTCCGATTCCGGCATGGCATGGGCGCCGCCATGACCGGAAGTGACGCACAGCCGGATGCGGCGTCACTTCCGGTCTCTCGGCTGATGTTGTTTTCTTTGGATAAAGCAAACTAGATCTTGCCAGCCGGGGTTTTGTTCCCACATGAGGGGTGGGCCAAGTAAAGGAAATGAATATTTCTTTCTTTACCACAGTAACGTTTTAAAACATAATGGCTGTAACAGAGCCTTCTGCCTTCTGCGGGAGGGCTGGTAGCTGGGCCCCTCCCCTGGGTGGAGCTGTTCACTTCTTAAGCGCCCCGATAGCTTCAGTTTGTCTCTGGCTGCGCTGCTTTAACAAGCTAGCTCCAGAGTCTCCTGTGCTTCAGTTGAGAGTTTTTGCTATCTTCTGAAATCCATTCAGCTTCTAACTTTTCAAAGTGCTTGACTTTTTCTCCTTTGGTTTGTGCCGCTAACTAATGTTTTATACTCCCTTAGTTTTTTAGGGATGTTTTAATTTTCTTCTTTCGTTTCAGCTATGGCTTCTCCTAGAGAGTCAGACCAGCAGTGGAAGTCTGCGGCCAAGAGGAAACACCTGGCCTGTTATGATTGCAACACGTCCCTTAACGATAGTTGCCCCTATTACAGGTCCATTCCGGCACCGCTACAGAACCTACAATGCAGGACATCTACCAGTGGGCGAAGACGTACGTGGACGACTCCATCAAGGGTGTTGTACCATGTCTAAATGAGAGGTTACCAGGTCCCTCCCAGACTCCGATGGAGGTTAACGCCCCTACTGAGACCTATGCCCCTCTCTGTGGGTTTATCTTCCTCAGTTGATGAGGAATCAACTTCGTGTTTTTTTCCACCCGAAAAGACACAGAAGTTATTAAAGTCCATCAGGTCGGGGGACCATGATGTTGACATAGGGGAGTCTTCCGATCCCGCCTGCCGGACTCAGCGGGTCTTTAATTCGGATAAGACCCTTCTTTCTGTGATGCGCACAGAATGGAAAAAGCCGGGAAAAGGTCCAGTCCTCACCCGAAGATTTAAGTTGATGTCTCCAATTGCTAAACCCTTAGTGGAATCATGGGGTTCCATTCCTAAGGTGGACATGGCTATAGCTAAATTGTCCAGGCACTCTGGTTCCTGCAGACAATATGTCTAGCCTGCAGGACCCTCTAGATAGGAGGGCAGAGTGCACCCTAAGAAGGGGCTACTCGGCGGCCGCAGCCTCAGCCTCAACCTCCGTTGCGGCCACAGAGGTCTCTTCCTTCCTAAGATCTAGGCTGAACCAGATCCAAACTGATGTAGACCAGAGTGTCTCCCGAGACGACATCTTGGCCGCTTTTAAATCCATCAATCTGGCCATGGATTTCCTGTGTGACACGTCCCAGCTACAGCTGAAATTGGCAGCCAAGACAATGGCTCTAGTGTCAGCTGCTAGGAGACCTCTGTGGAAAAAGTCCTGGAATGTGGATAACGCATCCAAATATAACCTCTGTTGGCTTCCCTTCGAACCGGACCGTTTATTCGGTTCGGAACTAGACACCATCATGGAGGGTCTCTCGGATAAAATGGGAAAAAGTCTCCCCCAGCAGCCCTTTCGGGGCCGGGGTAGACAAGATCGCGGGGGCAGATCCGGACAGCAGGCCAGATGTAGAGATTGGGGTGAGGGGGGCAGTCTAGAAAATTTTCTAGACTCTCCCGTAAGCCCAACAGGGAGGCAAAACCCTCCTGACTATGGGCCTCTCAGAGGCTCTTGGATAAACCCTGCTACCCCTGTTGTTACGCTTCTGGATTTTCCCGTACCCCTCCCTCAGCTCCCTGTAGGGGGTCGTCTTTCTTTTTTCAAGCACGTATGGGACCAGGAAATCTCAGATCCCTGGGTCCAAAGCATAGTAGCTACGGGCTATGTAATAGACCTCGTTTCTCTCCCCCCAGAAAGATTCATTGCCACGCGCAGTTTTTTGCCGGCCAGACAAAAGATTCTAGAGTCCTATATTCAGGATTACATTTCCAAGGGAGCCCTGGAGGAGGTACCGACAGGAGAAAGGGGTCTAGGGATTTATTCTCCAGTATTCCTTGTACCCAAGAAAACAGGAGATCTCCAGATGATCATAGATTTGAGATTCCTCAATCGGTTCGTAAGGAGAACCAGGTTCCGGATGGAAACCATAAGGTCAGTCAGCCACCTCCTCAGCCCTGGGGACGTGATGGCTACTCTGGACCTCAAGGATGCTTACCTCCACATCCCGATCCATCCTTTCTCCCGGAAATTTCTCAGGATCGCGGTCCAGATTTCAGGAGTGCGCAGGCATTTTCAATTTGCCACCCTCGCCTTCGGAATCTCACTTGCCCCCCTTATTTTCACCAAGGTGGTAGTATCGGTGGTAGCAGCTCTGAGACTCCAGGGACTGACTATTGCTCCTTACCTGGACGATTGGCTTCTTTTAGCCTCTTTGGTCCCATTACTTTCTCATCATCTTCATGTCACAATTTCCTTTCTGCTCCGCCTAGGCTGGATCATCAACTGGCAGAAGTCGAACGTGAGCCCTTCAACTTCCATCCATTATCTAGGATTCGTAGTCGACTCTCTGGAGATGTCCCTCCAGTTGACGTCAGAAAGAGCAGCGCAGATTCAGGACCTGGCAAGGTTCCTTTCTGTCCCACGACGGGTCTCCGTCCGTATCTCTCATGAAGATGTTGGGGCTCATGTCAGCGGCTGTGGATGCAGTCCCTTGGGCTTTATGGCACCTCCGGCCTCTTCAGGCAGAGGTTCTGTTCCCTATACAGGGAGGAAAAACCCCTGGTGATAGATGCTCTGACAATACCGTGGAGGTTCAGGCTGGCTTACATCTTCCCTCCTTTTTCCATGATTCTGAGGGTATTGATGAAAATCCATCAGGATCAGGCCTCGGTAATAGCCATCATACCATTTTGGCCCAGGAGATCCTGGTTTACCCAGCTCATTCAGATGAGTCGGGGACAATATTGGAGACTCCCCCTAGAGCAGACCCTGGTGTCGTGGGACACTCATCTCTGCCCAGATCTGCACAGATTCAACCTGACAGCCTGGAGGTTGATCAGTCCCTTCCCAGAGTGGATGGGCTCTCCGAGTCGGTCCTGAGAACCCTGTCACATTCCAGAGCAGAGTCTACCAAGAAGGCCTACTCCCGGATCATGAGGATCTTCACCTCATGGTGTAGTTCCAACCAGGTGGCGTCTGCAGATCCACCCCTCTCTGCGATCTTACAATTCCTCTAGGATGGGTTAGACAGAGGTTTCTCCCCATCTACCCTGAAGGTTCAAGTTTTTGCCATCTCGGCCTGTCTCAACAGACCATATTCTCGGGACCCGCTCATCAAATGCTTCCTTAAGGGAGCAGAAAGATTGAAGCCTACGATACTGAAACCCGTTCCCCAATGGGACTTGTCAGTAGTTCTCAAGGGGTTAGCATCGCCCCCCTTTGAACCCTTGGAGGAGGCAAGCTTTAAGTTTCTATCACTCAAGGTGGTCTTTCTTCTGGCCATAACCTCAGCCAAAATAATTTCTGAGCTGCAAGCTTTCTCTGCTTTACACCCATACACTATTTATTTACAGGACAGAGTCCTTCTAAAATTTCTACCTTATTTCAGACCTAAGGTTTCAACTTTCCAAAATATTAATCAGGTAATTTCTCTACCTGTATTATTCTCCGCCTCCTCCTCTGATGTTCCAGTTAGACATCCACTGGACATATTGAGATGCCTCCAGATCTATGTGGATAGATCCAGAGAATTCAGGATAGATGAGAACCTCTTCATTCTGTTTTCCGGTAAGTCTAAAGGCTGTAAGGCGTCTAAAACTACTATTAGTCGCTGGGTCAAGGAAGCAATTAGGGAAGCTTTCACCTCCCAATCCTTAGATCCTCTGGAGTTTGTGAGGGCCCATTCCACTAGGGCCGTAGCTACCTCTGTCGCGGAGAGAAGTCTTCTCCCCCTAGAGTTGATCTGTAAGGCGGCTTCCTGGAGCTCTGAATCAACCTTCATCTCTCATTATAGAATAGATGCTAAGTAGGGATGAGCGAACCCGAACATTATAGTTCGGGTTCGTACCGAATTTTGGGGTGTCCGTGACACGGACCCGAACCCGGACTTTTTCGGAAAAGTCCGGGTTCGGGTTCGGTGTTTGTCGCTTTCTTGGCGCTTTTTGAAAGGCTGCAAAGCAGCCAATCAACAAGCGTCATACTACTTGCCCCAAGAGGCTGTCACAGCCATGCCTACTATTGGCATGGCTGTGATTGGCCAGAGCACCATGTGACCCAGCCTCTATTTAAGCTGGAGTCACATAGCGCCGTCCGTCACTCTGCTCTGATCAGCATAGGGAGAGGTTGCACAACATTTTTTGTTCTGGGTTGAAATACAATTCCCAATTTAGCAATTTCCTAATTTAGTGGTTTCTGCTGTATCAGAGCTATTTAAAACTATCCCTAAAAGGGCATATCAGATTCAAGGTGCACATAGGGTCATTCTGAATAACTTCACACACACGCTACTGTGCATTTCCAAGTCTAATTCTGTCAGTAAACCTATACCTGTCACCCAGCGCCTAAATACTAGGCCTCAAATTTATATCCAGCTAAATCTGTCGTTACTGCTGTACTGTTGTGGCTGGTCAAGTTATTTAGTGTCCGTCAAAGCACATTTTTTGTTCTGGGTTGAAATACAATTCCCAATTTAGCAATTTCCTAATTTAGTGGTTTCTGTTGTATCAGAGCTATTTTAAATCTATCCCTAAAAGGGTATATAAGATTCAAGGTGCACATAGGGTCATTCTGAATAACTTCACACACACACGCTACTGTGCATTTCCAAGTCTAATTCTGTCAGTAAACCTATACCTGTCACCCAGCGCCTACATACTAGGCCTCAAATTTATAGTCAGCTAAATCTGTGGTTATTTCTGTGGCTGGGCAAGTTATTTAGTGTCCGTCAAAGCACAGTTTTTGTTCTGGGTTGAAATACAATTCCCAATTTAGCAATTTCCTAATTTAGTGGTTTCTGCTGTATCAGAGCTATTTTAAATCTATCCCTAAAAGGGTATATAAGATTCAAGGTGCACATAGCGTCATTCTGAATAACTTCACACACACGCTACTGTGCATTTCCAAGTCTAATTCTGTCAGTAAACCTATACCTGTCACCTAGCGCCTAAGTACTAGGCCTCAAATTTATATCCAGCTAAATCTGTCGTTACTGCTGTACTGTTGTGACTGGGCAAGTTATTTAGTGTCCGTCAAAGCACATTTTTTGTTCTGGGTTGAAATACAATTCCCAATTTAGCAATTTCCAAATTTAGTGGTTTCTGCTGTATCAGAGCTATTTTAAATCTATCCCTAAAAGGGTATATAAGATTCAAGGTGCACATAGGGTCATTCTGAATAACTTCACACACACGCTACTGTGCATTTCCAAGTCTAATTCTGTTAGTAAACCTATACCTGTCACCCAGCGCCTAAATACTAGGCCTCAAATTTATATCCAGCTAAATCTGTCGTTACTGCTGTACTGTTGAGGCTGGTCAAGTTATTTAGTGTCCGTCAAAGCACATTTTTTGTTCTGGGTTGAAATACAATTCCCAATTTAGCAATTTCCTAATTTAGTGGTTTCTGCTGTATCAGAGCCATTTTAAATCTATCCCTAAAAGGGTATATAAGATTCAAGGTGCACATAGGGTCATTCTGAATAACTTCACACACACACGCTACTGTGCATTTCCAAGTCTAATTCTGTCAGTAAACCTATACCTGTCACCCAGCGCCTAAGAACTAGGCCTCAAATTTATATCCAGCTAAATCTGTCGTTACTGCTGTTCTGTTGTGGCTGGGCAAGTTATTTAGTGTCCGTCATAGCACAGTTTTTGTTCTGGGCTGAAATACAATTCCCAATTTAGCAATTTCCTAATTTAGTGGTTCAGCTCTCCATCTCACAAACGTTCAGCTAGCCACCCTCGATCCCTGGCCCTGAATGCCAGCATTTCTAAACTACTGGCCTATGAAATGCTGTCATTCAGGCTGGTGGACACAGACAGCTTCAAACAGCTCATGTCGCTTGCTGTCCCACAGTATGTTGTTCCCAGCCGGCACTACTTCTCTAAGAGAGCCGTGCCTTCCCTGCACAACCAAGTATCCGATAAAATCAAGTGTGCACTGCGCAACGCCATCTGTGGCAAGGTCCACCTAACCACAGATACGTGAACCAGTAAGCACGGCCAGGGACGCTATATCTCCCTAACTGCACACTGGGTAAATGTAGTGGCAGCTGGGCCCCAGGCGGAGAGCTGTTTGGCGCACGTCCTTCCGCCGCCAAGGATCACAGGGCAACATTCTTTGCCTCCTGTTGCCACCTCCTCCTACTCAGCTTCCTCCTCCTCTTCTTCCACCTGCTCATCCAGTCAGCCACACACCTTCACCACCAACTTCAGCACAGCCCGGGGTAAATGTCAGCAGGCCATTCTGAAACTCATATGTTTCGGGGACAGGCCCCACACCGCACAGGAGTTGTGGCGTGGTATAGAACAGACAGATGAGTGGTTGCTGCCGGTGAGCCTCAAGCCCGGCCTGGTGGTGTGCGATAATGGGCGAAATCTCGTTGCAGCTCTGGGACTAGCCGGTTGAACGCACATCCCTTGCCTGGCGCATGTGCTGAATTTGGTGGTGCAGAAGTTCATTCACAACTGCCCCGACATGTCAGAGCTGCTGCATAAAGTGCGGGCCGTCTGTTTGCGCTTCCGGCGTTCACATCCTGCCGCTGCTTGCCTGTCTGCGCTACAGCGTAACTTCGGCCTTCCCGCTCACCGCCTCATATGCGACGTGCCCACCAGGTGGAACTCCACCTTGCACATGCTGGACAGACTGTGCGAGCAGCAGCAGGCCATAGTGGAGTTTCAGCTGCAGCACGCACGGGTCAGTCGCACTGCGGAACAGCACCACTTCACCACCAATGACTGGGCCTCCATGCGAGACCTGTGTGCCCTGTTGCGCTGTTTCGAGTACTCCACCAACATGGCCAGTGGCGATGACGCCGTTATCAGCGTTACAATACCACTTCTATGTCTCCTTGAGAAAACACTTAGGGCGATGATGGAAGAGGAGGTGGCCCAGGAGGAGGAGGAGGAGGAGGAGGAAGATGGGTCATTTTTAGCACTTTCAGGCCAGTCTCTTCGAAGTGACTCAGAGGGAGGTTTTTTGCAACAGCAGAGGCCAGGTACAAATGTGGCCAGCCAGGGCCCACTACTGGAGGACGAGGAGGACGAGGATGAGGAGGAGGTGGAGGAGGATGAGGATGAAGCATGGTCACAGCTGGGTGGCACCCAACGCAGCTCGGGCCCATCACTGGTGCATGGCTGGGGGGAAAGGCAGGATGATGACAATACACCTCCCAAAGAGGACAGCTTGTCCTTACCCCTGGGCAGCCTGGCACACATGAGCGACTACATGCTGCAGTGCCTGCGCAACGACAGCAGAGTTGCCCACATTTTAACGTGTGCGGACTACTGGGTTGCCACTCTGCTGGATCCACGCTACAAAGACAATGTGCCCACCTTACTTCCTGCACTGGAGCGTGATAGGAAGATGCGCGAGTACAAGCGCACGTTGGTAGACGTGCTACTGAGAGCATTCCCAAATGTCACAGGGGAACAAGTGGAAGCCCAAGGCCAAGGCAGAGGAGGAGCAAGAGGTCGCCAAGGCAGCTGTGTCACGGCCAGCTCCTCTGAGGGCAGGGTTAGCATGGCAGAGATGTGGAAAACTTTTGTCAACACGCCACAGCTAACTGCACCACCACCTGATACGCAACGTGTTAGCAGGAGGCAACATTTCACTAACATGGTGGAACAGTACGTGTGCACACCCCTCCACGTACTGACTGATGGTTCGGCCTTATTCAACTTCTGAGTCTCTAAATTGTCCACGTGGCCAGAGCTAGCCTTTTATGCCTTGGAGGTGCTGGCCTGCCCGGCGGCCAGCGTTTTGTCTGAACGTGTATTCAGCACGGCAGGGGCGTCATTACAGAAAAACGCAGCCGCCTGTCTACAGCCAATGTGGACAAGCTGACTTTCATAAAATTGAACCAGGCATGGATCCCACAGGACTGTCCATCCCTTGTGCAGATTAGACATTAACTACCTCCCCTTAACCATATATTATTGTACTCCAGGGCACTTCCTCATTCAATCCTATTTTTATTTTCATTTTACCATTATATTGCGAGGCTACCCAAAGTTGAATGAACCTCTCCTCTGTCTGGGTGCCGGGGCCTAAATATATGCCAATGGACTGTTCCAATGTTGGGTGACGTGAAGCCTGATTCTCTGCTATGACATGCAGACTAATTCTCTGCTGATATGAAGCCAGATTCTCTGTTACGGGACCTCTCTCCTCTGCCTGGGTGCTGGGCCTAAATATATGACAATGGACTGTTGCAGTGGTGGCTGACGTGAAGCCTGATTCTCTGCTATGACATGCAGACTGATTCTCTGCTGACATGAAGCCAGATTCTCTGTTACGGGACCTCTCTCCTCTGCCTGGGTGCTGGGCCTAAATATATGACAATGGACTGTTGCAGTGGTGGCTGACGTGAAGCCTGATTCTCTGCTATGACATGCAGACTGATTCTCTGCTGACATGAAGACAGATTCTCTGTTACGGGACCTCTCTCCTCTGCCTGGGTGCTGGGCCTAAATATATGACAATGGACTGTTGCAGTGGTGGCTGACGTGAAGCCTGATTCTCTACTATGACATGCAGATTGATTCTCTGCTGACATGAAGACAGATTCTCTGTTACGGGACCTCTCTCCTCTGCCTGGGTGCTGGGCCTAAATATATGACAATGGACTGTTGCAGTGGTAGCTGACGTGAAGCCTGATTCTCTGCTATGACATGCAGACTGATTCTCTGCTGACATGAAGACAGATTCTCTGTTACGGGACCTCTCTCCTCTGCCTGGGTGCCTGGGCCTAAATATATGACAATGGACTGTTGCAGTGGTGGCTGACGTGAAGCCTGATTCTCTGCTATGACATGCAGACTGATTCTCTGCTGACATGAAGACAGATTCTCTGTTACGGGACCTCTCTCCTCTGCCTGGGTGCCTGGGCCTAAATATATGACAATGGACTGTTGCAGTGGTGGTTGACGTGAAGCCTGATTCTCTGCTATGACATGCAGACTGATTCTCTGCTGACATGAAGACAGATTCTCTGTTACGGGACCTCTCTCCTCTGCCTGGGTGCCTGGGCCTAAATATATGCCAATGGACTGTTCCAATGTTGGGGGACGTGAAGCCTGATTCTCTGCTTTGACATGCAGACTGATTCTCTGCTGACATGAAGACAGATTCTCTGTTACGGGACCTCTCTCCTCTTCCTGGGTGCCTGGGCCTAAATATATGCCAATGGACTGTTCCAATGTTGGGTGACGTGAAGCCTGATTCTCTGCTATGACATGCAGACTGATTCTCTGCTGACATGAAGATAGATTCTCTGTTACGGGACCTCTCTCCTCTGCCTGGGTGCTGGGCCTAAATATATGACAATGGACTGTTGCAGTGGTGGCTGACGTGAAGCCTGATTCTCTGCTATGACATGCAGACTGATTCTCTGCTGACATGAAGCCAGATTCTCTGTTACGGGACCTCTCTCCTCTGCCTGGGTGCCGGGGCCTAAATATCTGAGAATGGACTGTCCCAGTGGTGGGTGACGTGAAGCCAGATTCTCTGCTATGGGACCTCTCTCCAATTGATATTGGTTAATTTTTATTTATTTTATTTTTATTTTTATTCATTTCCCTATCCACATTTGTTTGCAGGGGATTTACCTACATGTCGCTGCCTTTTGCAGCCCTCTAGCCCTTTCCTGGGCTGTTTTACAGCCTTTTTAGTGCCGAAAAGTTCGGGTCCCCATTGACTTCAATGGGGTTCGGGTTCGGGACGAAGTTCAGATCGGGTTCGGATACCGAACCCGAACATTTCCGGGAAGTTCGGCCGAACTTCTCGAACCCGAACATCCAGGTGTCCGCTCAACTCTAATGCTAAGGTAGCAGAGTTTTCGGCCTTTGGGCAGACAGTTCTTACTTCTGCCGGGCATGAGGACCCTCCCTAGGGGATTCTTCTTGCTATCTCCCCATCTGTGCTGCTGGTAGGACCTAAGGGAATCGTTAATTTCTAACAATAATTTGTTTTCCCTTAGTCCTAACAGCAGCACACAAATTTTCACGCGCTAAGTTCTTTCTTGTTATAGACACGGTGGGCTGGGGGGCAAACAAATTATCGTTAGAAATTAACGATTTTTACCACCAAGAGTATGTTCAAATACAAAACCATTTAAAACAATGACAGTTAGGGCTCTTGGAAGGCAGTGAATAAACAAAAACAATAAAATAAAAATTGTTTTCATTAGGGGGTTAAATAGCAGTTAATCATTATGCAAAAGTCTAGACTTACATATCATAACTGTGCATCCAATTTATTTCACATTTGAACTTTACAGGTACAGCACATATGAAATATATTGCCATTTCTTTGCAGTGTATTGAAATGTAGAGATGGCCTTGCGGATCACCCGGCGGTCGTTTTTCGGTGAACTTTGCTCGTTCACGAATAGCCGAATATGTGAATATATGGCGATATTCGAAAGCGCCATATTTTTTTTGTATAGCGCCAAACTTTGACCCATGACACATCCATCAGGTTGGACAGGACAGCCAATTGAGACATTTCAGCACATGGATACACCCCCTACCCTAAAAATAAACCCGATCTGGCTGCCATTTTACATTCAGTCTTTTGCCAGTGTAGGGAGAGGTTGCTGTGTGGAGCAGGGACAGATTGTTAGGGACACCAAACACTAGCTAATAGGGCAACAAAAGTCCTTTTAAGGACTGGTGTAGGTGTGTTATCAATAGGTGTGACATACTGAGTGGTATGAGTGGTGTGATTAGAGTTGAGCGGACACCTGGAAGTTCGGGATTTGACTGGTTCGGCCGAACTTCGCAAAAAAGTTCGAGTTCGGGACCTGAACTTGACCCCAAACCCGAACCCCATTGAAGTCAAAGGGGTCCCGAACTTTAGAGCACTAAAATGTCTCTAAAAAAGTCATGGAAAGGGCTAGAAAGCTGCAAAAGGTGGTTAAGAGCATGGCAAGTGCTCTGCAAACAAATATGGAAATCCTCCATTGTACGCATTTTTTGCTGGGGATGGTCGTTTGCTGCGGCCCACATGTGGTGGGACTGCTCCCCCAATGAGAAACAAACTACAGTGTTTGGGATTTGAGCAGTTCCCCCATATTTGCCACTATATTTTTGTGATTTTGTTTTATATGTATTGAATGTGCATTTACCTGGCATTTAAACATTCTTTTGCACCTGGCAACCTACATCACACGGTCTGATATGGATGTGGCTTACAGTCTTGCTTTATTCACATTGCATTAGTTGTCCTGCTATGCGGTTGTGTGGAAGCTTGGCTGTGAGCTGGATTTCATCACCTTCAGACCGTGTTCACACCATAGTTAGCATAGTGGTAGGACCCTTGCCATGCTGAGAGACCATGACGTGGTGCATGATGGGCTCCGATGTGTTCCTGACAGGAATATATTGGCAAAAGTCTCAGCTTTTAATATCTGCTTGTATGACTAGCTAGTATAGTCAGTGGCATATCCGTTTGGTGCATTTTTTCTGTGATTTATATAATAATATTTTCATCCGTACAATGCTCCGTTTTGTGTAGGATGCCTTTGTGGTGCATGTGGACCGCGCCGGCATCCTCCATTGTATGCATTTTTTAGTGGGGATGGTCATTTGCTGCGGTACACATGCGTTGGGACTGCTCCCCCAATGAGAAACACGCTACAGTGTTTGGGGTTTGAGCAGTTCCCCATATTTGCCACTATATTTCTGTGATTTTGCTTGGTCCCTACGTGCGATGGGCAGTAGCAGGCGTACTGTCTAGGGGACGGCCACTCCGCTTTTGCACCCTGCTCCCTCTTTTGCTGTGCTGGTGGCTCTGTGCGACCACCGCCTCTTCCTCCGAACTAAACAGGTCACTTGCATGACCTTGATTCCATGTGGGGTCGAGGACCTCATCGTTCTCCACATCATCTTCCACCCAGTCTTCACCCCTGTCCTCCTTGTCGGTCTGCACACTGCAGAAAACCACAGCAGTTGGCACCTGTGTTTCGTCATCGTCCGAGACATGTTACGGTGGTCCTCCCATGTACTCATCCTGAAACATAAGTGGTTGGGCATCGGTGCACTCAATCTCTTCCACTTCTGGGGCAGGGCTATGTGGATGTGTAACACCCCAGAGTTGTGTTACTAAACTCTTTTACCCCGCTACAATCTGTTAAGATCCTTAACCTTGTCATCTCATGTAATTTCACATAATATCCTCACACCTGTGCATTATAAGCCTTGTTAAATGTATATTGTTGTCATTCTTTATGTTCACTAGCAGGCGGCATCAATGTTCTGGCAAGGATTTAAGTTCAGTTTAGTGTTTCTGAGCTGGAATAGTTCATTCCAGTTCAGCTCCCCCCTCTGTGAGCAGAGTGGATTATTTCCATATCCTGCCTCATGGGGAGGGAAGATAGTAAGTGTTAGTGTAGCCCACCCCCTGCTAGGGGTAGGGTGTGCATGTTAGAAGCTCCCTGAAATATAGGGATGCAAGCTAGGATCTTGTCTCGGCTGAGACATTGATCATCATCCCCAGCCTGAGCCTTGCAGTCTCAGCTGGAAGAAGCAAGCAGACACCTCCAGTTAGAGGAAGAAACCATACCCTGTGAAGATAGCTGTGAGTAAAGTCCAGAGACCCAGAAGAAGCCATATTCCTCATCAGCTAGTCAGTCCTCAGACAGCAGAAGATAGAAAGTGCAGAAGCTAAATTCCTGCCACAGTATAGAGCTACAAAGCAGACGTCATTTTCCTGCAAGCTCCAAGTACATGAGAGAGCAGAAGATGAATTCCTGCCAACCATTGCCAATACCTGCTGGGACTTCAGACTAAAGCTGTAGCTTGCTTGAATGAAAGCTACAACCAGCAAATACAAGTTTTTGACTTAACCCAAGGTCTAGATCTCAATTTCTGCTGCAAATTCCTCTATTACTCCTACTAGCACCACACATTGCAAGTGAGCCAGGATCCAGGAGTCTAGCCATACCCAGGTAGGAGACACCGTTGACACCATTACCACTACCATACAGAGACATTACACCACTCTGGCATTCCTAACCTGGTACGTGAGTTGCAACACCTTAAAAAGCCCTGTGACAGTACCTTACGCACGCTGCAATTGGCGTCACAAACGAAAAACTATAGACTATTATACCGATATCCTGACCCACTGCATAATTTGGCGTGCGTGTAACCGTACCATGGTCCTGCTCATTGCAGATGGCCCTGGAAAACCCTGCTAGCAGAGTCATCAATAAGCAGAAGAGACTTCTGCATGACTTTGGGCTCAGACTGCTTGGCTGATTTGCAAGGGGGTGAGGTGAAAGACTGATGGCTGTGGGCTGCAGGTGCCAACTCTGATCTTTCAGCAGAGCACTGGGTGGGAGACAACGTGAAGGAACTGGAGGCACTGTCAGCCACCCAATCTACTATTGCCTGTACTTGTTCTGGCCTCACCATTTGTAGAGCCGCATTCCGGCCTACCAAATAATGCTGAAGGGTCTATCGCCAAATCGCACCTGAGGAAGGTGTTTCACTTGTGCGTGTAGCTGGCACAGATCGACCATCCTCTCCCTGCAGCAGGAGCTACACCAACACCAGCAGCACTACGACCAGGGCCATGTCCCTTATTTTATGCTCTCCTCATTCTTTGCGTTCACCCACCAAACTAACAGATGGTTTATGTCAGGTGACAATGTAACTGCCAATAGTCAACAATTAAGTTCACTGACAGTAAGGCTGTTTCGGTGTCAAAGAGAAAAAATTTCTTGAGGTCACACAATAGTTACAGCATGTTACAGCAGTATTGACTGGTTTTATTGGACTGTCAGAAATGCAGCGCAGGCCGCAAATGTGCTATCTAGGACAAATAGGGTGTTTTTTTCAAACAATATAACAGCAGTATTTTATGTTTTTTGTGGACTGTCAGAAATGCAGCGCAGGCCTCTAATGTACTATCTAGCGCAAAGAGTGTGCTTTTGTTCAACCAACAACAAAACAGCAGTATTCAACGGTTTTAGTGGACTGTCAGAAATGCAGCGCAGGCCGCAAATGTACTATCTAGCACAAAAAGTGTGCTTTTTTTTTTTTTTAATCAACAATGTAACAGCAGTATTTACTGGTTTTTCTTTGACTGTCAGATATGCAGTGCCGGTGTCAGAAAGAGAAAAATAAAAATTTAGATTTTCCCTGTTAGATATTTAGCACAGGGGCCCTAAAGTCACAGATGGATTACCTATATCATTTTCCCTTCCCCTGGCACATATGCAGTGCAGGTGTCCTTAAAAAATGCCTAGATGTCGTCCACTGAGCTACCAGAACAAGATTAAAGTAATGTACCTTAGCACACATGCAGTTGCAAGTGCACTGCACTTGCAAAAATTGTCGCTGACACCCGCCTAGCAAACAGACTGATTAAAGCTTATTTCTCTGTGGTACTGGGCTCAGGGGTACAAAAATGTAGCATAGCACCCACAAAAATACATCACTGTAGTTTGCAGATTTAACACCAAGAACACCAGAATTGTTTCCTAATCTTTCCCTCACAGCTGCAGCATCCTCTCCCTACACTAGTAAGAGCTGATGTGACGTGCGGCGCTAAGTGACTTCAGCTTATGTAGAGGCTGGGTCACATGCTGCACTGGCCAATCACAGCCATGCCAATAGTAGGCATGGCTGTGATGGCTTCTAAGGGCACACGAGTAAAACACTTGTTAATTGACTGCCCTGCAGTATTTCAACATGCTCTATTAAATCGCCGAACACCAAACTCGAACTTGAACTTTTACTGAAATGTTCGAGTTCGGATCTGAGGTAAAAAAACTCGTAAAGTTCAATACGAACCCGAACTGTACAGTCCAGGATCGCTCAACCTAGGTGTGACATACTTATAATATACTGTACTTGCTAACATAGAAAGTATATTATAGTGCATTTGTATTGTGCAGCAGTTGTGTGCGGTTCTGCTGAGATACCGTAGCTATACAGAGGGAAAAACGCTATTGAGACAAACTAATTGCAACTGGTGTGATATACCAGTTTTCCCCCAAAAAAACTGATTGAGGCAGGGGTGTGATTTATCTATAAAATACTTTCTATATAGTGCATTTGTATTGTGCAGCAGTTGTCTGCGGTTCTGCTGAGATACCGTAGCTCTACAGAGGGACAAATGCTATTGGAACAACTAATTGCAACTGGTGTGATATATCAGTTGCCCCACAAAAAAACAACTGATTAAGGGGTTTGATATACCTGCTTCCACAAATACTGCTCTTCTAAAGGGACTTTTTCACAGGGTCATTCTGAAAATGACAGGAAGAGGTATGCCATTCTGCAGGCATGGTAGGGGTCAGGCAGGTGCACAAGGCTAGAGCCTAAGTGGGAAGTTGGAAAAGGTGCATGGGATTACGTCAAAGGATGCACCAGAGTTGGTTGAGTAGCTCACCTTCTGCACCCTCCTCATCCTCTGTATCTGCACCCTTCTCACTCTCTGCTATGTGCACCCCCAAAGACACCACCACCACCACCACCACCATAGCCCCTTCACTCAAGTCAGAGGAATTATTTTCCCATCTATTCCCAGATATTACTGATGCGCAGCCATTCTTGGCATCGGATGAGGAAGTAGAGGTAGCAACGGCTGCCACCTAGTGGTCTAAGAACAGTACCCAGATCAGTCCAAGGAGGGTGGTCCCCACTGTTGCCTACTCCGAGATCTGTAATGTCAGTGGTGGTGAAGGTGACGATGATGGCGTGTGTCGATGGACGTCATGTGGGTGCTCACAAGAGAGGAAGAAGAGGGGTGTTCAGAGGGAGAGACCGAGCAGCAGATAAGGAGGAGAAGCAGGCAGAACTCGCAGTGCACAGGAGGCAAAAAGCAGACTGCAAATATATCTGGAACGGGCCATCCACCATGCACGGTCACATCTGGCGCTCCCTGGACACCGGCACATGGCTCCGCAGTGTGGGCTTTTTTTAATGTGTCAGCTGCTGACAATAGTGTTGCCATCTGCAGTCTGTCAACGCATAAGTCGCGGTAAGCCCAACAACCTCCTAGGGATGACCACCTTAAGAAGGCACCTGGCCTTCCATCACTCAGCACACAGTGGGAGCAACACCGTCAGAACCCACAAAGCCACACTCCTGCCACTCCAAGTCCTGCCTCTTCTCCTTCTCCTCTCTCCTTCCATTTGTCCTCCACTCCACCTTCCACCTTGCCGTCATCGCGTTCATCTGGCAAAAGGCAGGCTTCCATGGCCCAAATGTTCGAACTTAAAAAGTTGATGATGCCATATAACCCTCTTGCCCAACGGCTGACTGCCAGCTTGTCTGCAATGCTAGCCCGCCAATTTCTGCCATATAAACTGGTGGACTCGGAGGCCATTAGAAAATTTGTGGCCACTGGCACACTGCAATGGAAGGTCCCCGGAAGGAAATATTTCTCCAAGAAGGGCATCTTAGAGCTATATGGCCATATTCAGAGGCAAGTGAATATATCTCTGGCACACAGTGTCAGTGCCAAGATACATCTGACCACAGATACGTGGTGTAGCAAACACGGGCAGGGAAGGTGCATAACTTTTACTGCCCACTGGGTGAAATTTATGACGGCTGTCAAGCATGCAACCCTGGGCACCCATGTGGATTTGTTGTTACCGCCATGGATTGCATGCAGGCCTGCCTCTTCTTCTCCTCCTCCTACTCCATCCTCTGTCTCCTCCTCCTTTTCCACTGCCACTGCCTCTTTCGCTGCCCACCCCAGCTCCCCAGAACCTATTTGACGTGCCAGGTGAGACATTGCCATGCTGTGCTGCAGCTATTGTGCCTGGAACCCAAGAGCCACACCAGTCCTGCACTGCTTTCAGCTCTGCAGTCAGAGGCCGATCAGTGGCAAACCCCGCTCAATTTGACAGTTGGTAAAGTGGTGTGCGACAACGGTGGCAATCTGCTGAGTGTGCTGAAACAGGGCAAAATGACACACATGCCATGCATGGCACACGTTCTTAACATAGTCGTGCAGTGATTCGTTGCCAAATGCCTTGGGGTCCAGGATGTCTTGCGGCAGGCCAGGAGAATCTCTGCTTTATTTTATAAGATCTTACACAGCAATTGCTCACCTTGCTGATGTTCAGCGGCGATACCACTTGCCCATCAGACGTCTGATTTGTGACTGCCTGACGTGCTGGAACTCCACCTTGTATAGGCTTGATAGGCTGCTCCAGCAGAAACATTCTGTTAATGACTAACTGTACGAACTGTGCGGCAGGACAGGTTCTAGGGAGCTTGGTTTCTTTTCACCGTGCCAGTGGCTGCTCATGAGCGACGCATGCAGACTTCTGCGGCTATTTGATGAGATCAAACTGGTCAGTTGCAGCCAGGGCACCATCAGTTACTTCGTACCTTACGCCTTCTTTCTGAAGCGTGCATTGCGTCATGTCATTGATCAAGCCGTCAAGGAGCAGGAAGATGAGGAAGTCGCAATGCTGAATGAATTCCCATGAGCGGCTACTCCATCTAAGACAAGTCAGCAGGAGTCTGAAGAGGAGTCAGAGGAGGATGGTGCCTGGGGGGAGGAAGAGGAGGAGCAAGAAGAGCAGGATTTAAACTTTTCTGGGATATCTGGTGTCCGTGGATGAGGATAGGAGGCCGAGGACGACATTCTCCTGGGCGATGAGCAGGAGCCAGGCCGATCCACCGCTTCCAATTTAGTGCAAATGGGGGCCTTCATGCTCCAGTGTTTGAAGAGGGACCCCCGTATAAAAAGCATAAAGGGCAAGGACCATTACTGGGTGGCAACGTGCTTAGACCCCCAGTACAAACACAAAATGGTGGACATAATACCAGCATCACGGAGGGCTGCAGCATTTCCAGACCTTGCTTCGAGAGATGCTGCATTTTGCTGCTGCAGGCGCTGGCAGTGGAATTTTCACCCACAGAGAAAAAGTTGCGGGTACCAATCCTTCCGCGCATGCAAGAAGAGGGTGGTTTGAAGATGTGTTGATCACTTCGGATATGAGATCATTCTTGCAGCCAACCCATCGACAGACGTCCTCCGGATCCAGCCTCAGGAAACGCCTAGACTGACAGGTGTCCGACTACATCACGTTAACGGCTGATGTGGATGCTCTGAGAAGCGAGGAACCCCTTGACTACTGGGTGTGCAGGCTTGACCTGTGGCCAGACCTGGCACAATTTGCCATGGAACTCTTGGCTTGCCCCTCGTCAAGTGTCCTGTCCGAAAGGACATTCAGCTCAGCAGTGTGGACTACCTCACATTTCTAAAAATGAATGAGGCATAGATCTCGGAGGAATTCAACACCTGTGACAACCACATTTAATTGAATTTCACCTATTACCATTTGTTTTGTTTTTTTCAAGAGGGTGATTTCTTTAGCCATGTTTTTAATCCAATTTTATATTTTTAGTACTTTTAAACATATTAATTTGACATTTAATGACTATCTAATATACCTCCAGCCATATAATCACTTGATGTTTCCTGTCCGGTGAATGCCTAATGTTTGGTACCTGTATTCCACTGGCCTGCTTTAAAATTTATATACAATGACGGTCTAATATACCTCCAGCTACATAATGACTTGATCTTTTCTGTACGGTGAATGCATATTTTTTGGGGCCTGTAATCTAACTGGCCAGCAGTAAAATTGTTATACGGTGACTGGCTAATGTACCTCCAGCCACATAATGACTTGATATTTTCTGTACGTTGAATGCATAATTTTCGGGGCTTGTAATGTAACTGGCCAACAGTAAAATTGTTATACGGTGACCGCCTAATGTACCTCCAGCCACATTATCAATTGTTCTTTTCTGTCTGGTGAATGAATAATTTTTGGGACCTGTAGTCCACTGCCCTGCAGTAAAATTTATATCCATTGACCATCTAATGTACCTCCAGCCACATAATCACTTGAGGTTTTCTGTCTGTTGAATGCCTAATGTTTAGGGCCTGAACTCCCGTGGTCTAAAATAAAAATTTTCTAGGCTCCAGCAGGGCACATTTTTGACAGTTTCCCTTTAAGAAGCATAAAAATGGCTGCTGATTAAAATACATATTTTTTGTTGGAATTTTTGCCATTGACCCCCCTCTGGTATGTCATTGTCTATGTTGTAGGACGATTTGTGCACTTCTATTAAGTATTTGGTGGCTGCAAATATGACCTGAAGGTTTTTCCAGGTTTGTCTGCCATTAAAGTGAATGGGGCCCGCCCGATCTTGCGGTTCGCGAACATTTGATCACGTTTGCGCAATCGCGTTCGTGAATCGTTCCGGCCGATGTTCGTCCATCACTATTGAAATGGTTTCCTGTGGATGAAAGACTGCTGTTTCATTTGAACAAGTACATATTCAAATATGAAGAGTGCAATGCAATACAAATATACAGTATAATGCTTTATAAGAGATTCTATAACTCCATTTATAGCATTTGAAAGGGAATGATAACAGACTGTCAATCAGCTATAACTATTCCAAGAGGTAAAGTAACATCTGATATCCATTTTATTTTAAAAATATTAATCTAAGGCTTATACAGAATGAAGCAGCAGACCACGGTTTATTTTAATATCACCCCCTATTCCTCGCATTGCATCATTTAAATCTCTAATAATAAGATTTTCTCAAGCTGAAGGCTTTGCTGCCCTCCTCTGGCATGTAATGTTTTTACAGATACATCCCAATGTTCTGTATGTTTTAAAGCTAGGGAAATCTCTCTCATTTTTATGTTAATTAGTATTTTGTGATATTTCATTATAATATAGATTATTTCCTTTTTTAAGAATATGATTTAAGATTATTTGCTGTACCTTCAATTTGCTTTGTACAGTGAAGCTACCTATCAAGACCAATTTCTTGCGAGTCATTTTCAGTTCTTTGATAAAGCTAACAAACAAGACCTTGGAAGTATGCATCAAAAATTTGATTTGGCTCACAGGGTGTAAAGAAGCTAAAATAAAACGAAAAACGTTATTAGTAATAAGTACACTAAAAATGGGTTATTTATGCCCGACTGATGCCTGGTCACTTTTTGTTCAACTCCCCCACTGAGGGAAATCGCCCAACTCCCCCACTGTTTGGGAAATTAGTGGGTAGGTAGCGCTTGCCAATCCCACCATTGATAAATGGTGCATATGACCCTGCCCACAGCTAGTTAAAGAAGTGCTTGTAAGGCCTCATTCACACGTCAGTGTTTTGGTCAGGGATTTTGAGCCAAAACCAGGTGCGGCTCTCAACACAGAACAGGAGCAGATCTTTCCTTTATACCTCATGTCTGTGGAGGCTCCAAACCTGGTTTTGGTTCACAATCACTGATGGAAATCACTGACCAAAACACTGACGTGTGAATGAGGCTTAATGGCTTTAAAGTGGATGGCATGTCACTGCTGATAATCTTCTGGTAGCTAAACCCCAAGGAGGAGACAAGATCTGTAGCAACATTCCCACCTCACTGCCTGTAGTGGCGTGGTGCTGCAGCAGCCACCTATTCACTCTTGCTGTCTAACACCCAACTGAAGGGAGGCTCCTTCCCCACTAGGGGAAATAAGCGATACCTAAACCTGTTTCTGGGTCCGCCTGTGAGATCCGTTTCACGGATCAGTTTAGCCCCAATGCATTCTGAATGGATGCGGATCCGTTTAGAATGCATCTGTTTGCCTCCATTCCGCTCTGGAGGCTGCTTGCAGCGTTTTGGTGTCCGTCTGGCGGTGCGGAGCCGAACGGATCCGTCCTGACTTACAATATGGTGCAATTGAAAACGGATCCGTCCCCCATTGACTTTCAATGTAAAGTCAGGACGGATCCTTTTTTTTAAAATAAAGTTATGCAGACGGATCCGTACTGAACGGATACCAGCGTTTGCATTTATAGGTGCGGATCCGTCTGTGCAGATACCAGACGGATCCGCACCTAACGCAGGTGTGAAAGTAGCCTTAGACATTCAGGCTAGATGCATTTCCACATCAACCAATGTATTATCAAAGGCCCTGCAAGCGCAGGTGGTCAAACAATCATTGTGTTTAACAGTAAAGCAACATCGCACATGCCCAGTCCAGTGTAGCAGGGTAGCACATCCGGCACTAGTGCAGCCGTGAAGTGGTCACCATCTGCTGATCCTTATCTGGGGAATTACTCCGCCCTTCGCCTGGTACAAACCCAAACAGTGCCAGAACCCCAGACACTCCCAGCTAGTATTGCAGCTATCAAGAGCAACAGCGGATTAAGAACAGCAAAATGTGGCCAACAAAGTAGAGAAGCGCTCATAGGGTAGGTATGTAAGACCAAAGTGACCCTCAAGCAGAGAAATGTAGTCTGCTCACCTGTTTGTGTTGTGCTAACCTGGTCTCAACACCAGTGAAGGCAGAGGAAGGAATGTTGCTGGTCGGTGCAGCCGGAAGTATCCAAAATCCTTAGGGCGAAAGCCAAACCGCAGGTTGGAATAAATATAGCACTGGAGCGTTGCTGGACCATGGTAGTCAAGCTTGTAGTAGATAGTATGAGGTGCAGGACCCAACCAGACGTTAAATATAAAAATGAATGCAGTTTTGATTTTTCATTCAGGATAACATGTTTTGGGGTGCACACAGGGGGGTAGCATGGGGGGGGGGGGGGGCCGTTGCCCCAGGCGCCAAACTGCAGGGGGGGCGCTCCGGCGCCGGCTGAAAGTTTATAATAGTACATTTTTGCAGGACGCGGCTCTCTCTGCCGGAGACGAGTGCCGGATCCTGCGCAACAGCCAGAGTCTGAGGAGGCAGAGAGCAGCTGTTTAGTGCGCCCGCCCGGCCCTGATGATTCATTTGTGCGGTCACGGCGGGCGCACTGGTTGGTTAGTTAACAGTGCACTATTAACATACATGGTCGGCGCCGCCTCCTGCTCCTAGTGGCAATCATTAGGCTGGCCTGGCTCCCTCCGGCTCCGCCCACTTTCCAGGCGGGAAACACAGTGCGGAGCGTGGGAGCCAGAGCAAGCAGAAGCCAGTAGAAGATTGCCAGGTAAATCCCTTGTAGCTCCGACTTGTCCTGTTTGTATAAGGGATTTATCTCTTCCACCAGATTGGGGCCAGGTCAACTGTCCAGACACGGCCAGAGACACAGACTGTGTTCCTCCGGAGGATGGAGACTGGTCCAGTACAGGATGCAAGGATCTGGTTGATGTCTTAGATCAGACATAATAAAAAATGAGCTCCAGTCACAGACACTGTGGCTGCTTCACAAGTTCTTTCCCAGCAGTGCTGACATCTCTGCGCATGGGAATTGCCTGCCATCTTATCTGGGGGTGGTGGGGCCATTACATTAATAATAAAGAGGAGGACATTATATTAATAATAAAGAGGGGTTATTATATTAATAATAAAGGAGGACATTATACTACTAATAAAGAGGGGGGCATAATATGAATAATAAAGAGGGGCTATTATATTAATAAAAAAGTGGGGGCCTTTATATTAATAAAAAAAAGAGGGGTACTTTATAATAATAATACAGAGGGGGTCATTAATAATAATACAGAGGGGGTCATTAATAATAATACTAATACAAAGGGGGCCATTATAACATACAGGGGGAATAATATTATGGGGAATGGGGGACTATCTATCTGGCTCTCTAGCACAGTATTGGGGGGGCAGCAGGATGACAGTGTTGAGACACCAGGAAGGGGAGGATGATAGTAAAGTGAGTAACCCAATTTTTTTTTCTGTGAAACTCTGCAGAGACGAGAAGCGGTTGAAAGAAGGTGTCATAGTGGTCCTATCTCTGAATGAAGACGTTGAGGAAAGTCTACATCACAGGAGACGTCACTGGATGCAGGGCCGGACTGGGACAAAAAATAGGCCCGGGCATTTTTGACTGAGCAGCCCAATCACATGACCCCCAACAGGCCCCACCCCCTTGCAGTCTATGGGCGGAGCCAAACCAGAAAGCACAATTGAGGGGCAGGGCCAGCCACCAGTAAGATAGGAAGGCTTCAGCCAACACACAAGCTTTGCAACAATATAGGAAGCTACAGAAAAGTCTTATAATATCCTCAGTGGATCTCAACCTCCCCATCATCCACACCCTGTACAGGTCAGTGCCCCCGAAATTGCACTCACAGTTCTCCAGCAACTCTGGCAAATACCACCTATTCTGCGTTATGCCATTCTGTTATAGGTTCCGTTTCATACGGAATATAACGGAATGGCCAGATGGAATGCAAAACGGAAACCTTTAAGGGTCCATTCACACGTCCGTTGTTTCTTTCCTGATCTGTTCAGTTTTTTGCAGAACAGATCTGGACCAGTTCTGTACCCATTTATTTTCAATGGGTCCTGAAAAAAAATCATTGAGCTGTCCGATTTTTTTCAGGACCCATTGAAAATGAATGGGTCCAGATCTGTTCCGCAGAAAATGGAACAGATCAGGAAAGAAACAACGGACGTGTGAATGGACCCTAGGAGACATTCCATTTTGCTCTGTCCTAATAGAAGTTTATGAGAAAGCATAATGGATCAGTCTGGGTCCCCTTATGCAAGACGGAAAACAAAGTCCTGTCGACAGGACTTTGTTTTCCGTCTTGCATAATGGGAACCAGATGGATCCGTTTTGATTCCCATAGACTTTTAAGAGGACGGAGAGCAAACGGAAAGCCTCTTGCAGAGTCTGCATTGTATGAGAGGTAGCAGTGGCTGTGAAGGGAAAAGTTCCAGAGCACAATGACAGCCCCAGAGCCTTTCTGCTGCCTGACCAACCGTATGCTGCCACAGCACCAGCCTGCAGGACATCAGAGAGGCCTGGGGTCCACATTATAGCACCACTACATTTACTTATTATCAAAAAGCATCATACATAACCAAGCAAAAGCCAGAATATAATAAAAGACAAAAACATTAAACTACATTTATAATAAAACAATTTACTTACAAAAGAAGCTGTTCAGTCGTCTGCTGTGCCGTCCTCTGCTTGCTTCCACTGATTATTTGCCCTCCTTTCTGTCTCTCCTCAGTGCGCAGGCGCACTGTTATGGGGGATCTGTGGATGACAGTATGACACACTGTTATGGGGGACCTGTGGATGGCACACTGTTATGGGGGACCTGTGGATGGCACACTGTTATGGGGGACCTGTGGATGGCACACTGTTATGGGGGACCTGTGGATGGCACACTGTTATGGGGGACCTGTGGATGACACACTGTTATGGGGGACCTGTGGATGGCACACTGTTATGGATGGGGGACCTGTGGATGGCACACTGTTATGGGGGACCTGTGGATGACACACTGTTATGGGGGACCTGTGGATGACACACTGTTATGGGGGACCTGTGGATGACACACTGTTATGGGCATCAGTGGATGACACACAATTATGGGGGCATCTGTGGATGACACTATTATGGGGCATCAGTGGATGACGCACTGTTATGGGCATCTGTGGAGGACACTCAAGTGTTATGGGCATCAGTGGATGACACACAGTTATGGGGGCATCTGTGGATGATGCACTGTTATTAACAGTGCGTCATCCACAGACCCCACCCCATAACAGTGTCATCCACAGATATCCCCTTAATAGACTGTTAAGGGGATATCTGTGGATTGCATGTCACTGTTATGGCGGCATCTGTGGATGACACTGTTATGGGTGGCCGGGGGGGATCTGTGGATGACACACATATATGGCAGCGCAAGCATCTTGTGCTATATATATATGTGTCATCATCCACATGATCCACAGATATCCCCCCCATAACAGTGTCCCTCCCTATTGTATGACAGACCCCGCCGTTCCTTATGTAAGTGAGCTATTGAGCTTGTAAATAAACTTGTGCAAAGTATACGAGTAGTTAGTAACTACTCATATACTTTGCACAAGTTTATTTACAAGCTCAATAGCTCACTTACATAAGTTACTATCTTATCTAATATAATCTATCACTATCATCACTAACTAACTGCCTGGGACAATTCACTGTGTTTAGTGGCGGGCCAGAGGGGTGAAAGGGGAGGGGTTTGATTTGAACAGCGCCGTGGGACATGGGCACCGGCCACATAAACGCCGCCCCTGGGCACCTTCACAACCTAATTTGCATATGGAATAAAAGCGTTTTTAAGAGAGAATAGGAGATGGACAGCAATATGAAAGGTAAGATTATAATATGGGGAATGTAATGGATATCATGATGATTGTGGTGTATAATGGTCATTTTAGGTGAAAGACTCCCTTTAAGTGTGCGGGGCGCCGTAGAGGTTACCTTTAAAGGAGAGGTGCATTGACTGTTAAGGGGTGGGCCACTGTAGAGATCACTTTCAAGTGGTGGGCTGCTGTGTAGGTTAGTATAAAGGTGGTTGGACACTGTGGAGGTCATAGTTAAAGGGGTGAGGTTCTATGGAAGTCATTGTTAAAGGGGTGAGCCAATGTAGAGGTCACTGGTAAGGGGGTGGCATAGTTTGGAGGTCACTGTTAAGGGGGTGAGGTGCTGTGGATGTCATTGTTAAGAGTGCAGGCTTCTGTGGAGGTCAATATTAAGTGGGCGGTCTGCTGTGAAGGTCAATGTCAAGGGGTGGGCTGCTGTGGGGGTCAAGTGCTGTGGAGGGTAAGTGTTAAGGGGACAGTCTGCTGTGGAGAAATTTTTTATGGGGGGGTGAGGGTCAAAGTTCACAGGGAGGAGAACTGTAGAGGTCACTGTTAAAGGGTCAGGTTGCTGTAGAGGTCATAGTTAAGGGTGTGGGCTTTTGTGGAGGTCACTATTAAGGGGGGGGGGGGTGCTGTAGAGGTCACTATTATGGGGAACTCTTTGGATATATTTTAACCTCACACACAAACATTAAATTAAATAGTGGAAATATACTTGTACAAAGCTGATTCATTCTGCTAGTATATTATATATCTTGGACATATTCTTTCAGAAGACCACCCCCATAGAAGAGCCTGTTTTTCTAACCTTATTTATTTAAAAAAGCTTTTGTTATTACCAATGGTGCTTAAGTAGTACACAGTAAAAAGGATAAACAAGTACAAAATAGATATCTAAAAGAACACACGGGTCTCCAGTATGCAAGAAAACTGTGGTTGAATAGACTGTAATGACACTCAAGAAAATGACAGCATTAGAATACAAAGCAACAAAATGCAAGATATAAAAAATAGAAGGATCTCTCTGTGGAGGAGGATGGAACATTTCCATTTTGAGTCAATCTACATTGTTCAGAAGGGTAGTAGCTGGTTCAGGATAAGTGCACTTTGGCTTAACATTACAGGTATGGATGTGCAGAAGTGAGCTAGATTAAATTCTAAGTTCATGGCATTTGGAGGAACATAGGTCTAGAATTATTTTCCCAGGTCAAAAGTTCCACATATTTACAGTGAAGTGGATTCATGAGTTTAATTGCTGTAATCAACCAGTTTGAAAGATCATGTTTGGAGGGCAAAAAATTGGGAGTGGGAACTCAGGGAAAGATACAGTAAGCTCTTGGCAATTTTTGTTGACCATTTAGGGTTTTTTTATTTACTGATATAATTCTCTGATTTTGGAAAAAGAGTAGAATATAATAAGCGCTCTGGGAGACAAATTATATATTCAAAATCATCTGTAGGAGAAAGAGCAGCTTTTGTTTTGTTTTTTATTTATATTTTTTTTCCAATTACATGTGTTTTGTTCCAGTGTGTTAAATTATTATATGAATTTTCCTGTCTCCTGATGTTGGAAAGCCAATACAAGTTTAACAAGTATTTAGCTTGCATATACTTTGGGGAATTTCCAAGCCATTTCCATTGCTTCCACTCCTGGTAAAACATGTAATATAGATTCAAGCAATTTTTATAAAGTTTGAGGAATGTTTTTGAGAGAATCTTGCAGAAAAGGAGACACTTTCTTACCATATAGATTCTCAAAGTAGGTGGTGTAAGGGGTACACTCTCAGGTAGGGCGGCGATGACAGATTCTCTTGCAGACCACAGTGTTAAAGTCCAAATGTTGCTTTATTCATCACACTCCCACACCACAAAACATATAAACCAAACCAAAATAAACACCTGCCTGTCTGGGCTCTGGCTAATACAGTGAAGTTCCTAACTCACCTATTGAACACAGTTCACACAGAGAATTTGGCTTCTCCAGCCATCTTCCCAGACTTTCTCCAGGCATTACTCTCCCCAGACTGACAGCCTGGACTGTGCTTTATTTCCCCTTGACGATCCCAGCTGCCCTCAGCTGGGGATCCCTCAGGCTATGGGAAAACCTGCCCCGGAATGGGGTTGACTGGGGAGGTCCCTCTACCAATCCTACCTTCTCCCAGTCCAATAAAATCCAGCCCATAAACTTAACAAAACGGTCTCAGCAACCTACACTCTGCTGAGACCATTTTAACCTTCTGTTTTTTATTTACCTCACCCAGTTGAGGAAGCTGTGTAAGATATACACCCCTTCCAGGACATTACCATACACTTTTCTGTTCACCTTACCACAGTGGTTAATCATTCTGTTCAGTATATACAAACTAAAAAGACAGGGTGGCATTAGCAGGAGGTGCTCAAACCCACATGCAGTCGTGCATATATACAGGGGAGCAAATCCTGCACTTGTGGCCCGTTGCTAATGGCGATCCCCAGCAAAATGCATACTGTGGAGGATGCCCGCGGCGAACCAGAAGTACCACAATAGACATCTCACACAAGGTAACAAGTGCGTATGTCATAATCAATATAACAATATAACAAAACAATAACAAATACAGGTGCACTCTGCAGTCTCACTAAACCCTCAAACTGATTTTAAAATTGAGAGATTAGTCAACATGTCCTACGGTGTAGAACATGTCTAAGCCCGGGCACCACGTCAAGGTTTCTCAAGTAGCCCGAGACCTAACGCTCTCCTACCTGAGCCGTATGGGCGATACCAGGAGCCAGTGGGCAAATTACAGGAGCATGAGGCCGACTCACAAACAGCTCACCAGTTACCTCCAGCATGTAACCATGCTTGCAATGGGAGGAGGGAGGAGTCTGTGAGTCCCACTCAAGACTGGCTGATAAGGCCCAGGCCTCACAGGTGCACCTAAATGTGGCCTGTAGATGGAAAACAGGCACATTTAAATTGGAGTTTATACACCTCCAGGAATCTATATATACAAACTAAAAAGACAGGGTGGCATTAGCAGGAGGTGCTCAAACCCACATGCAGTCGTGCATATATACAGGGGAGCAAAATCAGTTTGAGGGTTTAGTGAGACTGCAGAGTGCACCTGTATTTGTTATTGTTTTGTTATATTGTTATATTGATTATGACATACGCACTTGTTACCTTGTGTGAGATGTCTATTGTGGTACTTGTGGTTCGCCGCGGGCATCCTCCACCGTATGCATTTTGCTGGGGATCGCCATTAGCAACGGGCCACAAGTGCAGGATTTGCTCCCCTGTATATATGCACGACTGCTTGTGGGTTTGAGCACCTCCTGCTAATGCCACCCTGTCTTTTTAGTTTGTATATATAGATTCCTGGAGGTGTATAACCTCCAATTTAAATGTGCCTGTTTTCCATCTACAGGCCACATTTAGGTGCACCTGTGAGGCCTGGGCCATATCAGTCAGTCTTGAGTGGGACTCACAGACTCCTCCCTCCTCCCATTGCAAGCATGGTTACATGCTGGAGGTAACTGGTGAGCTGTTTGTGAGTCGGCCTCATGCTCCTGTAATTTGCCCACTGGCTCCTGGTATCGCCCATACGGCTCAGGTAGGAGAGCGTTAGGTCTCGGGCTACTTGAGAAACCTTGACGTGGTGCCCGGGCTTAGACATGTTCTACACCGTAGGACATGTTGACTAATCTCTCAATTTTAAAATCAGTTTGAGGGTTTAGTGAGACTGCAGAGTGCACCTGTATTTGTTATTGTTTTGTCATTCTGTTCAGTAACCTAAAAAGCGGACCGTATGACAGTTCCTGTAGAAAAAAGAAGTCCTGCTAGAATGAAAATGGGAGAATTTTACCAATATCAATTATGTGATTCATTTAAAAGGGATGGTATGAGAGGGTAGTCTTCAATGAGGACTAAGGTGATTGGGCAATAGGTTTCCTTGACAGGTATGATAGAAGTGTATAAAACATTAAAGGGCAAGGGCAATTCCATGTGATGTCCTTGTGCCAACTGCCAGACCCTCAAGGCACCCTTTTTGATGTTGCTTGTGATTTGGTGAAAAAGGAAAGGACTGTATTGCCCCAGGAGATTTTCCATATCTATGTGGGGAGCATATTTTAAAACCAGCTGTAACCAATTCTAACCAATGCGATAAGTGATCCTAGCTTTGTAGTTAAATTTTGTAATATGTATGAATGTCATATAACGCAAAACCCCCACCCAAGGCTCACAATATTAATCTGCATGATTTGTTTTGTAGGCTAGACTAGGCTGTTTGCTTTTCTAAAGGAATTTTATAAATAAGTTATGATGACAAGATTTGAAGAAAGACTGGGATACATGCAGGGGCATATTTAGTGGCTCAATGGCCCAGGCTGTTCCTCAAGAAAAAAAGTAAACCCACCCCACAGCCATAGTGCTAAAGACATATTTAGATGGACATTAAATTCTGCACATACACACATAGGGTAATACAGCGGTACACCTTTTACATCCAGTGACGTCTCCTCTGATATAGAAGTTCTCTTTCCTCATCTATCCACTGGAAGCAGATCGTCATGATATTTAAGCCATGTCTCGTCTCTGCAGAGTTTACCACACAGACATCTTACTTTCCTCAATTTTCCATCATCCACCTTCTAAAATACTATCAACAGTTACAATGTACCCTATAGCAACCCTAGTGGTTACACTGATACCTGTAGCCCCTACAGTATTTATGTGCTCCCAATAGTTATATGGTCCCCAATAGTGATTATTGTGCTTATTGCCCCCAATAGATCCTATTATTGTAATATGCTATTGGGATGCAGTTGGCTCCCAGACTTTTCCCGTTCAATATGGAAGAGAGTAGATCTTTTTGAGGGGTAAAGGGAGACAGCATTCTACCTTGTGCTACCTGGGGAGTTTGGATGGTTTGATAGTGTCCAAGAAATTGTTTATCCATTCCAATTGAAGTACTTTGTTAAGTTGCTTTGTCTAGATTTGTCAGATGTGTTTTACTTTTTACTGTTGGCAGAGGACAGACTGTAAGCAGGTGACAACAATAGCTTGGCTTAATATTTAACATAAGCCAATATATAATAACATATCTTACAAATACTGGAGAAACAGAGACATTCATCATGACACAGGATAGCTGCACTATGTAGGTGTGACAGGTACCTGAGGAGGCGTTCTCCCATCTCTGGATTAGAAAAAAGCTTTTACACTCCAACTACTATGATGTGTCACCTTCCACCACCAATGTGCTCACATGTTGGATGGTACTGCTTGGGCACAAAATCCACACTGATGCAAATTCCACACAGTAAGCAGCCCATAGTTACCATTCCATACCACTATTGTGGTGTGGGAAAAGGTTTCAAGTGGCAGGTCATGAAGTCCTCTGGTCTGGAATGTCTATGTGTAGTGCACAGAGCTAGACCGCACTCCCCATAGGAAACAGGTCAGGAGATGGCCCACTGCCATTGTAAAAGGTGAGAGATTGCCAGTCAAATCTTGTTGCTGCAGGAGATGGTGCTTGACCTCAGTAAGCCCAGCTAATAATCAGCCGTCTATATCAGACTTCAATAAGAGAGGTTGCAATGACAGGTCAAATAGTCTGCACTAGGAAGTACACCTTTGGGGGCTCCAGATGCCTCCGTCTCTTTACAATATCACTCAATTAATATCAGTAGAGGGTAAGAACTATATTGTGTTAGAGGTGATGTGTTTAAAAGTTTTATTAGATTATAATTGTGTGATAGTGGAGTGAGCGCTTGTAGTTTGTGGCCTCCTTATTCCGCCTCCAGGCCACTAATATAAGACCACTTTTCAATGCAAATTAGGTGCTCATTTCAAAGAGGTTTCAATGTAGTGAAAATGTTGTAAGGATACTGTATAAAATTGAAAGAATTTGGTATTTTGTGTGTTACAGTACCATGCAGATTTTCAGGCTGCACAGGAAGCTACCGTACAAGACGTGTAAGCTACACTATAGTTTGCACCACGGTGACCCATTAATCATGACAAGTGATTTCTCGACGATCATAATGAGACTATTGCTGTTACCTAAGAATACAAATTGACCCCTCCAACATTAGTGGTTTATTATGGCTATGTTTTGCATGGAGATGTTATAGGACTTCCATACTGTAGATGTCGATGAGGACTCTGTAATGCTGTCATATGCCACGGAGACACAGTCCTGACCTGGCTGTTTCAGTAGCTCCCATGGGAGCTACAGAAACAGCTTAGCGCGGCTAACTATGCTGTTTCCCTAAATCGGAAATACTATAGCTTGCTATGCTGCACTGTTTCAGTACCACAATGGCTCTGCTGTTTCCCAGACGGCTGGTGGTCAGGACTGTGTCTCATCTATCCTTTGTAACAGCAAGATGATACAACTCCTTTAAATGAACCTTTACCCAAAATTTGGCTGGCATTTACTATTAAATGGAAACCTTAATTTGCACCTGGTGTTTGACCAAAAATACACAAAAATATTTTATATAATGTAGCTGATGTATGAGTTTAATTTTGAACTTAATAAGTTCTTCTTTATGGAAAATAATGATTATTGGCCACATAACTTGCTCATAGCAAATGAACCAGTCAGCGCTTTCCCTGTTAGAGCACATGCTATGCTCTCTGCCACAGTAAATGGTAAATAGAGTGGATGCAATAAACCACATGTCTATTGGGCAGACTAGATGGGCCAAATGGTTCTTATCTGCTGACACATTCTTTGTATAGATGCAGCAAAAGTTAATTTGACACTTAACAGGTTAAATACGCTGTTGCAGCAAACTTTAAATTGACACTTAAAGGAGTCATCTCACTTCAGCAAGTGGTGTTTACCATGTAGAAAATATCAATACAAGCCACTTACTAATGTATTTTGAGTGTTCATATTGCTTATTTGCTGGCTAGCCTCACATTATACACTTCATTATACACTTCTCGTTTCCATGGTTACAACCGCCCTGCAATCCAGCATCAATGGCCGTGCTTACACACTATAGAAAAAAGCACTGGTCGGGACCATAAGAACGCACAAAGGCTGGAGCTTTTTCCTATAGTGTGCAAGCAATTCTGGATTGAATAGTGGTTGTAACCATGGAAACGAGAAGTCTAGAATGTGATGGAAAAATGAATCCAATCAGCAAAGGAGGTAACATGGCCAATCACATTACATTAGAAAGTGCCTTGTATTAACTTTCTCTACATGATAAATGCCATTTGCTAAAGTGGCACAACCCCTTTAACACTACAAAAGCTATTTTAAAAAGTCAAGTTAAAGTTTGCTGCAACAGTGCCTTTAACTTGATAAGTGCCATGTTAACATTTGCTACATCTGACACCCACATCACTCTTTTAAAAAGTGGGTGGAAGGAGTCCAGCCATGGGCAGGAGCTCCGTGGGCTGACTCATGTGCGTCAGAAAACTGACAGAACAGAACACCATAAATCTACTCCAACTTCTGGCTGGAGTAGATTTCTGTTCTGGAGCATGGTCAGCAGAAGATGAGACAAGTATTAAGGCTGATTTCAGCCTGTATTTGTGGGCAGGGTGTTATTTCCCTATATATACCTTCCAATTCCTTCCCTCAGGTGGTGTGTCTCACTTACGTTCGTAGGAGGAGCCACATCTAGCTGCCCAGCAAGCTTCACGTCTGTTTTTCTCTTCAGTGCGATTCGCTGCACAGCGCTACATTCCTGAGAGAAGTCTTCGTTCTCAAGTAAGTTCCTGGAGCACAGTGCTCCCGCATATTCACGGCCGGCAGCAGCGCTCCCCTCACGAATGTCCTGCGGTCCAAGGTGGTACGCACCCACTTCCGCCCGCCTCCCTCAGTCACTTCCAGTAGAGCACCGATCGTGTTTCCTTCCCACACATGTCCGCTGTTCCCTCCGGAGCCGCACCTGGAGACCGCACTTCAGTCGAATGAGGTGTCATGGTTCGACTGAAGTGGGTGGCTGGATGACTGTTCTGCCACACCATGATGCGTTTTGTCTGTTGCTCGCATCTGCGGATCTGGCAGACATCCAGAGGATGGGTTATAAATATCATATGTGGCGATGGTTTTACTTGTGCTGTGTCGTTGCAAGCCTGTGGACACTCACTCATATGGAACCTCACAGGCTGCGTCGATTGCTTTTTGGTTCAGATAGATGAGGCCTTGGAGGAGTTTCTGTCACCAGCAAGATCCCAAGCACTGGGTCCCCTTCCTCCCTGCAGGTGGCCAGAACTCCCCACATGCCACTCCACATTCACCCCCCAAAAAAAAAAATAAAAAAAATGAACAGCACATGGCCAGTTGATTTAATCAGTCCATGTAGGCTAGGATTGTTTCATGTTTAGGCTTCACACTGCCAGCAAGTGCCAAGGGTCCGAGATTGCACGTGGTAGACTCACTGTTCCAATACATGGCAGGCTGGGAGGATTCGTCAATGACACGCAGTTAGTTTTTCAAACAAGCCGTTTTTTTCCTCCCGGTCCGTCCGAGTTCAGTCAACACAAATACTGCATTGGCTCCCAGGCCAAAAGTCTGAGTTCAATGTAGTACGTTTGTTATATGTCACCTGGATCATACAGGGCTGAGTTTTACGTAGTATGTAACCTGGATCGTCCAGGCCGAGTCTAATGTTGTACGTCACCTGGATCGTCCAGGCCGAGTCTAATGTTGTATGTCACCTGGATCGTCCAGGCCAAGTTCAATGTTGTATGTCACCTGGATCGTCCAGGCCATGTTCAATATGGTATGTCACCTGGATCGTCCAGGCCATGTTCAATATAGTATGTCACCTGGATCGTCCAGGCCAAGTCTAATGTTGTATGTCACCTGGATCGTCCAGGCCAAGTCTAATGTTGTATATCACCTGGATCGTCCAGGCCACGTTTTTAAGTAGTATGTCACCTGGATCGTTCAGGCCATGTTTAATGTAGTATGTTACCTGGATCGTCCAGGCCATGTTAAATGTAGTATGTAACCTGGATCGTCCAGGCCATGTTTAATGTAGTATGTCACCTGGATCGTCCAGGCCAAGTCTAATGTTGTATGTCACCTGGATCGTCCAGGCCAAGTCTAAATGTTGTATGTCACCTGGATCGTCCAGGCCACGTTTTTAAGTAGTATGTCACCTGGATCGTCCAGGCCATGTTTAATGTAGTATGTCACCTGGATCGTCCAGGCCAAGTCTAATGTTGTATGTCACCTGGATCGTCCAGGCCAAGTCTAATGTTGTATGTCACCTGGATCGTCCAGGCCATGTTTAATGTAGTACGTCACATAGATTGTCCAGGTTCAGCTACCACTGATAGCATGTCACACCATTTGTCCTGTCCCGGTTACCCCTAGGATGAGCTAAATGTTGAGTGACAACTGGACCTTCAAGTTAGCCACTTCTGTATCCACGTCATATGTCATATTAGGTTCGCCACACCCCGCTCCAGTCTGTCCAGGCTCGGCTTTTAGGAGCCTTCCGGACGATCAAGGGGTCTCACGGTCCCCATCCTTTTCTCACGGCTACGTTATTCAGTTTACTTAAATGTTTTCCCTCAGATTCCGAGAAGTGTCTCCGGCCACTATCATTCTCAAAGTAGGCTAAAGTCCCGCAAGGTAAGATATACGCAACGAGGGTAATAGCACTGGTAGGTTCTATCCTTGCATATCCCAGTCTGTATATACCTTATTAGTTCTTATTGTTGTTTTTTTCTGTTCGCGGCAATCCAGATCAAGTCATTCATCAAAGTGTGGTTCAGTCAAAGGCGGATCCACGATGTCCCAGGTGTCTGACATAGAAGATAATGTCTCTACCCTAGGCTCATCAGTTTCAGGCCGGGTCAACAACAGGTCCCTCCGGAGCTGGACCATCCCAATATTAATTGCTGAGCTGAATAAAAAAGGGATCCGGTATCCAGCATCTGCCAGAAAAGCAGAACTTTATAGACTTCTGATGTCTGAGGCCGGGCCCTCTGGGGAACAAACTTCCCTGTCATCAATACAGCTTTCACTGACCCAACTCCAATCCTCCATTAGTGGTTTAGTCAGTTCTGTCTCGGACATCCAGTCCAGAGTTGAGGTTCTGGAAGTTCAGCCGTCAACATCCAGTCAAAGCCAGGCTCCCGCATCATCTCTGCCCTCCACACAGTCTCTCCCAGGTATTCACATACCTACCCCCCAAATTGCCCCATCCCACTTTCTGCCAGATAGTCTCAAAAAGGATATCGTGGCAGGGAGGGATATAAACTTAGCTTCCATCCTTATTGCGTCCCATGATGTTCCAGAAAACCGTGTGATTAACTGTGGGGACGTGTTGATAGTCATGAAAGCTAAAGACGCACGTCTTAATAGGAAGTTGACCATTCCTGAATTCGTGCTAGCTTTCAGCGTATATAGAGATGTGGTTTGTTCAGCCCAGCCAGACAGAAGGGAGGAACTGGACAGATATCTTTATCGGGTCACTGACCTGGGTCAGAAATATGGTGGATCGGCCTTTTACGATTACCACCGATCTTTTTCCGCCAAAGCAGCAGCAGCACTTTCTCAATTTCAGTTTGTCACTAATTGGGCGGAGATGGACACGGAGCTATTCTGCCGGCACTTTGCGGGTCTCAGGGCTCCCACCTGCTCGAATTGCCAATCTATATTTCACTCCACAGAATGGTGCCCGAACTCCAACTCTGACACGCCGCAAGGGGCGTTGCCCGGTCCCTCTGGTACTCAGGGAAATTCTAGTACAGTTGACAAACTAGGCGGGCCCATAGTATACCTCGGCAAAAGCCAATTATGTAATAATTTTAATTTGGGAAGTTGTGCCTTCAACGCGTGTCGGGCCCTGCACATTTGTTTGTTATGTTTCAGAGCCCACCCTCGTTCCTCGTGCCCCAGGAAAGCTTCCAAGCAGTTATGACTGACCGACATCAATGTCGAACTGCTGTCGATTCTCCTTAAAAATCATCCTGACCGAGTCTTTACTGAATTCCTAATATCTGGCTTCCATGAAGGTTTTCACACAGGGATAATTGCTGTTCCTCAAGCTAACTGGGAGGGTCGTAATCTACTGTCAGCTAGTCATGACCCAGCTACAGTCGAGTTATTGATCCAAGCAGAGGTCAATAAAGGTTTTTTGTTGGGCCCCTTTTCTGATATCCCCTTTCAGCACTGGCGCATCAATCCTATTGGTATCGTGTCAAAACAGTCATCAAATAAAAAACGTCTGATCTATGACTTGTCTGCTCCACATGCTTCGTCCACTCCCAGCCTTAATTCACTGATTCCATCAGACGAGTACTCAATGAGATATTCTTCTATCGACCAGGCAGTCCAACTTATTTTGCTCTCAGGCAAGGGTTCTTGGCTCACCAAGGCAGATATAGCCGGCGCCTTTAAGCTGCTGCCTATCCGGCCACAGCTTTGGGGTTTTTACGGCATCAGATGGTCTAATAAGTTTTACTTTGCAAACCATCTATCACTTTCGGCTGCAAAAGCAGTCCCTGGCTTTTTGACCAGCTAGCACAGGCCCTTCACTGGATATTGGTTCACCACGGTGGTTTGCCGATGGTCATCCACTATCTGGATGACTTCCTGATAGTTGAGAAGCAGCATCCCCACCCGACCGGCCTAACCACGTTGAAGGAATCCTTCAAACAATTACAGGTCCCGATAGCTCAGAATAAGACAGAAGGGCCAGCCACCCAGGTCACCTTCCTAGGTATCATCCTGGACACGGTCCGCATGGAAGCCAGGCTTCCTACAAAGAAGTTAACTAAGATCCAAGTAGCCATAGACAGGGCCGTGCTCGTAAACTCCATCACCAAAATGGAACTCCAGTCTCTTCTGGGGATGCTCAATTTTGTGACCAGGGTCATGCCGCAAGGCAAATTGCTCATGTCAAGGTTGCTGCAGCTTCTTCCCGAAGCTCAGGATGAGGACAGCACCATTTCTTTAGATAGTCATGCCAGAGCAGATCTGTCCATGTGGAAGTCTTTTTTATCAAACTGGAACGGCATTTCTTTATTTATTCCCCCCGAATCTCACTCTCACCCATCATTTTTTCGGACGCAGCAGGGTCAGCCGGGTTTGCTGCTATTTTCGGCAACCACTGGTTGGCGGATGAGTGGCCCCCAGGACTAAGCTCAGACATAGAAGCTTTAAAATCATCCCCCCTCATAGAGCTTTATCCCATAGTAGCAGCTGCCCAAGTCTGGGGTAAACAGTGGGCCAACTCCTCTGTCCTTTCTGTCACGGCTAGCCAGGCATTAGTCGACATCCTTGACAAACGAAGAGCTAAATCCCCAAAAATCATGTCACTGCTATGCAGACTAGTATGTTTATCCCTTTCTTTTAATTTCCGTTTTTCAGGGGAACATATTCAGGGTCAAAGAAATGTAGCAGCAGATGCACTGTCTAGATTTAGTTTTTCGGTTTTCTTTCAGGAGATGCCCGACGCGGACCCCACGGGAGCCTCAATCCCAGCATACAACACTCTAGTGATGGGCTAGAGTCTTTGATTTCGACAGCAAAACACCTCATAAGTCAATCATTAGCCCCAAATACGGCCAGGAATTATAGAGCCGGGTAGAAAGCGTTTGATAGTTTTAGACTCCTTTACCCTCAGGGCGGCTGTGATGAAACATCGTACTTGCTGGCGTTCATAGCTTTCTGTTATTCCCAACTTAAACTCTCTTATAATACCATCAAATTATACCTAGCAGGCCTCCAACATCACTTCATGCTCAGTTATCCGGGTCGATCTTCTATTTTTTCAAACCAGGCAATCAAGGCGGCCCTCAGGGGAATACAAAAAAAATGCAAAACAGGCTCCCACCCGCAGACAACCGGTGTCCAGCAAGCTGTTCAGGGATTTGTCTTCTGCCCTAGATGGCTATCCTTTTGGGCCCTTGACCAGCACGGTAATACAAGCAGCCATGTTTTTAAGTTATTACGGCTTCCTCCGGCCAGGAGAATTCACCGGCAGCTCTCCGGGGCACGGCTGTCTCCGCAAAGAACAGCTGTCGTGGCATAATGACTATTTCGTACCCACGGAGATTAAATATTTCCCTACCCAAAATAACTGGTGTCCAGTTCGGATCCTCAACAAATTATTATCCCTGTTACAGACAGCGCCTCCTAACAGTCCTCTCCTGCCCTTCAAAGACAAACCCCTCTCTTCAAACCAATTCACGTCCCATATCTGTTCTCTGGCGGCAGGCCTTGGGTACGACCCAGGAGTCATCTCGGGTCACTCATTCCGCATCGGGGTGGCTTCGTCAGCGTCGAAACACCAAGTCCCTGCTCATGTCATTCGTTCCATGGGGCGCTGGAGATCATCTTGTTTCAATAGATACATTCTGAATCCACACAGGGAAATATCCCAGGCTTTTTAGTCATTGGCGTTATAGGTCATGCGGGTTGGAAGTATATGAATAAACCGGTTTAGACAACATAGTGTATTTGTCTTTTTTGCCCTCTACAGGCCTACCCACGCCCGTGGCTCCCGGCACAACTCAGCCATAGTTCAGGTTCGGCATGCCTTACCCACGTCCAAGACGCATTCAGCCCTGCCCATAAGTATATTAAGAGGTGCATGTTTCTTAATAAGTTGGGTGGATCTTCTGCCAGTGGGATTTTACCAAAACCAGTGTGTGAAACATCTATCTTTAGTAAATATTCATCATTTTCCCTAACAACAGAAGGATTTTGAAAGGTTTTGGAAGTTAACTTCTATACACCTAGCCTTTAAATGTAGACTTTTTTCATGTAACCACATAAATGAGTAATGCATCAAGGACACATTTTATTTACTATATACAGGTCCTTCTAAAAAAATTAGCATATTGTGATAAAGTTCATTATTTTCTGTAATGTACTGATAAACATTAGACTTTCATATATTTTAGATTCATTACACACCAACTGAAGTAGTTCAAGCCTTTTATTGTTTTAATATTGATGATTTTGGCATACAGCTCATGAAAACCCAAATTTCCTATCTAAAAAAATTAGCATATTTCACCCGAACAATAAAAGAAAAGTGTTTTTAATACAAAAAAAGTCACCCTTCAAATAATTATGTTCAGTTCTGCACTCAATACTTGGTCGGGAATCCTTTTGCAGAAATGACTGCTTCAATGCGGCGTGGCATGGAGGCAATCAGCCTGTGGCACTGCTGAGGTGTTATGGAGGCCCAGGATGCTTCGATAGCGGCCTTAAGCTCATCCAGAGTGTTGGGTCTTGCGTCTCTCAACTTTCTCTTCCCAATATCCCACAGATTCTCTATGGGGTTCAGGTCAGGAGAGTTGGCAGGCCAATTGAGCACAGTAATACCATGGTCAGTAAACCATTTACCAGTGGTTTTGGCACTGTGAGCAGGTGCCAGGTCGTGCTGAAAAATGAAATCTTCATCTCCATAAAGCTTTTCAGCTGATGGAAGCATGAAGTGCTCCAAAATCTCCTGATAGCTAGCTGCATTGACCCTTCCCTTGATAAAACACAGTAGACCAACACCAGCAGCTGACATGGCACCCCAGACCATCACTGACTGTGGGTACTTGACACTGGACTTCAGGCATTTTGGCATTTCCCTCTCCCCAGTCTTCCTCCAGACTCTGGCACCTTGATTTCCGAATGACATGCAACAGTCCAGTGCTGCTTCTCTGTAGCCCAGGTCAGGCGCTTTTGACGCTGTTTCTGGTTCAAAAGTGGCTTGACCTGGGGAATGCGGCACCTGTAGCCCATTTCCTGCACACGCCTGTACACGGTGGCTCTGGATGTTTCTACTCCAGACTCAGTCCACTGCTTCCGCAGGTCCCCCAAGGTCTGGAATCGGTCCTTCTCCACAATCTTCCTCAGGGTCCGGTCACCTCTTCTCGTTGTGCAGCGTTTTCTGCCACACTTTTTTCTTCCCACAGACTTCACACTGAGGTGCCTTGATACAGCACTCTGGGAACAGCCTATTCGTTCAGAAATGTCTTTCTGTGTCTTACCCTCTTGCTTGAGGGTGTCAATGATGGCCTTCTGGACAGCAGTCAGGTCGGCAGTCTTACCCATGATTGCGGTTTTGAGTAATGAACCAAGCTGGGAGTTTTCAAAAGCCTCAGGAATCTTTTGCAGGTGTTTAGAGTTAATTAGTTGATTCAGATGATTAGGTTAATAACTCGTTTAGAGAACCTTTTCATGATATGCTAATTTTTTTAGATTGGAATTTTGGGTTTTCATGAGCTGTATGCCAAAATCATCAATATTAAAACAATAAAAGGCTTGAACTACTTCAGTTGGTGTGTAATGAATCTAAAATATATGAAAGTCTAATGTTTATCAGTACATTACAGAAAGTAATGAACTTTATCACAATATGCTAATTTTTTTAGAATGACCTGTATATCTGGTGAAAAATTTCAGTTATTCTTTTCAAAGATCAAGCTCTTCTGTAAACCATTTATCACTATTTATTTGCAGGATATATACTCCAAATGTTCTAAACCTTTATATACTCTATGTAAAAATAGTAGCAATCTTTGCCCTTTACACAGACTTTAAGGTGAACAGTTTCCAAGTATGGAAATTATACACAGGATGTGTGTAGCATAAAATTGAGTGAACAAGTTTTCCATGGATGACCGTCTGAGTGAACCAACATTAGAATCAGAATATCAAGTGATCTGAGTGACTCGCATGGTCATCAGTAGAGATTAGCGAATTTCTAAAAAATTTCATTAGGTCGGTTCACCGAATTTTCCGAAACAATTCGATCCAAATTAATTTGTGGTGAATCATATTAAACAGCTATTTCCTGTAGAACACTGCAGTAACCCGCATAGTGAGTCTGCTGTGGTAGTGAAAAAATACTGTCAGTCAGTATGACACGCAGATGACAGGCGTCGCTCTTAGAATCACTGCACACTTCACTTCTTTGAGCAGTTACGGGGCCAAAACTGACCAAATAATTCAAGTGTGAACTCAGCCTTACAGGTCGATGTTAGCGTCAGGTATAAAGAACTGTGCAGAGGCCCAAGATTCTACTATAGAGTGAAAAATCACACTTCTTTTACACCGTCACCTGATTCCACATAGATGTCTACAGAACCTTTTCTATTAAATGCTTATATAAGTGGAGCCCCCCTGACAGACTAGAGAGGGTGTCAGCAATAAGTCAGCAATGATTATTTTGCCCTTCCTATTATCCGTCAGAACAATAACCCCCAATAAAACGAATCCTGTCTGTTGAGCACCCGGCTTCACTCGGTCAGCATTTTGTCAGTAATCAATCAGTATTGCTAAAACAAAAACAGGATTGGATCCAAAACAGAGATGACACATGAATTGAATATTTGCATGTCTTCTTTGTTTTGTACCCACTACTTCTTTTGGATACCAAATCATAAGGCAATTCTGATGGGACCATACAGGCCTTACAGCTGCTACACATACAGGATCTGTTGTGTGTCTCATTTTTCCTTCTTTTTGACAGATCAGAAGAAGAGTCAAATAAATGATGTAGTCAACCAGGCCAAAAAAAAAAAAAAGGAGGGTGGTAACAGCATGAGTAGTCCACAAAGTGGCCCAATGACATAGGGTGGAAGTGGCAGCAGCATCCAGAAACCACAGAGTGGCCCATTGGCATAGTTTGGAGGTGGCAGCAGCATCAGGAGACCACAGAGTGACTCGGTGACAGAGTGGGGAGGTGGGTGGCACTAACAGTACCCGTTGATGGTGGGTGTAAGAAGGAGCACTTGGCATCAGATGTGTGGCATCAGGCGGGTGGCAGCATCAGAATAGTAGCTGTGACAGGTAGCCAGAAGAAACTGGTCTGTTTTGTCAAGGTTTGGGTGAGGCAGCATTGATGATGCTGCATAAGGCATTGGTGGGTGGAAATCATGGCTGATCCACACCTGATTCATCTTGACAAAGGTCAGTCTCTCCACATTTTGGGTGGACAGGCAAGTTCTCCTTGGAGTAACTATGGTCCCCGCTGCACTAAACACGTACTATTATGCCACACTACTTGCTGGGCAGGACAGCTTTTCCAGGGTAAACTCGGCCAGTTGCAGCCACAAATCCAGTTTGGCTGTCCAGTAGTCCAGCGGATCTTTAATGATGGCTGGCAGGGTGCACTCCAAGTATGCCACCACCTGCTGCTTCAGGTTCTGCTCTATGTCTAGCTGCTGGTGAGTAGTTTCTTTACTATGCGGATAAAGAAAGCTGCTCATCAGTGACTATAGACTCAGGCTGCTGCTGACGGAGTTGGTACTGCTCCTGCCACCCTTCCCCCCCCCCCCAGCAGCCATGGCAGTGGAACGTGAGCGCAGAGGGCCCTCTTGTAACCTGTGTAGAAAAACCACCCATTTTGCTACACGTTGTTTGCGCTCCAATGTTCTCCTCCTCCTCCATTTCAGCCCCCACAGGGCTCAAGTGGCCATGAGATCTAGGCACCACTTCTCCAGTCTCCTGACTAGCCAGATTTACCAGCATCTTTTCCAAGATATAAATCAGTGGAATGACGTTTTTCATCCCGTAGTTCTGGTGACTGACAAATAAAGTGGCGTCCTCAAAGGCAAACGGCAGGTGTCACGCATGAGCTGCCACTGGCTAACATCAAAGTTACATAGGGAAGTACCTCTGTCCGCCTGTATCATCAAGAAATCATTTATGGCCTTTATCTGTTCATACAGTTGGTCCAACATATGGAGGGTGGAATTCCAATGGGTGGAAACGTTGCATATCAGCCTATGTTGGGGGATGCCGCAATGCCGATGTAGCTGAAGGAGGGTGTGCTTGGCGGTGTACGAGTGGCTGAAGTGCCTGCAAAGATTCCTGGCCATTTTTATGATATCTTGCAGATGCGTGGAAGACTTCTGAAAACGCTTGACAATCAGATTGAACATGTGCGCCATGCAGGGCGCATTGCTCAGCCCTCCTTGACGCAGCGCCGACACTATGTTTGTCCCATTGTCCATCACAATGATTCTGATTTTGAGTTGCTGTGGAGAAAGCCAGGATTAGATTTTTTGATGAAGGACGCAGAGAAGTTCCTCCCCTGTGTGACTCTTTTCGCCCAGGAAAACTAGGTGCAGAACAGCGTGACACCGCTGTGTCCTGCACGTGGTATGCTGGTGGGGCACTGTGAATTGTCCATGCAGTGTAGGCGCAGGATGAGGAGGTAGAGGTGGACATTGTTGCAGGACCAATTGCTTGAGAACGTGGAGGTAGAAGCAGTGTCACATGGCCAAGTTGCTGGTTTGGCTGGGCAGGAATACTCCCTGCTGCGCTAAACGTTTTTTCGAACAGGACACTCGACGAGGGGCAAGCCAAGAGTTCCATGGCAAATTGTGCCAGCTCTGGCCACAGGTCAAGCCTGCACACCCAGTAGTCCAGGGGTTCCTCGCTTCTCAGAGCGTCCACATAGGCCGTTAACCCAATGTAGTTGGACACATGTCAGTCTAGGTGTTCCCTGTGGCTGGATCTTTAGAGAGCGGCTGTCGATGGGTTGGGTGCAAGAATGATCTCATATCCGAAGTTACTAACACATCTTCAAACCGCCCTCTTCTTGCATGCGCTGTAGGATTGGTACTTGCAACTGTTTCTCTGTGGGTGAAAATTCCTCTGCCAGTGCCTGCAACAGCAGAATGCAGCATCTCTTGGAGCAAGGCCTGGAAATTCAGCATTCTGACAGCCCTTTGTGATGCTGTTAACATATCCGCCATTTTGTGTTTGTACCGGGGGTCTAAGTACGTTGCCACCCAGTACTGGTCCTTGCCATTTATGCTTTTTATACGGGGGTCCCTCTTCAAACACTGAAGCATGAAGGCCCCCATTTGCCCTAAATTGGAAACGGTGGAGCGGCCTGGCTCCTGCTCATCGCCCAGGAGAATGTTGTCCTCGGTCTCCTCCTCCCATCCACGGACAACACCAGGGATCTTAGAAAAGTTTAAAGCCTGCTCTTCTTGCTCCTCCCCCTCGACCCAGGCACCATACTCCTCTGACTCCTCTTCAGAAATCTGCTGACTTGTCTCAGATGGAGTAGACCCCTTGGGATTTCATTCAGCATTGCAAATTCCTCCTCTTCATGCATCTGCTTCTCGACGACTTGATCAATGACACAACGCAATGAACGCTCCAGAAAAAAGGCGTAAGGTACGATGTCACTGATGGCGCCCTAGCTGCGACTGACAAGTTTGGTGATCTCATGAAATGGCCGCAGAAGTCTTCCTACATCGCGCATGAGCAGCCACTGGCGCAGAGAAAAAAAAGAACTAAGTTCCTCAGAAACTATTCTGCTGCAGAGTTTGTACAGGTAGTTGTTAACAGCAAATTTTTGCTGGAGTAGCCTATCAAGCATATACAAGGTGGAGTTCCAGCACGTCGGGCAGTCACAAATCTGACATCTGACGGGGAAATGGTGTTGCCGCTCAACGTCAGCAAGGAGAGCCATGGCCGTGTAAGATCTTCTAAAATGGCCAGAGATTTTCCTGGCCTGCCGCAAGATGTCCTGGACCCCTGCCAATAGGTACAATTGCAGCTGAGCAGACTGACATGCTTTGTATCATTAGACTATAGTCAAGCTGCCAAAATCTATGTGAAATCTGAATTCTATGTAATGTATGTGAATAGAGTTTTTAGAATTCAAATGCATAGGAACATTTTTGCATTGATCTCCAGCAGCATGCCAAAAACAAATATATCATGGACGTAAGTGGCATATCACTTATTTCAGGCATACAACATTATTTCTGCCCAAAAAATAACATTTGAATGCAATTCACAGATCCTTACATAGTTAATTTATTCCAGGACCATTTGAAAACATTGTAACTTGAGATCATTATTCACCCCCTTGACTTTTTTCGTGTTTTGTTACATTAAAGACTTAAGTTCAATGTTTTGTTATTCTGAATTTTATGTGATGAATCAGAAGACAATAGTCTAAGTTGGTGAAGTGAAATGAGAAAAATATATAAATAAAACTATTCTTTAGAAATAGAAAACAGAAAATTGGCATGTGCGTATGTATTTACCCCCTTTGTTAGTAAGCCCATAAAAAGTTCTGGTGCAACCAATTACCTTCAGAAGTCACATAATTAGTGAAATGATGTCCACCTATGTGCAATCTAAGTGTCACATGATCTGTCATTACGTATACACACCTTTTTTGAAAGGCCCCAGAGGCTGCAACACTTAAGCAAGAAGCATCACTAACCAAACAATGCCATGAAGACCAAGGAACTCGCCAAACAAGTAAGAGACAATGTTGTTGATAAGTACAAGTCAGGGTTAGGTTATATAAAAAAAAAATATCCAAATCTTTGATGATCCCCAGAAGCACCATCAAATCTATCATAACCAAATTGAAAGAACATGGCACAACAGCAAATCTGCCAAGAGACGGCCGCCCACTAAAACTCACATACCGGGAAAGAAGGACATTAATCCGAGAGGCAGCACAGAGTCCTAAGGTAACCCTGGAGGAGCTGCAGAGTTCCACAGCAGAGACTGGAGTATCTGTATATAGGACAACAATAAGCCTTACGCTCCACAGAGTTTGGATTTATGGCAGAGTGGTCAGAAGAAAGCCATTACTTTCTGCTAAAAACAAAAAGGCACGTTCTGAGTTTGCGAAAAGGCATGTGGGAGACTCCCAAATGTATGGATGAAGGTGCTCTGGTCTGAAGAGACTAAAATGTAATTTTTTGGACATCAAAGAAAACGCTATGTCTGTCGCAAACCCAACACATCACATCACCCAAAGAACACCATCCCCACAGTGAAACGTGGTGGCCGCAGAGTTGAGGGAAAGATGGATGGTGCTAAATACAGGGATATTCATGACCAAAACCTATACCACTCTGTGCGCGATTTGAGGCTAGGATATAGGTTCACCTTCCAGCAGGACAATGACCCCAAACACACTGCTAAAGCAACACTTGAGTGGTTTAAGGGGAAACATGTAAATGTGTTGGAATGGTCTAGTCAAAGCCCAGATCTTAATCCAATAGAAAATCTGTGGTCAGACTTAAAGATTGCCGTTCACAAGCGCAAACCATCCAACTTGAAGGAGCTGGAGCAGTTTTCTTCAAAGTTGTGGGCATGTTCTGTAAATTAAATTATGCAAATCCTCAAACAATCCATGTTAATTCCAGTTTGTGATACACCAAAATACGAAAAAAAGTCAAGGGAGGTAAATACTTTTGCAAGGCACTGTATATCACACCCCTGCCTCAATCAGTTTATTTGGGGGGCAACTGTATATCACACCAGTTACAATTACTTATTCCAATAGCGTTTGTCCCTCTATCTAGCTGCAGTATTGCAGCAGAACCGCACACATCTGCTGCACAATACAAATGCACTATAATATACTTTCTATGTTAGAAAGTATATTATAGTTATATCACACCCCTCTGTATGTCAGACCTATGGCTAGCACACCTATACTAGTCCCTAAAAGGACTTTTGTGGCCCTATTAGCTAGTGTTTGGTGTCCCTAACAGTCTGGCCCTGCTCCACACAGCAACCTTTCCCTACCTTGGAAAAAACAGAATGTAAAATGGCTGCCAGATGGGGTTTATTTATAAGGTGGGGGTGTGTCCATGTGTTGAAACGTCTCAGTTATCTGTCCTGTCCCGCCTGATGGATGTGTGATGGGTAAAAATTCGGCACAATGCAAAAGAACATGGGGCCGGCGAACATCACCATATGTTCGCTTGTACGGCGAACCGCGACTGAGCATAGTTCGCCGCAAAACGACTTCCGGGCGAACCGCAAGGCCATCTCTATTCATAACAACGATAATTGAGCACCCACTATACCCACTTACATACCGTAATTTTCCCTTACAGCATTACCTTATGATCTATAGCACTAGTTTGTCTAAAATCAGATTGAGAAACAAAACATATTCATACTTTGGATATCTATGCAGCTAAAAGTTTTAGCAAACAATTCATAATGTACATTAATGTTAACCAAATCTATATTATATTATTTCATGTGATCTAATTCTCAGTAATCCAAGCAATTGTTTTAGTTAAGATCAACACTTTTTTTTTTTTTCTGTATTAAAAATCCACATAGATTCTGCAAGGAGCCTAGATGATCGACATTGAACTCAGCTTTAACAAAAGGAAACTACTGAAGCCTTTAGTGCAGAAATAAAGGGGGTTTGGTTCCTAAGCAACAGAAAAGCTGAATAGTGTAAAGAATGTAGAAACTAAATACACTATCAAACATGTTGTTGCAAATAGCATATAGCAGCGTTATCTAGGCATAAGACAGTTGAGGTATAAAGTGTTGCTCACATTTACTACAGTATTTTGCAAAACAATACTGTAGTCTACCGCTATTTTCAGAAGACAAAATTAGCAAGGGTATAACTGTAAAGTAAAGATGCGTGAGTCTCAGAAAATCCACAATTCTGGTATTTTGCAGATGGGAAGGTCTTCGGCTTCATAATAGCCTATTTGCCAATAGGTACAATTGCAGCTGAGCAGACTGACATGCTTTGTATCATTAGACTATAGTCAAGCTGCCAAAATCTATGTGAAATCTGAATCCTATGTAATGTATGTGAATACAATTTTCTGAATTCAAATGCATAGGAAAACTTTAGCATTGATCTCCAGCAGCATGCCAAAAACAAATCTATCATGGAAGTAAGTGGCATATCACTTATTTCAGGCATAAAACATTATTTCTGCCAAAAAAAAAATAACATTTGAATGCAATTCACAGATCCTTTCATAGTTAATTTATTCCAGGACCATTTGAAAACATTGTAACTTGAGATCATAATTCTATGGGAAACTAGCAACTGTTTCCGAAATCAATTCCAATAAAATATAATCCTAAAATAAGAAAAATTAACATTTAAGAAAAATGCAGTTAAGTAAGGTCCTGTTCATATCCCTACCCCCATACAACTATGTACATAGATGGTAGTGTCTTTAAGATGTCGCCCACTCACTCGTTTCACACAGCAGAGACCAGGGGCTATTGTCTGTTATCGGGGATAAAGCCGATAGGCAGACATTTTACCCCTCAGATGACGTGGTCAAATTTGACCACGGCATCTGAGAGCTAAAAAGACAGGGGAGCATGCGCTCTCAGGACTGGAACATCTTCCACTCACTGAGATTGGGGAAGGCAATCTGTTAAGATATATTCTAATGCAGGCATGCAGGGGGCAGTACTGCATTGGTAAATATAGAATTTTCTATTCAGTAACAGAAATGGCCATCTGATGATTGCAAGTTGTTAGGCTCTTTGGGGCCTAAAAAAAGTAACAATATGTAAACAAAAATTAAAAAATGCAAAAAAAAATATAAAATATAAAAATTCAAATCACCAAAATTAAAATAAACAATACAAAAATATGCATCACAAGCATCACTGCATCTGAAAATGCCCTTATTATTAAAATATGAAAATATTTATCCTGTATGGTCAACAGAGTTAAAGAGAAAAAACTAGTGTGGCTGTTTTTTTTTCCCCATTGTTTCATCTCCCAAAAAGTCATACACACTCCAAGATGGTAAAATGAAGAGTACAGCTCACCCCGCAAAAATAAGCCCTCATAAAGCTCCTTAGACATAACTGTGAAAGGTTATGGAGGTCAGAAAATATCAATGCAAGTAAAAAAGTAATATTATCAAAGTTTTTATTTTTTAAGTATTAAAACAATAAAAACTATAGTAATTGGTACCATTGTAATTGTAATGACCTGGATAATGAAAGCAACAAGTTTGTTTTTCCAAATGGGTTTGTAAAAAAACGAAACCCATTTGTAATTCCCGTTTGATTTTTTTTTTTCTAGGTTCCCACTGCATTATAAAGTACGACTTATCCTACAAATAACAATCCCATATTCAGCTATGTCAGGAAAGGCAGGCAGTGAAAAACGAAAAACAAAAAATGGAAAATTCCCCGGTAATAAAGCAGTTAAATTAAGGCTGTACAAGATGCCTAACAGTGGCATCTGTCACCCATAGACTATAATGGCATCCATTTAATGGATATGCCATACGTTTTTAAATAGCTATTCCTGATGTATTTGTTAAACTGATCCTTTTATAGCCTATGGTTAATGGATACAACTGGAATCATCTGTTAAATGGAATCATCACTTATGGGCTATAATGGAATTCATATAACTGATGCGTAATGAAAAGCTATTGATAAGCTCATGAGGTACGCCTTTGACAGGTGTCTGCGATGAATTCCATACAGTATAATCCATCCATCTAAGCTACCATGTTAAAAAAGGGACATGTTGGTCTTCATAGGATAATAAGATAATAATCGAACTTCCTCATCTGTTGTGTCCAAAGGAGCAGCTCATCCTGACAAAGAGAAGTACAGTAAGTATTGCACTGTAGAAAGACATGACCTCCACTTGCTACCCCATATTATTTATGCCACGTCTGGGCCCAATAGAAAACTTTTCAATAGGCCCTACCCTCCATTGAGCATTTACATTACACACCAAAATGCCTAATATTGTGTGCGTAAGTCTGCTTTAGAAAGTAGCACTGCCTGACCTGAGGAAGAAGTGGACTGTGGCTGATATGCTGCATGCACATAAGTAATGCTACACATCCTCCACTATTTTTATTGTGTGCCCCATAGTAGGCCCCGTAACAACTGCTATGGCTGCTAAAATGATACTGAACAGGGTCACAATGAGTTAAAATCATTGTATTATTGTCAATTTGTTTGAAACAACCATTATAGCACAAAATATTTTAAAAAGGACTAAAATGTCAGATTACAATGGCTACATCTTTCCATAACCGCCATAATATCCATCTGCCAATGTCACTTTACACAATAACAGTTTACAAATTGTTCTGTATATGGTACCTGTAGGTGCAACATATTGACACAAGTTTCCGAGTATGTCTGTGGAAGTTTTGGTTCATGAATCCAGAAGAGCATTTGTGAGGTCAGGGCTTTGTGCAGGCCAGTCAAATTCTTCCACACCAAACTCACCCAACCATGCCTTCATGGAACTTGCTTTGTCCACTGGGACACAAATAATCATGCTGGAGCAGAAAAAGGGGATTTCCCAAACTATTCCCAAAAAGTTGGAAACATACAATTGTCCAAAATGTCTTTGTATGCTGAAGCATTAAAGGGAACCTGTCATCAACTTTATGCTGTCCATACTAACGGCAGAATAAAGTAGAGACAGGCGAGTTGATTTCAGCGGTCTGTCAGTTATAAGTTAAAAGTAATTTGGGCCTGGAAAAGAGTCACGGCCACCTGAGAAGAGTCATGGTTATTCCTGCTCTCCTGCCCACCTAGTGATGATTGACAGTCTTCTACTGAGTTTTCTCCCTTTCTCTCTAGGAGAGAACTGCCAGTGATCAGCAGATGTTTGGGGAGAGCAGGAGATAATGAATAACCATGACTCTTCTCAGGTGGCCGTGACTCTTTTCCAGGACTGGGCTGCAATGGTTATGATGCTGGTTCTCGGCAACCACTTACTTTTAGCTCATGAGTGACACACCGCTGAAATCAGCATTTCTGTCACTAATTTATGCTGCCCTCAATGAGGTCTGCATAAAGTTGATGACAGGTTCCCTTTAAGATTTCACTTAACTGGAGCTAAGGTGCATAGGCAGACCCCTGAAAAACAAGCCCATTGGCACAATACAGGTATCATTATCCTGATATTCGCTAACTCAGACTCATCCATCAGACAGTCAGATGGAGAAGCAACTTAAGAGTTCAGTGGTGGAGTGTTTTGTATCACTCCATCCAATGCTTGTCATTGCGATTGGTGATGTAAGGTTTGTATGTAGCTATGCCATGAAGAACCCAGCACATAGTTTATGTGCTGATTTTATTGCCAGAGGAGGTTTGGGACTCTGCAGTTAGTGATTCATCAGTGTGTTGTTGACTTTTATGCATTGTGTGCCTCAGCACACGGTGACCCTGCTCTGTTATGTTACGTGGTCTGTCACTTTGTGGCTGAGCTCCCGTAGTTCCTAAATGCTTCCACTTTACAATAATACCACTCACAGTTGATTGTGGAATATCTAGGAAGAATGACTTGTAACAATGGCATCCTGTTACAGTGCCACATTTGAATTCAGTAAGCTCTTTAAAACAGCCTATTTTGTCCCAAATGTTTGTAAAAGCAGACTGCATGGATAGTAGCTGGAATTTATGCACCTGTGACAATCGGAATGAATAAAACACCAGAATGAGCTGCGTCGAAATGTCCATATAGTGTATGCTTATCTTACACATACATTATTAATTGTAGGGGATTACGCACATACTAATTAGATCTTGACTAATTATACATTATGTACATCAATATTCAAATCACATGCTAAAATTCTGGGAAATCTGTCCCCTCAAGTCCTAATAAGTATGCTAAAGATGAGCGAATTTCCTTAAATTAATTTCAGACTGATTTGACTAAATTGGCCAAAATAGACAATTTGGGTATGAATTGATTCTACCTGAATCGAAAGTACTTTCAGTAGCTGGAAATTCTCTCTCCAAACAAATATTTTTCTTTCTCTCAAGAAATTTGGATTCTAACGTATCCCAAAAAATATATACAAAATTGGGTCGAATTTGGATTCTAATGAATTATTTTGCTCATTTCTAAAGTACAGTAATACATGAACAGAACTGCCACTGAGTTTAGTTCTGTAATTTATCCACTATCTCAATATTCAGCCTGCAAACTACCCACTGAATGGCTAGAGAGGACTCCTACTCCTCTAAATGCATTTCCCGGTTGCACAGTAGGTGTTAAATGTATGTATTATTGCATTTAAGGGCTTGTCTGAGTTGGTAGATTCACTTGAAACAATAAGAGGTCACTATCCAAATAGCATACAGGAGCTAATTCATAAAAATCTTTCAGTCACACGACACGATTGAACAAATCAGTGTTAGAGGGCATCACTCAAATGGATTCATGAAATATACAAAATATTTTTGACTGGTATTAGGGCTTTATGCACACAACCTTATTTTCGTTGAATCCGCTTAATGTGCGGGCCCATTCATTTTTATTGGCACACTGCTGTAATCCTTGGTCGACAAGAATAGGCATTTTGACAATGAGGCCCAAGGAAAGTACAGGATATATATTGTGGATCCATGGTTTATGGACAGCAAAACATATGTGGCTGTGTAAATGTAGCCTTTTAGATTCATTAAACCTTTTACATGCCTATATGGATCATCAAAGGCAAGTATTTCTTGTATTGTGTTATATGCCTGGTTCACCAGCAGGTGACAGTGTATATGGCAGATAGATCTTTAGATAGAATAGAACTTACCATTCCATTCTCCCCCTTTTGGGCAGAAGTGGGTCAGTCCTGTTTCCTACCAAGGGAGGGCAACAGGAAGTGTTTAGTAATTCTTAGTGAGTCTTAGTCTAGTCTAGAGTTGGAAGGAGACAAGAATGACCGTGACTCCTTACAGATTAACCAACAGAGTTTTACAGGGAGGTCAACAGTCAAAGGCACCCTACTCCAAAGGTACCAGAACAGCCCTAAAGTCCAGCTTCCAAACTAAAGCCGAGTTTAGCACAGCAACAAGATAAGGCAGAATATTTAAGTTTGACTGCCAGTTTATGTCAAAACCTGCTGGAACCAAGAGAAACACCGCTTCTTGTATGGATGCAAGTCTGGACTATTTATCCACCTCCACCATTACTCTCCCCTTTATTTCTTCTCTCCTAGGGAGCGACAGTATCCATGTAGGAGCACCGTGACACACACATGAAACTATTGGGGCCCCACACACCACTCACCATTCTGCACTCCTAAAATCCTGGGACACGATCAGCCCTGGGGGCAGCATGTTGCATAACTGCAGCAAAAACTAGAAGCTCCTCTTGGCATTCTAGCACTTGAATATACTACATAGTGGAGAGTTTTCCTATCAGGCTGCTCAGCCATGATGACATATCATAAACGGGATTGCTTCATTACTATCTATTATAGAGCAGCTCAGTGTGTAGTGGGGCCCTTCTCCCTCACCTCCCTAGGCAGCTCCACAAGTGGAGGCAACAAGTCCTCCTTACATTCTAGGACATATTGCTGGCAGCCATTTTAAATCAAACCAGGAGAACCCAACTGTCAGCTGTATTTGATGGTGAGTAGTGCAGGTACTAAGTCTATGGTGATGTCATTTGGAGTCACTGGATAAGACAGCAATGAATGCCTCACTGAGCAATCCTGCTCTAAAACAAGCTGTTATTTATAGCTCCTATTCTTACACTGGCCCCTTCCCAACCTCCACCATACTAATACGACACAGTGCGAAGTGAGTTCCCACAATCGTCCGGACATATATGGAAAGCTGATTAAACAGATGCTATGCCTGCTCTATCAGAACAAGAGCCTGGCTGTTAGTGGCAGTCAGGCATCTTCTGTATCCATAGGCAACACTGAAATTGTGTATGCCGATATATTGACCAATTAGATGCCATGGTCAATGCTGACCGTGGCATCTAAGGGGTATGCAAAGGGAGGGGGCTACCTTCCTATCTTCATCTGTTTCCCATGATACTATCACAAAAAGCGGGTCTTAATAAATGACCCCCTAAAAGTACACATAATCTTATCATTTGTCAGTCAGCAGCACTTTATGAATGATCCTGAAACAGTCTTGTACAAAAGCCACAGAGAATAAAGGACTTGAAAGGGTTGTGTCAGGGGCGTAGTTATAGCGGGTGCAGAGGTAACAGTTGCTACCGGGCCCAGGAGCCTGAGGGGGCCCAAAGACCCTTGGGCCACATAAAAAGACACTGGTATTATAGAAAGTGCATGCTGGTCAAGTTACACTGGCAGGAGGGAAGGGGTTAGGTGAAGAATTTGCTGTTTCAATTTTTTGCCTCAGGCAGCAGGAAGGCTAGGTGCTTCACTACCCCAGGCCACAAAAGCACTGAGGGAAGGGGGGCCCAAGCTGAACTCTTGCACCAGGGCCCATGAGCCTTTAGCTGGGTTGTGCCAAGTTTTTAAGTTAAATGGAACCTGTCACCATGAAAATGCAAATTTATGTGCAGGCTGCATGTTAAAGGGCATGAGGAGGTGAACAGATTGATATATGGTTCATGGGGAAAGATTCAGTATAACTTGTAATTCATTCATTTAAATTCCTGCTCATTCTGGGCTCTGAAGTCAAGGAGGCGGGCCTATCAGTGATTGACAGCCTTCCCTCTATGACTGTGTATACAGAGACAGCTGTCAATCACTGATAGGACCGCCTCCTTGACTTCAAAGCCCAGAATAAGCAGGAATATAAAATGTATAAATTACAAGTTATACTGAATCTTTCTCCATAAACTATATATCAATCTGCTCAGCTCCTTCTCCTCTATAACATGCTGCCTGAAGCTCAGATATCATGTTCAATGTGATGGGTTCCCTTTAAATTCCTGTGTATAAGGGATAACTAGCTGATTGCTGGGGGTCTGATTTCTGGGACCCCCACCAACCAAGAAAACAGGGGTGTTGTTTCCTCATTTTGATGGGATGGCAGGTCATGCATGCACACTGCCACTCCTTTTATTCTATATGGGAGCACTGGAGAAAGGAAGAAATGAAGGGAGGAAGCACATTTTTTTTTTTATTATCATTTTGTGTGTTTTCTGTCTTGAGTGTTCCTTTAAATCAAATAATTTCCAAATAAATAAATGAGTTTGTTTTTATAAGTTCAATGATTTTACAACCTTTATTTAAATAAAACATATAGGGAGTAATTTACTATCAGTTTTCTGACATATATCTGTCAAGGATTGCAAGGCAAAGGTTATTTGTGCCGCTATCTGCGTTTTTTCACCACTCACACCAGGTCTAAAAAAGGGGGCATGGCGTTGGCGGGGAGGGGGGACAGGCCAGCAGGCCCATCTCAGTTAGCATTTTCTACACCTGTTTTAGGCATAAAAAATGGTCTAAATGTAAGCCAGCAAGGATGCGCCAAAATTATGTTGAGCCTGGAGCCCTTCAGATGCTTTTACCGTAACCAACGACAGACCCTCTTTGGTCATCATATTATATGACAGCTAGTTTTCAGGCTCCTGTCCCTTATGGCAAATAATCCAACGGCCATGTTTGATCTATGTGGTTTTAACTCTAATACATTTCGAAAGCAAAATACCAGTCAGTTCATAGTATGAGGAGGGATCCTGGACCTCATGGAGGGATAAACACGGGTTAAAATTGCGTTGCAATGCACAGTGATGTATAATTTGATAAAAAGTTGTCATAGATGTCATGGAGATGCAGATTTTTTCCCCCCTAACTGAACGTGTTAGAAGTCTGTAACTAGAGAGGAGCAAAGTTTAAAAAAAATTGGATTTGGTTGCTTTGCTGAATTTCACAAAGAAATTCGATTCATGACGGATTACATTGTTACAAAGCACATTTCTATGTATGTAGCGGGCGCAATGACGGTAAACGGCGATCACGCCACCCCCTCATTGAACCATTCACATACCACTTTCATCGCTGATCGTGACATCTGGGTCTACAATTTATGTCTTTCAGGGGTTAATCAGGGTAAAAATAAAATTAATAAATAAATATTCTCCTTATCCATTTGCTCTCATAGAGGCTGACATGGACATCTTGATTGAAGACACCACGCAAAATCTTGCACGATGATGCGATGATGTCATCACCACGGCATAGTGCCACTATGGTGACATCATACGTCATCCCTTGCAGTTTCTGCAATCAAGATGGACATGACCACCTCTTCAAGAACAGATGAATGAGTTGATTAAGTTTTTTTTTGTTTTTTTTTTTACCACCATTTCAGACAAAATTGATTTGTTACCATGAAGCGTGAAGAAATTTGTTTTCGTGGCAAATCCAATTTTTCCTAAAATTCAGATTAAAGTCAATTCAAAGCAAAATCAATCAAAGACTTTGATTCGCTCAATACTAGCCGTGACAAATTTTATTCCATTAGGTGAACAATTTGTGTGGTTCATTCTGATAAAGAACCATAAGAATCTTATCTTTTGCTGTAATTTGTGGATCGTGGACCCATTCAAGACAATGAGTTCACATCCCCAGCACGGAGTTCACATTGCCGGGGTCCATGTATTGCGGACGCGCTGTTTGTGTGAATGGTCCTGTTAATGATTCCTAAATAAGAGAGTCCGGCAAACCAAGGCCACTGGACTGTTTAGATTGAGCCAGTAGCTTATATGGGGGTCTGGGGAAATGCAAGTGTCACAAGAATTTGGAAAAAAAATCAGTAAGGTGATTTGCCCTCTTAAGGCCTCTTTCACACTTGCGTTGTCCGGATCCGGCGTGTACTCCATTTGCCGGAATTACACGCCGGATCCGGAAAAACGCAAGTGTACTGAAAGCATTTGAAGACGGATCCTTCTTCAAAATGCTTTCAGTGTTACTATGGCACCCAGGACGCTATTAAAGTCCTGGTTGCCATAGTAGTAGTGGGGAGCGGGGGAGCGGTATACTTACAGTCCGTGCGGCTCCCGGGACGCTCCAGAATGACGTCAGAGCGCCCCATGCGCATGGATGACGTGCCATGCGATCACGTCATCCATGCGCTTGGGGCGCCCTGACGTCACTCTGGAGCGCCCCGGGAGCCGCACGGATGGTAAGTATGCTGCTCCCCGCTCCCCACTACACTTTACCATGGCTGCCAGGACTTTAGCGTCCCGGCAGCCATGGTAACCATTGAGAAAAAGCTAAACGTCGCATCCGGCAATGCGCCGAAACAACGTTTAGCTTAAGGCCGGATCCGGATCAATGCCTTTCAATGGGCATTCATTCCGGATCCGGCCTTGCGGCAAGTGTTCTGGATTTTTGGCCGGAGCAAAAAGCGCAGCATGCTGCGCTATTTGCTGCGGCCAAAAAACGTTCCGTTCCGGAACGGAAGACATCCTGATGCATCCTGAAGGACGGACTGTCCTTTCAGAATGCATTAGGATAATCCTGATCAGTATTCTTCCGGCGGCATAGAGCCCCGACGACGGAACTCTATGCCGGAAGACTATATCGCAGGTGTGAAAGAGCCCTAAGGACTGAGACACTTTTTCTTTTTCCTCCCTGTCTTCCAGGAGCCACAACTTTTTTAACATTGTTATTCACATAGTCATAAGAGGGCTTATTTTTTGCTGAACAAGTTGTATTTTTTAATGACATCATTTATTTTCCCATATCTTGTACTGGAAAATAGGAAGAAAAATCTTTGTGGGTGGAAATTGAAAAAATAAAAAAAGCCACAATTCCACCTTGGTTCTTTGGATTTTGTTTTCACAACATGCTAAAAATGGCTTGCAAGCCTTATTCTGTGGGTCATAAATATTATGATGATGCCAAATAATAAATATATAAACTCCAGCAATTGAGCTGCAAGAAAAGGATTATTTAATTTCGTATTGCGGCTGTGTACAGTGTGACGTTACGGCCACACATTGGCCTTCATCAGACTTATGCCTCTTGTTTAAATGAATGTCCAGGATGCGGGCGTCAGGGTAAGAGTGCATTAGCACTGACTGGAAAGCGCCTTCCAGTCAGTGCTAATGCACTTTTACCCTGGTGCCCGCATCCTGGACATCCATTTAAACAAGCGGCATAAGTCTGATGAAGGCCAATGTGTGGCCGTAACGTCACACTGTACACAGTACACAGCCACAATACTAATTAAAAAATCGTTTTCTTGCAACTCAATTGCTGGAGTTTCTATATTTATTATAAGACGGGATGGGAACCCGACTTCCAGTGGCAAACGGACAGCAGAGTGCCATGAAATTTTGCTTAGATACCACATTTATGTATTTTTTTTTATTTTATATTAAAGTTTGCTATTTGTTTGCATTTCATATTATGACCGCATAACTTTTTTTTTATATACTTTTGTCTATGTAGCTGTATGAGTTTTGTTTCAGGGAAAGATGCTGTTTTGGTTTCATTTTGAGGCGAATATGACTTTTTGATCAATTTGTATTCATATTCCTTTACCTTCCATTACGGTATTCACTGCGAAGGATAAGTATTCTTACAGTTTGCTAGTTCAGATACAGCAACACCTATATTTTCATTTTATTATTGTTTATTTTTATATGTAAAATTGAGAAACAAACAGAAACAGAAATGAAATTAAGTTTAATATAAACAGATATAAAAGTAAGTTCAAATGATCAGAAACTACATCGTCACACTTTGTAAGTCCCATCCTGACTCCAGCCCACAAGGCCGTTTTGTTTCTGACTGTCTATTTGTGTACATAAGCTGGCTTATAACTCCTAATTCTGGGATGCACAACCTTTTTATGTCTAAGGACAGCATAGTCAGATTGAACCATTCCCAAGAAAGGAAAAAAAATAAAATAAAAAGGTATTACCATCTAAGATCTAAATATCTTAGCTTCTGCTTCCAGGACTCCCATGTGTTGGGAGAGTGGGGTTCGCTTCACCTTAGCTCATGTCTCTCTCTATTATACGGTATGTAAATCGCTGGAACAGTCGAATGCTCCGCTACTCCCATAAAATACAATAAGATAGGTATACATGTGTTTGACCACCTTTCCATTTATTCTACTCCTTACTGGAATACCAAATCTGCCAATTTATATGTGTCCCAGATGTGGCCACACTGTACACTATTAGTACTTACCTGCCCCGGCTCCTGCATCATGTGCCATTCTTCTTAATTCTGGCATGGAAAACAAAAAAAAAGCATGTTTGTGACCAGGCGGTTGGGGCCACATAGAATGTCCCCCTCCTTGCCACAAGTTGTGGACCGCTGTGACCCTGGCCTTTATTTGGATCTTGATTTGGAACAGTTTCTTCATACCATAGTCTTTCTGTTTCCAGCCAGCGATATACTTTTTTATTTTTGGGTTTTTTTTATTTTGAGAAATGCAAGTATTTTTCAGGTTGATTATTTCAGGAAAAGCATTGTCATTAAAATGAATTAATAAGAACATTTCTTTAATGGCTTTGCAATTAAATGGCTTTACAAATAAATAAAATAAATTAATCATGAACTGATTAATTCTGTTATCATCTTTAAACCAGACTTATAGCCATTTCTCAAAACAAAATTCAAAATTTGCTGCATATTACAATGTTAGGGTCTCAAGAGGTTTTGTAAGCAATATAGTACCAAAGCAAATGATTATTTGTATTCAATAAAATATGTTTTTTTGTTAGCATCTTTTGTGTTCACATTAGGTAGAAACAATTGTTTGAGGCACGGGGCTATTAAGGAAGTACAGTCCATCGTTAATTGGGATTATACTGGAATGTATTCCCACATGTCCTGTGTTATAGACCTGAAAGGGCCTTAAAGGAAACCTGTCACCAAAAAATGCAGTTAAGGCCTCATGCACATGACAGTATTTTGTCACGGTCCGCAAAACGGGGTTCCGTTGTTCCGTGATCCGTGTTCGTTTTTGCTTCCGTTGTGCTTCCGTGTGTCTCCATGTCCGTTTTTTTGCGGACCATCTGCAATCAAGGAATGGTGAAAAATAATGAAATTTTACTAACTCCACCCTGGATACTGGTATAAATCAAGGGCACCTGAGTATGCATTTGTGGCCATTTTCTGTAGTCTTTCCAGAGTACAGAGGTTATTTTGGCTGCTTCTCTTTGCTGTATCACCATGTCTGATTCAGAGGAAGAGGTCGTGCTGCATTGGCTGGTTTCTTGGCGTTGGGGTCCGCGCCCTCCTTTGTTGGATGAGGAACCGTGTAGAAGGCGACGATTTTGGGTCCATCCGATAGTTTCCCAACGTTACCGGAAAGGACACTTCCATACCCTCTACAAAGATCTGCGGCTGCATCCTGAGAAGTTCTATGCCTTCTGTCGGATGTCAGTGGGTACCTTTGATCGCTTGCTGTCGTCTCTACGTACTGTCCTTACCTTTATGGACACCAATATGAGGCGCAGCATTTCTCCTGAAGAAAGGCTCATTGTCACGTTGAGGTAAGCATTCATTTTCATTTTCAGCAGTAATGTGCACTGCTTGTGTCAGGAGGAACATGTGCTAGAAAATGGCTTCTGTTAGACATGTGCTACTGTTTGCTGAAGTAACCTTTCTTTGCCCTTTTTGTGTTGGTCGAATGTTTTTGTAAAGAATTTTTAAATAATCGGTTAATTCCTGTCACCTAAGATCTCAATTTGGTTTTTGTAAAACTGTTTTATTAAGCAGGTTTCAAACTACTGTTTAGCTAACGTCCTCCAGACACTACAATAATCCTCTGCACTCGCCAGTTCAGAGTGAAAAATTGAGATTTATTCAGTCAGTCAGCCAGGTTGCAGCAGGCTGTAACCTGCCTTTTTGTGTTTTAAAAAAAAAATATTATTTTCAAAGTACTAGTGAGTGCTGGGGATTATTGTAGTGTCTTTAGGAATTCGGACTCTCAATCAGGATCCCTTTCTGCATTAACCACCCGGCTTGAAGCCTTAATCCCGGACAGTTCCCTATTTGTGGGGATTATGGTGCATGAAAACCCTTTTTTTTTTCCAGCAAACATCCTCCTCATGCATAATGTGCTCATAATTCAGTAGTTGCTCTTAACTTTCTGCTTTTCTATGGGACTAAACTCAGCTGTTGTCACTTAGTTGTGGTAGTACTGCCCACACCACAATGGCTAGTAGTGTTGTCCTATGAGCCCGATAAAGTTTGGCTTTTTTTCGTGCTTATCAAACAATGGACATAGGTCAGTCATGGCGTGCCGTTTTCAGACTGTGCGCCCAAACTTGGAACCAAACTCATTTCATTTTTGGATTAATGTAAATAAGTCTATTTCAGCTGAATACCATAGTCTAACATTGTTTATCTGCCATGTTTTGGAAACATTTAACTGTCAGAGACATTATACATTCAGTGCTGCCTGTCCATTTCATAGTGCGCCCTGTGTTAGCTAATGTTTTCTAAAATATAAGTTATATTTGTAGACATTTTACTTTTTCTACGGTGCGTGTGCCCACAGACAGGGCCCTGAGTGCCACCTTTGCCATCCTTGTCATATCTTTGCCACCGCTGACATAGTGTGTTTGAAAGTATTGGTTCAGTACAAAATTATGCGTGTTACTTGTTTAGATTGTCAGTTTGATTGGTTGCTGATTGTTTTTTCTTTACCATTTTCCACAGCTTTCTTGCAACTGGGAACTCTTTTGCATCCCTGCATTTTGAGTTTCTATTAGGAATCTCGACGATTTCTCGGATTGTACGTCACACCTGCCAAGTCATCTGGCTGCAACTCCGAGAGACGGTGATGCCGCTGCCCAAGGTGGACGATTGGCTTCGGATCGCTGAGGGCTTCCAAATTTCTTTGCAGTTTCCAAACTGCATCGCGGCAATGGATGGCAAGCACATCCGTGTGAAGAAGCCGCCACACTCAGGGAGCCGTTTCTTCAATTATAAACAATATTTTTCGGTAGTGCTGATGGCTGTTGCTGACAGTAACTACCGGTTTATAATGGTTGATATCGGGGCCTATGGAAGCACTGCTGATGCTCACATCTTTAGTGCTTCTAGAATGGGTGAGCGCTTCGTGCCAACGAACTTGCCCTGCCCGAGGCCAGAAGACTGCCCGGATCTGCAGGTCCGCCGGCTCCATTTGTCATCGTGGCGGACGAAGGGTTTGCATTAACTCCCCATGTTATGCGGCCCTTTCCAAAGCGGGGTTTGGATGTCAGGAGGCGTATATTCAACTACTGGTTGACTCGTGCCCGTCGGTATGTTGAGTGCGCTTTCGGGATACTCTCTAGCAAGTGGAGGGTGTTTTTGTCATCCATACAGATGAAGCTGGAGAATGCTACCCTGGTGATTCAAGCTTGTGTTGTTCTACACAACTTCACCAGGATTCACGAGGGTTCCTCTTCTGTTGACATGGATGATCTTCCGTCGTCTTCAGAATTGGGTTTGGAAAGGACCCTGCATAGACGACCTGGATCTGCAGGGATTGCAGTTCTGGAACTCTATGCAGACTACTTTTACAGCCCAGAGGGCTCCTTGCCCTGGCAGAGGGACGTGATTCGTGGCAGTTTTTGAAATCTTCTGGCCTCTTTACTTGTTTATTATTTTCTAGATAGTTTTTTGAAATTTACTGTTGTAGTTGAGAGTAGGGACTCGCAAGACACTGAGGACCCTTGACGTGGGCTGAGGTTTGCGGATTCCAAATTTAAAAATCCATATTTTTAATATTTATTTGACAAATGTGGGTATACTTTTATCAACATCTGGTAGGATTTTTAAATATGTATCCAAAAACCTATGTATCCAAAAAGTTTTTTTATTTGCTACTTATGGTGCCTAATAAAGTGTATTTATTTGGTAATTTTATTGTTTACATGTGTTTCCACAAGTTGTTGAAGTTTTTAAATGTGTTGTTCAATAAAAATCACAACAGCCGTTTTTCTTGAAACCAATAAATTATCTTTACATAAATAACTTTGTCTGGAAGAGTATTCCAATTCCTTTTAAAAGGTATAAGATTAACTGTATAACAAAACCAATACAAATTATAAATCAAACAAGTCTCTTGTGAAAGAGCCAGGGACAAAACTAGATCCTGGCCGTACCTGTTGCGCTTGTGGTGCACCTGTTGAAAACATGCCCAAAGGCATGGACTGGGCAAGGGGAGGGTTACGCTCCTGTGAACCCTGTAAAGAAGGTCCGGAAGAGGGTGGACCATGGCTTGCATGTGCAGCCTGTGCAAACATGGTAGGCTGATGACTTGAAGCCATCGTATATTTGTTTAGCATCTGGTTCAGATCATACAGTATGTCTCCCTGGTATGGGAGTGTGTACATTTTCAAAACCAGTGCCAAGGCTGCTACACAATGGTGATGGTTTGGTGTGGGAACATGCCTCATAAGTGGTGCAAGGCCCCTTAACATAGATTCCTCTTGGCCATCAGTCCGCCTCTGAGCAAGGAACTCGATTACTCGGGCATCGATCATTTCACAATTAACTTGCTCAGAGGCAGGCTGACGAATATTCCTCCGTCTCCTGGGCTGCTGCTGTGAAGTTTGGGGCATTTCCGGTTCCCCACCACTTGGGGCCATGGCTGGCTCTGTAGGCTCCACCGCTGCAGTTTCTGGAGGGCTGGTTTCTGGCGAAAATACTGGTGGCGTTTCGGATCCACCCAATTCCGAATCTTCACTGTCCTCTAGATTGTCCACAGTTCTGTAGATATATTATTTTTTAATATTTAATTTTTTTATAAATAATAAAAAATATACGATATTAAGAAAAACCCACATACAAAATACTTTGGAAAATATTCAAAATATACATGCCTACTGCATATAGGGTCATGATACATATATTCAGAAAGGTGACTGAATCGAAAATGATAAAAACTTCTCCCAAAGGAATTATGAAAATAAAGAACCAATGATGAACTTTTCAGCAAAACTGTGTGTCCAAAGTTTTAAACTTTGGAATATTAATATGGTGGTGCTGTTTGTTAGCCTTTTTAGAAACTTGTATGTTAGGAGCAAACCAACTGCAGATATTCTGTCCTTCTATATCTGGCTGACTCAAACAATACTGCTCCATTTTGCCCACCAATGTAACTCCAAGCATGCCCTAGTAGCTAAAACAAATCCAGACATGCTTGGAGTTTGAGTTTATCACGCTTGAATTTTGCCATAAGAACATCTATAGAGCATCTTCAATTGCACTAAATTAAATGGAAAACTGGTTTGCCAACATTTGATTTAAAACAATCAGAAAATTGCTGTAATTTGGGAGCATTATCTGGTTAGTCTGTGTTCCATAGCTCAAACGTCCAACTATTGATGGTGGACAGAGCCCGGCGTGGTCTTGCTGGTGAAACACATATTATCCAGTCTACGTCAACCACCATGCAGTAATCCCCGCCTCTACCATGTAAGTGAATGGGAGGGTGGCGCACATGCACGACCCATGCCCTCATTCATTTATATGGGTGAGACGCTTTTGGGTGAACATGTACCCAGCTTTTTTGGCCATCGACATAGGAAAACAAAGAGGCATGTTGCCCAAGAGCAATGGCCACGTTTGAAATATAGGTGCAACTTCCAGCAGATAGATGTTGTCCAGCAAATTCAATGGCTGCATATACCATCTATATGGACACATTTGATTCAATGACTAAAAACATTTGAGAAAGTTCAGCCTTTCCACTTTCTACAAAGTGGATGCATCACTCTTAAATTTCTGTCCAAAAAGGGGTTTCAACCAAGGTGAGGGGTAGTTTTGTCACTAAAAATTTGCGCTAACATTGGGAGTTCATGGCATCCTGTCTGAAAGCACCACCAACTAGTCTGATATACTACAGCAACCTCATATCTACCATAACACACTTTGATTAAAGGTTTACAAAATATATTCACATTTTGTGCATTGACATATATACCGTTCAATACATAGATTTGTAATTAAAGTATACTTACGGCCTCAACTCCATCACTGGCCGAAGAAAACTTAGTTGCTCCGTGTACATGTAGGGTCTTTTTCTAGAGGAGCCTTCTCCACTGCGACCCTTGTCGTTCAGCTCTCTGCGGAACTGGTCCCTGCAGCTGTTCCATCGCACTTTGATGTTTTTTACTGAGAAAACAGGCAACCAGAGTTATACAACATTAGCTTCCATTAAATATGTTTTCATTGTTAAACTAAACAAATTTCAATATAAATTATTATTTTTCAAAACTAATAATCAAAAAAGGGTCCGGACATAGTGCAGTCAGCCAGTGTAGTGAGTGCAACAATGCTTGTAAATTACTTGTCGGACTAAAGTATTTTAAAATTGGCTTCAAAATACACTACTTTAGAATATTGGATGTAGGCAGTGTTGAAATGATCTATTACAACAGGGCAGATGTGTCCAAAACTTTGATATAAACAAAAGCACAGTACACATTTCTAATATGGGCAGTAGGTAAGGTCTGAACAGGCTTTAAAACATGCTGTGGTGTTGAATAAAGTTCATTGAAATAGAAGGAAACATAGCCACAGTGGCGTTTCGAAAAATGACTGGCCACAATCACAAAGGATAATTGAAGGCACCCCGTACCGCATTCCTTTTTTTAAAAATCCTTCATTTACCGCCGCCTCCGGTCCAGAGGCTATTAAAAAGCACTCTGATATTCGGCCACAGTTTCAGCATTTTTACACACACTGTGTATACTGTAACTGTATATCTCAATGTGACCCTGACAAAGTATTTTGCTCCTCAGCAGCCTCCTCAACCACCTCCAGGATGGGCCACTTCAGGGTCAGGGTCCAAAAGCAGCTGCGTCATCTGCTTCCCCTATAGCTAGGCACCTACATGTACATACCACTAGAGCAGGGATGCTCAACGTGCATCACTTCAGCTGCTACGAAATGACAACTCCCAGCAGGCCGACAGCTATAGCTAGGCATGGTGGGAGTTGCTGTTTAACAACAGCTGGAAGGCCACATGTTGAGCATCCCTACAAAACACAATTAAGGCAGGCCTACAAAGGAACAGAATTCAGAACACACATAAGTTTGTTTCTATTTCATAAGGGACTACACAAAGACTGCACCATCAAAACGACATTGCTTGCACGTACCTAGTTCTGCACGACCTCGGTGATCCGCTTTATCCCATTCCCGTGGCTTTATCCGACGTGCCACTTTCTCCCACGAAACTTCTTTCCTGACACGGTCAAGATATGCAGGTGACCGTGTGTCCCACAGCTCTGGCCTTTCATGGACCAGAGTGATAAGTTTCTCTACATTCCATTTAGGCATTGTCACTGGAACTAGAGATTTTTCAAATATCTGACAGGGCCAAAAAAAGTGTCTGGCAAATTACCTCAGAAACAAGGCTCGCCAATCTGGTAGTTTTAACTTCCTGTTTTTTTTTTGTTTTTTTTTTATTGCCAAAAGGATTTGGAGAGAGGTTACCAGGCAACAGAGCCGCAAAAAAAAACGGACGCGGATCTCGGATGACATACGGAAGGCTTTAAATGTGCATCCACGTTTTTTTCAAGGTCCCATTGACTTGAATGGATCCGCAAACCGTGGTCCTTCAAAAAAATAGGACATGTCATATTTTTTGGACGGAAGCAAAACACGGAACACGGCCACGGATGCCAAACGGTGCATTTTCCAAGATTTTAACGGATCCATTGACAGTCAATGGGTCCGCAGAAAATCACGGAAAACTGCACAACGGCCACGGATGCACACAACGGCCACGGATGCACACAACGGCCTAAATCTGCAGGCAGCATGTTAAAGAGCAGGAGGAACCGAGCAGATGGATAGTTTTGTGGGAAAAGATTCAGTAAACAAAAAAAATTAAAATTTCCATTTTATCTGCACCCTTGTGAAGAGGTATCGGTACAGGGAGGAGGTGTTGACAGCTATCCCTGTATGTACACTTATACACAAAATACTATCACTGATAACGCCTTCCTCCTGTTCCAATAGGTATTCACAAGAGATGGACAGAGCAAAAATATAAATGTATAAATTACAGGTTTGATTTAATCTTTTCCCATAAAACTATATATCAGGCTGCTCAGCTTCTCCTGCTCTATAAGGCTACCTTCACACTTGCGTTCAGAGTGGATCCGTCTGGTGTCTGTACAGACGGATCCGCTCCTATAATGCAGACGATGGGATCCGTTCAGAACGGATCCTTCTGCATTATATTTCAGAAAAAATTCTAAGTGTTAAAGTTAGTCAGACGGATCCGTCCAGACTTTACATTAAAAGTCAATGGGGGACGGATCCGTTTGAAATTGAGCCATATTGTGTCAACTTCAAACGGATCCGTCCCCATTGACTTACATTGTAAGTCTGGACGGATCCGTTTGCCTCCGCACGGCCAGGCGGACACCCGAACGCTGCAAGCAGCGTTCAGGTGTCCGCCTGCTGAGCGGAGCGGAGGCCAAACGGTGCCAGACTGAGGCATTCTGAGCGGATCCGCATCCACTCAGAATGCATTAGGGCTGGACGGATCCGTTCGGGGCCGCTTGTGAGAGCGTTCAAACGGAACTCACAAGCGGAGCCCCGAACGCAAGTGTGAAAGTAGCCTAACACAGTGTTGTCAGATTGCACTGTATTTATGAATGACAGGTTCTCTTTAATGGCTGTCAACTTATGGAGTCATTTATATGATTTTAGTTTTCTCCATAAATATAGGGAAAAATTTACAAAAAAAACTAACAATTTTGAATTTTTATAAAAACACCATTCATGCTTCACACATGTTTCTGCATGTAGTTTTAAAAACACATTATAGGCGAGGCCTGCTGCCGCTTTGTTTACTCTAGGTAATGTCTGCCTGATCACACGTCCCCATGACTTTCAATGTTCTTTTATGCGCCTAACATGGTGACCACGGGTAACAGGGAATCAGTCTTCAAGCCTGAGAAACGGCTACCACATCCAAGGAAGGCAAGTGGGGCGCAAATTACCCACTCCTGATTGTCAGAGGAGGACACAGTCTATTTAAAAATAAAATTTTATGTCACAGAAATTTTTGGGAATCACACGTTACACAGCAGATGTGGGCCTGGTCAGGTCACAGTCAGAAGAGGACACCGTCTACAGAAAAACTGTACTGGATATCACTGATATTTTAGGGATGCACACACTTTAAACAGGAGATGTGGTGCAGATAATTGAACTGTCCACAGGGGACACCGTCTACGGAAAAAGAGCACTGGATATCACTGATATTTTAGGGATGCGCACACTTTAAACAGGAGATGTGGCGCGGACAATTTAACTGTCCACAGGGAAAAACACCTATGGAAAAAGTGCACTGTATGTCACTGATATTTTAGGGATGTGCACACTTTACACAGGAGATGTGGCAGTGATTATTTAACTGTCCGCAGCGGACACCATCTACAGAAAAAGTGCACTGGATGTCACTGATATTTTAGGGATGCTTATTTTTCTGCTGTCACACACAATAGTCCTTAAAAGGACTTTTGGTTCTCTGAAAAGTTTTTTGTATAAAAATCTTCCTATTATACTCCCTACACTGTCTGTCCCTTCCTATGCACAGCTCTCCCTAACACTGAGCAATTTAGCGCAGGTTATGCTACAAACATATATTGCTGCTGTCACACACAATAGTCCTTACAAGGACTTTTGGGTCTCTGAAACGTTTTTGTACAGAAATAATATTAAATTACACTCCCTATACTGTCTGTCCCTTCCTATGATCAGCTCTCCCTGACTTCGAATGAGCCAAACATGCGTCATCGGGTGCTATATAGCACCCGATGATGCGTTCCGGCCAGCCAATCACTGTGATGCCAGTAACTAACATGACTACGGCATTACAGTGAGGGTTTCTAAACTGTTCTTTGGCAGAAAATAGATGGATAAGCAGGTTTATGAAAGTGACCACAAGGATTAAGCCAACTCTGAAATACTCAGTCCCACCCTGGGACCTAACAATAGTTCTCAATGGTTGGAACCCTTTGAACCTATGCAAAATAGCTGTTTAAGACATCTATCCCCAAAAAACTGTCTTCCTAGTGGCGATAACCTCGGCCGATAGGTTAGGTGAAATTCAAGCTTTAACCACCCCAGAACCTTACCTTAAAATTTTAAATGATAAGCTCATCCTCAGGCTAGATACAACCTTCTTACCAAAGGTGGTTTCTGCGTTCCATCTAAATCAGGAAATTATATTGCCTACCTTTTGTGTGGATCCAAAAAATGACAGGGAAAAAAACTTCCACTTGATAGATATCAGGCATTCTCTTCTGATCTATTTAGAAGCTACCAGTGGATTTAGGCAAGACGCTAATCTGTTCATACAATTTGCCAGCCGAAACAAGGACAAGAAAACTTCTAAAACAAAGTTGGCCAGATGGATAAAATCGGCAATTAGGGATTTTCCTACCAGTTGCAGGGAATAGCCTGTCCTCAAGATATCAGAGCCCATTCCACCAGAGCAGTTGCAGCTTCGTGGGCAGAACATGCAGAAGCCTCTATCAACCAGATTTTCAAGGCGGCTGCATGGTCAAATTCTAATACCTTTTGCAAAGACTAGAGATTAGATATAGCGGGAAACCATGACCAGAGGTTTGAACAGAAATTTCTCCAAGCCGTGGTCCCTAAGTCTGTATATTAATCTGGTATTACTCTATGTGGGGCTGTCATGGAGGACATTCTGGAAAGTAAGAATTAGTCTTACTATTAATTGTATTTCTAGGAGTCCGACATGACAGCACCCGGAGTTCCCTCCCTTAATTTCCCTTTAAGGTTATTATTTCCCTATTATTTTGTTTAAAGGGGTTTCAGTAGATATCAATTATTGGGTGATAATAAAAATTAAAAAAAAACACTGGTGTGTGTGGTGTGGGTGAGTGGGGGATTTTAATCTCTCTCTGTTTCCTGTCCCAATAGTGGGCGGTGAGATATCCTCCATGTGGTGCTGTCATGTCGGACTCCTGGAAAAACAATTACCGGTAAGACAAATTCTTACTTTTCGTTCAGTTTTCCTTTTCTCTTAATGCATTAGAATTGCATCATAATGTCAAAGTAATAGGGGCATGGGGGTGTAAATGCATTTACAGTATAATAGTCCAATGGCAAACAAGAATAAAGGCAAGAAACACTTACAGTTCCATTTTTAAAATGAACCATGTAAATGGAAAATGGATTATAGGTTTTGTGAAAATCTCCCTAAAAGTGCATATTAGCATTGGATGTTGACGACTGATGTTTTTATGCCACATATTATAATATCTAGAGGAAGCAGATGTTGTTCCGTTTTATTCATGATATGTAAATACATGTCAATCATGTCACATGCAGAGATCTACCATCTCATCCTACTATATCGATATGAATGTTTCCAACATCCCAATATATTTATTAAATTCTAGTATATTCCTGTTATTGCCTTTAATCGCAGAAGTTTCTCCTTTAGGGTCACATGGGTAACATCTATTTAGTGAAATCCAAACAGTGCTCTACTCAGTCTTTTGTTCATTTGTATTATAATAATAATAATAATAATAATAATAATAATAATAAGGGACAAACTGGCAATACAATCCACTCAGAAGTTTCCCGGTGGGCCGATAGCCCTTTACCATGAAGAGACCAGCGGTGCCCAGCCTGTTCACATTTTCTTTGGCGGCCTTGTACCAGTACACATGGCAGGGCTACTGCACTGACTCTTTGTACTGTGTGATTAAGAGAGCATCCGCCTGTGCGATGTGTAGACTGTAGTACATATTACAACCCTGCTGGCCCTGCTGCCCTCTCATTATGATAATGAGAGGGCAGCATGAAAGACAGCTTGTATTACTGTTTAGATATCATGCAGTTCGATGCTTTCATTATCATACAATGGAAACCAAAAAAGGGGCTCAGTCACATAACAACCGCAGGAGCACATTGCTGGGGCAGGGAAATAACATGAAAGACAGACATGCAATGTGACAATGCACTGCAATATATAGTACAAAAATTGCATGGAAATAACAAGTGCTACACTATAAGTGCGAGATACTTGGCAAATTATTTTGTACAAAATTATTTGAGCCCGTCTGCCAAGCGTCAAGGCGTTCTCTGTTAGACGGGTTCCTACGCTAAATTCTACCTGTTAGGTGCCATAACGGCTACCATACACTTCAGGGAGTGTAGGTTCCACGTACCTGCATTGTAACCTACCTGTTGGGTGCCATGACGGCTACCATCCACTTCAGGGAATGCAGGCTACACAGCAGGCCCACTCCACAACACCACCGGCGCCTAAAAGCCACCAAGGACCGCAGTGAGAGTCCTGGTGCTGTGGCTTCAGTGAATGAAGTGGAGCAGGCCTGACTATGCACTGACACTAATTAAAATCAGCCAATGGGGCAGACAGGGTGGTCAGAAATGTGAGACTGAGGAGGCAGCCACACCTCAATTACAAACTACAAGGGAAACCAAAAAAGGGGCTCAGTCACATAACAACCGCAGGAGCACATTGCTGGGGCAGGGAAATAACATGAAAGACAGACATGCAATGTGACAATGCACTGCAATATATAGTACAAAAATTGCATGGAAATAACAAGTGCTACACTATAAGTGCGAGATACTTGGCAAATTATTTTGTACAAAATTATTTGAGCCCGTCTGCCAAGCGTCAAGACGTTCTCTGTTAGACGGGTTCCTACGCTAAATTCTACCTGTTAGGTGCCATAACGGCTACCATACACTTCAGGGAGTGTAGGTTCCACGTACCTGCATTGTAACCTACCTGTTGGGTGCCATGACGGCTACCATCCACATCAGGGAATGCAGGCTGCACAGCAGGCCCACTCCACAACACCACCGGCGCCTAAAAGCCACCAAGGACCGCAGTGATCATACAATACAGTATCATACAATACAAAGTGTCAGAGCAGTAGGGCAGGCAATCGTGTGTGGGCCAATCGCCTTTATTATGCTGTCACCCACAGGCATCCTCAGTTTAAACTTTGTGACATGATAATGGCATAGCAGCAGTAAAACTACTATGTGTACTTCAATGGGAGCCAAAATGTGTCCTACTTATGATCAATGTGCTGGCAGTACAGCCTGCCGTCAGATCCTTTGACACCTGGTGACTAGACACAAGTCAGTCACACAAGACTTTATTAAAAGTCTGCTCTCTGGATTCCTCTGAGACTGCTTGTACATAAACCTCATCTATCCAGCATTAACATGCCTCTGCCAGATGCCTTCATAACTCCTCCTCATGCATGCTAGTGCCCAGGCCAGCCCAGTGTCTCTCATCATCCGATCAAAGGAGCTCAGTCAGGCTACCTGGTTAACTGGTGGTGTTGTCAATGTAGTAGTGTGATGCAGGGCAGAGAGGGGAATGGCTGATATGACTGGGTGGTGTTGGCCATCTTAGGACGCAGGCCACTTGGGGAGATTGCTTGGTGGCATAACTGAGGGGATATAGCTGGGGGGGAATTAATGAGGGGACAGTTTTGGGGGGCATTATTGGGGGGGAATTAATGAGGGGACAGTTTTGGGGGGCATTATTTGGGGGGCATTACTGAGGAGACATTAGTGAGGGGACATTCATGGGGGGACATTACTAAAGAGACTGCTGGGAGACATTACTGTGGGGACGTTTCTGGGTGGCATTACTGAGGGGATATTGTTGGGCAGGGGCATAGCAATAGAGGAAGCAGAGGTAGTGGCTGCTTTGGGGCCCAAACTCAGAAGAGGCCCACACAGGAGGAGAACTAAAAGATTTTATTGTCAGGGCCCCCTCAGCACTATTATAAAATGTTATTATATACAGTGACACTGCAGGAAATGGACAAAGAGGCTGCCGGGCCTCGTCTGAGAGAACAATCTTGACTAGCCACAGGAGTGGGGAGAAGGTTGTGAAGAAGTAGCCGGGGAAGGCAGGGCATTAAAAAATTTGCTGTGGGGCCCAGTCATTTCTAGCTATGCGACTGTTGTTGGGGGGGCATTACTAAGGGGGCATTACTAAGGGGACATTAATAGGGTCACTGTGGGAGACATTGCTAGGGCACTATGGGGTCATTGCTGGGGACATTACTTGGAGATATTACTGGGGTCATCACTTTGAGGACATTACTGGGGTCACTGTAGGAACACTACTGAGGCACTGTGGGGGACATTACTGAAGGCAGTGTGGGACATTGCTTGAGGCACTGCGAAGGGCTTAACGGGAAGCACTGTGGAAACATTACTGGAGTTACTGTTAGTGGGCCCACTGTAGGGGACATTACTAGGGACAATGTGGGGGCATTATTGCAGCACTATAGGGACATTGTTATTATTGGGGTCAAAATAAGGGGCATTATTATTGCTGGAGACACCATATGGAGCATTTTTATTATTTGGGAACTTTTACGGGACATTATTATTACTGGGGGCACTATAGGTGCCTTATTATTACTGGAGACACTATATGGGCATTATTAATACTGGGTGCACTATATAGGTGTTTTAAGGGACATTAGTACTATTGGAGTGCTATTTTCTCAGCGGTATATACATTTAGGGGCATTGTAGAGCACCAGACTGAGCATTTTGCATTGAAAAGGTGGAGAGGCTGATAGAAAAGTGAGAAATATAAGATGTGTATGTAGGTACTGCGCGACTTGTACTCCCTATTGCTTTCTCGATCAGACTGGCACCATGAAGATACGTAATGGTTATAGCAGGGACTTACAGTTTGGTTGTGATGTCTCAATCCCAGATGCTCCTCTGTGGGTGCTGTTCTCCTGCGTCTTTCCAACTTTCTTCTTTTCTTTTTTTTCTTTATTTGTTTTTGGTGCCGTGCGGGATGAGGGAGAAGGTTTGGGGAGCTGGGCCCTAATAGTAACAACTATTTTTTATTTAAAATGAGAATATTACCTGAGCTTGCCCCGGCCGGTGACACCGCTCGTGATTTAAAAGAAGCCGCTTGTTCGCGCTCGCACGGAGCGCTGCGTGACGTCACGACAGTGGCTACGGTGGACCAGGAGGACCAAAGTTCTCTCCAACGCGTTTCGATTAGTTCGCTAATCTTCGTCAGGGATGCGTCCTCTGTCTCCTGATGCTACTTTTGAAGGTATGTAACTCCTCCCTTCCCTGATTCCTACATCCCCGGCTTGTTTGATTGGTATCTTAGTTAAAGGCAAATAATTCTATCTCTGAATTGAGACCCGAGGGTACCAGAGTGTTTAAGTTAAAAATCCAGCGGCTTTCTGATCTTGACATTTTCTTGATAAAATCTCCTCCTCTTTTATCTTTTTTAACTATTTCAATACCCCGGAAAGTGGTGCCGCTATATTTTCCTCCGTGTTTGTCCTTATAGTGTCTGGAAAGTGGGTGACCCTCGTATTTCCTTCCTATGTTATAAATGTGTTCCCCTATTCTTTTACTTATAGTTCTCTTGGTGCGTCCTATGTATATTTTTTTGCACGGACATGTTATGGCATATATTGCACCCTGACTGCTGCAGGTTATATGGTCTTTTATTTTATATGTTTCTGTGTCCCCTGTCCATTCATTTTTTATTTCTATGCTAGTGTGCTGTTTTTTGTTTGTCTTTAGTTTTTTGCAGACACTACAATAGCCGCATGGGACAAAGCCTCCCTGGGATTTTGTTCCAAGAATGGTTTTTTGTTTCTCATTCTGTTTACTCAAGCATTTGTTTGTGGGGGCTATTATACTGCCCACATTTTTAGCCTTTCTGTATATGAATTTAGGATTTTTTGGGATTTGGTCCCCGATTATTTTGTCTTCCTTCAAGGTTTCCCAATGTTTTTTGATGATCCTTCTCAGTATTCCTGCTTGGCTATTGTATTGTGTGATAATTGGTGGCATTTCAAAAGTTTCTGTTTTTGTGTTTTCTTCTGTTTTTTTCTTTTTTTTGGTTAACTCCTGTCTGTCTAATTTTCCTACTGCTTCTTTCTGAATTTGTAACTTATCCATGTTGTAGCCTTTCTCTTCAAATTTTTTTATCATTTTGTCTGCCTCGGTTTGGTATTCACTTTCCTTTGTACAGTTACGTTTTAGTCTCATTAATTGTCCCTTAGGAATATTATCCAACCACTGTGGGAGGTGGCAGCTTTCATGGGATATGAAGCCGTTGACGTCTGTGGGTTTGTTGTATGTCCTGGTTTCAATTTTGCCATCCTCTATGTAGATGGTTAGGTCCAAGAAATTTATTTCATTCTGACTGAATATAGGTGTGAATTCTAGATGGTAATCATTATTGTTAATTTCTTCGAAAAATGTATTGAGGGCTTCTTTTTCTCCTGCCCAAATGAATATGATATCGTCTATGAAACGTTTCCATAGGACGAGATTCGACCGGAGCTCGCCGTGGGGATAGATGACTTGATGTTCCCACTGTCCAACATATATGTTAGCGAACCCCGGTGCGAATCTCGTCCCCATCGCGGTCCCCCATTGCTGTATGTAGAACTTGTCCTCAAATATGAAGTAGTTTCTTTTTAGAATGAACATAATGCATGCACCAAAATCACATGGAACATAATAGCCAGGATTCCTTCCAAACACTGGACGAAGGCAGATATAGTGAAATGGAGGAACATACATCCATCTTCACAGTACATGAAGAGGAAAATTACCAAGACGAGGGGAACACTCAAATAGAACAACCAATACCAATAACCCCAGAAGTCAGAATCAGAGGACAAAACGATGTAACAACTAGAAACGAAACAAAGACGGACAATCGCTATGATGTACTGACGAATTATGAAACAGATGAAGAAGAAATAACTCCCTCTCGTCAACAGAAGAAAACACAAGAAAAGGAAGAAGAAAAAGAAGAAGAAAAAGACAGACAAGACCTATTAGAAAACCATTATCAAAAAAATCAAAAAAACAAGAAAGAACCCAATATTGATGGAAATAATGTGAAGGTTACTACAAGTAACCACGATACCAGGAGAAAAGAATCAAGAACCACAAACCCAACAATGATAACAAGAAACACACACAGAGATAAATCTCAAGAGCAGGAAAGAGGACGTAATGAACAGAGAGAAAAAAGAACAACTATATAAAAAAAACTGTGAAACAGGATTTTTTTCTGAGAAGAAAAAGCGCAAGAGGGGTAATAGAGGAGGGAAACTCACCCAAAAGAAGAAATTAAAACAAAAGGAGATTGGAAGGGGGTCAGAACAAAAAATCTTCAACCTTAGCGCACATATACTAACAAAGGGAGAACAAAATATCCTGGAAAAAGGGTTGAAATTTGCACCAAGTACGTCGTTCAATAAATTTGAAGCCTTCATAGGGATACGCAAATTTATGAGAAGACTAGCGCTAAAGAAATATTTTATAAAAAAACAACAAAAAAACAACATTAATGGGACAGACAGCAACAAATCCCACCGACTTGACAGAACAGAAGTAATAGAAGACAACAATCCAGTAAAGGGATACAAACATACGGATCTAAAAGCAAAATCTAAATACCATCCCGTACAAGAATATTCACAGGCTCTAAACAGTTTTATGAATATGGTCACAAAGGACATACGAAAAATCAAAAGTCCCAAAAAACAGAAACAAAACAACAAAAAACACCTAGGAAACATATCCCATGCAGAACGGGAAGCATTAACAAAGATACAAGAAAATAACAAAATCATTCTAAGACCTGCGGATAAAGGCGGGGGTATTGTGATAATGGATAAAACAAAATACCAACAGGAAGCATATAAACTATTAGGCGACATTAAAACATACAAAATTCTAAAAAGTGACCCTACAGAAGGATTCAGAAAGGAACTAGGTGAACTAGTCCGAAAAGGGAAAACAGAAGCCATCCTCAACCCTAAAGAGGCTGAATACATAGAAACAAAACAACCTAGAATTGCCGCATTTTATTATAATCCAAAAATCCACAAAAGTACAATAGACCCCCCAGGAAGACCAATCATATCAGGAGTAGAGTGCCTAACAAGCAATCTATCCGAATACATAGACCGCTTCCTGCAACCGTGTGTAGACTTATTACCAACACACTTGAAAGACACCCAGCATATCCTCAATATCTTAAACCAGGTCAAATGGGAACCACATTACATTCTAGGCACTCTGGATGTTAAATCCCTATACACCATCATTGAAAATGAGAAAGGATGTAACGCAGCCAAAACCTGCCTACAGAATCAGGGAATTCTCCCCGAGAAACAAATAGATTTTATTGGTGCATGCATTATGTTCATTCTAAAAAGAAACTACTTCATATTTGAGGACAAGTTCTACATACAGCAATGGGGGACCGCGATGGGGACGAGATTCGCACCGGGGTTCGCTAACATATATGTTGGACAGTGGGAACATCAAGTCATCTATCCCCACGGCGAGCTCCGGTCGAATCTCGTCCTATGGAAACGTTTCATAGACGATATCATATTCATTTGGGCAGGAGAAAAAGAAGCCCTCAATACATTTTTCGAAGAAATTAACAATAATGATTACCATCTAGAATTCACACCTATATTCAGTCAGAATGAAATAAATTTCTTGGACCTAACCATCTACATAGAGGATGGCAAAATTGAAACCAGGACATACAACAAACCCACAGACGTCAACGGCTTCATATCCCATGAAAGCTGCCACCTCCCACAGTGGTTGGATAATATTCCTAAGGGACAATTAATGAGACTAAAACGTAACTGTACAAAGGAAAGTGAATACCAAACCGAGGCAGACAAAATGATAAAAAAATTTGAAGAGAAAGGCTACAACATGGATAAGTTACAAATTCAGAAAGAAGCAGTAGGAAAATTAGACAGACAGGAGTTAACCAAAAAAAAGAAAAAAACAGAAGAAAACACAAAAACAGAAACTTTTGAAATGCCACCAATTATCACACAATACAATAGCCAAGCAGGAATACTGAGAAGGATCATCAAAAAACATTGGGAAACCTTGAAGGAAGACAAAATAATCGGGGACCAAATCCCAAAAAATCCTAAATTCATATACAGAAAGGCTAAAAATGTGGGCAGTATAATAGCCCCCACAAACAAATGCTTGAGTAAACAGAATGAGAAACAAAAAACCATTCTTGGAACAAAATCCCAGGGAGGCTTTGTCCCATGCGGCTATTGTAGTGTCTGCAAAAAACTAAAGACAAACAAAAAACAGCACACTAGCATAGAAATAAAAAATGAATGGACAGGGGACACAGAAACATATAAAATAAAAGACCATATAACCTGCAGCAGTCAGGGTGCAATATATGCCATAACATGTCCGTGCAAAAAAATATACATAGGACGCACCAAGAGAACTATAAGTAAAAGAATAGGGGAACACATTTATAACATAGGAAGGAAATACGAGGGTCACCCACTTTCCAGACACTATAAGGACAAACACGGAGGAAAATATAGCGGCACCACTTTCCGGGGTATTGAAATAGTTAAAAAAGATAAAAGAGGAGGAGATTTTATCAAGAAAATGTCAAGATCAGAAAGCCGCTGGATTTTTAACTTAAACACTCTGGTACCCTCGGGTCTCAATTCAGAGATAGAATTATTTGCCTTTAACTAAGATACCAATCAAACAAGCCGGGGATGTAGGAATCAGGGAAGGGAGGAGTTACATACCTTCAAAAGTAGCATCAGGAGACAGAGGACGCATCCCTGACGAAGATTAGCGAACTAATCGAAACGCGTTGGAGAGAACTTTGGTCCTCCTGGTCCACCGTAGCCACTGTCGTGACGTCACGCAGCGCTCCGTGCGAGCGCGAACAAGCGGCTTCTTTTAAATCACGAGCGGTGTCACCGGCCGGGGCAAGCTCAGGTAATATTCTCATTTTAAATAAAAAATAGTTGTTACTATTAGGGCCCAGCTCCCCAAACCTTCTCCCTCATCCCGCACGGCACCAAAAACAAATAAAGAAAAAAAAGAAAAGAAGAAAGTTGGAAAGACGCAGGAGAACAGCACCCACAGAGGAGCATCTGGGATTGAGACATCACAACCAAACTGTAAGTCCCTGCTATAACCATTACGTATCTTCATGGTGCCAGTCTGATCGAGAAAGCAATAGGGAGTACAAGTCGCGCAGTACCTACATACACATCACTTACATCATTCACTTGATATCCAACGGTGGCGATACCGTTGCGGTACCGCTGCGTCAGCCAAACTCAGTGCAAGCGCCGGTGTACTACCATAGAGAAATATAAGATGTCTCTGCAAAGACAAGACACGGATGAAAGAATATGGCGGTCTTGGCTGAATGGAGATGAGAAAAGGTCCACATCAGAGGAGAAGTCACTGGATGTAAGAGGTAGGTAATGCTGTATTCTCCTGTATGTTTGGTACTGCTGGCAGGCAATTTGCTGTTGGTAGAGCTAGTTTTCTGCTGTGATCTTAATCTTACCTCCTCAGCTCTGTCCTCCATATCTTAATTAAGACAGTTGGAGAAGAAGGAGGAGGGCAGAACATGGCAGGAGGTGCTGGGCACTACAGAGTGGTATCATTCGGGGGTATTTTTTTGTGCTGCTGGGGCAGCATATTTTGCTGCTTTGTGGCATTTGGTTCTGCCGGGGCAGTATATTGTACTGCACTATGGCATTTGGCTCTGCTAAGGTAGTATATTGTACTGCACTGTGACATGATTTATTTATTCTGAAGATATGTTGTTGATCAGTTTGTTGATGACAGCTGGTTGGCTCTGGATACATTGCACATTTAGGGGGAAACTTCCACAAGAAAGACATATTAAAATTAAATATTTATTTTTTATTTTGTTCTGTGACTATGTACTGTGACTTTGAAAATAAAATAAAAATGTCCCCTTGTAGCAGAAATCTCAGGGAAATAAAAGTTCTCAAATGGAGAGCAAAGCAAGCCAAGTTTTCTTTTTATTTATTTTTTATTTTGCTGCACAGATAATGGTTTTTCTACAATGTAATCCTCATTAGAATAGTAGGTGGAAGATTGTCCTGTTGTCAGGACAGGAACTAACATACACAGAGTGAGTTCAAAATATTATATTCAGAAAATATAAACAATACATAACTGCACTAGCCTAAATGAACCAATTTGAAGAGCAGATATAGTATCTTAGATTTATGTTAAGATCAATGACTTGTGGCCATCTTATTCTAAAATGTACATCAGTAATACTTAAAGCAGTTCTCTGTGAATTACTTAAAATGGCCCCTAGCAACCTGTCCTAAAATGTGAACAGGACTGGTTGCGTCCGTTTTCAGAGATGCCTAGGTGGGTGAGGGGCCATAGCCACATGACACAGTATACTCTGGCACATGCATATGCAACATATTGGTGAGTTTTCCTGTCAGACTGCTTAGTCAATATGGTATATCATAGGCATCATTACCATTTATTCTAGGCAGCTCTGCAAGTGGGAGCAACCAGTCCTAAGCACATTCTAGGAAATATTTAAAACAAAATAGTGATGACACTCCCAAAGACTAGAATAGCAATTGTAATGTATTAAATACATGATTAAAAAATATACACTAAGGAGATAAAAGCAGGCTGAATGACACGAGCTACATAATACAAAGAAGTCGCAAGAGCTAAATGAAAATAGTACATAACCTAAATATAAGCTGGTGGAATACATAATTCAAAATCAATTATGGATAATACAAATTATAACATATCCAGTTCATAGTTAATATCTACCCAAATACACATGCCACTATGGGGACTAGTAAGGGGAGAAAAAACTCATCCTATGCAGTTATCAATTGTAACCTAATACATTTAGTCCCACAAATATAATGCATCAATAACCTACAGAACAACCTCACCAGGGATTATATTCAGTATACATACACATGGTAAAAGAGATCGAATAGCCCCACACGCTGAACACCATAATGTGCATTTCCCCTCTGTAGACTTGGTCAGAAGGTGTAAACATATGAAAAACCTAAGTATATGCAGTGCCTTGAAAAAGTATTTATACTCCTTGAACTTTCCAAATTTTTTCAAGTTACACCCACATACTTAAAGGGGTTCTCCAGGAATTCAAAAAAATAAAAATACTTAAAAATTATTTTATAATAAATATATTCACAAATACCTTTCATTACTTAGAATAGCTTATTTTGTCTAGGGAGCAATCATTGGGAGAAATAAAATGGCCGCTGTCCTATCAGTGCACACAAAATCTATCCTAATCACACACAGGAGGACAAGTTACTTCACCACAATAAGCCATAATGCTGCCTCATCCTTCTCTCTACTCTTCTTGTCAGGAATCATGATCCTGATTATAGTGATGAGCGGCAGGGGCAATATTCGAATTTGCAATATTTTGCTAATATTTGGTAGAATATTTGTCATATAGTCGCGAATTCGAGATTATTTTCTTGATCGCAAAAAATTGGCATTGTAATATTAGCATAATGCGCACAAAATACAGGTGTGGGTCACTATAGCTACATTTTTCAAGCTGCTAAAAGTGTCCTGAGACTGGAGGAACACATAACATTACAATAGCTTTATATGCAGATAGAGTGCTCCAATATATTTGTGATTGCCAAATCGGCACTAATGATTCAAATATTTTGGCGCAATACGTGCAACTTCACATTTTAACAGGTCTGACTACTAATTAGTGATTGGTGCACTAAGTATTTTTGTGAACTTGTGACATCACAGCACTATGTATGTATGTATGTAGCATACATACATACATACAGCACTACAGTGGATATAAAATGTTAGGTTTCTGTGCTGTAAAAAAAAAGATAAATCATTTCAGAACTTTTTCCACCTTTAATGTGAATATATACTGGAACACCTTCCCAATTAAAATATACCTTTTAATAATATTCTATTAAAATCTGGCCTTCAGCTGGACTACACACACAAGGAAGGTCGACAAACAATGTCCTATAATGGCAAAAAAATGGCTACAGTTACACCTATATATAAAGGTAAGAATACACGACTGGTGAGCAATCCTGGGGATTTTGGTTACCCCCACACAAGATACTCTAAGTGTAGGGCACAGCTAAGGACCAAGAAAAATCGTTAAGGAAACCAATATATTGTATTTCACTGATGACCTTGTTGCATAGGTTCACATGATACACATTCTGTGATTGTTCACGGTTAGCCGAAATACTAAATATGTATATCGTGAATATTCACATATTGTTGAACCACAACAAAAGTTACTTGGTTACTCACGATTTGCTGAAATACCAGGACAGATGGAATAAGAAGGTTACTTGGTTACTCACGATTTGCTGAAATACCAGGACAGATGGAATCAGATGGTTAGCTCAGTCGTCAATGGGTGTAGTGCTCCATAACTAGATGGAGATCTAGTGCTGGTGGAAGAAGCGTTAGGATGATTATTTAGCACTAGTGATGATTATGGTAGTCTGTAGGTCGTAATAGCAGTAATACAGCTCACAACTGTGATATCCAATAGTAGGAGAGATAATCCTATCCTATGAACGTCCCTTCATGACCCTACATAGACTCAGCCCAGGGACACCCCTTAAGGGTAGAGGTTTCCTGTCCTCGTGCCTAAACTGGCTCTCCCTCTATCTCCCTATCCTAATTGACCAAAAACTAGGCATATTAGACACACTAGAAAAACAAATACAAAAATACAAATCCCAACGCTACGTTTCCCCAGTCCATATAGTTTCTGACTGGTTCGTCAGGGGAAGTGGAGACCAATACTCCATCAGCAATATCTCATGATAGAGATTTTCAAATTTGGCGTCTCTCAATCAAGACCCTCCAGGAATAGAAGCCCAGATGTAGGCAATAAATGACCGGTGTCCCCAAGCCCTGTTCAAAAACAGCGCCTTATAAAGTGTCCACCCCCAAGTGTCCACCTTTAATGTGACCTATAAACTGTAGCACTCAATTGAAAATCAAACTGAAATATTTTAGGTGGAGGGAAGAAAACAAAAAAAAACTAAAATAACATGGTTGCATAAGTGTGCACACCCTCTTGTAACTAGGGATGTAGCTGTGTTCACAATTAAGCAATCACATTCAAAATCATGTTAAATAGGAGTCAGCATACAACTGTCATCATTTAAAGTGCCTCTGATTAACCCCAAATAAAGTTCAGCTGCTCTAGTTGGTCTTTCCTGAAATTTTCTTAGTCGCATCCCACAGCAAAAGCCATGGTCCACAGAGAGCTTCCAAAGCAACAGAGGGATCTCATTGTTAAAAGGTATCAGTGAGGAGAAGGGTACAAAAGAATTTCCAAGACATTAGATATACCATGGAACACAGTGAAGACAGTCATCATCAAGCTGAGAAAATATGGCACAACAGTGACATTACCAAGAACTGGACGTCTCTCCAAAATTGATGAAAAGACAAGATGAAAACTGGTGTGGGAGGCTGCCAAGAGGCCTACAGCAACATTAAAGGAGCTGCAGGAATATCTGGCAACTACTGGCTGTGTGGTACATGTGACAACATTCTCCCATATTCTCCATATATCCGGGCTATGGGGTAGAGTTGCATGACAAAAGCCTTTTCTTACGAAAAAAAAACATCCAAGCCAGGCTACATTTTGCAAAACCATATCTGAAGTGTCCCAAAAGCATGTGGGAAAAGGTGTTATGGTCTGATTAACCAATGTTGAACTTTGGCTATAATTCCAAAAGATATGTTTGGCGCAAAAACAATACTGCACATCACCAAAAGAACACCATACCCACAGTGAAGCATGGTGGTGGCAGCATCATGCTTTGGGTCTGCTTTTCTTCAGCTGGAACTGGGGCCTTAGTTAAGCTAGAGGGAATTATGAACAGTTCCAAATACCAGTCAATATTGGCACAAAATCTTCAGGCTTCTGCTTTCAGCATGACAACGACCCAAAGCATACATACAAAAAGGCAAAAGAATGGCTTTACCAGAAGAAGATGAAAGTTTTGGAATGGCCCAAGCAGAGCCCATACCTAAATCCGATTGAAAATCTGTGGGGTGATCTGAAGAGGGCTGTGCACAGGAGATGTCCTCGCAATCTGACAGATTTGGAGTGTTTTTGCAAAGAAGAGTGGGCAATTCAAAATGTGCCATGCTGATAGACTCATACCCAAAAAGACTGAGTGCTGTAATAAAATCAAAAGGTGCTTCAACAAAGTATTAGTTTTTAGGGTGTGGACACTTATGCAACCATATAATTTAATTTTTTTATTTTTTCTTCCCTCTACCTAAAAGATTTTGGTTTGTTTTTCAATTGAGTTGAACAGTTTATAGGTCACATTAAAGGTGGATAAAGTTCTGAATTATTTTTGTCTCATTTTTTTTACATCACAGAAACCTGACATTTTAACAGGGGCGTGTAGACTTTTTATATCCATTGTATGTAACTGTCGGCCAGTACAGGTCCCAAAAATTAGCCAATAGGCAATCACCTGACAGCAAAGAACTTTGGTTTCTGTGGCTGGAGGTACATTAGGCGGTCACAGGATAAAAACGGAACTGTTGGCCTGTACAGGCCCCAATAATTAGCCATTCAACTGGCAAAAAAGGCCTTTTATGCCGCTGTATTTACCTAAGACAGGGACCATGATTTGTTCTGGGTGGTGGCAGATATTTGTGGGCTGTAATGAGGAAATTCAATCAAACGTGGTTGACTCATCACATGTGTTGAATTCCTCCGAGATCCATGCCTCATTCATTTTTAGAAATGTGAGGTAGTCCACACTGTTGTGAGCTAGGTGAGTGCACTTATCGGTCACGAAAGCCCCTCCTGCGCTGAATGTCCTTTCGGACAATACACTGGATGAGGGGCAAGCCCCCAGTTCCATGGCAAATTGTGCCAGCTCTGGCCACAGGTCAAGCCTGCAGAACCAGTAGTCCAGGGGTTCATCGCTTCTCAGAGCATCCACATCGGCCGTTAACCCGATGTAGTTGGACACCTGTCGGTCTAGGCGTTCCCTGAGGCTGGATCTGGAGAACGGCTGTCGATGCATTGGCTGCAAGAATGATGTCATATCCAAAGTCACCAACACATCTTCAAACCGCCCTCTTCTTGCATGCTCGGAAGGATTGGTACCCGCAACAGTTTTTCTGTGAGTGGAAATTCCTCTTCCAGTGCCCGCAAAAGCAGAATGCAGCATTTCTCGAAAGCAAGGCCTGGAAGTGCTGCATTCTGACAGCCCTCTGTGATGGTGGTAACATTTTTGCCATTTTTGTGTTTGTACAGGGGGGTCTAAGTACGTAGCCACCCAGTACTGGTCTTGCCCTTTATGCTTTTTATACGGGGGTCCCTCTTTAAACACTGGAGCATGAAGGCCCCCATTTGCATTAGACTGGAAGCGGCGGAGTGGCCTGGCTCCTCATTATCCAGGATAATGTCTTCCTTGTTCCCAGGGATCCCAGAAACATTTAAAGCATTCTCTTCTTGCTCCTCCTCCGCCCTGGCACCATCCTCCTCTGACTCTTCTTCTGACTCCTGTTGTTGACTTGTCTCAGATGAAATAGCCCCCCTGGGAATTCATCCAGCATTGCAACTTCCTCATCTTCCTGCTCCTGCTCCTCAACGGCTTGACCAATGACACGAAGCAATGCACGCTCCAGAAAGAAGGCGTAAGGTACGAAGTCATTGATGGCGCCCTGCATGCATTGCGCATGAGCAGCCACTGGCACAGTGAAAAAAAAACAATCTCCCCAGAACCTGTCCTGCCACAGAGTTCGTACAGGCAGTCGTTTCTGCTGGAGCAGCCTATCAAGCATATACAAGGTGGAGTTTGATCGCGTTGGGCAGTCACAAATCCGACATTTGACGGGCGGGTGGTGTCGCCGCTGAATGTCAGCAAGGCGAGCCATGGATGTGTAAGATATTCTAAAATAGCTAGAGAATTTTCTGGCCTGCCGCAAGATGTCCTGGACCCCGGGGTATTTGGCAATGAATCGCTGCATTACTAAGTTCAGGATGTGTGCCATGCACTGCAAGTGTGTCATTTTGCCCAGTTTCAGCGCACTCAGCAGATTGGCACCATTGTCGCACACCACTTTACCAAATGTCAAATTGCGCGGGGTTAGCCACTGATCGGCCTGTGACTGCAGAGCTGAAAGGAGTGCCAAGTTGCAGCACAACATGGCAACGTCTCACTTGACATGTCAAATAGGTTCTGGGGAGCTGGGGTGGTGCAGCGGAAGAGGCGGTAGCAGTGGAAAAGGAGGAGTCAGCCGAGGAGGAGACGGAGGATGGAGTAGGAGGAGGAGAAGAAGAGGCAGGTCTGTATGCAATCCATGGCGGTAACACCAAATCCACATGGGTGCCACGGGTTGCATTCTTGACAGCCGTCAGAAGGTTCTCCCAGTGGACAGTAAAAGTTATGAACCTTCCTTGCCTGTGTTTGCTAGACCACATGTCTGTGGTCAGATGTATCTTGGCACCGACACTGTGTGCCAGAGATATATTCGCTTGCAGCTGAACATGGCCATATAGCTCTGGGATGCCCTTCTGGGAGAAATATTTCCTTCCGGGGACCTTCCATTGCGGTGTGCCAATGGCCACAAATTTTCTAAAGGCCTCGAGTCCACCAGTTTTTTATGGCAGTAGTTGGCGGGGTTGGGATTTCCGACAAGCCGGAGGTCAGCCGTTGGGCAAGAGGGTTATTTGGCGTCATCAATTTTTTAAGCTTGAACATTTGGGCCACGGAAGCCTGCCTTTTTCCAGATGAACGGCACGATGGAAGGTGGGGTGGAGGACAAATGTGAGGAGAGAGGAGAAGGAGAAAAGGCAGGACATGGAGCGCCAGGAGTGTGGCTTTGTGGGTTATGACGGCGTTGCTCCCACTGGGCTCGGTGATGGGAGGCCAGGTGCCTTCTTAAGGTGGTCGTCCCTAGGTAAGTGTTGGGCTTACTGCAACTTATGCATTGACAGCACAGAGACTCAGATTTGACCATGCATGGTGGATGGCTCGCTCCAGATACATTTGCCGTCTGCTTTTTGCCTCATGTGCACTGAGTTCTGCCTGCTTCTCCTCCCTATCTGCTGCTCCGTCTATCCTTCTTAACCTCCCTCCTCTTCCTCCCTTGTGGGCAACCATGTGAAGTACATTGACAAGTCATCATCGTTTTATTCAGCACCACTGACTTAAGAGATCTCGGAGTAGGCAGCAACAGCGGGGACCACCCTCCTTGGGCTGATCTAGACACTCTCGTCAGACCGCTGGCCAATGCTACCTCCTCTTCCTTATCCAATGATAAGAATGGCTGTGCATCGGTAAGGTCGGGAATGGATGGGAAAATAATTCCTCTGACTCAAGTGGAGGGGCTATGGTGGTGGTGGTGGCTATGGTGCGCCCTTTGACGTAATCGCACGCACCTTCTCTAACTCCACACTTAGGCTCCAGCCTGGTGCACCTGCCCCACCCCTAGCACACTTGCGGAATGGCCTGCCTATTCCTCTGCCTGTCATTTTCAAAATGACCCTGTAATACAGTCCCCATAGAAAAGCAGTATTTGTGGAAGCAGGTATATAGAACCAGTGATGGCCAGTTTGCGGTGTTCGCCCGCGAACACATGCGGGCTGCCATCTCAAATCACAAGTACGGCGATGCACAGGTAAGTCTTTACCTGTGCCTGCGCCTCGAGCCAGTCTGAAACAAATGCGATCACCGGGAGCAGGCAGTTCTGAGAACAGCTGCCTGTGGCCTTCATCGGGCTGTTCTCGGAACTGCCTGCTCCCGGTGACCGTATTTGTTTCAGACCGGCCCATGGAGCAGGCACAGGTAAGGACTTGTGATTAAAGATGGCAGCCCGCATGTGTTCGCGGGCGAACGCGGCGAACTGGCCATCACTGCATTGAACCTCTTAATGATTATTTGCTAGAAACAGGCATATTAAACCCCTTAATCAGTTTTATTTGGGGTCAACTGGTATGTTCCAATAGTGTTTGTCCCTCTGTATAACTGCGGTATCTCAGCAGAACCGCACACAACTGCTGCACAATACAAATGCACTATATAGAAATTAGATTATAGGTATATCAGACCCCCGCCTCAATCAGTTTTTTGGGGGGGCAACTGGTATATCACACCAGTTGCAGTTAGTTATTCTATCACACCAGTTGCAGTTAGTTATTCCAATAGCATTTGTCCCGCTGTATAGCTGCAGTATCGCAGCAGAACCGCACACAACTGCTGCACAATACAAATGCACTATAATAAACTTTCTATGTTAGAAAGTATATTATAAGTATATCACACCCTGCTGTATGTCACACCTATTAATAGCACACCTATACCAGTCCTTAAAATGACTTTTGTGGCCCTATTTGCTAGCGTTTGATGTCCCTAACAGTCTGCCTCTGCTCCACACAGCAAACTCTCCCAACACTGGCAAAAGACTGAATGTAAAATGGTGTCCAGATCGGATTTATTTATAGGGTAGGGGGGGTGGCCATGTGCTGAAACAGCTCAATTGGCTGTCCTGTCCCACCTGATGGACATGTCATGGTTCAAAGTTCTGCCCAATGCAAAAGATATGGCGCCGGCGGACATCGCCATATGTTCGCCCCGTTCGACTAATCGCGAACGAGCAAAGTTCGCAGTAAAACGACCGCCGGGTGAACCGGAAGGCCATCTATACTGCCCACCACACCCAGGGAATAAGAAAACCAAAGCCAGCTCCAAGGAGTTCCCTGGCGTGGCAATTCTTCAGACAATTTGCTGATGATAAAATGCTAGTGTTTTGCACACTGTGCAATCAGAGCCTGAAGCGAGACATAAATGTTCTAAACCTGTGCACCACCTGCATGACCGGAGGTTGCATCAACTGTTTTATTCTTTGCAGTTTTGCATGTGCATAACTTTCAGCATGACAGGCAGATGCGCATTAAGGAATTCAATGTATGGCTTGGTGAATGGTGTCTGAACCAAGGGTTTGGCTTTGTGTTTCATGTTAGCTCTCATTGGAATGTAAAAGAACTGTACAAGAAAGATGGTTTGCATCTTTCTCTCAAGGGAACGAATGTCCTCAGTGAACAGTTCAAAGTATTTGCTAAGTAGCATTTAAACTAGGAAAAGGGGGCAAAAGAGTGATAATCCAGCAGTTTGACTGCCCCCGGGAACAATGCCAGAAGATGCCAGTAGCACAGAGGTTAGGAAATGACAAGCTCAGAGTCTTGTCTACAAATGCTCGCAGTTTAAGGAATAAGATCAATGAACTTGAGTCTATAATGGCATCTGAGAATATAGATTTAGTGGTTGTTACTGATACATGGTTCAATGAGAGTAATGACTGAGATATAACAATACCAGGGTTCTCTCTATATGGGAAGGACAGAGAAGTAAAGAAAGAGGGAGGGGTGGCCTGTATGTGAAAGATAGCATAAAATATAATTTAATACAAATTAGCGAGACTAATTTAGAGTCAGTTTGGGTTTCAGCTTGATAATCATAAGGTAACTCGTGTAGGTGTGATATGTGGACCACTTGGCCAAGTCAAATAATTGGATGATATACTAGTTGAGGAAATAGCTAAAATTATATTGATAGGGGAAGTTATCATTATGGGAGACTTTAATCTTCCTGATGTAAACTGGAAAACCAAAATAGCTAGTTCTGCCAGGAGTACAGATATTCTAAATTCCCTACTGGGATTATCTCTACAGCAAGTAGTGGAGGAGCCAACCCGGATGGAGGCCATTTTTGATTTAGTATTCACAAATGGGAATTTGGTATCTGATATTACTGTAGGGGAAAGCTTGGGATCTAGTGATCACCAGTCAGTGTGGTTTACTGTAAGTACAGTGAGTCACACCACACAAAAATAAAAGTTTTAGATTTTAGAAAAACAGATTTTTCTAAAATTAGATTAGTGGTATACAAGTCCCTATCACATTGGAACAGTTTCAATGGAGTCCAGGAGAAATGGGACTACTTAAAAGTGGTACTATTGAAGGCAACAGATAATTGCATTAGGGTTGTCAGTAAAAACAAAAAAGGAAGAGACCACTGTGGTACTCAGCAGAAGTGGCCAAAATCATTAAAAACAAAAAAGATAGCATTTACTAATTATTATTATTATTATAAAATATATATATATATATATATATATATATATATGAGGATGATAGGGAAATTTATAAAATTAGCCAAACTCTTTCACACTTGCGTTCTTTTGTTCCGGCATAGAGTTCCGTCGTCGGGGCTCTATGCCGGAAGAATCCTGATCAGGATTATCGCCATGCATTCTGAATGGAGAGAAATCCGTTCAGGATGCATCAGGATGTCTTCAGTTCAGGACCGGAATGTTTTTGGCCGGAGAAAATACCGCAGCATGCTGCGCTTTTTGCTATGGCCAAAAATCCTGAACACTTGCTGCAAGGTCGGATCCGGAATTAATGCCCATTGAAAGGCATTAATCCGGATCCGGCCTTAAGCTAAACGTCGTTTTGCCAGATCCGACGTTTAACTTTTTCTGAATGGTTACCATGGCTGCCGGGACGCTAAAGTCCTGGCAGCCATGGTAAAGTGTAGTGGGGAGCGGGGGAGCAGTATAGTTACCGTCCGTGCGGCTCCCGGGGCGCTTCAGAGTGACGTCAGGGCGCCCCACGCGCATGGATGACGTGATCGCATGGCACGTCATCTATGCGCATGGGGCACTCTGACGTCATTCTGGAGCGCCCCGGGAGCCGCGCGGACGGTAAGTATACTGTTCCCCCGCTCCCCACTACTACTATGGCAACCAGAACTTTAATAGCGTCCTGGCTGCCATAGTAACACTGAACACATTTTGTAGACGTATCCGTCTTCAAATGCTTTCAGTTCACTTGCGTTTTTCCGGATCCGGCGTGTAATTCCGGCAAATAGAGTACACAACGGATCCGGACAACGCAAGTGTGAAAGAGCCCTTAGTCAGCTGTCTAAAATTAATACAAATCAGTCACAGCGGCCTGATGAGATACACCCAAAGCTATTAAAAAGAGCTTAGCTGTGAACTAGCAAAACCATTAACAGATTTATTTAACCAATCACTGGTAACAGGAGTCGTTCCAAAAGATTGGAAATTAGCAAATGTCGTGCCCATTCACAAGAAAGGTAGTAGGGAGGAATCGGGCAACTATAGGCCAGTAAGCCCAACATCAATAGTGGGGAAATTGTCATAGAGCAGCAGGAAATGCTAGCAGTGTAAGATGGAGAAACAGCCACTGATTCTTGTATGCTGTTTCTGAAACTGTCATTTGGCATTTTGGGCACTAGCGGCCACAGATGAGGACTTATGCTGATGACTCATGCTGCTGTGTGTGCCAGAGAGAGAGGCAATGGTGAGATAAGGAGACATGTTTGTGCAGAGGCTGAATACAGGATCCAGTGCCATCCTCAGGTCTGTGGGATTTGGAGCGGTCAAAGTCACTGTCAGAAGTGACTGATGCCTGTCAGCAATGCAGATGTTGTCAAGGAAGAAAGGATCCATTCCCGGAAGGTCAATTGGACCATGGAATGTGGTTACAGACCCTGTGAGGCCTCATGGTGGATGGAAGGATCTGCGAGTTGGTGAAAGTCGCCATCGTATAAAGACCAGGCCAGGGTCAGCGATCCAGAGGGCTTCCCAGAGAGAGAGAGAGAGAGAGAGGACCAGTTCCCGGAAGGCTGGAAGAGCCGTGGAATGGTTGAAGGTGCCATAAAAGGTGAAGTTGTTCAGCTGAAAGAAGAAGCAGTCCACCATTTTGTGAGCTGCATGAGAGAACCATGTGGATCCGGATTCTGTTCACAGGAATGAGTATCGGCGTCAGGAAGCTGATCGGAACAGAGGGTCAGAGTTACAGGTTCTGCAGGGTCACATGTGGCAGGGACTTGCTGTCGGTTTGGAGCAACCAGTGAACACAGGACATACCCAGGTCAATAACACGGTTATTGACTTGCGGCACAGTATCAACTTGCGGGCTCTGCTATTTACGCCGCCTTGGGTGCGGTTGTTCAGTTGGGCTGGTACCGTGACTCTGAGCCTGGGGTATAGGGTATTCTGGACACTCAGTTGTTGCTACACTACAAGGCTACTCCAGCGTCTCGGCTGAGAGTATTGAGGGCATGTGAAACAGTGTCATTTGGAGGCAAAAGAAGGGAATGTGATGTTGTGTTGTTCATTGTATTTGACACTGTATGTGATATATACTCTCTGTAACTACTGTTGTAATATCTGTTAATACCACTGTTCAGTAAAGTTACTGTTTTTGCATCAAGAACTGATGTCCGTGTCGCTTTCCTTATTCCATGACTTTGCTGTATCCTGGGGGTCCCTCCCCGGTTCACGGTCTTACAGCAGAATGCTTGGGTGTATAGGGAGAGGCATTACCAGTAGAAATAGGGAGGTGTTTATGCCGCTCTGAAGAGTACTAGTGAGACCTCATTTAGAGTATTGTGCGCAGTACTGGAGACCATATCTCCTGAAGGATATTGATACTTTGGAGAGAGTTCAGAGAAGAGCTACTAAACTAGTACATGGATTGCAGGATAAAACTTACCAGACGAGACAGAGGGGATATGATATAAACTTTTAAATACATAAAGGGAATCAACAAGGTAAAAGAGGAGAGAATATTTAAAAGAAGAAAACTGCTACAAGAGGACATAGTTTTAAATTAGAGGGGCAAAGGTTTAAAAGTAATATCAGGAAGTATTACTTTACTGAGAGAGTAGTGGATGCATGGAATAGCCTTCCTGCAGAAGTGGTAGCTGCAAATACCGTGAAGGAGTTTAAGCATGCATGGGATAGGCATAAGGCTATCCTTCATATAAGATAGGGCCAGGGGCTATTCATAGTATTCAGTATATTGGGCAGACTAGATGGGCCAAATGGTTCTTATCTGCCGACGTATTCTATGTTTCTATGACCAGGCATTTAAATGAAAAGCACGAGCTGCAGTGGAGTAAACACCTCAAAAACCACAAAAGATCTCGGGATCATCCTGCTCACTCTTCTGCTGCAGTCTCTGCAGGGACGTGCACACATAGGGCTCAAAGGGAGCTTGAGCCCCTGCCCCCTTCTGCCCCTGTCACTTTAATGCCCTTATATATTTTTTTCACTTGCACAAGTGCCGGGTGCCCGTCCAGCCTGCGTGTGCTGGGCCGGGCCCGTGCGACGCATCCATGCAGCAGTGTTCAGGGTCACTCAGTCTGTAGTTGTCACGTGGGGCAGCGCGCAGGGAGTCTGGAGCTGAGATGACTGTGATTGTGACTGCTCATCGGTCTGTGAGTGAGCTTATGTCGTGAGAAATGTGACATGGATGGAGGGGAAGTAATGTGACATTAAGACCGGGCCACATCATTGGGGCACTTTTTACTGGCACATTATTAGATGGCACTATGGGGGCACTTTACAGTGCAGTGTACAGTGGCATTTTATACCGGGACACATTATGGTGGGTACTATGGGGAAGGGGGAGAGGAGTACTATGGAGTATTATGGGGTCATCTCCAGGGGGCACTAAGAAGGGGTATTTTATGCTTGCTAATTATAGGGGAGGCTGAGGGGGCGTCTACCGGGGCACTATACATGGGGCATTTTGTACTGGTACATTATGGGGGCACTAGGAGGAAGGGGGCAGAGGAGCACTATAGGGCATTTACTGGGGGAACTATATAAGGGGTATTTTATACTGGCACATTATGTAGGACACTACGGGAACATTAGCTCAACTGAGGGCATTACAAGGGGGTATTTTTTGCACTGTCACAATATAAGGACAATTTTTACTACTGGGGGGCATTATGGTGGTCTTTATTACTCCCCCGTGTTATGACCCCCTAGTAGCAGCACCAGCCTCTCTCTGCTCTGCTATCCCTCTGCCCCTTATCCAAATCCTTATTATGAAATATTTCTTATTAGGATAAAACACAACAACAGCTCCACCGAGCCCCCCAGCCAAAGTGTTGAAGTGGTGTCCGAGATCCCCAAGGGCCAAGCCAAGTACTTGTAAGTTTTCCTGTGAAATATGTTTGCTATGCACATATAGCATACTCTGTGCCACACAATATACAGTATACCTCTACACTGTGTAGTCTGTTCTATAAGCACCACATTATTTTCTGTCTGTCACCACAAAAGAATCTGGAAATGTCCCTCCATGTGGCATCATGTAGGTGGGCAGACTGTGTTGTATCATGTATGTGGACTTCTAGAAAGTAAGCTTCGTGGTACAAACATTTTTTGAAATTATGACAAGTGCCCTTTTTTTAATCTGAAGCCCCTGCCCTTCAAAATGTCTGTGCACGTTCCTGAGTCTCAGCCACTTCCTCCCCCTCTGGAGTGACAGTGGCACCTGCCACCCTGAAAGCATAGGATGTGGCAGGAATGCCACCACGTCCATCATTGTCACCAAGCATCTCCACAATGTCCCATGGTAGTGTTCAGCTGTCCATCTCCCAAACACTGGAGCGGAAGAGGAAGTACCCCTCTACCCTCCCACGATCCCTGGCCCTGAATGCCAGCACTTGGTGGAGACGGAGACTTAAAAAAAAAAAAACTTATGGTGGTGGCTGTCCCACAGTATGCCACAACTTTGCCAGGAGAGCCATCCCTGCCCTGCACAACCAAGTGTTGGACAAAATTAGGTATGCACTGCACAACGCCATCTATGGCAAGTTCCCCATAACCACTGATACGTGGACCAGTAAGCTCGGGCAGGGACGTTATATCTCCCTAACTGCACACTGGGTAAATGCAGTGGTGGCTGGTCCTGAGGCGGATAGCAGTTTTGCCCATGTCCTTCTGCCATAGTGGATTGCAGGATTTTTCTCTTTGCCTCCTGTTGCCTTTTTCTCCTATTCCTCTTCCTCCTCTGCTGCCTCCTCATCTGGTCAGTGTAACACCTTCACCACCAACTTCAGCACACACAGGGGGAAACAACAGCAGGCTGTTTTGAAACTCATCAGTTTGAGGGGAAAAAAACACACTGCATAGGAGCTGTGGACGGGCATGGAACAACAGACCGATGAGTGTTTGGTGCCACTGAGCCTCAAGCCCAGCCTGGTGGTGTGTGATAATAGGCAAAATCTCGTAGCAGCTCTAGCCCTAGCCTGTTTGACGCACATCCCTTGCCTGGCGCATTTACTGAATTTGGTGGTGCAGAAGTTCCTGAAAAATGACCACGATATGTCAGAGCTGCTGCAGAAAGTGCGGTCCATCTGTGCGCTCTTTCGGAGTTCTCACCTTACTGCTGCTCGCCTGTCAGCACTGCAGTGTAACTTTGGCCTTCCCACTCAAAGCCTCATATGTGACGTGCCCACAAGGTGGAACTCCTCCTTGCACATGCTGGAGAGACTGTGTGAGCAGCAGCAGGCGATAGTGGAGTTTAAGCTGCAGCACGCACGGGTGAGTTGCTCTGTGGAACAGCCAACTTCACCACCACTTCACCACTAACGAGTGGGGCTCCATGGACGGTGTGTGTCCCGTGTTGCGCTGTTTTGAGTACTCCACCAAAATGGCCAGTGCCAATGACGCAGTCCTTAGTGTTACTATCCCAATTCTATGTCTCCTTGAAAAAACGCTTTGGGCTATGATGGAAGAGGATGTGGCACAGGAGGAAGAGGAGGAGGAAGAGGGATCATTTCCAAGGTTATCAGCCAGTCATTCACAAGTAGCTCGAAGTGTGGGTTCCTGCACCAACAGAGGCCAGCCACGGCACAGTTCTGGAGGAGGAGGAGGATGATGAGGAGGAGGAACCATGTTCACAGCAGGGTGGCACCCAAAGCAGCTCATGGCCATCACTGGAGCATAGCTGGGGGGATACAGAGGACAGACGATACACCTCACACAGAGGACAGCTTGTCGTTGCTTCTGGGCAGCCTGGCACACATGAGCAACTACATGCTGCAGTGCCTGTGCAACAACCACCGAGTTGCCCACACTCTAACCAGTGCTGATTACTGGGTGGCCACCCTGCTGGATCCCAGCAACAAGGACAACATGCCGTCCTTAATTCCATCACTGGAGCATGATCGTAAGATGCGCGAGTACAAGCACCCGCTGGTAGACACACTGCTGATGGCATTCCCACCTAACACCGGATGCTCAGTGGAAGAACAAGGCGAAGGCAGAGAAGGAGGAAGAAGTCACCAACGCAGCTAGGGAACCGCCAGCACCTCAGAAGGGAGGGTTAGCATGGCCGAAATGTAGAAAAGCTTTGTCAGCACGCCACAACAACCCGAACCACCAGCTGATATGGAGCGTCTTAGCAGGAGGCAGCATTTCAGCAATATGGTGGAACAGTAAGTGTGCACATGCCTACACCATTTCAAATGACCCACTAACCCAGGAGATCAAATCGAGTATTTCAATAGTCTGACGACTATAATTCCTGTTTCTGGTATTGTGATATAACCTTTATTTTTATTTTTAATAAACAATATACCACAAAAAAACATAAAGTGTGTTATTAAAAATACATGTTGAGGGCTGGACTTATGGAGGCAGTTCCTCTGATTTTTGGTAGATGAGGGGAACCATGTATCGCTGAGAACCAAGTGCAGGCTATTTGTATCTATCTGTGTTGATACACTTGTATCTACCCTGTGTTGTTACACTTTTAATGCCCTTGGTGTCAGCCGACACCAGGCGTTGTTCATCAAAGCCGCACCATTGGCTACACATTCTCTTACAGGGACTTCCCTTGGTTATATACATAGTATCCCTATAAACCCAAAACTAAACTCAGAACAGCATATATTATAGAAATACAAAGTCTTTTATTGTACATACACTTGTATAAAACATAGAACTCCGTATACATAAGCAGCATTACATCACACAGGATGATCTCCAACGGTCTGTTCCATTATAATAAATATAATTTTGCAATAAAAAATCCCTGGCTGTGCAATACAATGATCAATCACAGTCCTCAGTCAGCATATATAAAGTGCATAGTGCCTCAACTAAAACATGACATAGGGAAAATACATGCAATAAAAATAAATACAGACCAAGTTTCGCGGTCACTTTTCCCTTGAGAAAGCGACCGTAAAACACGTGTTGGGATCCAGGACTACTTGGTCTGCATTTATTTGTATTGCATGTATTTTCCCTATGTCATGTTTTAGTTGAGGCACTATGCACTTTATATATGCTGACTGAGGACTGTGATTGATCATTGTATTGCAACTTCCAGGTCGGCAAATTAATGCGCGTGTGTTGAGACTTAGATTAATCCCCAGCTCCTTCTCCTCCATGGTGTACGCATGCGCTGGGACTTAGAAACTGAGGAACATCCCTCTTTATCAGTCTTATGCGCGTGCGCTAAGACTTAGACTGAATCTTTCCGCTAAAGGGTCCAAAGCGCATGCGCCAGGACTTTGATCGCCCAAGTGACTCAGATCCATCAATACCCTGTGCGCCTGTGTCCGAACTTGGACCCTTCTCCTCCCTTCCTATATTTGCACACTGCACTAGTACTTATCCTCAGGTCTGTCTGTATCCCGCATTGGCATATGCTGTTGAGGAAGGAATACATGCGTGCATGTGTGATATATATGCATGGACTGACTGCCACATCATAGGATGATGTGCGCAGGTGTGCCCAGCATCTGCGCATGTCTGCCCCTAGTGGTCCACAGGGACTCATTGTGGCCCCTGTGGAAAATAGAGGGACGTGTATTCAATTCAACTCTTATCAACAGTTCATCCCCCATGTTTAGAGTAAAAACTTGTGCTGATAGCCTGTAGGATAACAGCTGATTAGTATCTAGTCCTCTTTTGTTCAGGCCCCAAACAATCAGACTCTCTGGCACCGTTTGTCAGGGGGCTTTCTAACCAAAGACATCATAAACCTGTTTTACCTCTCCAAACTCCATGCCCTTACTCCCAGCATTTTGGGACTAGGGGGGGATGACTCTGGGGATTTGAGGAAGGTACACTATGATGTCACATGCCTGATGAGGGGGGAGGTGGGCTGTTTCTGAGGCTGATATAGGAGCCCGAAGCCAGGAACAAGGGCTCTTGCAACCAGACTAGAATCAGAGACACATGGGAGAGAGCAGCTCCATGATGACTACCTGGAAAAGGCCTACTAACTCTGGAAGAATTAAGTATCTACCTGTCTAGCCCCTACCTACCCCTCACATACCCCCTATATCCCCAACAATAGTAACCCCTTCCCTGCCACCAACACATCCCATTGCAATCCCTATCCCTGCAGATACTGTCACACTAACTATACCCATACCCCCTACAACCCCTTGCCCATAACTCACCACCCTATGATCCCTCTCCCTGTACTTCCACTCCTACCATTGCCCTGTACCTCAGCAATCACTTGTAAGGTATTAACCCTGACATTGCTGAATACCTAACCACCTAACAGGAGCATCCCTGTTCCCTCCTAACAGGAGCTTCCCTGTTATCACTTGCAAGGTATTAACCCTTGCATTGCTGTATCCAACCCTTGCATTGCTGGATCCATACCCTTTAGTTCCCCTTACCCTAATCCTACTATACTTGCAAGGTATTAACCCTTGCATTGCTGGACCCCTACCCAATGTCTGTAGCCTGCATTCACCCCTGCAGTGCCACCAATAAACCTTCTTAGGGATAGAATCAGACAGGTGGGGTGGGCTGCTAATACGTGTGTGTGTGTGTGTATTGTATAGTTAGTTTGTGGTTGGAATTTGGGAACTGTGTAGTGTAGTTTAGTACTGTATATTTAGTGCTGTATTGTGTGCGTAGTGTATTTTGGGTATTAAATACTGTGTTACTTGTAACTATCTGTGTAATGTGTGGTTATTAGCGATAGTTCAGTAAGGCGCATGCAGCTAGCATAGTGATTAGCGTAAAGTAATAGTGAAAGTATTGTGTTATTGGTATATAAAGGTATAAATAGGCAGAGTCATCGATAGATGGCTCCTCCTATTTATGAATCTTATTTATTGATATTTGCATAAATATTGGCGATTAATATTCTCCCTTTACATATGCATATAAGGGTACTTTAATTCCAGCACTCAGCCTGGATCAATGTCTCTCTATTCTGTTATAGGACACATGCGTTGACACTTAAAATTCTCGCATCTTTTGAAACAAACAGAATAGCAGACTTTGAAACAAACAGTCTATATCTGTAAGAATATAAATATTTGAAATACTTACCGTAGACAGACAGAGACCTCTGATACAGATACATCAGGCACAGAAGGTTCAGTACAAAGTGGTTGTTTCCAAAATCTAAGGATAGGAACAAAACGGAAAACAAAAAAAGGGAGATATCAACAACCAAAAAGACCCTTTCAGGATAATAGACCAACTTCACAACCATGTCCCTCAGCAGTGACAAAACATCCATATGTTGGGCCAAGCAATTTGATGACCAAGATAAGTACAAATCCACCTATAGGTGCAACCTCTACCTCTACCTTTGTACAACCCTTCTCCTTTGGGCTGCCAACAAATGGTGCTATGAATGTAGCTCAGAATACAACTATGAGTCCCATATTAACAACACAGATGAATACACAGACAAATGCACCAATAGCCCCCCCTTTTTTAAGACAGGCGGGGATCCAATTGAGGGATCGAGAAAAATGGGGCTACAGCAAGTAGCAGATCTTACATCAATGGAGGAGATGAATGACAGACAAGTTATAAACTTGTCTGCACATATCTTGACAACAGCGCAGAGAACACTTCTTAAAAGAGGTCTGACATTTTCACTGGTCCCACAGAGTGACAAATTCCTGTGGATTAAAGCTATAAATCTTTTTGCGCGTAAACTGGCCTTACATAAGGTTCATAAACAGGAAGAATGGGACCTAAGAAAAGTACATGAGAATGAAAGGAGATGTGTCCAAACATTGGAAGATTTACTTAAAGAAAATGAGGGACAATGTATTATTCCGGATCCACCTTTTTCCTCCTTAAAACCCAAGTCAAAAATCACCCCCTCTTTTACACAGTTTAAAGAGATTGACACATTTTTAAGCCTAGTAACTAGAGTTGAGCGAACACCTGGATGTTCGGGTTCGAGAAGTTCGGCCGAACATCCCGGAAATGTTCGGGTTCGGGATCCGAACCCGATCCGAACTTCGTCCCGAACCCGAACCCCATTGAAGTCAATGGGGACCCGAACTTTTCGGCACTAAAAAGGCTGTAAAACAGCCCAGGAAAGAGCTAGAGGGCTGCAAAAGGCAGCAACATGTAGGTAAATCCCCTGCAAACAAATGTGGATAGGGAAATGAATTAAAATAAAAATTAAATAAATAAAAATTAACCAAAATCAATTGGAGAGAGGTTCCATAGCAGAGAATCTGGCTTCCCGTCACCCACCACTGGAACAGTCCATTCTCAGATATTTAGGCCCCGGCACCCAGGCAGAGGAGAGAGGTCCCGTAACAGAGAATCTGTCTTCATGTCAGCAGAGAATTAGTCTGCATGTCATAGCAGAGAATGAGGCTTCACGTCAGCCACCACTGCAACAGTCCATTGGCATATATTTAGGCCCAGCACCCAGGCAGAGGAGGGAGGTCCCGTAACAGAGAATCTGTCTTCATGTCAGCAGAGAATTAGTCTGCATGTCATAGCAGAGAATGAGGCTTCACGTCAGCCACCACTGCAACAGTCCATTGGCATATATTTAGGCCCAGCACACACACAGGCAGAGGAGAGAGGTCCCGTAACAGAGAATCTGGCTTCATGTCAGCAGAGAATCAGTCTGCATGTCATAGCAGAGAATGAGGCTTCACGTCAGCCACCACTGCAACAGTCCATTGGCATATATTTAGGCCCAGCACACACACAGGCAGAGGAGAGAGGTCCCGTAACAGAGGATCTGGCTTCATGTCAGCAGAGAATCAGTCTGCATGTCATAGCAGAGAATCAGGCTTCACGTCAGCCACCACTGCAACAGTCCATTGTCATAAATTTAGGCCCAGCACCCAGGCAGAGGAGAGAGGTCCCGTAACAGACAATCTGGCTTCATGTCAGCAGAGAATTAGTCTGCATGTCATAGCAGAGAATGAGGCTTCACGTCAGCCACCACTGCAACAGTCCATTGGCATATATTTAGGCCTAGCACACAGGCAGAGGAGAGAGGTCCCGTAACAGACAATCTGGCTTCATGTCAGCAGAGAATCAGTCTGCATGTCATAGCAGAGAATGAGGCTTCACGTCAGCCACCACTGCAACAGTCCATTGGCATATATTTAGGCCTAGCACACAGGCAGAGCAGAGAGGTCCCGTAACAGACAATCTGGCTTCATGACAGCAGAGAATCAGTCTGCATGTCATAGCAGAGAATGAGGCTTCACGTCACCCACCACTGCAACAGTCCATTGGCATATATTTAGGCCTAGCACACAGGCAGAGCAGAGAGGTCCCGTAACAGACGATCTGGCTTCATGTCAGCAGAGAATCAGTCTGCATGTCATAGCAGAGAATCAGGCTTCACGTCAGCCACCACTGCAACAGTCCATTGGCATAAATTTAGGCCCAGCACCCAGGCAGAGGAGGGAGGTCCCGTAACAGAGAATCTGTCTTCATGTCAGCAGAGAATTAGTCTGCATGTCATAGCAGAGAATGAGGCTTCACGTCAGCCACCACTGCAACAGTCCATTGGCATATATTTAGGCCCAGCACCCAGGCAGAGGAGGGAGGTCCCGTAACAGAGAATCTGTCTTCATGTCAGCAGAGAATTAGTCTGCATGTCATAGCAGAGAATGAGGCTTCACGTCAGCCACCACTGCAACAGTCCATTGGCATATATTTAGGCCCAGCACACACACAGGCAGAGGAGAGAGGTCCCGTAACAGAGGATCTGGCTTCATGTCAGCAGAGAATCAGTCTGCATGTCATAGCAGAGAATCAGGCTTCACGTCAGCCACCACTGCAACAGTCCATTGTCATAAATTTAGGCCCAGCACCCAGGCAGAGGAGAGAGGTCCCGTAACAGAGAATCTGGCTTCATGTCAGCAGAGAATCAGTCTTCATATCATAGCAGAGAATCAGGCTTCACGTCACCCACCACTGTAAGAGTCAATTTTCATAAATTTAGGCCCAGAACCCAGGCAGAGGAGAAAGGTCCCGTAACAGACAATCTGGCTTCATGTCAGCAGAGAATCAGTCTTCATATCATAGCAGAGAATCAGGCTTCACGTCACCCACCACTGTAAGAGTCAATTTTCATAAATTTAGGCCCAGAACCCAGGCAGAGGAGAAAGGTCCCGTAACAGACAATCTGGCTTCATGTCAGCAGAGAATCAGTCTTCATATCATAGCAGAGAATCAGGCTTCACGTCACCCACCACTGCAACAGTCCATTGGCATATATTTAGGCCTAGCACACAGGCAGAGCAGAGAGGTCCCGTAACAGACAATCTGGCTTCATGACAGCAGAGAATCAGTCTGCATGTCATAGCAGAGAATCAGGCTTCACGTCAGCCACCACTGCAACAGTCCATTGGCATATATTTAGGCCTAGCACACAGGCAGAGGAGAGAGGTCCCGTAACAGACAATCTGGCTTCATGTCAGCAGAGAATCAGTCTGCATGTCATAGCAGAGAATGAGGCTTCACGTCAGCCACCACTGCAACAGTTCATTGTCATAAATTTAGGCCCAGCACCCAGGCAGAGGAGAGAGGTCCCGTAACAGACAATCTGTCTTCATGTCAGCAGAGAATTAGTCTGCATGTCATAGCAGAGAATGAGGCTTCACGTCAGCCACCACTGCAACAGTCCATTGTCAGATATTTAGGCCCATCACACAGGCAGAGGAGAGAGGTCCCGTAACAGACAATCTGGCTTCATGTCAGCAGAGAATTAGTCTGCATGTCATAGCAGAGAATCAGGCTTCATGTCAGCCACCACTGCAACAGTCCATTGGCATATATTTAGGCCTAGCACACAGGCAGAGGAGAGGTTCATTCAACTTTGGGTAGCATCGCAATATAATGGTAAAATGAAAATAAAAATAGGATTGAATGAGGAAGTGCCCTGGAGTCCAATAATATATGGTTATGGGGAGGTAGTTAATGTCTAATCTGGACAAGGGACGGACAGGTCCTGTGGGATCCATGCCTGGTTCATTTTTATGAACGTCAGCTTGTCCACATTGGCTGTAGACAGGCGGCTGCGTTTGTCTGTAATGACGCCCCCTGCCGTGCTGAATACACGTTCAGACAAAACGCTGGCTGCCGGGCAGGCCAGCACCTCCAAGGCATAAAAGGCTAGCTCTGGCCACGTGGACAATTTAGAGACCCAGAAGTTGAATGGGGCCGAACCATCAGTCAGTACGTGGAGGGGTGTGCACACGTACTGTTCCACCATGTTAGTGAAATGTTGCCTCCTGCTAACACGTTGCGTATCAGGTGGTGGTGCAGTTAGCTGTGGCGTGTTGACAAAAGTTTTCCACATCTCTGCCATGCTAACCCTGCCCTCAGAGGAGCTGGCCGTGACACAGCTGCCTTGGCGACCTCTTGCTCCTCCTCTGCCTTGGCCTTGGGCTTCCACTTGTTCCCCTGTGACATTTGGGAATGCTCTCAGTAGCGCGTCTACCAACGTGCGCTTGTACTCGCGCATCTTCCTATCACGCTCCAGTGCAGGAAGTAAGGTGGGCACATTGTCTTTGTAGCGTGGATCCAGCAGGGTGGCAACCCAGTAGTCCGCACAGGTTAAAATGTGGGCAACTCTGCTGTCGTTGCGCAGGCACTGCAGCATGTAGTCGCTCATGTGTGCCAGGCTGCCCAGGGATAAGGACAAGCTGTCCTCTGTGGGAGGCGTATCGTCATCGTCCTGCCTTTCCCCCCAGCCACGCACCAGTGATGGACCCGAGCTGCGTTGGGTGCCACCCCGCTGTGACCATGCTTCATCCTCATCCTCCTCCACCTCCTCCTCATCCTCGTCCTCCTCGTCCTCCAGTAGTGGGCCCTGGCTGGCCACATTTGTACCTGGCCTCTGCTGTTGCCAAAAACCTCCCTCTGAGTCACTTCGAAGAGACTGGCCTGAAAGTGCTAAAAATGACCCCTCTTCCTCCTCCTCCTCCTCCTCCTCCTGGGCCACCTCCTCTTCCATCATCGCCCTAAGTGTTTTCTCAAGGAGACATAGAAGTGGTATTGTAACGCTGATAACGGTGTCATCGCCACTGGCCATGTTGGTGGAGTACTCGAAACAGCGCAACAGGGCACACAGGTCTCGCATGGAGGCCCAGTCATTGGTGGTGAAGTGGTGCTGTTCTGTAGTGCGACTGACCCGTGCGTGCTGCAGCTGAAACTCCACTATGGCCTGCTGCTGCTCGCACAGTCTGTCCAGCATGTGCAAGGTGGAGTTCCACCTGGTGGGCACGTCGCATATGAGGCGGTGAGCGGGAAGGCCGAAGTTACGCTGTAGCGCAGACAGGCGAGCAGCAGCAGGATGTGAACGCCGGAAGCGCGAACAGACGGCCCGCACTTTATGCAGCAGCTCTGACATGTCGGGGTAGTTGTGAATGAACTTCTGCACCACCAAATTCAGCACATGCGCCAAGCAAGGGATGTGCGTCAAATTGGCTAGTCCCAGAGCTGCAACGAGATTTCGCCCATTATCACACACCACCAGGCCGGGCTTGAGGCTCACCGGCAGCAACCACTCGTCGGTCTGTTGTTCTATACCCCGCCACAACTCCTGTGCGGTGTGGGGCCTGTCCCCCAAACATATGAGTTTCAGAATGGCCTGCTGACGTTTACCCCGGGCTGTGCTGAAGTTGGTGGTGAAGGTGTGTGGCTGACTGGATGAGCAGGTGGAAGAAGAGGAGGAGGAAGCCGAGAAGGAGGAGGTGGCAACAGGAGGCAAAGAATGTTGCCCTGCGATCCTTGGCGGCGGAAGGACGTGCGCCAAACAGCTCTCCGCCTGGGGCCCAGCTGCCACTACATTTACCCAGTGTGCAGTTAGGGAGATATAGCGTCCCTGGCCGTGCTTACTGGTCCACGTATCTGTGGTTAGGTGGACCTTGCCACAGATGGCGTTGCGCAGTGCACACTTGATTTTATCGGATACTTGGTTGTGCAGGGAAGGCACGGCTCTCTTGGAGAAGTAGTGCCGGCTGGGAACAACATACTGTGGGACAGCAAGCGACATGAGCTGTTTGAAGCTGTCTGTGTCCACCAGCCTAAATGACAGCATTTCATAGGCCAGTAGTTTAGAAATGCTGGCATTCAGGGCCAGGGATCGAGGGTGGCTAGGTGGGAATTTACGCTTTCTATCAAATGTTTGTGAGATGGAGAGCTGAACGCTGGCGTGTGACATGGTTGAGACGCTTGGTGACGGAGGTGGTGGTGGTGGTGTTGGTGGTACATCCCCTGTTTGCTGGGCGGCAGGTGCCAACGTTCCTCCAGAGGCGGAGGAAGAGGCCGAGGCGGCAGCAGCAGAATAGGCCGAGGCGGCAGCAGCAGAAGAGGTAGCAGGGGGAGCCTGAGTGACTTCCTTGGTTTTAAGGTGTTTACTCCACTGCAGTTCATGCTTTGCATGCAGGTGCCTGGTCATGCAGGTTGTGCTCAGGTTCAGAACGTTAATGCCTCGCTTCAGGCTCTGATGGCACAGCGTGCAAACCACTCGGGTCTTGTCGTCAGCACATTGTTTGAAGAAGTGCCATGCCAGGGAACTCCTTGAAGCTGCCTTTGGGGTGCTCGGTCCCAGATGGCGGCGGTCAGTAGCAGGCGGAGTCTCTTGGCGGCGGGTGTTCTGCTTTTGCCCACTGCTCCCTCTTTTGCTACGCTGTTGGCTCGGTCTCACCACTGCCTCTTCCTCCGAACTGTGAAAGTCAGTGGCACGACCTTCATTCCATGTGGGGTCTAGGACCTCATCGTCCCCTGCATCGTCTTCCACCCAGTCTTGATCCCTGACCTCCTGTTCAGTCTGCACACTGCAGAAAGACGCAGCAGTTGGCACCTGTGTTTCGTCATCATCAGAGACATGCTGAGGTGGTATTCCCATGTCCTCATCATCAGGAAACATAAGTGGTTGTGCGTCAGTGCATTCTATGTCTTTCACCGCTGGGGAAGGGCTAGGTGGATGCCCTTGGGAAACCCTGCCAGCGGAGTCTTCAAACAGCATAAGAGACTGCTGCATAACTTGAGGCTGAGACAGTTTCCCTGGTATGCATGGGGGTGATGTGACAGACTGATGGGGTTGGTTTTCAGGCGCCATCTGTGCGCTTTCTGCAGAAGACTGGGTGGGAGATAATGTGAACGTGCTGGATCCACTGTCGGCCACCCAATTGACTAATGCCTGTACCTGCTCAGGCCTTACCATCCTTAGAACGGCATTGGGCCCCACCATATATCGCTGTAAATTCTGGCGGCTACTGGGACCTGAGGTAGTTGGTACACTAGGACGTGTGGATGTGGCAGAACGGCCACGTCCTCTCCCAGCACCAGAGGGTCCACTAACACCACCACGACCATGTCCACGTCCGCGTCCCTTACTAGATGTTTTTCTCATTGTTATGGTTCACCACAACAACAAATATATTATTTGGCCCAATGTATTGTATTCAAATTCAGCGGGATATAAATTTGAGGCCTAGTATTTAGGCGCTGGGTGACCGGTATGGATTTAGTGACAGAATTAGACTTGGAAATGCACAGAAGCGTGTGTGTGAAGTTATTCTGAATGACCCTATGTGCACCTTCAATATGATCTACCCTTTTAGGGATAGATTTCAAATAGCTCTGATATAGCAGAAACGACTAAATTATGAAATTGCTAAATTGGGAATTGTATTTCAACCCAGAACAAAAAATGTGCTTTGACGGACACTAAATAACTTTCCCAGCCACAACAGGACAGCGGTAACGAGAGATTTAGCGGGATATAAATTTGAGGCCTAGTATTTAGGCGCTGGGTGACAGGTATGGGTTTAGTGACAGAATTAGATTTGGAAATGCACAGTAGCGGGTGTGAGAAGTTATTCTGAATGACCCTATGTGCACCTTGAATATTATATACCCTTTTAGGGATAGATTTCAAATAGCTCTGATATAGCAGAAACCACTAAATTATGAAATTGCTAAATTGGGAATTGTATTTCAACCCAGAACAAGAAATGTGCTTGAACGGACACTAAATAACTCGCCCAGCTACAGCACTAGGGACAGATTTAGCTGGATATAAATTTGAGGCCTAGTATTTAGGCGCTGGGTGACCGGTATGGATTTAGTGACAGAATTAGACTTGGAAATGCACAGAAGCGTGTGTGTGAAGTTATTCTGAATGACCCTATGTGCACCTTGAATATTATATACCCTTTTAGGGATAGATTTCAAATAGCTCTGATATAGCAGAAACCACTAAATTATGAAATTGCTAAATTGGGAATTGTATTTCAACCCAGAACAAGAAATGTGCTTGAACGGACACTAAATAACTCGCCCAGCTACAGCACTAAGGACAGATTTAGCGGGATATAAATTTGAGGCCTAGTATTTAGGCGCTGGGTGACAGGTATGGGTTTAGTGCCAGAATTAGACTTGGAAATACACAGTAGCGGGTGTGTGTGAAGTTATTCTGAATGACCCAATGTGCACCTTGAATATTATATACCCTTTTAGGGATAGATTTCAAATAGCTCTGATATAGCAGAAACCACTAAATTATGAAATTGCTAAATTGGGAATTGTATTTCAACCCAGAACAAGAAATGTGCTTGAACGGACACTAAATAACTCGCCCAGCTACAGCACTAAGGACAGATTTAGCGGGATATAAATTTGAGGCCTAGTATTTAGGCGCTGGGTGACAGGTATGGGTTTAGTGCCAGAATTAGACTTGGAAATACACAGTAGCGGGTGTGTGTGAAGTTATTCTGAATGACCCAATGTGCACCTTGAATATTATATACCCTTTTAGGGATAGATTTCAAATAGCTCTGATATAGCAGAAACCACTAAATTATGAAATTGCTAAATTGGGAATTGTACTTCAACCCAGAACAAAAAATGTGCTTTGACGGACACTAAATATCTTTCCAAGCAACAACAGTACAGCGGTAACGAGAGATTTAGCAGGATATAAATTTGAGGCCTAGTATTTAGGCGCTGGGTGACAGGTATGGGTTTAGTGACAGAATTAGACTTGGAAATACACAGTAGCGGGTGTGTGTGAAGTTATTCTGAATGACCCAATGTGCACCTTGAATATTATATACCCTTTTAGGGATAGATTTCAAATATCTCTGATATAGCAGAAACCACTAAATTATGAAATTGCTAAATTGGGAATTGTACTTCAACCCAGAACAAAAAATGTGCTTTGACGGACACTAAATAACTTTCCCAGCTACAACAGGACAGCGGTAACGAGAGATTTAGCGGGATATAAATTTGAGGCCTAGTATTTAGGCGCTGGGTGACAGGTATGGGTTTAGTGACAGAATTAGACTTGGAAATACACAGTAGCGGGTGTGTGTGAAGTTATTCTGAATGACCCTATGTGCACCTTCAATATGATCTACCCTTTTAGGGATAGATTTCAAATAGCTCTGATATAGCAGAAACCACTAAATTATGAAATTGCTAAATTGGGAATTGTATTTCAACCCAGAACAAAAAATGTGCTTTGACGGACACTAAATAACTTTCCCAGCTACAACAGGACAGCGGTAACGAGAGATTTAGCAGGATATAAATTTGAGGCCTAGTATTTAGGCGCTGGGTGACAGGTATGGGTTTAGTGACAGAATTAGACTTGAAAATACACAGTAGCGGGTGTGTGTGAAGTTATTCTGAATGACCCAATGTGCACCTTGAATATTATATACCCTTTTAGGGATAGATTTCAAATAGCTCTGATATAGCAGAAACCACTAAATTATGAAATTGCTAAATTGGGAATTGTACTTCAACCCAGAACAAAAAATGTGCTTTGACGGACACTAAATAACTTTCCCAGCTACAACAGGACAGCGGTAACGAGAGATTTAGCAGGATATAAATTTGAGGCCTAGTATTTAGGCGCTGGGTGACAGGTATGGGTTTAGTGACAGAATTAGACTTGAAAATACACAGTAGCGGGTGTGTGTGAAGTTATTCTGAATGACCCAATGTGCACCTTGAATATTATATACCCTTTTAGGGATAGATTTCAAATAGCTCTGATATAGCAGAAACCACTAAATTATGAAATTGCTAAATTGGGAATTGTACTTCAACCCAGAACAAAAAATGTGCTTTGACGGACACTAAATAACTTTCCCAGCTACAACAGGACAGCGGTAACGAGAGATTTAGCGGGATATAAATTTGAGGCCTAGTATTTAGGCGCTGGGTGACCGGTATGGATTTAGTGACAGAATTAGACTGGGATATGGCCAAAAAATAACCACACTATTGCTGGTTAAATGCACTTGGTGACGGGCGCAGCTTGCCCCTGATGTAGTATATGGCCAAAAAATGAACAGACTATTGCTGGTTAAATGCACTTGGTGTCACAGCTTGACCAACCACACTACTGAGGGTTAAATGCACTTGGTGACGGGCGCAGCTTGCCCCTGATGTAGTATATGGCCAAAAAATGAACAGACTATTGCTGGTTAAATGCACTTGGTGACGGGCGCAGCTTGCCCCTGATTTAGTATATGGCCAAAAAATGAACAGACTATTGCTGGTTAAATGCACTTGGTGTGATAGCTTGACCAACCACACTACTGAGGGTTAAATGCACTTGGTGACGGGCGCAGCTTGCCCCTGATGTAGTATATGGCCAAAAAATGAACAGACTATTGCTGGTTAAATGCACTTGGTGACGGGCGCAGCTTGCCCCTGATTTAGTATATGGCCAAAAAATGAACAGACTATTGCTGGTTAAATGCACTTGGTGTGATAGCTTGACCAACCACACTACTGAGGGTTAAATGCACTTGGTGTGATAGCTTGACCAACCACACTACTGAGGGTTAAATGCACTTGGTGACGGGCGCAGCTTGCCCCTGATGTAGTATATGGCCAAAAAATGAACAGACTATTGCTGGTTAAATGCACTTGGTGACGGGCGCAGCTTGCCCCTGATTTAGTATATGGCCAAAAAATGAACAGACTATTGCTGGTTAAATGCACTTGGTGTGATAGCTTGACCAACCACACTACTGAGGGTTAAATGCACTTGGTGACGGGCGCAGCTTGCCCCTGATGTAGTATATGGCCAAAAAATAAACAGACTATTGCTGGTTAAATGCACTTGGTGTGACAGCTTCACCCTGATGTAGGCTTTAGCCAAAAAACAAACGCACCATTGAGGGTTAAATGCACTTGGTGACAGGCGCAGCTTGCCCCTGATGTAGTATATGGCCAAAAAATAAACAGACTATTGCTGGTTAAATGCACTTGGTGTGACAGCTTCACCCTGATGTAGGCTTTAGCCAAAAAACAACCACACCATTGAGGGTTAAATGCACTTGGTCGCAGCTTGTGCTGGCGCACCACAAGACACAAAATGGCCGCCGATCACCCCAGAAAAATGTGACTGACAAACGGTCTGGGCAGCCTAAAAACAGTGAGCAATTGAGGATCAGCAGCTCAATGATCCACAGCTGCAGATCGATCAGTTAATCAAGTCCTTTGGAGGAGTTAATCTGCCTAATCTCGCCCTACTGTCGCAGCCGCAACCTCTCCCTACGCTAATCAGAGCAGAGTGACGGGCGGCGCTATGTGACTCCAGCTTAAATAGAGGCTGGGTCACATGGTGCTCTGGCCAATCACAGCCATGCCAATAGTAGGCATGGCTGTGATGGCCTCTTGGGGCAAGTAGTATGACGCTTGTTGATTGGCTGCTTTGCAGCCTTTCAAAAAGCGCCAAGAAAGCGTCACAAAAGCGCGAAGAAAGCGACGAACACCGAACCCGAACCCGGACTTTTACGAAAATGTCCGGGTTCGGGTCCGTGTCACGGACACCCCAAAATTCGGTACGAACCCGAACTATACAGTTCGAGTTCGCTCATCCCTACTAGTAACATAAGCCTAATAACAATATTAAATCTTTAAAAATGAGGAAAGATCACATTATATCCAACCTAAGTACTCAGGAACTAAAGGTCCTGGAAGAACTGAAGAAAAATGAGGATATTATAATTAAGCCTAGTGATAAGGGTGGAAACATAGTCATCCAAAATAGGGTTGACTATGTTGATATGGTACTGAGATTGCTGAAGGATAAAAAGACGTATAAAATACTCACCAGTGATCCCACCAAGGCTTACATTAATGAGTTAAAAATTCTACTGACTGATGCCAAATCTAGGGATTTGATAACAACAGATGAATTCCAGTACCTTCTAACAAAAATACCCCACTATATCCATCTTTTATGCATTACCCAAGGTGCATAAGGATAAAACACCTATTCCAGGGAGACCAATAGTGTCTGGGAATGATAATCTGACCCAGGGAATAAGTCAATACGTGGATCAGATATTGAGACCATTTGTTACTACATTACCATCTTATATTAAGGACACAAAAGATCTCCTTCTGAAAATTAATGAAATGACATTGACACCAAATACTATTCTGGCAAGTTTGGATGTTGAATCCCTATATGGTAATATCAAACACTCATTAGGTCTGAAAGCAGTTCACCAATTATTAAGCACAAAGAGTAGTAATTTTCACCAACATAGTCACTTAGTATTAGCAATGTTGGAATTTGTTTTAGAGCACAATTTTTTATTTTTTTTCAAGGACACTTTTATAAACAGGTCAATGGGACCGCTATGGGGACGTCATGTGCCCCCACTTACGCTAATTTATTTTTGGGGTGGTGGGAAAATGATATAGTTTTCACGGAGGGGATGCCGTCGTATACCTGTCACATTCTCTTTCGGGGCAGGTATATCAACGACATCCTCATCCTATAGGATGGTGGACAATCACTATTTAGAGAATTCACTCAAGCTTTAAATAATAACAATATAGGGATGAAATATATATACGAAATACAGGAGCGAGAGATAATCTTCCTGGACCTAAAAATCAGAATTACGGAGAATGGACGCCTGAACACGGAGGTACATAGGAAGCCAACTTCCACAAACAGTTATTTACACTGGACAAGTTGGCACCCAGAGCCACTCAGGAGAGGAATACCTACGGGCCAATATTTAAGGGCCCGTAGGAATTTCTCTGATGAAGTAACTTTTGAAAAAGAGAGTAGATATCTTCTCGAGAGGTTCAGAAAGAGGGGATATCCATCAGCCCCCCTAAAAAAAGCTTATAATAAAGCAAAGATTACAAACAGAGAGGATCTATTGAAATCCTCACCTCTAAAAAAGAACAAAATTATCCAGTGTATAGGAACTTTCGATAGGGTATAACAGAGAGATATACAATATACTAAAGAAATATTGGCATATAATACAGGCAGATAGAGATTTAAGAACAGTACTTACCATCAATCCGAGTATAACATACAGAAGAGGGCTAAATCTCAAGGACCAACTGGTGCACAGCTACCTGAAAGAAAAGGAAACAGATAACATCTTGAATAGAGAGGAATATCGAGGGTCATCACCCTGTGGGGATTGCTCATTTTGCAAGTACATCCCACGGATAAAAAGATTTACAAATCTGGCAGATAAGGAGGAGTATGAAATCAGACAACTAATCACATGTAAAACTCAAGGAGTAAATATATAGCATCATGTCCCTGCCCCAAGCTGCATGTGGGTAAAACCACACAGGAACTGCGACGTCGGATATCAGGCCATTTGAGCTCTATAGAGACTGATAAAGATACACCTATTGCAAGACATATTAAATATATACATGCAAATAAAACATCAGTCCTACGCTTTTGGGGTATTGAAAAAATAACTATGGGCCCTAGAGTGGGCGATTTGGATAAAAAACTCCCACAGAACGAAGCAAGATGGATTCAGAGACTCAGCACAATGAGTCCAATCGGTCTAAATAAGGGCTTCACATACACGGCTTTTATGTGATACCCTGAATGAAATTATAAAATAATATTTTTAGAAGAGTCCAAAGGACTTACATGATAAATATATAAGTGTCCTCTCTCTACTAGTTAAAAAACTATAAAAAATATTATTAATAATTAGATAAAGGAATGAATATGTCCAGAAAACATAGACAACTACACATCCAGGGAATTCAATAGATGGATCTCCATAATTAATGAATAATGTTATATATTTTGGGAGAATTGAAATCTGGATAAAAAAATAAAAAGATATAAAATTCTGAATTGATACACATGCGATTGAGAAATAACAATTGACTTTGAATGTCTAGATGTCTAGGTATATGAGAAGATCTTGGAATCCTGACAATTACTGCTGGGATTAACCTGGATATATGCAATCTTATTGTAAGGGACAGCAAGGGCTGAATTTAAGGGCTAAAAATCCAAGTCCGAGCACATGCGTCCGGGAAATATGAGCCTGGAAAAAGTTTAAGTTCCTATATATGCCCTGTTCGCTATCGAAAGGGATGCAAGAATTTTAAGTGTCAACGCATGTGTCCAATAACAGAATAGAGAGATATCGATCCATGCTGAGTGCTGGAATTAAAGTACCCTTATATGCATATGCCAATGCGGGATACAGACAGACCTGAGGATAAGTACTAGTGCAATGTGCAAATATAGGAAGGGAGAAGAAGGGTCCAAGTTCGGACACAGGCGCACAGGGTATTGATAGATCCGAGTCACTTGGGAGATCAAAGTCCCGGCGCATGCGCTTTGGACCCTTTAGCGGAATGATTCAGTCTAAGTCTTAGCGCATGAGACTGATAAAGAGGGATGTTCCTCTGTTTCTAAGTCCCAGCGCATGCGTACACCATGGAGGAGACGGAGCTGGGGATTAATCTAAGTCTCAACGCACGCGCATTAATTTGCCGACCCGGAAGTTTTCTCAAATACCAGACGTAGACGCAGTTCTCTCCCTGTGATAGGATGGATGTGATTGGTCCCATTAGGACATCAATCAACACGGGGATGCACAGTGATAGGTGATCCACCAAGTGAGACTCACCTCTCTGAAATAAAGCATTTGAGACAGGGAGCACTCGTGATGATAGTAGCTCCATTCCCCTGAAGACGCCGCATAGCAGTGAAACATGTTGGGGGAGCTGTGTCTGTAACATTTTAACGATTATGGCAGGGCTAAGAAAGGACTAGGGAAAGGCGACCTGCAGGCGCTGAGCCCACTGAGGGTCAAATCAGATAGGAGACTACAAGTAGTACAGATACTGAGAGATTATCAGTTAGGGATACTATGTATATAACCGAGGGAAGTCCCTCTAAGAGAATGTGTAGCCAATAAAGGTGCGGCTTAGATGAACAACGCCTGGTGTCGGCTGACACCAAGGGCATTAAAAGTGTAACAACACAGGGCAGATACAAGTGTATCAACACAGTTAGATACAAATAGCCTGCATTTGGTTCTCAGCGATACATGGTTCCCCTCATCTATCAAAAATCTGAGGAACTGCGTTCATAAGTCCAGCCCTCCATATGTATTTTTAATAACAATTTATCTTTTTTGTAGTATATTGTTTATTAAAAAGAAAAAGAAAGGTTATATTTTACTCACAATACCAGAAACAGGAATTATAGTCGTCAGACTATTGAAATACTCACATGCCTACACGCACTGACTGATAGGTCTGCCCCATTCAACATCTGGGTCTCCAAATTGGGCACATGGCCTGAGCTTGCCCTTTACGCCTCGGAGGTGCTGGCCTGCCCTGCGGCCAGTGTATGGTCCGAACGTGATCCGGGGGGTGTGATATCACAGACAAGCGCAGCCGCATGTCCTCAGCCAATGTGGACAAGCTCACATTCATTAAAATGAACCAGGCATAGATCCCACAGGACTTGTCCGTACCTTGTGCAGAATAGACAAGTATAACGGCCGCACCCAGCCATTGTTATACTCCGGCGCACTCTCTTTGTTTTCTTTTTTATATTTCCCAATATTTTGGGGTCTTCCAAATTTAAAAAAAAGAAAGAAAAAATAAAATAAATAAAAAATACTAAAATAGTGTTGGCTACCTCCTCCACCACCGCTTTCACCTAAACCACCACGTCCACCGCCTCCTCAACCTCCTACTCCACTTTGACCTCCGCCTCCTAGTTCAAGATCATTATTTTGTACTTTTTTTTTTAAATCTATGTTATTTAAATTTATTTCCCTATTCACATTTGCTTGCTGGGCAATTGTCCTACTCGTATCCCTATTTTGCTTCCTTTTGCAGCCCTCTAGCACTTTCTATGACTTTTTAGAGCCATTTTAGTGCCCCAAAGTTTGAGTTCCCATTGACCTCAATGGGGTTCGGATTCGGGGTCAAGTTCGGGTCCCAAACCTGAACTTTGCGGCAAAGTTTGGCCCAACCGGGCGAACCTGTGCCAGAACAGTCATTGTTTTGTTACCTTGCCTCACAAAAAGCATAATATAAAGCAATCAAAAGTCATATATACAATATAGTACCAATAAAAGTGTAAACTTATCCTATAATTTACAAAATGGGGTCGCTTTTTGGGAGTTTCGACTCTAGGGGTGCATTAGGGGGTCTTTAAATGTCATATGACAACTTAAAATTATCCCAGTGAAATCTGCCCTCCAAAATCCATATGACATCCCTTTCCTTCTACGCCAGCCATGTGCCCATACAGCAAATTTGGGATATTTCTGTAAACTGCAGAATCATGGTAATAAATATTGAGTTTTGTTTGGCTGTTAACCCTTGATGTGTTATAGGAAAAATTAATTAAAAAGGAGAATCTGCCAAAAAGTGAAATTTAAAGATGTCATCTCCTTTTTCCTTTAATTTTTGTGGAACACCTAAAGGGTTAAAAAAGTTTGTAAAATCAGTTTTGAATAACTTGAGGGATGTAGTTCTATAATGGGGTAAATTATGGGTGGTTTCCACTATATAAACCACTAAAAGTAACTTCATAACTGAAGTGGTCTTTAAAAAAAGGGTTTTGGAAATTTTCAAAAAATTTGCTTCTAAAATTCTAAGCCTTGTAAGATTCTAAAAAATGATGTATCACTATCTGCCTTAAAAGCAGAATAATACAAATGTAGAAAATTGATAATTTTTCTAAATTATCTGTAAGTTTTGGATTTTTTTAAAATAAATAATAGGTTTGGATAAGTAAAAGCATTCCGAAGTTATCACCACATAAAGTTACACATGTCAGGTTTCCAAAATACGGCCTGGTCTTTAAAGGGGTTGTCCAGGTTCAGAGCTGAACCTGGACATCCCTCCATTTTCACCCCGGCAGCCCCCCTGACATGAGCATCGGAGCAGTTCATGCTCCGATGCTCTCCTTTGCCCTGCTCTAAATCGCGCAGGGCAAAGGCATTTTTCTGAGTTCCGGTGACATACCGGGCTCTCTATGGGGCTGACAGGCAGCCCGGTGACGTCACCGGCACTGATGGGCGGGATTTGGCTCTGCCCTAGCCAGTAAAACGGCTAGGGCAGAGCTAAAGCCCGCCCCTCAGAGCCGGTGACGTCACCGAACACACTGCTGGGCGGAAGTTACCGCCCGGCAGTGTGTTATTGAAAACACAAGAGCCTGTGCCCTGCGCGATCTAGCGCAGGGCACGGGAGCGCATCGGAGCATGAGATGCTCCGATGCCAGGCTCAGGAGGGCTGCCGGGGTGAAAATAAGGGTATGTCTGGGTTCAACTCTGAACCCGGACAACCCCTTTAAGGTAAAAAAATGGCAAGCTCCTTAATAGTGATGAGCGGCAGGGGCACTATTAAAATTTGCTATATTTTGCTAATATTTGGTAGAATATTCGTCATATATTTGCGTATTCGAAAATTCTAGATCATATTCTTGATTGCGAAAATCGTCAATGTATTGTTTGCGTAATGCGCATGCAAAATACTGGCGTGGGTCACTTATGCTACATTTTCAAGCTGGCATAAGTTTCCTGAGACTGGAGAAAATGGTTGGCATGGCAGAACATTAGAATAGCTTTATATGCAGATAGAGTACTCCAATATATTTGCGCTTGCAAATTTTCAGCAATTTATGATGCACATATTTTTTTTGCAATACATGCAACTTGAGACATCACAGCACTATGTCTGTAGCATGTATGTACAGTGCTGCCCATAGTTATTCATACCCCAGGCAAATTTTGATTCAAGGTTACTTTTATTCAACAAGCAAGTAATTTTTTATTTTTTTTATGGGAAATTACATAGGTGCCTCCCAAAAGATAATAAGACTATGTACAAGAGGCATTATTGTGGTAGTAAAAAAGAAAAAAAAAAAAAAAAAACATTTCTCAGCTTTTATTTACATTTGAGAAAAAAATACAAGATGTTCCGCACTGTGGAAAATCTCAGAGGATGTGGTCGGAAGCCAAAAGTGACACCTGTGCTGGCCAGGAGAATAGTTAGAGAGGTGAAAAAGAATCCAATGATCACCCCCTAGGCCATCATCGTGAATCTGGGTCCTGCTGGTGGCAATGTCTCAAGGCAGACAATCCAACGGACACTGCACACTGCTGGGTTCCACGGATGCAGACCAGTCACACAAAAGCTTGCTTGGCCTTTGCAAAAGCTCATCTGGACAAAGAAGAAGACTTATGGTCTTCTGTGTTATGTTTTGATCAAACTTGTGCCGGGCCCATCCACCAGGCGGAATTCACCTTGACGCCTGGTGGATGGGCCAGACACAAGTTTGATCAAAATGTGCGCTAAGAACTTCTATTGATCCAAATAGTAGGTATAGTCTTCTGTGTTATGGTTAGATGAAACAAAAATGTAATTGTTTGGTCACAATGATGTTTCCTTCATTTGGACCAGGGAACCTAATCACAGTAAACGGCACCATGAAAAAAGAGCAATACATGAGGATTCTCAACGACAACATCAGGCAGTCTGCAGAGAAACTTGGGCACCAGTGGATATTTCAGCATGACAATGACCCAAAACACACATCAAAAGTGGTGAAGAAATGGTTAGCAGACAACAACTGTAACGTTTTGGAGTGGCTCAGCCAGAGTCCAGACTTGAATTCAATTTATAATCTGTGGAGGAAGCTAAAGATCTGGGTGATGGCAAGAAGACCCTCCAATCTGAAAGATTAGGGCCTCATTGTTTAAGATGAATGGGCAAAAATACCTGTGGAGACATGACAAAAGCTGGTCTGTAATTCTAAGCCTTTTAGAAGCAATTCTTAACATTTTTAAGAAAATTTTCAAAACCCACTTTTGAAAGGGCCAGTTCAGGTCTGAAGACACTTTGTGGGGCTTACATAGTGAAAACCCCCCATAAATGACCCCATTGTAAAAACTACTCAAAACTGATTTTACAAACTTTATTAACCCTTTAGGATTTAAAAAAAAAAATCACTTTTTGGGCAGATTTTCCATTTTAATCAATTTTTTTCTTTAACACATCAAGGGTTAACAGCCAAACAAAACTTAATTTTTTGTATAGTCTTCTGTGTTATGGTCAGATGAAACAAAAATGTAATTGTTTGGTCACAATGATGTTTCCTTCATTTGGCGTAAAAAAAAAGGAGAAGCCTTCAACCCAAAGAACACCATCCCCACTGTCAAACATGGTGGTGGGAACCTAATGCTTTGGGGGTGTTTTTCAGCCAATGGACCATGGAACCTAATCACAGTAAACGGCACCAAAAAGAGCAATACATAAGGATTCTCAACGACAACATCAGGCAGTCTGCAGAGAAACTTTGCCTTGGACACCAGTGGACATTTCAGCATGACAATGACCCAAAATACACAGCAAGAGTGGTGAAGAAATGGTTAGCAGACAACAACATTAACGTTTTGGAGTGGCCCAGCCAGAGTCCAGACTTGAATTCAATTTATAATCTGTGGAGGGAGCTAAAGATCTGGGTGATGGCAAGAAGACCCTCCAACCTGAAAGATTAGGGCCTCATTGTTTAAGTTGAATGGGCAAAAATACCTGTGGAGACATGACAAAAGCTGTTCTGTAATTATAGGAAGCGTTTGATTGCTGTAATAGCCAATAAAGGCTTTTCTATTGATTATTGAGAAGGGTATGAAAATTTTTGGACTGGACACTTTTTGCTCAAATGTAAATAAAAGCTGAGAAATGTTTTTTTTCCACAATAATGCCTCTTGAACATCATCTTATTATCTTTTGGGAGATACCTATGTCATTTACCGAAAAAAAAAAAAAAATTACTTGCTGGTTGAATAAAAGTAAAGTATTAATAATTATGGGCAGCACTGTATGTACAGCAGAACCTATCAGCTACTCTATAAATCAATCTAACCTACTATCTGAATTATATATAAGTTAACTGTTTAATGTAATACATAGAGTTGAGCGAACACCTGGATGTTCGGGTTCGAGAAGTTCGGCCGAACTTCCCGGAAATGTTCGGGTTCGGGATCCGAACCCGATCCGAACTTCGTCCCGAACCCCATTGAAGTCAATGGGGACACAAACTTTTCGGCACTAAAACGGATGTAAAACAGCCCAGGAAAGGGCTAGAGGGCTGCAAAAGGCAGCAACATGTAGGTAAATCCCCTGCAAACAAATGTGGATAGGGAAATGAATAAAAATAAAAATTTAATAAATAAAAATTAACCAAAATCAATTGGAGAGACGTCCCATAGCAGAGAATCTGGCTTCCCGTCACCCACCACTGGAACAGTCCATTCTCAGATATTTAGGCCCCGGCACCCAGGCAGAGGAGAGAGGTCCAGTAACAGAGAATCTGGCTTCATGTCAGCAGAGAATCAGTCTGCATGTCATAGCAGAGAATCAGGCTTCACGTCACCCACCACTGCAACAGTCCATTGTCATAAATTTAGGCCCAGCACCCAGGCAGAGGAGAGAGGTCCCGTAACAGACAATCTGGCTTCATGTCAGCAGAGAATTAGTCTGCATGTCATAGCAGAGAATGAGGCTTCAAGTCAGCCACCACTGCAACAGTCCATTGGCATATATTTAGGCCCAGCACCCAGGCAGAGGAGAGAGGTCCCGTAACAGACAATCTGGCTTCATGTCAGCAGAGAATCAGTCTTCATGTCATAGCAGAGAATAGGGCTTCACGTCACCCACCACTGTAAGAGTCCATTTTCATAAATTTAGGCCCAGCACCCAGGCAGAGGAGAGAGGTCCCGTAACAGAGGATCTGGCTTCATGTCAGCAGAAAATCAGTCTGCATGTCATAGCAGAGAATCAGGCTTCAAGTCACCCACCACTGCAACGGTCCATTGTCATAAATTTAGGCCCAGCACCCAGGCAGAGGAGAGAGGTCCCGTAACAGACAATCTGGCTTCATGTCAGCAGAGAATTAGTCTGAATGTCATAGCAGAGAATGAGGCTTCACGTCAGCCACCACTGCAACAGTCCATTGGCATATATTTAGGCCCAGCACCCAGGCAGAGGAGAGAGGTCCCGTAACAGACAATCTAACTTCATGTCAGCAGAGAATCAGTCTTCATGTCATAGCAGAGAATAAGGCTTCACGTCACCCACCACTGTAAGAGTCCATTTTCATAAATTTAGGCCCAGCACCCAGGCAGAGGAGAGAGGTCCCGTAACAGAGGATCTGGCTTCATGTCAGCAGAGAATCAGTCTGCATGTCATAGCAGAGAATCAGGCTTCAAGTCACCCACCACTGCAACAGTCCATTGTCATAAATTTAGGCCCAGCACCCAGGCAGAGGAGAGAGGTCCCGTAACAGACAATCTGGCTTCATGTCAGCAGAGAATTAGTCTGAATGTCATAGCAGAGAATGAGGCTTCACGTCAGCCACCACTGCAACAGTCCATTGGCATATATTTAGGCCCAGCACCCAGGCAGAGGAGAGAGGTCCCGTAACAGACAATCTAACTTCATGTCAGCAGAGAATCAGTCTTCATGTCATAGCAGAGAATAAGGCTTCACGTCACCCACCACTGTAAGAGTCCATTTTCATAAATTTAGGCCCAGCACCCAGGCAGAGGAGAGAGGTCCCGTAACAGAGGATCTGGCTTCATGTCAGCAGAGAATCAGTCTGCATGTCATAGCAGAGAATCAGGCTTCAAGTCACCCACCACTGCAACAGTCCATTGTCATAAATTTAGGCCCAGCACCCAGGCAGAGGAGAGAGGTCCCGTAACAGACAATCTGGCTTCATGTCAGCAGAGAATTAGTCTGAATGTCATAGCAGAGAATGAGGCTTCATGTCAGCCACCACTGCAACAGTCCATTGGCATATATTTAGGCCCAGCACACAGGCAGAGGAGAGAGGTCCCGTAACAGAGGATCTGGCTTCATGTCAGCAGAGAATTAGTCTGCATGTCATAGCAGAGAATGAGGCTTCACGTCAGCCACCACTGCAACAGTCCATTGGCATATATTTAGGCCCAGCACCCAGGCAGAGGAGAGAGGTCCCGTAACAGACAATCTGGCTTCATGTCAGCAGAGAATCAGTCTGCATGTCATAGCAGAGAATCAGGCTTCACGTCACCCACCACTGCAACAGTCCATTGTCATAAATTTAGGCCCAGCACCCAGGCAGAGGAGAGAGGTCCCGTAACAGACAATCTGGCTTCATGTCAGCAGAGAATTAGTCTGCATGTCATAGCAGAGAATGCGGCTTCACGTCAGCCACCACTGCAACAGTCCATTGGCATATATTTAGGCCCAGCACCCAGGCAGAGGAGAGAGGTCCCGTAACAGACAATCTGGCTTCATGTCAGCAGAGAATCAGTCTGCATGTCATGGCAGAGAATCAGGCTTCACGTCACCCACCACTGCAACAGTCCATTGGCATATATTTAGGCCCAGCACCCAGGCAGAGGAGAGAGGTCCCGTAACAGACAATCTGGCTTCATGTCAGCAGAGAATCAGTCTTCATGTCATAGCAGAGAATCAGGCTTCACGTCACCCACCACTGCAACAGTCCATTGTCATAAATTTGGGCCCAGCACCCAGGCAGAGGAGAGAGGTCCCGTAACAGAGGATCTGGCTTCATTTCAGCAGAGAATCAGTCTGCATGTCATAGCAGAGAATCAGGCTTCACGTCACCCAACATTGGAACAGTCCATTGGCATATATTTAGGCCCCGGCACCCAGACAGAGGAGAGGTTCATTCAACTTTGGGTAGCCTCGCAATATAATGGTAAAATGAAAATAAAAATAGGATTGAATGAGGAAGTGCCCTGGAGTCCAATAATATATGGTTAAGGGGAGGTAGTTAATGTCTAATCTGGACAAGGGACGGACAGATCCTGTGGGATCCATGCCTGGTTCATTTTTATGAACGTCAGCTTGTCCACATTGGCTGTAGACAGGTGGCTGCGTTTGTCTGTAATGACGCCCCCTGCCGTGCTGAATACACGTTCAGACAAAACGCTGGCCGCCGGGCAGGCCAGCACCTCCAAGGCATAAAAGGCTAGCTCTGGCCACGTGGACAATTTAGAGACCCAGAAGTTGAATGGGGCCGAACCATCAGTCAGTACGTGGAGGGGTGTGCACATGTACTGTTCCACCATGTTAGTGAAATGTTGCCTCCTGCTAACACGTTGCGTATCAGGTGGTGGTGCAGTTAGCTGTGGCGTGTTGACAAAAGTTTTCCACATCTCTGCCATGCTAACCCTGCCCTCAGAGGAGCTGGCCGTGACACAGCTGCCTTGGCGACCTCTTGCTCCTCCTCTGCCTTGGCCTTGGGATTCCACTTGTTCCCCTGTGACATTTGGGAATGCTCTCAGTAGCGCGTTTTCCAACGTGCGCTTGTACTCGCGCATCTTCCTAACCCGCTCCAGTGCAGGAAGTAAGGTGGGCACATTGTCTTTGTAGCGTGGATCCAGCAGGGTGGCAACCCAGTAGTCCGCACAGGTTAAAATGTGGGCAACTCTGCTGTCGTTGCGCAGGCACTGCAGCATGTAGTCGCTCATGTGTGCCAGGCTGCCCAGGGGTAAGGACAAGCTGTCCTCTGTGGGAGGCGTATCGTCATTGTCCTGCCTTTCCCCCCAGCCACGCACCAGTGATGGACCCGAGCTGCGTTGGGTGCCACCCCGCTGTGACCATTCTTCATCCTCATCCTCCTCCACCTCCTCCTCATCCTCGTCCTCCTCGTCCTCCAGTAGTGGGCCCTGGCTGGCCACATTTGTACCTGGCCTCTGCTGTTGCCAAAAACCTCCCTCTGAGTCACTTCGAAGAGACTGGCCTGAAAGTGCTAAAAATGACCCCTCTTCCTCCTCCTCCTCCTCCTCCTCCTGGGCCACCTCCTCTTCCATCATCGCCCTAAGTGTTTTCTCAAGGAGACATAGTGGTATTGTAACGCTGATAACGGCATCATCGCCACTAGCCATGTTGGTGGAGTACTCGAAACAGCGCAACAGGGCACACAGGTCTCGCATGGAGGCCCAGTCATTGGTGGTGAAGTGGTGCTGTTCTGTAGTGCGACTGACCCGTGCGTGCTGCAGCTGAAACTCCACTATGGCCTGCTGCTGCTCGCACAGTCTGTCCAGCATGTGCAAGGTGGAGTTCCACCTGGTGGGCACGTCGCATATGAGGCGGTGAGCGGGAAGGCCGAAGTTACGCTGTAGCGCAGACAGGCGAGCAGCAGCACGATTTGAACGCCGGAAGCGCGAACAGACGGCCCGCACTTTATGCAGCAGCTCTGACATGTCGGGGTAGTTGTGAATGAACTTCTGCACCACCAAATTCAGCACATGTGCCAAGCAAGGGATGTGCGTCAAATTGGCTAGTCCCAGAGCTGCAACGAGATTTCGCCCATTATCACACACCACCAGGCCGGGCTTGAGGCTCACCGGCAGCAATCACTCGTCGGTCTGTTGTTCTATACCCCGCCACAACTCCTGTGCGGTGTGGGGCCTGTCCCCCAAACATATGAGTTTCAGAATGGCCTGCTGACGTTTACCCCGGGCTGTGCTGAAGTTGGTGGTGAAGGTGTGTGGCTGACTGGATGAGCAGGTGGAAGAAGAGGAGGAGGAAGCCGAGAAGGAGGAGGTGGCAACAGGAGGCAAAGAATGTTGCCCTGCGATCCTTGGCGGCGGAAGGACGTGCGCCAAACAGCTCTCCGCCTGGGGCCCAGCTGCCACTACATTTACCCAGTGTGCAGTTAGGGAGATATAGCGTCCCTGGCCGTGCTTACTGGTCCACGTATCTGTGGTTAGGTGGACCTTGCTACAGATGGCGTTGCGCAGTGCACACTTGATTTTATCGGATACTTGGTTGTGCAGGGAAGGCACGGCTCTCTTGGAGAAGTAGTGGCGGCTGGGAACAACATACTGTGGGACAGCAAGCGACATGAGCTGTTTGAAGCTGTCTGTGTCCACCAGCCTAAATGACAGCATTTCATAGTCCAGTAGTTTAGAAATGCTGGCATTCAGGGCCAGGGATCAAGGGTGGCTAGGTGGGAATTTACACTTTCTCTCAAATGTTTGAGAGATGGAGAGCTGAACGCTGCCGTGTGACATGGTTGAGACGCTTGGTGACGGAGGTGGTGGTGGTGTTGGTGGTACATCCCCTGTTTGCTGGGCGGCAGGTGCCAACGTTCCTCCAGAGGCGGAGGAAGAGGCCGAGGCGGCAGCAGCAGAAGAGGCCGAGGCGGCAGCAGCAGAAGAGGTAGCAGGGGGAGCCTAAGTGACTTCCTTGGTTTTAAGGTGTTTACTCCACTGCAGTTCATGCTTTGCATGCAGGTGCCTGGTCATGCAGGTTGTGCTCAGGTTCAGAACGTTAATGCCTCGCTTCAGGCTCTGATGGCACAGCGTGCAAACCACTCGGGTCTTGTCGTCAGCACATTGTTTGAAGAAGTGCCATGCCAGGGAACTCCTTGAAGCTGCCTTTGGCGGCGGTCAGTAGCAGGCGGAGTCTCTTGGCGGCGGGTGTTCTGCTTTTGCCCACTGCTCCCTCTTTTGCTACGCTGTTGGCTCGGTCTCACCACTGCCTCTTCCTCCGAACTGTGAAAGTCAGTGGCATGACCTTCATTCCATGTGGGGTCTAGGACCTCATCGTCCCCTGCATCGTCTTCCACCCAGTCTTGATCCCTGACCTCCTGTTCAGTCTGCACACTGCAGAAAGACGCAGCAAACCTGTGTTTCGTCATCATCAGAGACATGCTGAGGTGGTATTCCCATGTCCTCATCATCAGGAAACATAAGTGGTTGTGCGTCAGTGCATTCTATGTCTTTCACCGCTGGGGAAGGGCTAGGTGGATGCCCTTGGGAAACCCTGCCAGCGGAGTCTTCAAACAGCATAAGAGACTGCTGCATAACTTGAGGCTGAGACAGTTTCCCTGGTATGCATGGGGGTGATGTGACAGACTGATGGGGTTGGTTTTCAGGCGCCATCTGTGCGCTTTCTGCAGAAGACTGGGTGGGAGATAATGTGAACGTGCTGGATCCACTGTCGGCCACCCAATTGACTAATGCCTGTACCTGCTCAGGCCTTACCATCCTTAGAACGGCATTGGGCCCCACCATATATCGCTGTAAATTCTGGCGGCTACTGGGACCTGAGGTAGTTGGTACACTAGGACGTGTGGATGTGGCAGAACGGCCACATCCTCTCCCAGCACCAGAGGGTCCACTAACACCACCACGACCGTGTCCACGTCCGCGTCCCTTACTAGATGTTTTCCTCATTGTTATGTTTCACCACAACAACAAAAATATTATTTGGCCCAATGTATTGTATTCAAATTCAGCGGGATATAAATTTGAGGCCTAGTATTTAGGCGCTGGGTGACCGGTATGAATTTACTAACAGAATTAGACTTGGAAATGCACAGTAGCGTGTGTGTGAAGTTATTCTGAATGACCCTATGTGCACCTTGAATATTATATACCCTTTTAGGGATAGATTTCAAATAGCTCTGATATAGCAGAAACCACTAAATTATGAAATTGCTAAATTGGGAATTGTATTTCAACCCAGAACAAAAAATGTGCTTTGACGGACACTAAATAACTTGCCCAGCCACAACAGTACAGCGATAACGAGAGATTTAGCGGGATATAAATTTGAGGCCTAGTATTTAGGCGCTGGGTGACCGGTATGGATTTAGTGACAGAATTAGACTGGGATATGGCCAAAAAATAACCACACTATTGCTGGTTAAATGCACTTGGTGTGACAGCTTGACCAACCACACTACTGAGGGTTAAATGCACTTGGTGACGGGCACAGCTTGCCCCTGATTTAGTATATGGCCAAAAAAATGAACAGACAATTGCTGGTTAAATGCACTTGGTGTGACAGCTTCACCCTGATGTAGGCTTTAGCCAAAAAACAACCACACCATTGAGGGTTAAATGCACTTGGTGACAGGCGCAGCTTGCCCCTGATGTAGTATATGGCCAAAAAATGAACAGACTATTGCTGGTTAAATGCACTTGGTGTCACAGCTTGACCAACCACACTACTGAGGGTTAAATGCACTTGGTGACGGGCGCAGCTTGCCCCTGATGTAGTATATGGCCAAAAAATAAACAGACTATTGCTGGTTAAATGCACTTGGTGTGACAGCTTCACCCTGATGTAGGCTTTAGCCAAAAAACAACCACACCATTGAGGGTTAAATGCACTTGGTGACAGGCGCAGCTTGCCCCTGATGTAGTATATGGCCAAAAAATAAACAGACTATTGCTGGTTAAATGCACTTGGTGTGACAGCTTCACCCTGATGTAGGCTTTAGCCAAAAAACAACCACACCATTGAGGGTTAAATGCACTTGGTCGCAGCTTGGATGCACTTGGTCGCAGCACCGCACAAGACACAAAATGGCCGCCGATCACCCCAGAAAAAAGTGACTGACAAACGGTCTGGGCAGCCTAAAAACAGTGAGCAATTGAGTATCAGCAGCTCAATGATGCACAGCTGCAGATCGATCGATTAATCAAGTCCTTTGGAGGAGTTAATCTGCCTAATCTCGCCCTACTGTCGCAGCCGCAACCTCTCCCTACGCTAATCAGAGCAGAGTGACGGGCGGCGCTATGTGACTCCAGCTTAAATAGAGGCTGGGTCACATGGTGCTCTGGCCAATCACAGCCATGCCAATAGTAGGCATGGCTGTGATGGCCTCTTGGGGCAAGTAGTATGACGCTTGTTGATTGGCTGCTTTGCAGCCTTTCAAAAAGCGCCAAGAAAGCGTCACAAAAGCGCCAAGAAAGCGACGAACAACGAACCCGAACCCGGACTTTTACGAAAATGTCCGGGTTCGGGTCCGTGTCACGGACACCCCAAAATTCGGTACGAACCCGAACTATACAGTTCGAGTTCGCTCATCCCTAGTAATACAACAAAGCACAGCAATGACACTGCTGTCTCTTTCATAACTACAATAAACTTTAGAAAATAGCTGGGGAGGCTCTTCTATAGTAAGGGGTAGGCAACTTTTCTATTGGTTGCTAGGGATGTTGCTAAGCTGTGACAAAGCCTTCTCATTGGTCCACAAACTTGGTCCACAAGAAGGGAGGAATGATCACCTGATGTGTACTGTTAAAAAACAAACGAAAAAAAAACATATTCGTTCGGCATTACGAATATATAGCACTATATTCTAAATAATCGCGAATAAAAATAAGCCGATATTTGCGATAAAAATTTGCTTTTTGAATATTCGGGCTCAACACTAGTCCTTAAGGTGTTAATACAGAAATTTTCTCACAGTCCAGGAAGGCTGAATGCAATTAATAGACCTCTCTTTGCTGTCGGCGCCCATCATGCTGCTCTTGCTGTCTGTCTGCCTACCATCATGTTGTGTACAACTGCTGCATCCTGCATCATGCCACTAATGCCACTTGCCAAGCATCACGTTCTCTCAAGCCAATTTATTTATTTTTTATCTCGTAAACACTGTGTGTGTTTCAACATCATCTGCCCCTGATAAGGGACAATTTTTGAAAGCTTTCGAAAATGAAAAAGCATGAGACATGTTTCTGTGCCGTGTCATTGTAAACACACTGTATATTACCACTGTCAAATGTGGTTTTACCCATAGCTATTTATATCACTCAGATATCATTTACTATTGCTGTAATTGCATTCCAGAGCTTTTGGGATGGGGGCCAGGGGCGTAGCTAGAAATGACTGGGCCCCATAGCAAAAAAAATGCATGGGCCCCCTCCCAGATCTCCCACCCCCACATACCTCTCAGACCTCCCACCCCTTCCAGAGCTCCCACCCAAACACCCCTCCAGTACCTCCCACCCGAACATCCCCACCCCCCTCCAAGACCTCCCACCCCCACACCCATCCTAAATCTCCCACCGCAAGTCCCAAGATATAATGGTCCAGACATCAAAGTGTCCTGCTCCCCCCCTCAATTTAATGGTTTAGACCTTGGAGATCCTGCGGCTCTCCCCTCAATAAATTGGTCCAGACCTCCAGGGTCCTGCTCCCCCCTAAATATAATGGTCCAGACCACCAGGGTCCTGCTCCCCCTCCTCCCCAGATATAATGGTCCAGTGTCCTGTTCCCCCCTATATAATGGTCCAGACCATACCTCCAGGGTCCTGCTCCCCCCTCCTCCATAGATATAATGGTCCAGGACTCCAGAGTAAATTTTACCAGTCCCAGAGTCGGCCAGCCCTCACCTCACAGCCACTTGAACGTCTGCGCGCCCACACTCCTGCAGCGCTGCCAGGCCCAGCAGCACACCACGCAGCTTTCCTGTACGCTCTGCCTCTTCCACTTCCGGACAGTAGGCCTGCCGCCCAGACTGGGAGCGGGACCACTCCCTCTCCTTACTGCAGGTATGCCTCTCTGCCTCCGGCCACCCTCCTATCGCACCGCCCACAGCCTGCAGGCCCTGCAGATAGCGCTTTCTCTGTTTGTCCTGGAGGGGCCTGCAACCCCTGTAGCTACGCCACATGAATAAAAAATAAAAATAAAATCCTCAGCCGGCGGCCCAGGCCCCCAGTGGCATAGGGCCCCATAGCCATTGCTATGGCTGCTATGGTGATCCCTACGCCCATGATGGAGGCTGTTGGAAGGGGGGAAAAAATTATAAAAAATAAACAAAACTAGATCACAAGTTTTCCTAAAAATTATGAGTCCTAGGTGGCTAGTAGTGTTGATCACGAATATTCGAATTTCGAATTTTTATCGCGAATATAGCCACTTCGAAAATTCGCGAATATTTCGAATATAGTTATATATTCGTAATTTCGAATATTCGTTTTTTCCGATTTTTTTTTTTTATCAGTACACATGATCCCTTCCTGCTTCTAGCTTGTGGGCCAATAAGAAGGCTGCAATATACTTGACTTTAGGAGTAGTGATGAGCGGCAGGGGTCATATTCGAAAATGCACGATTTTTTTTTCTTGAAAAAATCGGCAAGGTAATTATTGTGTAATATGCGAATTTTCGTAATTCGAATTTTCGGATTCGAATTTTTTTATTGCGAATTTTTCAACTTTAGGACAAAGAAGATTATAGCACTATGTTAGCTAAATTGCTCTATATTCGTTTTTTTCGAATATTCGCTATATTGCTATATATTCTTGTTTTAGAATATTACAAATATTCGAAAAAACAAAGTTATAGCAATATAGCGAAAATTCGAAAAAAACGAATATAGAGCAATTAAGCTAATATAGTGCTATAATCTTCTTTGTCTAATAGTTGTAATTTTTTTCTCATCTGAAGTTCAGATTGGAAAAAAATTACAACTATAAAAAAAAGATTATAGCACTATATTAGCTAAATTGCTCTATATTCGTTTTTTCGAATATTCGCTATATTGCTATAATTACGAATATTCGAAAAAACTGTTATAGCAATATAGCGAATATTAAAAAAATCGAAAATAGAGCAATTTAGCTAATATAGTGCTATAATCTTTTGTTTTTTTTCTTGAAAAAAATCGGCAAGGTAATGATTGTGTAATATGCAAATTTTCGGATTCGAATTTTTATTGCGAATTTTTTAACTTACAACTATTAGACAAAGAAGATTATAGCACTATATTAGCTTAATTGCTCTATATTCGTTTTTTTCGAATTTTCGCTATATTGCTATAACTTCGTTTTTTCGAATATTCGTAATTATAGTAATATAGCGAATATTCGATAAAAACGAATATAGAGCAATTTAGCTAATATAGTGCTATAATCTTTTTTTTATAGTTGTAATTTTTTTCCAATCTGAACTTCAGATGAGAAAAAAATTACAACTATTAGACAAAGAAGATTATAGCACTATATTAGCTAAATTGCTCTATATTCGTTTTTTCGAATTTTCGCTATATTGCTATAACTTTGTTTTTTCGAATATTTGTAATATTCTAAATCAAGAATATATAGCAATATAGCGAATATTCGAAAAAAACGAATATAGAGCAATTTAGCTAACATAGTGCTATAATCTTCTTTGTCTTAAAGTTGAAAAATTCGCAATAAAAATTCGAATCCGAAAATTAGATTTACGAAAATTCGCATATTACACAATCATTACCTTGCCGATTTTTTGCAAGAAAAAAATTTGCGAATTTTCGAATATTCGACAAATATTCTAAAAAATATTCGCGAAATATCGCGAATTCGAATATGACCCCTGCCGCTCATCACTAGTGGCTAGAGGGGGTTATATACCAACTTTCAAGGCAATTGGAGTATCTTTACTTTGGCCCAAATCGATTTGGGTCTAATTCAAACTTCAAATCTCAACTGGTTCGCTCACCCAGCTTTTTTTCTTTTATAGTAAAAGTTACGTTGTTCTGCAAAGTTAGTATTAATAAAAAAAAAATATGGAGCAAAAACAGTTACAATAAAAGTGTTTTTGTAACATATTATTAAATATAACAGAACAATAGTCGGTATCCCTGCAATCATAAGGAAGATGCCTTATCATAAATTAAATGCATCCTCCGGCAAATTAGGAGATATCAAAGACTGGCGTACAATAAGAGACCCCCACAGAGTGCATGCAATGAATTTGGGGAATTGTAGGCAGAAAACTAAGCAATAGATCATGTAACACTACCAGACTGTAATTGAAATGTTCTGTAAATTATAATAATATTGCAGTTCACCAATAAGGACCATTCACGGTAGAGGGCTGACCCCAGCTTTGTTAGAGATTTTCATGTACTATACGATGTATGATTTTTATTTACATTAGTCATGGGATAACCCTTTAATGGGAAACACTGATGTATATTATAAAAATAAAAATAAATGAAAGATTGCTTATAGGTCACCACTCACCTATAGTCACAACAGAAGTGACAGCAATTTTTTTTTTATCTTGTAGTTACCATTTTATTTGCATTGGTGATTGCTATTTGCAATATCAGTTGCTTTTGCTTACTGCTTACTTTATGTTTAAAAAAGTAAAATTTAGTACTATTTACTCTAACGTTTGAATTTGCCTCATACATCTGTACTGACATACTCTGTAGTTAGTGCTAAACTGCTTATAGTTCAAGGCATTTTTATATTTCCTGTTTACCACATGATGGCAGTAGATATCTATAAATTTGTATACTAAGAAAAACAGCCAGCAAGAGTCTACAGCTCTAGTATACTTGCTGTGGTATAGCAATGCTTTACTGCTTTTATCATATGATGTATATAAGCAAATTATGCATTGTCTCCTTTCTTTGGTAAACTCATATGTTATCAATTTTATGGCCTTATAGTATTGGAAATAGTCATTAACCCATTCTACCCCGGGACATTTTTTGCAAATCTGATATGTGTCACTTTATGTGGTAATAACACTTTTATTTATCCAAGCCATTCTCAGATTGTTTTCTCATGACACATTGTACTTCATGATAGTCATAAATTTGAGTCAATATATTTCACCTTTATTTATGAAAAAATTCTAAATTTATAAAAAAAATAGGAAAATGTGCAATTTTTGAAATTTTTATTTCTCTGCTTTTAACCCCTTAACCCCTTAAGGACCAGGCTCATTTTCACCTTAAGGACCAGGCCATTTTTTGCAAATCTGACCAGAGTCACTTTAAGTGCTGATAACTTTAAAACGCTTTGACTTATCCAGGCCATTCTGAGATTGTTTTTTCGTCACATATTGTACTTCATGACACTGGTAAAATGAAGTCAAAAAAAATATTTTTTTTGCACCAAAAAATACCAAATTTAACAAAAATTTGGAAAAATTTGCAAATTTCAAAGTTCCAGTTTCTCTACTTCTGTAATACATAGTAATACCCCCAAAAATTTGGATGACTTTGCATTCCCCATATGTCTACTTCATGTTTGAATTATTTTGGGAATGATATTTTATTTTTTGGGGATGTTATAAGGCTTAGAAGTTTAGAAGCAAATCTTGAAATTTTTCAGAAATTTACAAAAACTCAATTTTTAGGGACCAATTCAGGTCTCAAGTCACTTTGCGAGGCTTACATAATAGAAACCACCCAAAAATGACCCCATCTAAGAAACTACACCCCTCAAGGTATTCAAAACTGATTTTGAATACGTTGTTAACCCTTTAGGTGTTGCACAAGAGTTATTGGCAAATGGGGAGGAAATTTGAGAATTTAATTTTTTTGTCTAATTTTTCATTTTAACCCATTTTTTCCACTAACAAAGCAAGGGTTAACAGCCAAACAAGACGGTATCTTTATTGCCCTGACTCTGCCGTTTACAGAAACACCCAATATGTGGCCGTAAACTACTGTACGGCCACACAGCGGGGCGTAGAGTGAAAGGTGCGCCGTTTGGTTTTTGGAAGGCTGATCTTTATGGACTGGTTTATTTACACCATGTCCCATTTGAAGCCCCCTGATGCACCCCTAGAGGATAAACTCCCTAAAAGTGACCCCATCTAAGAAACTACACCCCTCAAGGTATTCAAAACTGATTTTACATACGTCGTTAACCCTTTAGGTGTTGCACAAGAGTTATTGGCAAATGGCGATGAAATTTGAGAATTTCATTTTTTTTGCCTAATTTTCCATTTTAACCCATTTTTTCCACTAACAAAGCAAGGGTTAACAGCCAAACAAGACTGTATCTTTATTGCCCTGACTCTGCTGTTTACAGAAACACCCCATATGTGGCCGTAAACTACTGTACGGCCACACAGCGGGGCGTAGAGTGAAAGGTGCGCCGTTTGGTTTTTGGAAGGCTGATTTTTATGGACTGGTTTATTTACACCATGTCCCATTTGAAGCCCCCTGATGCACCCCTAGAGGAGAAACTCCCTAAAAGTGACCCCATCTAAGAAACTACACCCTTCAAGGTATTCAAAACTGATTTTACATACGTCGTTAACCCTTTAGGTGTTGCACAAGAGTTATTGGCAAATGGCGATGAAATTTGAGAATTTCATTTTTTTGCCTAATTTTCCATTTTAACCCATTTTTTCCACTAACAAAGCAAGGGTTAACAGCCAAACAAGACTGTATCTTTATTGCCCTGACTCTGCTGTTTACAGAAACACCCCATATGTGGCCGTAAACTACTGTACGGCCACACAGCGGGGCGTAGAGGGAAAGGTGCGCCGTTTGGGTTTTGGAGGGCTGATTTTTATGGACCGGTTTTTTGACACCAAGTCCCATTTGAAGCCCCCCTGATGCACCCCCAGATTATAAACTCCATAAAAGTGACCCCATCTAAGAAACTACACCCCTCAAGGTATTCAAAACGGATTTTACAAACTTTGTTAACCCTTTAGGTGTTGCACAAGATTTAATGGAAAATAGAGATACAATTTCAAAATTTCACTTTTTTGGCAGATTTTCCATTAAATTTTTTTTTTTCCAGTTACAAAGCAAGGGTTAACAGCCAAACAAAACTCATTATTTATGGCCCTGATTCTGTAGTTTACAGAAACACCCCATATGTGGTCGTAAACCGCTGTACGGGCACACGGCAGGGCGCAGAAGGAAAGGAATGCCATACGGTTTTTGGAAGGCAGGTTTTGCTGGACTGTTTTTTTTTACACCATGTCCCATTTGAAGCCCCCCTGATGCACCCCTAGAGTAGAAACTCCAAAAAAGTGACCCCATTTTAGAAACTACGGGATAGGGTGGCAGTTTTGTTGGTACTAGTTTAGGGTACATATGATTTTTGGTTGCTCTATATTACACTTTTTGTGCGGCAAGGTAACAAGAAATAGCTTTTTTGGCAGCGTTTTTTATTTTTTTATTTACAACATTCATCTGACAGGTTAGATCATGTGGTAATTTTATAGAGCAGGTTGTCACGGACGCGGCGATACCTAATATGTATACAATTTTTTTTTATTTATGTACGTTTTACACAATAATTTCATTTTTAAAACAAAAAAAATGTTTTAGTGTCTCCATAGTCTAAGAGCCATTGTTTTTTCAGTTTTTGGGTGATTATCTTAAGTAGGGTCTCATTTTTTGCGGGATGAGATGACGGTTTGATTGGCACTATTTTGGTGTGCATATGACTTTTTGATCGCTTGCTATTACACTTTTTGTGACGTAAGATGACAAAAAATGGCTTTTTTTACACCGTTTTTATTTTTATTTTTTTACGGTGGTCACCTGAGGGGTTAGGTCATGTGATATTTTTATAGAGCCGGTCGATACGGACGCGGCGATACCTAATATGTATACTTTTTTTTTATTTATGTAAGTTTTACACTATGATTTCATTTTTGAAACAAAAAAAATGATGTTTTAGTGTTTAAATAGTCTAAGAGCCATAGTTTTTTCAGTTTTTGGGCGATTATCTTAAGTAGGGTCTCATTTTTTGCGGGATGAGATGACGGTTTGATTGTTACAATTTTGGCGTACATGCGACTTTTTTGATCACTTTTATTACCTTTTTTTGGGAAGTAAGGTGGACAAAATTTCAATTTCATCATAGTTTTTTATTTTTTATTTTTATGGCGTTCACCGTTCGGGTAAAGTAACATGACCGTTTTATAGATCAGGTCGTTACGGACGCGGCGATACCAAACATGTGTAGGGAATTTTATTTTTTTAATTTTTAATCAGTGATAAATGTGTTTTTTGATTTTTACCTTTTTTTCACTTTTTTTTTGACCCAGACCCACTTGGTTCTTGAAGATCCAGTGGGTCTGATGTCTGTATAATACAGTACAGTACAATATATATTGCACTGTACTATATTTTACTTACACTGAACAGATCTATGCTTTCAGCACAGATCTGTTCAGCACCATGGACAGCAGGACGCCTGAGAGGCGTCCTGTTGCCATGGGAACCTTCCCCGTCTGCTCAGTTATGGTCAGAACTGCGCAGACGGGGAAGGGTAAGGACGGGGCTCTGGGGGGGGCTGTCTGGGGGCTCTCTCCCTCTCCATCGGGGGGCTGCAAAGGCACTGCAGCCCCCCGATCGGAGAGGGAGGGAGCTCCCTCTTACTGTTAACTTTTTCCATACAGCGGTCCGTACGGACCGCTGTATGGAAAGGGTTAAACGGCTGACATCGCATCACCGATGTCAGCCGTTTATACCAGGGTGCCAGCAATGTGCTGGCACCCTGGTATACCCACTGTACACCAACGATTACGCAATAGGAGGCGGGCGGGGGATCGCACCGCCCGCCTCCCGCACCGCCCCCACCGCCCGCAACACCCCCCCTGCACCTCCCACCGGGCTAAAATCATTCAGAGGTGCAGGGGGGGGGGTGATAAATATATATTTTCGCCACACTAAAGTTTCTGATCGCCGCGGTCAGGGACCGCAGCGATCAGAAACTGCAGAAAGCGCAACAAACCGCAGGTCTGAATTGACCTGCGGTTTGTTGCGATCGCGGACATGGGGGGGTCACGGGACCCCCCCGCGCATTTAGCCGAGGTGCCTGCTTAATGATTTGAGCAGGCACCTTGTTCCGATCACAGCCGGCCGCACGGCAGTGATCGGAACAACACATGACGTACCGGTACGTCATGTGTCCTTAAGGACTCGGGAAACATGCCGTACCGATACGTCATGTGTCCTTAAGGGGTTAAACAGAAAGTGATACCTCATAAAATATTTATTACTTAACATTCCCCATATGTCTACTTTATGTTGGCATCATTTTGTAAATGTCATTTTAATTTTTTAGGATGTTGGAAGGCTTAGAATTTTAGAAGCAATTCTTAAAATTTTTAAGAAAATTTTCAAAACCCACTTTTGAAGGGTCAGTTCAGGTCTGAAGTCACTTTGTGGGGCTTACGTAGTGAAAACCCCCCATAAATGACCCCATTGTAAAAACTACTCAAAACTGATTTTACAAACTTTGTTAACCCTTTAGGTGTTCCACAAGGATTTTAAAATTTCACTTTTTTGGCAGATTTTCCATTTTTATCAATTTTTTTCTTTAACATATCAAGGGTAAACAGCCAAACAAAACTTAATATTTATTACCCTGATTCTGCGGTTTATATAAACACCCCACATGTGGTCATAAACTGATGTAAGGGCTCACATCAGGGTACAGAAGAAAAGGAACGCCATATTGTTTTTGGAAGGCAGATTTTGCTGGACTGGTTTTTAGATGCCATGTCCCATTTTAAGCTCCCCCGATGGACCCTTACAGTAGAAACTCCCAAAAAGTGACCCCATTTTGGAAACTAGTGGATAAGGTGCCAGTTTTATTGGTACTATTTTGGGGTACATATGATTTTTAATTGCTCTATATTACATTTTTTTGTGAGGCAAAGTTTTGGCACAGTTTTTATTTTTAATTTTTTACAACACTCATCTGACAGGGTAGATCACATACTATTTTTATAGAGCAGGTTGTTACGCATGCAATGATATCAAATATGTCTACTTTCAGATTTTTTTTGTTTTATATAATAAAGCATTTTTGAAAAAAAAATATGTTTTTGTGCCTCTGCTTTCTGAAAGGCATTTATTTTTTTTTTCTGCCGATCGTCTTGTGCAGGGGCTCGTTTTTTGCAGAAAGAGTTGATGCATACTTAGATCTGAATCTGTAATCTCAATGGTCAGTGTGGCTTTAGCTTCCTCAAGGTTTTCTCTATTGATAAACACAGTTCCCTTGAATCGGGTTCCAGTAAAGTACCAAGAGCATAGAATTTTTCATCAACCGCCTTTTCATCGATGCAAGCAAATCATTTCTGAATCCATGTATGGAGGCTACAGTGTATTTGAAATTCTGCAAAGCACAAATTATACTGTTGACTAAAGTAATTATTTCAGAGATTGTCACTTGGCTTGAACTGGCCACAAAAGTAGCTCTATCAAACACATCAAGGATTCAGAGGAACTTCTTCTATAATTGTCCACTGCCGAGCATTAAGATCTACTTGAAAATTTAGGTCAGAAGCAGATAGTAAAACAGCTGGCTTTTGTTCCAGGAGACGAGCTAGCATGTGAAGCTGATAGTTCCATCTAGTTGGTTTGTCTTGTATGAGATGATGAGGTTTCAGATTTAACTTGTCTTGAGCAGATCGTAAGGTTTTCATGGCTTTTGAAGAACAAATTGAAAGGTATGAGCCAGGCAAGGCAAGTGGTGAAACGGACTGCACTGTAAAGCTGTTACCACATTGGGACCATTGTCTCTCATGACACACACAACTTTTTGTGACAGATTCCATTCTGTCATAGTGCTGGTAATGAAAGCTTCTATGGCAGATACTGTATGTGCAACCTCAGGAAAGGGAATACAATCCAAGCACAGGTGATGATAGATACAGAAAGTTGTAAATCTATGAAGTGTCAAACTGAGATAATCATTATAAGAAGGAGATGTCTACATGTCTGTTGTTACTCTAATAAAATTGGTTTTCACTAGAAGGTCCTAAACTTTTGTCTTTACTAGGGATGAGCGAACTCGAACTGTATAGTTCGGGTTCGTACCGAATTTTGGGGTGTCCGTGACACGGACCCGAACCCGGACATTTTCGTAAAAGTCCGGGTTCGGGTTCGGTGTTCGTCGCTTTCTTCGCGCTTTTGTGACGCTTTCTTGGCGCTTTTTGAAAGGCTGCAAAGCAGCCAATCAACAAGCGTCATACTACTTGCCCCAAGAGGCCATCACAGCCATGCCTACTATTGGCATGGCTGTGATTGGCCAGAGCACCATGTGACCCAGCCTCTATTTAAGCTGGAGTCACATAGCGCCGCCCGTCACTCTGCTCTGATTAGCGTAGGGAGAGGTTGCGGCTGCGACAGTAGGGCGAGATTAGGCAGATTAACTCCTCCAAAGGACTTGATTAACTGATCGATCTGCAGCTGTGGATCATTGAGCTGCTGATCCTCAATTGCTCACTGTTTTTAGGCTGCCCAGACCGTTTGTCAGTCACATTTTTCTGGGGTGATCGGCGGCCATTTTGTGTCTTGTGGTGCGCCAGCACAAGCTGCGACCAAGTGCATTTAACCCTCAATGGTGTGGTTGTTTTTTGGCTAAAGCCTACATCAGGGTGAAGCTGTCACACCAAGTGCATTTAACCAGCAATAGTCTGTTCATTTTTTGGCCATATACAAAATCAGGGGCAAGCTGCGCCTGTCACCAAGTGCATTTAACCCTCAATGGTGTGGTTGTTTTTTGGCTAAAGCCTACATCAGGGTGAAGCTGTCACACCAAGTGCATTTAACCAGCAATAGTCTGTTCATTTTTTGGCCATATACTAAATCAGGGGCAAGCTGCGCCTGTCACCAAGTGCATTTAACCCTCAATGGTGTGGTTGTTTTTTGGCTAAAGCCTACATCAGGGTGAAGCTGTCACACCAAGTGCATTTAACCAGCAATAGTCTGTTTATTTTTTGGCCATATCCCAGTCTAATTCTGTCACTAAATCCATACCGGTCACCCAGCGCCTAAATACTAGGCCTCAAATTTATATCCCGCTAAATCTGTCCTTAGTGCTGTAGCTGGGCGAGTTATTTAGTGTCCGTTCAAGCACATTTCTTGTTCTGGGTTGAAATACAATTCCCAATTTAGCAATTTCATAATTTAGTGGTTTCTGCTATATCAGAGCTATTTGAAATCTATCCCTAAAAGGGTATATAATATTCAAGGTGCACATTGGGTCATTCAGAATAACTTCACACACACCCGCTACTGTGTATTTCCAAGTCTAATTCTGGCACTAAACCCATACCTGTCACCCAGCGCCTAAATACTAGGCCTCAAATTTATATCCAGCTAAATCTGTCCCTAGTGCTGTAGCTGGGCGAGTTATTTAGTGTCCGTTCAAGCACATTTCTTGTTCTGGGTTGAAATACAATTCCCAATTTAGCAATTTCATAATTTAGTGGTTTCTGCTATATCAGAGCTATTTGAAATCTATCCCTAAAAGGGTATATAATATTCAAGGTGCACATTGGGTCATTCAGAATAACTTCACACACACCCGCTACTGTGTATTTCCAAGTCTAATTCTGGCACTAAACCCATACCTGTCACCCAGCGCCTAAATACTAGGCCTCAAATTTATATCCAGCTAAATCTGTCCCTAGTGCTGTAGCTGGGCGAGTTATTTAGTGTCCGTTCAAGCACATTTCTTGTTCTGGGTTGAAATACAATTCCCAATTTAGCAATTTCATAATTTAGTGGTTTCTGCTATATCAGAGCTATTTGAAATCTATCCCTAAAAGGGTATATAATATTCAAGGTGCACATTGGGTCATTCAGAATAACTTCACACACACCCGCTACTGTGTATTTCCAAGTCTAATTCTGGCACTAAACCCATACCTGTCACCCAGCGCCTAAATACTAGGCCTCAAATTTATATCCCGCTAAATCTGTCCTTAGTGCTGTAGCTGGGCGAGTTATTTAGTGTCCGTTCAAGCACATTTCTTGTTCTGGGTTGAAATACAATTCCCAATTTAGCAATTTCATAATTTAGTGGTTTCTGCTATATCAGAGCTATTTGAAATCTATCCCTAAAAGGGTATATAATATTCAAGGTGCACATTGGGTCATTCAGAATAACTTCACACACACCCGCTACTGTGTATTTCCAAGTCTAATTCTGGCACTAAACCCATACCTGTCACCCAGCGCCTAAATACTAGGCCTCAAATTTATATCCCGCTAAATCTGTCCCTAGTGCTGTAGCTGGGCGAGTTATTTAGTGTCCGTTCAAGCACATTTCTTGTTCTGGGTTGAAATACAATTCCCAATTTAGCAATTTCATAATTTAGTGGTTTCTGCTATATCAGAGCTATTTGAAATCTATCCCTAAAAGGGTATATAATATTCAAGGTGCACATTGGGTCATTCAGAATAACTTCACACACACCCGCTACTGTGTATTTCCAAGTCTAATTCTGGCACTAAACCCATACCTGTCACCCAGCGCCTAAATATTAGGCCTCAAATTTATATCCCGCTAAATCTGTCCTTAGTGCTGTAGCTGGGCGAGTTATTTAGTGTCCGTTCAAGCACATTTCTTGTTCTGGGTTGAAATACAATTCCCAATTTAGCAATTTCATAATTTAGTGGTTTCTGCTATATCAGAGCTATTTGAAATCTATCCCTAAAAGGGTATATAATATTCAAGGTGCACATTGGGTCATTCAGAATAACTTCACACACACCCGCTACTGTGTATTTCCAAGTCTAATTCTGGCACTAAACCCATACCTGTCACCCAGCGCCTAAATACTAGGCCTCAAATTTATATCCCGCTAAATCTGTCCCTAGTGCTGTAGCTGGGCGAGTTATTTAGTGTCCGTTCAAGCACATTTCTTGTTCTGGGTTGAAATACAATTCCCAATTTAGCAATTTCATAATTTAGTGGTTTCTGCTATATCAGAGCTATTTGAAATCTATCCCTAAAAGGGTATATAATATTCAAGGTGCACATTGGGTCATTCAGAATAACTTCACACACACCCGCTACTGTGTATTTCCAAGTCTAATTCTGGCACTAAACCCATACCTGTCACCCAGCGCCTAAATACTAGGCCTCAAATTTATATCCCGCTAAATCTGTCCTTAGTGCTGTAGCTGGGCGAGTTATTTAGTGTCCGTTCAAGCACATTTCTTGTTCTGGGTTGAAATACAATTCCCAATTTAGCAATTTCATAATTTAGTGGTTTCTGCTATATCAGAGCTATTTGAAATCTATCCCTAAAAGGGTATATAATATTCAAGGTGCACATAGGGTCATTCAGAATAACTTCACACACCCGCTACTGTGCATTTCCAAATCTAATTCTGTCACTAAACCCATACCTGTCACCCAGCGCCTAAATACTAGGCCTCAAATTTATATCCCGCTAAATCTCTCGTTACCGCTGTCCTGTTGTGGCTGGGAAAGTTATTTAGTGTCCGTCAAAGCACATTTTTTGTTCTGGGTTGAAATACAATTCCCAATTTAGCAATTTCATAATTTAGTCGTTTCTGCTATATCAGAGCTATTTGAAATCTATCCCTAAAAGGGTAGATCATATTGAAGGTGCACATAGGGTCATTCAGAATAACTTCACACACACGCTTCTGTGCATTTCCAAGTCTAATTCTGTCACTAAATCCATACCGGTCACCCAGCGCCTAAATACTAGGCCTCAAATTTATATCCCGCTGAATTTGAATACAATACATTGGGCCAAATAATATATTTGTTGTTGTGGTGAACCATAACAATGAGAAAAACATCTAGTAAGGGACGCGGACGTGGACATGGTCGTGGTGGTGTTAGTGGACCCTCTGGTGCTGGGAGAGGACGTGGCCGTTCTGCCACATCCACACGTCCTAGTGTACCAACTACCTCAGGTCCCAGTAGCCGCCAGAATTTACAGCGATATATGGTGGGGCCCAATGCCGTTCTAAGGATGGTAAGGCCTGAGCAGGTACAGGCATTAGTCAATTGGGTGGCCGACAGTGGATCCAGCACGTTCACATTATCTCCCACCCAGTCTTCTGCAGAAAGCGCACAGATGGCGCCTGAAAACCAACCCCATCAGTCTGTCACATCACCCCCATGCATACCAGGGAAACTGTCTCAGCCTCAAGTTATGCAGCAGTCTCTTATGCTGTTTGAAGACTCCGCTGGCAGGGTTTCCCAAGGGCATCCACCTAGCCCTTCCCCAGCGGTGAAAGACATAGAATGCACTGACGCACAACCACTTATGTTTCCTGATGATGAGGACATGGGAATACCACCTCAGCATGTCTCTGATGATGACGAAACACAGGTGCCAACTGCTGCGTCTTTCTGCAGTGTGCAGACTGAACAGGAGGTCAGGGATCAAGACTGGGTGGAAGACGATGCAGGGGACGATGAGGTCCTAGACCCCACATGGAATGAAGGTCGTGCCACTGACTTTCACAGTTCGGAGGAAGAGGCAGTGGTGAGACCGAGCCAACAGCGTAGCAAAAGAGGGAGCAGTGGGCAAAAGCAGAACACCCGCCGCCAAGAGACTCCGCCTGCTACTGACCGCCGCCATCTGGGACCGAGCACCCCAAAGGCAGCTTCAAGGAGTTCCCTGGCATGGCACTTCTTCAAACAATGTGCTGACGACAAGACCCGAGTGGTTTGCACGCTGTGCCATCAGAGCCTGAAGCGAGGCATTAACGTTCTGAACCTGAGCACAACCTGCATGACCAGGCACCTGCATGCAAAGCATGAACTGCAGTGGAGTAAACACCTTAAAACCAAGGAAGTCACTCAGGCTCCCCCTGCTACCTCTTCTGCTGCTGCCGCCTCGGCCTATTCTGCTGCTGCCGCCTCGGCCTCTTCCTCCGCCTCTGGAGGAACGTTGGCACCTGCCGCCCAGCAAACAGGGGATGTACCACCAACACCACCACCACCACCTCCGTCACCAAGCGTCTCAACCATGTCACACGCCAGCGTTCAGCTCTCCATCTCACAAACATTTGATAGAAAGCGTAAATTCCCACCTAGCCACCCTCGATCCCTGGCCCTGAATGCCAGCATTTCTAAACTACTGGCCTATGAAATGCTGTCATTTAGGCTGGTGGACACAGACAGCTTCAAACAGCTCATGTCGCTTGCTGTCCCACAGTATGTTGTTCCCAGCCGGCACTACTTCTCCAAGAGAGCCGTGCCTTCCCTGCACAACCAAGTATCCGATAAAATCAAGTGTGCACTGCGCAACGCCATCTGTGGCAAGGTCCACCTAACCACAGATACGTGGACCAGTAAGCACGGCCAGGGACGCTATATCTCCCTAACTGCACACTGGGTAAATGTAGTGGCAGCTGGGCCCCAGGCGGAGAGCTGTTTGGCGCACGTCCTTCCGCCGCCAAGGATCGCAGGGCAACATTCTTTGCCTCCTGTTGCCACCTCCTCCTTCTCGGCTTCCTCCTCCTCTTCTTCCACCTGCTCATCCAGTCAGCCACACACCTTCACCACCAACTTCAGCACAGCCCGGGGTAAACGTCAGCAGGCCATTCTGAAACTCATATGTTTGGGGGACAGGCCCCACACCGCACAGGAGTTGTGGCGGGGTATAGAACAACAGACCGACGAGTGGTTGCTGCCGGTGAGCCTTAAGCCCGGCCTGGTGGTGTGTGATAATGGGCGAAATCTCGTTGCAGCTCTGGGACTAGCCAATTTGACGCACATCCCTTGCTTGGCGCATGTGCTGAATTTGGTGGTGCAGAAGTTCATTCACAACTACCCCGACATGTCAGAGCTGCTGCATAAAGTGCGGGCCGTCTGTTCGCGCTTCCGGCGTTCACATCCTGCTGCTGCTCGCCTGTCTGCGCTACAGCGTAACTTCGGCCTTCCCGCTCACCGCCTCATATGCGACGTGCCCACCAGGTGGAACTCCACCTTGCACATGCTGGACAGACTGTGCGAGCAGCAGCAGGCCATAGTGGAGTTTCAGCTGCAGCACGCACGGGTCAGTCGCACTACAGAACAGCACCACTTCACCACCAATGACTGGGCCTCCATGCGAGACCTGTGTGCCCTGTTGCGCTGTTTCGAGTACTCCACCAACATGGCCAGTGGCGATGACACCGTTATCAGCGTTACAATACCACTTCTATGTCTCCTTGAGAAAACACTTAGGGCGATGATGGAAGAGGAGGTGGCCCAGGAGGAGGAGGAGGAGGAGGAGGAAGAGGGGTCATTTTTAGCACTTTCAGGCCAGTCTCTTCGAAGTGACTCAGAGGGAGGTTTTTGGCAACAGCAGAGGCCAGGTACAAATGTGGCCAGCCAGGGCCCACTACTGGAGGACGAGGAGGACGAGGATGAGGAGGAGGTGGAGGAGGATGAGGATGAAGCATGGTCACAGCGGGGTGGCACCCAACGCAGCTCGGGTCCATCACTGGTGCGTGGCTGGGGGGAAAGGCAGGACGATGACGATACGCCTCCCACAGAGGACAGCTTGTCCTTACCCCTGGGCAGCCTGGCACACATGAGCGACTACATGCTGCAGTGCCTGCGCAACGACAGCAGAGTTGCCCACATTTTAACCTGTGCGGACTACTGGGTTGCCACCCTGCTGGATCCACGCTACAAAGACAATGTGCCCACCTTACTTCCTGCACTGGAGCGTGATAGGAAGATGCGCGAGTACAAGCGCACGTTGGTAGACGCGCTACTGAGAGCATTCCCAAATGTCACAGGGGAACAAGTGGAAGCCCAAGGCCAAGGCAGAGGAGGAGCAAGAGGTCGCCAAGGCAGCTGTGTCACGGCCAGCTCCTCTGAGGGCAGGGTTAGCATGGCAGAGATGTGGAAAACTTTTGTCAACACGCCACAGCTAACTGCACCACCACCTGATACGCAACGTGTTAGCAGGAGGCAACATTTCACTAACATGGTGGAACAGTACGTGTGCACACCCCTCCACGTACTGACTGATGGTTCGGCCCCATTCAACTTCTGGGTCTCTAAATTGTCCACGTGGCCAGAGCTAGCCTTTTATGCCTTGGAGGTGCTGGCCTGCCCGGCAGCCAGCGTTTTGTCTGAACGTGTATTCAGCACGGCAGGGGGCGTCATTACAGACAAACGCAGCCGCCTGTCTACAGCCAATGTGGACAAGCTGACGTTCATAAAAATGAACCAGGCATGGATCCCACAGGACCTGTCCGTCCCTTGTCCAGATTAGACATTAACTACCTCCCCATAACCATATATTATTGGACTCCAGGGCACTTCCTCATTCAATCCTATTTTTATTTTCATTTTACCATTATATTGCGAGGCTACCCAAAGTTGAATGAACCTCTCCTCTGCCTGTGTGCTAGGCCTAAATATATGCCAATGGACTGTTGCAGTGGTGGCTGACGTGAAGCCTCATTCTCTGCTATGACATGCAGACTGATTCTCTGCTGACATGAAGACAGATTCTCTGTTACGGGACCTCCCTCCTCTGCCTGGGTGCTGGGCCTAAATATATGCCAATGGACTGTTGCAGTGGTGGCTGACATGAAGCCTGATTCTCTGCTATGACATGCAGACTAATTCTCTGCTGACATGAAGCCAGATTGTCTGTTACGGGACCTCTCTCCTCTGCCTGGGTGCTGGGCCTAAATTTATGACAATGGACTGTTGCAGTGGTGGCTGACGTGAAGCCTGATTCTCTGCTATGACATGCAGACTGATTCTCTGCTGACATGAAGCCAGATTGTCTGTTACGGGACCTCTCTGCTCTGCCTGTGTGCTAGGCCTAAATATATGCCAATGGACTGTTGCAGTGGTGGGTGACGTGAAGCCTCATTCTCTGCTATGACATGCAGACTGATTCTCTGCTGACATGAAGACAGATTCTCTGTTACGGGACCTCCCTCCTCTGCCTGGGTGCTGGGCCTAAATATATGCCAATGGACTGTTGCAGTGGTGGCTGACATGAAGCCTGATTCTCTGCTATGACATGCAGACTAATTCTCTGCTGACATGAAGCCAGATTGTCTGTTACGGGACCTCTCTCCTCTGCCTGGGTGCTGGGCCTAAATTTATGACAATGGACTGTTGCAGTGGTGGCTGACGTGAAGCCTGATTCTCTGCTATGACATGCAGACTGATTCTCTGCTGACATGAAGCCAGATTGTCTGTTACGGGACCTCTCTGCTCTGCCTGTGTGCTAGGCCTAAATATATGCCAATGGACTGTTGCAGTGGTGGCTGACGTGAAGCCTCATTCTCTGCTATGACATGCAGACTGATTCTCTGCTGACATGAAGCCAGATTGTCTGTTACGGGACCTCTCTGCTCTGCCTGTGTGCTAGGCCTAAATATATGCCAATGGACTGTTGCAGTGGTGGCTGACGTGAAGCCTGATTCTCTGCTATGACATGCAGACTGATTCTCTGCTGACATGAAGCCAGATTGTCTGTTACGGGACCTCTCTGCTCTGCCTGTGTGCTAGGCCTAAATATATGCCAATGGACTGTTGCAGTGGTGGGTGACGTGAAGCCTCATTCTCTGCTATGACATGCAGACTGATTCTCTGCTGACATGAAGACAGATTCTCTGTTACGGGACCTCCCTCCTCTGCCTGGGTGCTGGGCCTAAATATATGCCAATGGACTGTTGCAGTGGTGGCTGACATGAAGCCTGATTCTCTGCTATGACATGCAGACTAATTCTCTGCTGACATGAAGCCAGATTGTCTGTTACGGGACCTCTCTCCTCTGCCTGGGTGCTGGGCCTAAATTTATGACAATGGACTGTTGCAGTGGTGGCTGACGTGAAGCCTGATTCTCTGCTATGACATGCAGACTGATTCTCTGCTGACATGAAGCCAGATTGTCTGTTACGGGACCTCTCTGCTCTGCCTGTGTGCTAGGCCTAAATATATGCCAATGGACTGTTGCAGTGGTGGCTGACGTGAAGCCTCATTCTCTGCTATGACATGCAGACTGATTCTCTGCTGACATGAAGCCAGATTGTCTGTTACGGGACCTCTCTGCTCTGCCTGTGTGCTAGGCCTAAATATATGCCAATGGACTGTTGCAGTGGTGGCTGACGTGAAGCCTCATTCTCTGCTATGACATGCAGACTAATTCTCTGCTGACATGAAGACAGATTCTCTGTTACGGGACCTCTCTCCTCTGCCTGGGTGCCGGGGCCTAAATATCTGAGAATGGACTGTTCCAGTGGTGGGTGACGGGAAGCCAGATTCTCTGCTATGGAACCTCTCTCCAATTGATTTTGGTTAATTTTTATTTATTTAATTTTTATTTTAATTCATTTCCCTATCCACATTTGTTTGCAGGGGATTTACCTACATGTTGCTGCCTTTTGCAGCCCTCTAGCTCTTTCCTGGGCTGTTTTACAGCCTTTTTAGTGCCGAAAAGTTCGGGTCCCCATTGACTTCAATGGGGTTCGGGTTCGGGACGAAGTTCGGATCGGGTTCGGATCCCGAACCCGAACATTTCCGGGATGTTCGGCCGAACTTCTCGAACCCGAACATCCAGGTGTTCGCTCAACTCTAGTCTTTACCTCTTCATACATTTCTGGAATTATCTTTTCCGCAATGTGTTTCCTGTTTGGGATGACATACAGTATCTTGGTTCTAGGTGGTTTATCAACTTTCTGAAGCCTTTATCCTCTACTATGGATAGTGGTTAGTTGTTCTGGCAGATCATTTCAGCGATTAATCTTGTAACTGTTTTAGCTCTTTTGTCTCCTGGTTTGAAAATTAGCTTTTTGTCTAGAAAGGTTGGCATAGTCCATTGCTGAGAAGGTGGTGTTACTGCTTTGAGTTTCACTGGGGGTGGTTTAAACGGACTTTCTGTAATCAATGACACTTCTGATTCTGGACTAGATGCTGGACTAGACGTTGATGTCGGACTGTAAACAAAAGCTAATTCTTCATCTAGGTCTTCGGATGTTAAATCCTTACTGACAGACCAAGGGGTTGAGGGTGAAGCTGGAGGCAATAGTGGCGATGGTGAACATGTGCCTTTTAGTTCCTGAAATTTGGAGAAATCTGGATATTTTAGCCGGGCACAGGTTGCAATTTGCATAGTTTTCATTCAGTGATATTTTGAAATAGTTCCAGATGTTTGATGCTGGTTGAGATGATGCCATCATATGGGGTGCTATTGGCACACTCTGCCTGAAAGTGACATGAAAAAAAAAAATCAAATAAGTCTTTAACCCTACATTTTGTAGTGCTCCCTGTCACTGCTCCCTTTTTCTCATGCCTGCCACCTCAATATAATGCCCCCTTAGTAGACTAGATACTGCCCCTCACTATAGAACCCCCTCTAGTAAGTAACATAGCAATATAAACCTCCCAGTCAAAACACATAGTTGAACAGGACCTGCACAGAAGAGATGCATTTGCAATTAAAGTGCAGCAGTAGTAAGCTATATCACTTGAATTCTGATATACGTAGCCTGGTATAGATGCCCACATTTGTAGGTATCCAGGTATAGTTGCCCCCAGGACAAGTTGCCAGATATAGTAGCCCACAGTATTAGGTAGCCTGGTATAGTTGACCACAATTTTAGGTAGCCAGGTATTGGTGTTGTAGTACCTACCTGCACAACAAACAAGAAGGACCAGCTGTGTTGCTCCAGGGAAGGTTGATGTCCTGCTCGGCGGCTCCAAACAAGGTTGGGTCGGGTCTCCACTACAGGCAAAAATGGCATTTAAGCTTGACCTGCACAGAATATGCCTGAGGCTGGATCTACTGGGCACCCAAAGAAGGCAAGTCCCAGTGCCATACAAGGCATTGGGCAACCTCTGCGCGGCATTGGGCTGCCTTCTCACCCATCGGTCCTCGCCACAGCAGCATGGGGACCCGATGAGATCCCTCAACCACAGCAAAACTCTTCTATGTCGTGGTCAGCACTGACTGCAGCATAGAAGGGGTTAATGCACCGGCATCTGTGTTTTCACTGATGCCGGTGCATACAGCAGGGGTCCAGCTAATGGGAACAGCAAGTTCCCTGCAGCTGATCGGGTGGGTGCAGCTCCTGCTCCTGCCCGATTAGTGGTTGGTATTAGTACAGCGCTGGGCAGCAAGTCACGTCCCGCTGTGTCGTACTATTATGGCGCTGGTCGGGAAGGGGTTAATGCATCAGATCAAAATAAAAGTAAAATATAGCATAATTTATTTATTATTTATCTCCTCAGTTTAGATCTATTGTGTGTTGTTTGATACTATATCCATATAGTTGCAAGAAAAAGTAAGTGAACCCTTTAGAACTACCTGGATTTCTGCATTGTTTACAGATATATTACAATTATAAACAAATACAATCTAATTGAGCTAATAACACATAGTGGTACTTACAGTGGTACGCTCCCTTCCCTGGCTCTGCTTCTTCTCTTGTGCATTGGGTTGCCATGGCGATCCAGGATACAGTGGCTATTTCAGTCCAGCTTAGGTAGTGGGATGCCGCCTGTTGATTTGAGTAGTCTTAGTGTCCCTGCTTGTCAGCTTAGCCACAGGCTGACCTGACTGCTATGGAGCCTAGGGAAAGGGAGTCCCGGCACAGGCCTTCTCTACTCTTCATGAAAACACTGTGTTTTCATGCAGCCACTAGGGAGAGCTAACTCAAAAGAGATTATTACTAGTGTTGAGCGAAGTTATAAAAAATGTTTAGACTTGGCTGTTTTTCCGAACTGTTAAGTACTTTTCTAACCGCCTGAGCAGAGCCCGGGGTTTTCCCTAACAACAACAGAGGAGTGATTTGCAGCAGGAAATAGCTTGAATACTTTAGGAACTTTCAACATTGTGATGGAGTAATTAATTGAAACGTTTTCCATCCACACATTCTGGTTCTTTAAATGCCTGATATGGACCCCTAATGGTGGACCTTGAAAAAAGTGGTTATGTTTAGGATGGTGGGGTTATAAAGCTAACCAATTTCTACAGAAAACTGCATGACTAGCTCCAACTACCATGCAGAAGCCAGAACAAAGAAAATTTAAACTGTGGTTCTAACAGATTAAGCTTTTGCTCTATATCTCTACAGGAATTTGTTTTTACCCCTAGAGGAATATAACATCAGAGCAAAAAGTGTTTAATTACTGAATGATCAACAGCATGCCAGGTGGTCAAAAATGCTTTTGGTAATTTGGTTTGCACAACTTTTTAAGGAGGCTGAGTACAAACACATACAGCCTTGGAGAAGCAATGGACCTGGAGGACATAATAGAATGGTACCTTTGTGCATGCTTGGTTTCCTCGGAATGTTTGTAGTGTATCATATGAATAAACCTTTGTTCGCTCCAAATGAACATTACATGCTGTTCCTCCTATTTATTTTAGGCTCATTCAAAACAAGACATTTTTTCCTTCTGATAATCAACACTTGTGCGTGTCGTATGGGTAGGCATTCCAACCCTCATCATAATATTTTGAAGGTTGGTCCCCCAAGCCACTTTTAAATTACATTACAAAAATGTTTTTTTTTTTATTTAATATTTTTTTTTCAATTAAAGAAAACAATACACGGTACGTATTTAATAAGCAAGGCGTCTAACATGATGCATTCAGATGTGCACATACAATACATAGTAAGGCCGAATGCACACAGACGTTTTTCGCCGCCGTGAGCGGTCCGTGGAACCGCGGCCTGGATTCCTGCTGAGAGCAGGAGCGCACGGCGCCATTGGTTGCTATGACGCCGTGCACTCCCTGCTGCCGCCACAGTACAGTAATACACTGGTATAGATGTGTGCATTCGGCCTAAATGCTAAAAGGTTCCTAATACATGACAATACAAATAGGAGTTCCACATATATGAGCGTGTAGTGTTGAGCACTCCAAAGTGAGCTATATCATTATTATTATAGGTAAAGTTAAGTCCTCTTAAAGCATATACAACCAAGTCAGCAGGGTGAGTAAGTAAGTATGTGGTTTGTCCTATTCTAGTCAATCATTGGGTTATGAAAGAGGAGACTGACTACTAGTAAATCTAAATTCCCTCCACCCCCGCCATTGTTTAACAAATTTCTGATGATTCCTAGCCTCCCATGCGGAAAGTTCCTCAAAACAATATAGTTGATCCACTTTCAGTTTCCACTGTTCCATAGATGGAAGAGTAGTTGAAAGCCAGTGTTTTGGGACCAATAGACGAGCTGCAATAAGCAGTTGTCTAAATAGAAAAGGGGAGAGGATGGGAGTCCCTTGACTCGTTCGTTTCATAGAAGCTAAGTAGTGCCTTGAGAGTTGACATAGGCACTGAGGTTCGGCATATTAGGTTGCTTAGGCAAAATATTTCCTTCCACCAGTCCTTTACAATGGGGCAATCCCACCAGATATGAAAGAATGTACCTCTATCGCTTAGACATCTCCAACATCTATCTGATGTTGAATCAGAGAAAAGGCTAATAGTATCTGGAGTTTTATACCATCTTGTTAATAGCTTATATCCGTTTTCTTGAATGCTGACACATCTGGATACAGGATGGGGGGCTAAAAAAATGTCTGGCAAGCTGGCGGAAGGAAAGACTCGCCCCAGATCCCTCTCCCAATGGCTTATGTGGGCAGGCTTGACAAGTATAGGGGGTGTGTTTAGTCTATGGAATAATTGGGAGATAAGATTTTTTGTTGGATTGGGGTTTTTAATGAGGGCTTCAATCCAAACTAAGGGTCGGAGAAAATCACCACTAGAGGTATGTTGGGATAAATATGAATTGAGATACGATATTGGTGACATGTGTTGGTGATGAGGAGTGAGCAGTCTTCGGAGCTCTGAGATGGGTAAAACACGGCCCTCCGAGTCGAAGAGAGATGAGACTGGAATATCTAAATCTCTCAGGGATCTGGGAGTGCATTCAATCACCGTAGGGAGAGCTGTGCCCAAAATATCTCTCATAGAGAGGAGGGGGGATGGGAAGGGTATTGAGCAATGGGTAGTTTGGAACCATTTCCATGCCTTCAATGCAGCTTGGATAATAGGGTATGGTGAGGACGGTATGTTGATATGGCAAGAGTTTCCCAATAATATGGAACGTAGTGGTTTACCTAAGAGATCCTGTTCCATAGCCACCGATGGTTTAGGGTTTGAGGTCCTAAGCCATTCCACTACCCTGGACATTAGAACTCCCTTTCCATAAAGTTCGGGGTCAGGAAGAGCCATCCCTCCGGATCGTTTGTGGCGGGATAATGTGTCATACGAAAGTCTGGGCTTTTTGTCGTTCCATAGAAACTTACGGAACAGTTTCCTAAGGGAAGAGAAATAAGTTTTAGGTACATGTATGGGTAGCACTTGTTGCAAATGCGTGAGGCGTGGGATAACTAAGGAGGTTTTTCCTTCCAAACCATGATAGAATGTGGGTATTTAAACTATCCAAACTTGAGGAGATGGATTGCAGAAGAGGTGAGTAGTTAAGGGTGAAAAGATCAGCTATATTGGGGCTTATCTTAATTCCCAGGTATGTGAGGAAAGGGGATAACCAATCAAATGCTGAGTTGGCTTTTAAGCGAGTTTGCGTTTTTTTGGGGATACTAAAGCATATGATAAGCGATTTTTGTTTATTTATTTTAAAGTTGGAGAGGGCACTATATTTGTCTAAGTGATGTTGACTCGCTGACAGGGATGTTTCCGGGTTTGAAGTCATGATCATAATATTGTCCGCAAAAGTGGCAAGTTTATGCTCCTGGCTCCCCAAGGCTATCCCTTTGATAATTGGGTCTGTTCTCAAACAGGTTAGAAGGGGTTCAAGGGCTAAAACAAAAAGTAAGGGTGATAGAGGACATCCTTGGCGGGTGCCATTCCGTATATTAAAGGGGTCTGATAAATCTCCATTAACTAGGACCGAGACTGAGGCCTGGTGATACATGGCAAAGGTGGCTTGTGCAAAGGGACCAGGTAGGCCAAATCCCCTCAGGACTAGGTTCAGGTAGGACCAGTTAATCCTGTCAAATGCTTTCTCTGCATCTGTACTGAGTAAGAGTAGAGGTTTGGAACGGAGGGCAGCATAATATACAACATTGAGAACTCTAGATGTGCTATCTCTACCCTCCCTTCCTCGGACGAAGCCCACCTGGTCCCCCTGTACCAATGACGGGAGAACCATAGCCAAGCGATTTGCCAATATCTTTGCTAGTAATTTAAGATCGATGTTGAGGAGTGATATGGGTTTATAGTTAGCACATTGATTGGGGTTTTTCCCTTCCTTTGGAATTAACGTGATATGAGCTGTTGTCATGTCTTTTGAGAGCTGGTTCCCTTGTAAGGTCGAATTACACACTGAGAGTAGGTGGGGGAGAAGAAGTTGTTGGTATGTTCTGTAATATGAGACAGTTAATCCGTCTGGGCCTGGACTTTTGCTAGATGGTGCTTGCTTTAACACTGTTGTTAGTTCTGCCAAAGTGAGTAGGTGGGGGAGAAGAAGTTGTTGGTATGTTCTGTAATATGAGACAGTTAATCCGTCTGGGCCTGGACTTTTGCTAGATGGTGCTTGCTTTAGCACTGTTGTTAGTTCTGCCAAAGTAAATGGGGGAGGATAATTGCTGTTGGATATCTGGAGAGAGAGATGGGAGATCAAGTGTATCTAAAAAAAGAGGAGGTTAGTGTGGAGTGTAAATCCGGGGCAAGTGAGGGGGGTATATTATATAGAGATCCATAAAATTCCTTAAAATGGGATGCAATTAACTTAGAGGAGTAAAGTGGAGTGCCCTGGGAGGAATCTATTTGGTGGATATAGTTTGCTGCTTTCCTTTTTTTTATCCTATGCATCATAAATTTTGAAGCTTTGTCTCCATGGGTAAAAAAATTGTGCTGTGAATTCAAAAAGTATTTAGTGGTTGAATGATGGAGGAGTGATTTTATTTCTGCTCTAAGATTGGAAAGTTCCTGTAGGTGGGAATCTGACAGGGAGCGTTTGTGCAGGGATTCGAACGTTTTAATTTTTTGACATAAGATGTCTAGTTTTCTACCCCTCTCTTTTTTAAGGAATGAGCCCAGGCTAATAAAGTGTCCTCTAATAAATGGTTTATGGGCATCCCATAATGAAAAGTCAGATGTTTCTGGATTAGCATTAAACGTAAAATATTTGTTTAACAGTTCTGATATTTTTTCACTGGTTGTTTTATCCCCTAATAGTGATTTGTTCAGACGCCATCTAAATTTATTTGTGGTCGGGACTGGGGCAGAATCTTTCAGGAAGATGGGGGCGTGGTCAGATATGTGAATAGATCCCATTTGAGCTTCTAAGCATAGCTGCAATTGTGTCTTGGATATAAATAAGTAGTCCAGTCTTTGATAAGACCCGTGGAAATGGGAATAAAAACTATAATCCCTTGAGCATCCTACTGGCCGCAGCCAGACTTCTAATCGCTCACAACTGGAAGTCAACTAATACACCGTCAATATCACAGTGGAAAAGTAAAGTAGAAGCTTTAGCTAGACTAGAGGAGTTGTCACACTGGGAAACACGCTCGCATCATAAATACCTGAAAATCTGGTCTCCCTGGAGAGATCATACTGATTACATCACCACTCAACAGATTACTGAACTTGATACTCCCTCTCTGTAGTCCCCGCTCATGAGGTTCCACCACACAATTACCCTAAGCTTAGTGCGTTACCTTTGGTGAGATGCTTGACTCCAACTTCTTACACAGTGTCGACGAGATGCCTGGTCACTCCAGCTAGCCCACAGATTACTAGTTTTATACTACAATCCGTAGGTTCAGTCTTCCGCCTTCATATCGGTGGTAAATGAATGCCCTCCTGCCACGTCCCCCCCCCTCCCCCCCCCCCCTTCCTACTTAACTGTTCAGTTTTTTTTTTTTTTCTCCCAATTTCATTTATAGTTTCCTTTTGATTATTTTCTTCCTTTCCGGTTTTACTTCACTTGATATTATTATTCTTATTGTCAGAAGCCTAGGTACTATCCGCTCGGCTCCTTGCTCCATCCGGACAAGTGTTTTCTTTGACATAAAAAGGGATGTTGGTCTCGCGCGTCCCAGCTCAGGAAAGACTGTTTGACATAGCCTTGATTTATTGGACGAAGTGATGCTAGCAGAACAGGTTGTAATGGTTAACTTACCAATAATGACTGTTTTATGCATTTTAGTATGCTTTAGCTGCCTTAGTCGGTCAGGCTGTGTTCTAATGCATCAAGTTGTACCTTTGTCCAATAGCTGTAAACCTTCTGTGCGGACTTACTAGTATACCTTTGCAGAATCTGCCTGTCGGCAATATTGTTTGTTCACCCCCATTTCTGTGATAAAATCAATAAAAAGATTTTAAAAAGAAAAACTATAATCCCTCAAGTTGGGTGGAGCGTGCGCCATACGTCAATAAGATGTAAGTTCCAAAGGCCCTCCCTTAATCTGCGTTAAGCATTGGCAGATAAGGCAGATCTCCGGGTGGATGAGTCAAGTTGTGGGGTTAAAGCAGAATTTAAATCTCCTCCCAATACCACTAAGCCATCTGCAATAATTGGGAAGATTGCTGAAAACCATCTGGACTGACCAGTGTTAGGTGCATAAAGGTTTATGATGGTATATATTTGAGGGCCTATGCTGCCCTTGACCATGATGTATCTCCCCTCTGTATCCTGCAAGTGTGAGATGAACTTGAACGGGACATTCCTCTGGAATCCAATGCTCACTCCCCCAGAAGCAGATGAATTACCACCACAGTGAAACCACTGGGAATAGTGAGCAAAGGATATGTTGGGGTAATGATTAAATTTGAAATGTGTCTCCTGTAGGAGAAGGACACTGGCCCCTGATTTGCGCAACAATGTAAAGATCTGACTCCTCTTGGAGGGGGAGTTGAAACACCTCACATTGTAGGACGCAAAAGATAGGTCAGACATATCATCTAAGACAAAGAGGGTTACTTAGCTGGGGTGTATCCCACTCCCAGGGAGACACACTTCCTCCATGTAGAATCTGACCTGGGAATGTCCACCGGTATAAGATCTTGTTTGACCGGAGCCAGTCAGTCAGGGGCTTCAGGAATTGCCGTTTTCTGAGAGTAGAAGGTGCTAAGTCCTGGTAAACCGAGACTGGCGAACCTTCACATGTTACGTTTTCCTGGTTCCTGGCAGCTTCCAGTACTGCCGTTTTAGCCTGGAAATTTAGGAGTCGGCAAATTACGTCTCTGGGGGGGCTCAGAGGGTTTGGGTTTGGGCCGCAGGGCTCTGTGGGCACGTTCGATGATAATATCAGCCTGTTGATCTGGGCCCAGTAGCGATTTTCACAGAGCCACTTAGTTATAACTTTTGCCTTATGGCACGGTGCTCCATCGTGATGGAAAATGCATTGTTCTTCACCAAACTGTTGTTGGATTGTTGGAAGAAGTTGCTGTTGGAGGGTGTTTTGGTACCATTCTTTATTCATGGCTGTGTTTTGGGGCAAAATTTGAGTGAGCCCACTCCCTTGGATGAGAAGCAACCCCACACATGAATGGTCTCAGGATGCTTTACTGTTGGCATGACACAGGACTGATGGTATCGCTCACCTTTTCTTCTCCGGACAAGCCTTTTTCCTGATGCCCCAAACAATCGGAAAGAGGCTTCATCGGAGAATATACGTATAAAGGCAAGTTGTTTACTGTGTAAACAAAAGAGAGAGGGCGCACCATAGGGTAAAAACGTTTGGAAATTCGGATTAAATCCCAACTTGATAGGCTCACCTTGCAGAGTTGCGCAATTATAGGCACAACGCTATTGTAGGCATGTGGGAGATGATTTAATCCCCAATATGAAGGTTGTTATGCAGCCACGGATGTAGATGTCCTCGGATAAGTGTGCCTAGGCCCGGATAAGCGTTCCTGTCATCGGAGAATATGACTTTGCCCCAGTCCTCAGCATAAAAAATCAATCTGTCCCTGATGTTTTTTTTGGAGAGAAGTGGCTTCTTTGCTGCCCTTCTTGACACCAGGCCATCTTCCAAAGGTCTTCGCCTCACTGAGCATGCAGATGCGCTCACACCTGCCTGCTGCCATTCCTGAGCAAGCTCTGCACTGGTGGCACTCCGATCCCGCAGCTGAATCCTCTTTAGGAGACGATCCTGGCGCTTGCTGGACTTTCTTGGACGCCCTGAAGCCTTCTTAACAAGAATTAAACCTCTTTCCTTGAAGTTCTTGATGATCCTATAAATTGTTGATTGAGGTGCAATCTTAGTAGCCACAATATCCTTGCCTGTGAAGCCATTTTTATGTAACGCAATGATAGCTGCATGCGTTTCTTTGCAGGTCACCATGGTTAACAATGGAAGAACAATGTTTCAAGCATCACCCTCCTTTTAACAGGTCAAGTCTGCCATTTTAACCCAATAATCCTGACATAATGATCTCCAGCCTTGTGCTCGTCAACATTCTCACCTGAGTTAACAAGACGATTACTGAAATGATCTCAGCAGGTCCTTTAATGACAGCAATAAAATGCAGTGGAAAGTTTTTTTTCGGATTAAGTTAATTTTCATGGCAAAGAGGGACTATGCAATTCATCTGATCACTCTTCATAACATTCTGGAGTATATGCAAATTGCAATTATAAAAACTTAAGCAGCATCTTTTCCAATTTCCAATATTTATGTAATTCTCAAAACTTTTTGCCACAACTGTATATATATACTGTATATATGTAAAATTGTCACGCATTCCAATGCTGATGGCTGGCGACGTAGCAGAGGAGGAGGAGTCTGAGCAGGATAGGCAGAGTGAAGACTGCGATGAGAAAGACACTGTACTTCCCGGGAAAGTGGCCTGGCTGCCGTAAGGGAGGCAAGAAAAAAGAGCTGATGGCCACCTCTGTTTGCCCATGGGATGAGTTGATGCCATCTTATGTGGTTCAGTACAGTTGTGGTGACAATGTTTGTGTTTGATTGCCCACAGTTTATGTTCCTCTTGAAGAGCTTGCACAGGACAATGCTTCTATTTTCAAGCATCATGGAGAAATACTGCCAGATGGAAGGTACTCACCCAGAGCTAGAGACAGTTGAGCTTAGTTTAGGCCTTAGACATTTTGGGCCTAATGCTCTTACAGTGTCAGTGGCATCACCAGGTAACAAAGTAGATATGACCCTGGCTGTTCTTTGGGGGACAGTCGTCTCTGTCCGTTAATGCTGCCACTTCTGTAATGTTACTGTAAAATATTCTAGGAACTCGCCATGCCCCTCACGGAATACCTTGGGGTGTCTTCTTTCCAAAATGGGGTCACATGTGGGGTATTTATACTGCCCTGGCATTTTAGGGGCCCTAAAGTGTGAGAAGTAGTCTGGAATATAAATGTCTAAAAATATTTTTGCATTTGGATTCTGTGAGGGGTATCGTGAGTAAATGTGAGATTTTATTTTTTGTCACAAGTTAGTGGAATATGAGATTTTGTCAGAAAAAAACAAAAAAACAAATAAAAAATCAATTTCCCCTAACTTGTGGCCAAAAAAAAAAATTCTACTATGAACTCGCCATGCCCCTCAAAAGTGATCTTTTTATAGCACCGCAGCGATTTTCCAGTGTTTTTGCAGTGATCAGAAAAAAAAAATTCTGTCACTGCGGTGGGGCGGATTGAACGCAAGTATGCGCACAAGATCAGGCAATTGGGGACAAGAAAAGGCATTTTCTATATAGTTCTGGCAATGTGCGGATCCGCAAAATGCGAAAAGCACATTGCCGGTGTCCGTGTTATGCAGATCCACGATGTCTGTGTTTTGTGGATCCGCGGATCCGTGGATCCGCAAAACACATACGGATGTCTGAATGAAACCTTACAGGGAGGGTAAAGAAAATGACAGGGGGTGATCAGGGAGTCTATATGGGGTGATCACCCCCCTGTTATTGATCACCCCCCTGTAAGGCTCCATTCAGACGTCCGTATGTGTTTTGCGGATCCGTGGATCCGCAGATCCGCAAAACACATACGGATGTCTGAATGGAGCCTTACAGTGGGGTGATCAATGACAGGGGGGTGATCAGGGAGTCTATATTGGGTGATCAGGGGTTGATAAGGGGTTAATAAGTGACAGGGGGTGGGGGTGTAGTGTAGTGGTGTTTGGTGCTACTTACAGAGCTGCCTGTGTCCTCTGGTGGTCGGTCCAAGCAAAAGGGACCACCAGAGGACCAGGTAGCAGGTATATCAGACGCTGTTAACAAAACAGCGTCTGATATACCTTTCAAGGGCTAAAAAAATTGCATCCACAGCCTGCCAGCGAATGATCGCCGCTGGCAGTCTGTAGATGCACTTGTTTACCTACCGTTTCCTGTGAACGCGCGCTCCTTTGTGTGTGCGTTCACAGGAAATCTTGCGTCTCACGAGATGACGCGCCGGCGCGTCGAAGAGGAATAAACTGGCCGCCTCCGGACCGAAATACTGCGTTAGGCGGTCCGGAGGAGGTTAAGACACAGAGGACTCCACTGAAAACCTTCTCTGAGGCTGCAAGGAGCAGAAGCCAGGAGTAATGCTGTGACCCCTGGCTCTAAGGCATGGTGTCAGGCTCCCCTTCACCTCCACTTCATACCGCCATGACTGAAATAAGGAATCAGCCATCCAATTCACAGTCTCATCCTCTTTTTCCTCAATGATAAATGTTGCACCTTTCTGAAGCCAGGGAGAACTACTGCTTCTGGCTAGATTGCTGCTGCTCCTACTTCCCACATTTTGGCTCTGGCAAGACAAGGTTTGGCCCTGGGGCTTTCATTTGGAACTATTGAATATACATGATATTTTTTGGCCTAATTACTTAGTCACACAAACCTCTGACACAGATTTTGGACTAGTATTTCACATATTTTCACAGATATTTAAAACACTGCTCTCTGGGTTGTAAAATTGTTAAAAACAAGCTGCCCAATTGAATTGCTATATTTTGCACACAAAAAAAACAAAAAAAAAACACCTTGAACTGTCTGGAGATTCCCAAATAAAGAATTTGGATTAGTATTTTACTTATTTTTACTCAGAGTCTTAAAACACTATTCTCTGGGTGGTAAAATTTTGAAACACAAATCGCACACTATGTTGCTCCAAAAAAAAAAAAAAATGAATTGTTGTGGAGATGCGCAGACACAAATTTCAGACTAGTATTTCACTTGTTTTCACTCAGAAATTTAAAACGCTACCCTCTGGATTGTAAAACACATATTGTGCACTTGTATTACTATACTTTGTGAATCAAAAAACCTTGAACTGTCTGGAGATGCCCTGACATATTTCAGACTAGTATTTCACATGTTTTCACTCAGAGATTTAAAACTTGATGTATCTAGAGATGCCCTAACACAGATTTTGGACTAATATTTCAATATTTTTTTACTCTTTCCTCTGGATTATAAAACACACACACTATATTACAATATTTCTCAAAAAATTCAAAAAGATGCCCTTACTCAGATTTCAAATGCTACTCTCTGTGTTGTAAAGCACATGTTGCAAACTTGTATATCTATATATTTTTTTTTTAATAACAAAACCCTTGAACTGTCTGGTGATGCCTTGACACAGATTTTGCTCTAGTATTTCACATATTTTCACTCATAGATTTAAAATGCTAGCCTAAATACTATAAAACACACATTGCACACTTGTATTACTATTTAAAAAAAAATAAACTTTGAACTGTCTGGAGATGCCCTGACACAGATTTTGGACTAGTATTTCATGTTTTGCTCAGAGATTTAAAACACTACCCTATGGATTGTAAAATTGTAAAACACAAGTTGCACACTTATAGTGCTATATTTGCGCAAAAAGAAAAAAAAAATCCTTGATGTTTCTGGAGATGCCCCAACACAGTTTTTAGTCTAGTATTTCACATGTTTTAAAATGCTACCCTCTGCATTTTAAAACATATGTTGTGCACTTATATTACTATATTTCACAAAACATTAAAAATCATGAACTGGGAGACAGGAGATTTAAATGCTACCCTCTGTATTGTAAAAAACATATTGTACTTATATATTGATATTTTCCTAAACTAATAAAATTTAAAACGGACTTAGGCTGCTTTCACACTGGCATTTGGTTTCCATTTGTGAGATCCGTTTCAGGGCTCTAACAAGCGGTCCAAAACAGATCAGTTTTGCCCTAATGCATTCTGAATGGATAAGGATACGTTTAGAATGCATCAGTTTGCCTCCGTTCCGCCTCCAGTCCGCTCTGGAGTCGGACACAAAAACGCTGCTTGCAGCGTTTTGGTGTCCGCCTGACGATGCTGAGGCAAACGGATCCGTCTTGACACACAATGTAAGTCAATGGGGACAGATTCATTTTCACTGACACAATAGGAAACGGATTTGCCCCCCATTGACTTTCAATGGTGTTCAAGACGGATCTGTCTTGGCAATGTTAAAGATAATACAAACAGATCCGTTCTGAAAGGATGCATGCGGTTGTATTATTGGTGCGGATCCGTCTGTGCAGATCCATGACGGATCCGCACCAAACGCAAGTGTGAAAGTAGCCTTACTGGAACTCTCTGCAGATGCTCTTTCCCAGATTGTGGGCAATTATTTTTACTATTTTCACTAAGATTTCAAATGCTATCTATCCTCTGCATAGTAAAACATATGTTGTATTGAGTTTATTCCCTTCACACCAATACTTGAGAAATTAAGCTGTATTTCTGTTCAAAAGGGAAAAGAAAGCAATGTTTTTGCAGGTTGCCGATTATGAGATTCTGTGACAACTGGAGGCCCACTGCACTGATTGGCTCATCCAGGTTTTCTGTCAGCCTGTTAGCCAATCAGGGCAAGCCCCCCCCCCCCCCCCCATCCTCTCAGGGTCATCCTTCTTCTTCCCTCATGCTTTTTCCTACTGACAAGTGCAGTAAAATGACACAGTATGCAGTTTTACTGCATTTTACCAAAGCAAACCTGAAATTTGGGTTCTTCTGGCGGATTAAATTTTGAGATGTTCATAACAAACCTGGTTTATTACTATCTGATACACTAATCTCTGATAGTCTTGCACAACTTCTGACGAGACAAACTTTATACATTTTAATGCTGTACAGACATAGCATTAAAATTGAGGTATTTGAATGATATGGCCAGAGGGCCATATGACAGCCATTCAAATCGTGTACAGTATCTAACACAGAGGAAACTGGGTGAGAACAAGAAAGGCTGGGAAAATAGGTTTTCCCACTGTCTGAGGCAGCTAGGCTGGTAATTAAGATAATTAGCAGCCAGCTGAGGAGCTCAGGTAAATGTGGGCTGAGCTCCTCAATCAGGGCTCCCAGTCTGGAGAAGAAACAGGCTGTGTTAAGACCTGTGGCAGCCAGGACCCTCCTACCCTGTGTGGGGTGTCCACTAAGTGGTGTTTTGGGGAGATGGATGGTAGACCCAGATCCCGATAGAGAGGGAAACTACTGTGTTGTTAGTGTTGAGATGGCCGAGGATTTGTGTTTATGTTTTTGACTGCCTGTAAAAGTGACCATAAAGCTGGTTGTGGCCAGTTTGCACCTAAATGCGCAGTGCTGGAGTAGCTTTTTGAGGTGTGCCAACCATCTAAGCTGAGGAGACAGTGATCCTGGAGAACTAAGTGACCCCAAATTGCCTATATATATTTTAGGGGATCGTCTCTTTTCAGGGATCATTCTCACAGATATCTTCAGGACACCAAGTTTAAGATCCAAACACGGTGCTTTATTGCGGCACATCCACATAAACATAAACAATAACACAAAATAATAAACACTCGCCCGGCTGAGTTCTAACTAAACAGATCCCTGACTCACCTTAGTCCCTGTTCACACCCTGTGAACACATGCGGCTTTCTGAGCCAATGTCCCACAGCCTCCTGGCTGTACAGAGCACAGTACGCCCACTGTCTCCAGTCCAATATCTCTTGGGGAATCGTGGTCTCTCAGCCCTCCTGGCTTGGACCACACTGACAGAGCCTCCAGGCCTCTGTCCACAGGTAACACACGCCCCTCTTTCTGACACCCTAGGAGGTGCTTTATTCCAGCCTGATTACTTCCAGCTGGTCTCGCCTGTGGTGGAATAGGGGTGTGGACCGAACTATCCACCCCTTCCTTACCTCTACCCTGCGTGAGACCTGTCACTGTCTCACAATATATATATATATATATATATATATATATACACACACACTCACCTAAAGAATTATTAGAAACATCTGTTTCTCATTAATGCGATTATCTAGTCAACCAATTACATGGCAGTTGCTTTAATGCATGTAGGGTTGTGGTCCTAGTCAAGACAATCTCCTGAACTCCAAACTGAATGTCAGAATGGGAAAGAAAGGTGATTTAAGCAATTTTGAGCGTGGCATGGTTGTTGGTGCCAGACGGGCCGGTCTGAGTATTTCACAATCTGCTCAGTTACTCGGATTTTCATGCACAACCATTTCTAGGGTTTACAAAGAACGGTGTGAAAAGGGAAAAACATCCAGTATGCGGCAGTCCTGTGGGCGAAAATGCCTTGTTGATGCTAGAGGTCAGAGGAGAATGGGCCGACTGATTCAAGCTGATAGAAGAGCAACGTTGACTGAAATAACCACTCGTTACAACCAAGGTATGCAGCAAAGCATTTGTGAAGCCACAACACACACAACCTTGAGGCGGATGGGCTACAACAGCAGAAGACCCCACCGGGTACCACTCATCTCCACTACAAATAGGAAAAAGAGGCTACAATTTGCACAAGCTCACCAAAATTGGACTGTTGAAGACTGGAAAAATGTTGCCTGGTCTGATGAGTCTCGATTTCTGTTGAGACATTCAAATGGTAGAGTCCGAATTTGGCGTAAACAGAATGAGAACATGTATCCATCATGCCTTGTTACCACTGTGCAGGCTGGTGGTGGTGGTGTAATGGTGTGGGGGATGTTTTCTGGGTACACTTTAGGCCCCTTAGTGCCAATTGGCCATCGTTTAAATGCCACGGGCTACCTGAGCATTGTTTCTGACCATGTCCATCCCTTCATGACCACCATGTACCCATCCTCTGATGGCTACTTCCAGCACGATAATACACCATGTCACAAAGCTCAAATCATTTCAAATTGGTTTCTTGAACATGACAATGAGTTCACTGTACTAAAATGGCCCCCACAGTCACCAGATCTCAACCCAATAGAGCATCTTTGGGATGTGGTGGAATGGGAGCTTTGTTCCCTGGATGTGCATCCCTCAAATCTCCATCAACTGCAAGATGCTATCCTATCAATATGGGGCCAACATTTCTAAAGAATGCTATCAGCACCTTGTTGAATCAATGCCACGTAGAATTAAGGCAGTTCTGAAGGCAAAAGGGGGTCCAACACTGTATTAGTATGGTGTTCCTAATAATTCTTTAGGTGAGTGCATTGTTGGCTATGAAGGTGGTCAAGAGCCTACTGACATGCAAAAGAGGAGCAGATCATCTCTAAAATAAACCAGGGGGCTACCATTTAGCAAATCCTACTGCATATGCATATAGGGCTGCAAAGCGGACAGGTGGACACTGCACCTCTGTTAACAAAGTTGCATCTTCAGAAAAATCTTCAGTTTTTTGCAGCAGTATCAGACTTGGACCTTGGTTGATTGGCAAAGGATTGTCTTCCCCAATGAGTCACATTTTATGCTTCATCAAAAGGATGTTTATTAGTGTGTTAGGCAAGAAACATCATAGAAAAAACAGCATGCGACCATTGTGGCAAGAACACAAGCTGGTAGGGACTAATACAGTGTTGGACCCCTTTTTGCCTTCAGAACTGCCTTAATTCTACATTTTTCTAAGTCTTCAACAGTCCAATTTTGGTGAGCTTGTGCAAATTGTAGCCTATTTTTCCTATTTGTAGTGGAGATGAAAGGTACCCGGTGGGGTCTTCTGCTGTTGTAGCCCATCCGCCTCAAGGTTGTGCGTGTTGTGGCTTCACAAATGCTTTGCTGCATACCTTGGTTGTAACGAGTGTTTTTTTTCAGTCAACGTTGCTCTTCTATCAGCTTGAATCAGTCGGCCCATTCTCCTCTGACCTCTAGCATCAACACGGCATTTTTGCCCACAGGACTGCCGCATACTGGATGTTTTTCCCTTTTCAAACCATTCTTTGTAAACCCTAGAAATGGTTGTGCGTGAAAATCCCAGTAACTGAGCAGATTGTGAAATACTCAGACCGGCCCCGTCTGGCACCAACAACCATGCCACGCTCAAAATTGCTTAAATAACCTTTCTTTCCCATTCTGACATTCAGTTTAGAGTTCAGGAGATTGTCTTGACCAGGACCACAACCCTACATGCATTGAAGCAACTGCCATGTGATTGACTGGATAATCGCATTAATGAGAAATAGAACAGGTGTTCCTAATAATTCTTTAGTTCAGTGTATCTCTCACATCAATGGTGCTTAGTGCTCTGCAGTTTCCATATTGTTTATTTGCAATGGTTCCATTTGGCCACTTATGATAGACTTTCGCCACAGCAGCACACAGTTCACAAACTGCACAAAATAAATACTATAAACCTTGGCTCAAAATCCAATAATCATGCCTTTTTGCAACTGATAAATCTGCCCTTTTACCAGAAATGAGGATATTTGTACGGACACCCTATTGCACACCTTAAATACCTATCAGGCCAGCTCAGGACATGTGACTTCAATCATGAATTACACACTGCCAAAATCAAAAGTAGGAAGTGAGCAGAAAAATCTCTGCAAGCACTTTACGCTTCAATCAGGTTTATATTTGATTATATCTCAAAGATTGCATTCCATGAGATACAATAAAATATAAACTTGATTTAAACATAAAGTGCTTGCCTGGATTTTTCTGCTTACTGAATTGGGGGCTGCCCCTTCCTGATGCAGAGCTTCCTTTTCATCCAGTGCTGACCGCACTCCAAAATTTGAAAGTGGTCATAATAATGTGACTTGTAGTGATGAGCGAGCATGCTTGGCCGAATACCGGTTCAGCTTGAGCATCTCTATGCTGGGCACATGGCGGTACTCGGCTGAGTATTGCATCTGCTCGAGCGCCATGCTCTAGTCTCCTCCCCGCACGTTTCGCGGCTGCTAAGCAGCCAATAAACATGCAGGTAAGTACTGCCATCACTGTAATGCCAGTAGCCTTGTTGGCTGCTGGCATTACAGTGATTGGATGTCCGGAACGCGTCATCAGGTGCTGTAAAGCACCCGATGACACGTGCTCGGATCAGTCACAGTCAGGGAGAGCAGAGCGTAGGAAGGGAAAGGCAGTGTAGGGAGCGAAATTCACAGTTATTATTCTAAGAAAGCTTTTTAAAGACCCAAAAGTCCTTTTAAGGACTACTGTGTGTGTTTTAGATCAGCAAGATATTTTTACCTGCGCTAAATTGATCAGTCTCAGGGACATCCGTGCTGAGGAAGGGACAGATAGTGCAGGGAGAGAAATTTTGCTCTTTTTACTACCAAAAGCTTTTCAAAGACTCCAAAGTCCTTTTAAGGACTACAGTGTGTGCTTGACAGCAGCAAGATATTTTTCTTTAATACCTATTAGTGACATATACTGTACATCATCCGCAGACTGTCTTTTTGCGTAAATTCAAATAATCAGCGCCACTTTTATTGTCTATAGTGTGCGTTTAATACACATCCGTGACATATATAGTACTCCATCCGAAAACTTTCTTTAACGTAAATTTAAATAATCTGGGGCCAGTCCTCATCTACTGTCTCTGTAGTGTGTGTGTGTAATACACATCCATGACATATACAGTACGCCATCTGAAAACTGTTTCTTTAGCGTACATTTAAATAATCTGGGCCTAATCTAGTGTTTTCTGTTACATATACAGTACACCTTCCAAAAACTCTTTCTTTAGGGTAAATTCCAATAATCTGGGCCTAATATAGTATCCATAATTAGAGTTGAGCGAACACCTGGATGTTCGGGTTCGAGAAGTTCGGCCGAACATCCCGGAAATGTTCGGGTTCGGGATCCGAACCCGATCCGAACTTCGTCCCGAACCCGAACCCCATTGAAGTCAATGGGGACCCGAACTTTTCGGCACTAAAAAGGCTGTAAAACAGCCCAGGAAAGAGCTAGAGGGCTGCAAAAGGCAGCAACATGTAGGTAAATCCCCTGCAAACAAATGTGGATAGGGAAATGAATTAAATTAAAAATTAAATAAATAAAAATTAACCAAAATCAATTGGAGAGAGGTTCCATAGCAGAGAATCTGGCTTCCCGTCACCCACCACTGGAACAGTCCATTCTCAGATATTTAGGCCCCGGCACCCAGGCAGAGGAGAGAGGTCCCGTAACAGAGAATCTGTCTTCATGTCAGCAGAGAATTAGTCTGCATGTCATAGCAGAGAATGAGGCTTCACGTCAGCCACCACTGCAACAGTCCATTGGCATATATTTAGGCCCAGCACCCAGGCAGAGGAGGGAGGTCCCGTAACAGAGAATCTGTCTTCATGTCAGCAGAGAATTAGTCTGCATGTCATAGCAGAGAATGAGGCTTCACGTCAGCCACCACTGCAACAGTCCATTGGCATATATTTAGGCCCAGCACACACACAGGCAGAGGAGAGAGGTCCCGTAACAGAGAATCTGGCTTCATGTCAGCAGAGAATCAGTCTGCATGTCATAGCAGAGAATGAGGCTTCACGTCAGCCACCACTGCAACAGTCCATTGGCATATATTTAGGCCCAGCACACACACAGGCAGAGGAGAGAGGTCCCGTAACAGAGGATCTGGCTTCATGTCAGCAGAGAATCAGTCTGCATGTCATAGCAGAGAATCAGGCTTCACGTCAGCCACCACTGCAACAGTCCATTGTCATAAATTTAGGCCCAGCACCCAGGCAGAGGAGAGAGGTCCCGTAACAGACAATCTGGCTTCATGTCAGCAGAGAATTAGTCTGCATGTCATAGCAGAGAATGAGGCTTCACGTCAGCCACCACTGCAACAGTCCATTGGCATATATTTAGGCCTAGCACACAGGCAGAGGAGAGAGGTCCCGTAACAGACAATCTGGCTTCATGTCAGCAGAGAATCAGTCTGCATGTCATAGCAGAGAATGAGGCTTCACGTCACCCACCACTGCAACAGTCCATTGGCATATATTTAGGCCTAGCACACAGGCAGAGCAGAGAGGTCCCGTAACAGACAATCTGGCTTCATGACAGCAGAGAATCAGTCTGCATGTCATAGCAGAGAATGAGGCTTCACGTCACCCACCACTGCAACAGTCCATTGGCATATATTTAGGCCTAGCACACAGGCAGAGCAGAGAGGTCCCGTAACAGACGATCTGGCTTCATGTCAGCAGAGAATCAGTCTGCATGTCATAGCAGAGAATGAGGCTTCACGTCAGCCACCACTGCAACAGTCCATTGGCATATATTTAGGCCCAGCACCCAGGCAGAGGATGGAGGTCCCGTAACAGAGAATCTGTCTTCATGTCAGCAGAGAATTAGTCTGCATGTCATAGCAGAGAATGAGGCTTCACGTCACCCACCACTGCAACAGTCCATTGGCATATATTTAGGCCTAGCACACAGGCAGAGCAGAGAGGTCCCGTAACAGACAATCTGGCTTCATGACAGCAGAGAATCAGTCTGCATGTCATAGCAGAGAATGAGGCTTCACGTCACCCACCACTGCAACAGTCCATTGGCATATATTTAGGCCTAGCACACAGGCAGAGCAGAGAGGTCCCGTAACAGACGATCTGGCTTCATGTCAGCAGAGAATCAGTCTGCATGTCATAGCAGAGAATGAGGCTTCACGTCAGCCACCACTGCAACAGTCCATTGGCATATATTTAGGCCCAGCACCCAGGCAGAGGAGGGAGGTCCCGTAACAGAGAATCTGTCTTCATGTCAGCAGAGAATTAGTCTGCATGTCATAGCAGAGAATGAGGCTTCACGTCAGCCACCACTGCAACAGTCCATTGGCATATATTTAGGCCCAGCACACACACAGGCAGAGGAGAGAGGTCCCGTAACAGAGAATCTGTCTTCATGTCAGCAGAGAATTAGTCTGCATGTCATAGCAGAGAATCAGGCTTCACGTCACCCACCACTGCAACAGTCCATTGGCATATATTTAGGCCCAGCACCCAGGCAGAGGAGGGAGGTCCCGTAACAGAGAATCTGTCTTCATGTCAGCAGAGAATTAGTCTGCATGTCATAGCAGAGAATGAGGCTTCACGTCAGCCACCACTGCAACAGTCCATTGGCATATATTTAGGCCCAGCACACACACAGGCAGAGGAGAGAGGTCCCGTAACAGAGAATCTGTCTTCATGTCAGCAGAGAATTAGTCTGCATGTCATAGCAGAGAATGAGGCTTCACGTCAGCCACCACTGCAACAGTCCATTGGCATATATTTAGGCCCAGCACACACACAGGCAGAGGAGAGAGGTCCCGTAACAGACAATCTGGCTTCATGTCAGCAGAGAATTAGTCTGCATGTCATAGCAGAGAATGAGGCTTCACGTCACCCACCACTGCAACAGTCCATTGGCATATATTTAGGCCCAGCACCCAGGCAGAGGAGGGAGGTCCCGTAACAGAGAATCTGTCTTCATGTCAGCAGAGAATTAGTCTGCATGTCATAGCAGAGAATGAGGCTTCACGTCAGCCACCACTGCAACAGTCCATTGGCATATATTTAGGCCCAGCACACACACAGGCAGAGGAGAGAGGTCCCGTAACAGAGGATCTGGCTTCATGTCAGCAGAGAATCAGTCTGCATGTCATAGCAGAGAATCAGGCTTCACGTCAGCCACCACTGCAACAGTCCATTGGCATATATTTAGGCCTAGCACACAGGCAGAGGAGAGAGGTCCCGTAACAGACAATCTGGCTTCATGTCAGCAGAGAATCAGTCTGCATGTCATAGCAGAGAATGAGGCTTCACGTCAGCCACCACTGCAACAGTCCATTGTCATAAATTTAGGCCCAGCACCCAGGCAGAGGAGGGAGGTCCCGTAACAGACAATCTGGCTTCATGTCAGCAGAGAATTAGTCTGCATGTCATAGCAGAGAATCAGGCTTCATGTCAGCCACCACTGCAACAGTCCATTGGCATATATTTAGGCCTAGCACACAGGCAGAGGAGAGGTTCATTCAACTTTGGGTAGCATCGCAATATAATGGTAAAATGAAAATAAAAATAGGATTGAATGAGGAAGTGCCCTGGAGTCCAATAATATATGGTTATGGGGAGGTAGTTAATGTCTAATCTGGACAAGGGACGGACAGGTCCTGTGGGATCCATGCCTGGTTCATTTTTATGAACGTCAGCTTGTCCACATTGGCTGTAGACAGGCGGCTGCGTTTGTCTGTAATGACGCCCCCTGCCGTGCTGAATACACGTTCAGACAAAACGCTGGCTGCCGGGCAGGCCAGCACCTCCAAGGCATAAAAGGCTAGCTCTGGCCACGTGGACAATTTAGAGACCCAGAAGTTGAATGGGGCCGAACCATCAGTCAGTACGTGGAGGGGTGTGCACACGTACTGTTCCACCATGTTAGTGAAATGTTGCCTCCTGCTAACACGTTGCGTATCAGGTGGTGGTGCAGTTAGCTGTGGCGTGTTGACAAAAGTTTTCCACATCTCTGCCATGCTAACCCTGCCCTCAGAGGAGCTGGCCGTGACACAGCTGCCTTGGCGACCTCTTGCTCCTCCTCTGCCTTGGCCTTGGGCTTCCACTTGTTCCCCTGTGACATTTGGGAATGCTCTCAGTAGCGCGTCTACCAACGTGCGCTTGTACTCGCGCATCTTCCTATCACGCTCCAGTGCAGGAAGTAAGGTGGGCACATTGTCTTTGTAGCGTGGATCCAGCAGGGTGGCAACCCAGTAGTCCGCACAGGTTAAAATGTGGGCAACTCTGCTGTCGTTGCGCAGGCACTGCAGCATGTAGTCGCTCATGTGTGCCAGGCTGCCCAGGGATAAGGACAAGCTGTCCTCTGTGGGAGGCGTATCGTCATCGTCCTGCCTTTCCCCCCAGCCACGCACCAGTGATGGGCCCGAGCTGCGTTGGGTGCCACCCCGCTGTGACCATGCTTCATCCTCATCCTCCTCCACCTCCTCCTCATCCTCGTCCTCCTCGTCCTCCAGTAGTGGGCCCTGGCTGGCCACATTTGTACCTGGCCTCTGCTGTTGCCAAAAACCTCCCTCTGAGTCACTTCGAAGAGACTGGCCTGAAAGTGCTAAAAATGACCCCTCTTCCTCCTCCTCCTCCTCCTCCTGGGCCACCTCCTCTTCCATCATCGCCCTAAGTGTTTTCTCAAGGAGACATAGAAGTGGTATTGTAACGCTGATAACGGTGTCATCGCCACTGGCCATGTTGGTGGAGTACTCGAAACAGCGCAACAGGGCACACAGGTCTCGCATGGAGGCCCAGTCATTGGTGGTGAAGTGGTGCTGTTCTGTAGTGCGACTGACCCGTGCGTGCTGCAGCTGAAACTCCACTATGGCCTGCTGCTGCTCGCACAGTCTGTCCAGCATGTGCAAGGTGGAGTTCCACCTGGTGGGCACGTCGCATATGAGGCGGTGAGCGGGAAGGCCGAAGTTACGCTGTAGCGCAGACAGGCGAGCAGCAGCAGGATGTGAACGCCGGAAGCGCGAACAGACGGCCCGCACTTTATGCAGCAGCTCTGACATGTCGGGGTAGTTGTGAATGAACTTCTGCACCACCAAATTCAGCACATGCGCCAAGCAAGGGATGTGCGTCAAATTGGCTAGTCCCAGAGCTGCAACGAGATTTCGCCCATTATCACACACCACCAGGCCGGGCTTGAGGCTCACCGGCAGCAACCACTCGTCGGTCTGTTGTTCTATACCCCGCCACAACTCCTGTGCGGTGTGGGGCCTGTCCCCCAAACATATGAGTTTCAGAATGGCCTGCTGACGTTTACCCCGGGCTGTGCTGAAGTTGGTGGTGAAGGTGTGTGGCTGACTGGATGAGCAGGTGGAAGAAGAGGAGGAGGAAGCCGAGAAGGAGGAGGTGGCAACAGGAGGCAAAGAATGTTGCCCTGCGATCCTTGGCGGCGGAAGGACGTGCGCCAAACAGCTCTCCGCCTGGGGCCCAGCTGCCACTACATTTACCCAGTGTGCAGTTAGGGAGATATAGCGTCCCTGGCCGTGCTTACTGGTCCACGTATCTGTGGTTAGGTGGACCTTGCCACAGATGGCGTTGCGCAGTGCACACTTGATTTTATCGGATACTTGGTTGTGCAGGGAAGGCACGGCTCTCTTGGAGAAGTAGTGCCGGCTGGGAACAACATACTGTGGGACAGCAAGCGACATGAGCTGTTTGAAGCTGTCTGTGTCCACGAGCCTAAATGACAGCATTTCATAGGCCAGTAGTTTAGAAATGCTGGCATTCAGGGCCAGGGATCGAGGGTGGCTAGGTGGGAATTTACGCTTTCTATCAAATGTTTGTGAGATGGAGAGCTGAACGCTGGCGTGTGACATGGTTGAGACGCTTGGTGACGGAGGTGGTGGTGGTGGTGTTGGTGGTACATCCCCTGTTTGCTGGGCGGCAGGTGCCAACGTTCCTCCAGAGGCGGAGGAAGAGGCCGAGGCGGCAGCAGCAGAATAGGCCGAGGCGGCAGCAGCAGAAGAGGTAGCAGGGGGAGCCTGAGTGACTTCCTTGGTTTTAAGGTGTTTACTCCACTGCAGTTCATGCTTTGCATGCAGGTGCCTGGTCATGCAGGTTGTGCTCAGGTTCAGAACGTTAATGCCTCGCTTCAGGCTCTGATGGCACAGCGTGCAAACCACTCGGGTCTTGTCGTCAGCACATTGTTTGAAGAAGTGCCATGCCAGGGAACTCCTTGAAGCTGCCTTTGGGGTGCTCGGTCCCAGATGGCGGCGGTCAGTAGCAGGCGGAGTCTCTTGGCGGCGGGTGTTCTGCTTTTGCCCACTGCTCCCTCTTTTGCTACGCTGTTGGCTCGGTCTCACCACTGCCTCTTCCTCCGAACTGTGAAAGTCAGTGGCACGACCTTCATTCCATGTGGGGTCTAGGACCTCATCGTCCCCTGCATCGTCTTCCACCCAGTCTTGATCCCTGACCTCCTGTTCAGTCTGCACACTGCAGAAAGACGCAGCAGTTGGCACCTGTGTTTCGTCATCATCAGAGACATGCTGAGGTGGTATTCCCATGTCCTCATCATCAGGAAACATAAGTGGTTGTGCGTCAGTGCATTCTATGTCTTTCACCGCTGGGGAAGGGCTAGGTGGATGCCCTTGGGAAACCCTGCCAGCGGAGTCTTCAAACAGCATAAGAGACTGCTGCATAACTTGAGGCTGAGACAGTTTCCCTGGTATGCATGGGGGTGATGTGACAGACTGATGGGGTTGGTTTTCAGGCGCCATCTGTGCGCTTTCTGCAGAAGACTGGGTGGGAGATAATGTGAACGTGCTGGATCCACTGTCGGCCACCCAATTGACTAATGCCTGTACCTGCTCAGGCCTTACCATCCTTAGAACGGCATTGGGCCCCACCATATATCGCTGTAAATTCTGGCGGCTACTGGGACCTGAGGTAGTTGGTACACTAGGACGTGTGGATGTGGCAGAACGGCCACGTCCTCTCCCAGCACCAGAGGGTCCACTAACACCACCACGACCATGTCCACGTCCGCGTCCCTTACTAGATGTTTTTCTCATTGTTATGGTTCACCACAACAACAAATATATTATTTGGCCCAATGTATTGTATTCAAATTCAGCGGGATATAAATTTGAGGCCTAGTATTTAGGCGCTGGGTGACCGGTATGGATTTAGTGACAGAATTAGACTTGGAAATGCACAGAAGCGTGTGTGTGAAGTTATTCTGAATGACCCTATGTGCACCTTCAATATGATCTACCCTTTTAGGGATAGATTTCAAATAGCTCTGATATAGCAGAAACGACTAAATTATGAAATTGCTAAATTGGGAATTGTATTTCAACCCAGAACAAAAAATGTGCTTTGACGGACACTAAATAACTTTCCCAGCCACAACAGGACAGCGGTAACGAGAGATTTAGCGGGATATAAATTTGAGGCCTAGTATTTAGGCGCTGGGTGACAGGTATGGGTTTAGTGACAGAATTAGATTTGGAAATGCACAGTAGCGGGTGTGTGAAGTTATTCTGAATGACCCTATGTGCACCTTGAATATTATATACCCTTTTAGGGATAGATTTCAAATAGCTCTGATATAGCAGAAACCACTAAATTATGAAATTGCTAAATTGGGAATTGTATTTCAACCCAGAACAAGAAATGTGCTTGAACGGACACTAAATAACTCGCCCAGCTACAGCACTAGGGACAGATTTAGCTGGATATAAATTTGAGGCCTAGTATTTAGGCGCTGGGTGACCGGTATGGATTTAGTGACAGAATTAGACTTGGAAATGCACAGAAGCGTGTGTGTGAAGTTATTCTGAATGACCCTATGTGCACCTTGAATATTATATACCCTTTTAGGGATAGATTTCAAATAGCTCTGATATAGCAGAAACCACTAAATTATGAAATTGCTAAATTGGGAATTGTATTTCAACCCAGAACAAAAAATGTGCTTTGACGGACACTAAATAACTTTCCCAGCCACAACAGGACAGCGTTAACGAGAGATTTAGCAGGATATAAATTTGAGGCCTAGTATTTAGGCGCTGGGTGACAGGTATGGGTTTAGTGACAGAATTAGACTTGGAAATACACAGTAGCGGGTGTGTGTGAAGTTATTCTGAATGACCCAATGTGCACCTTGAATATTATATACCCTTTTAGGGATAGATTTCAAATAGCTCTGATATAGCAGAAACCACTAAATTATGAAATTGTTAAATTGGGAATTGTATTTAAACCCAGAACAAAAAATGTGCTTTGACGGACACTAAATAACTTTCCCAGCCACAACAGGACAGCGTTAACGAGAGATTTAGCAGGATATAAATTTGAGGCCTAGTATTTAGGCGCTGGGTGACAGGTATGGGTTTAGTGACAGAATTAGACTTGGAAATACACAGTAGCGGGTGTGTGTGAAGTTATTCTGAATGACCCAATGTGCACCTTGAATATTATATACCCTTTTAGGGATAGATTTCAAATAGCTCTGATATAGCAGAAACCACTAAATTATGAAATTGTTAAATTGGGAATTGTATTTAAACCCAGAACAAAAAATGTGCTTTGACGGACACTAAATAACTTTCCCAGCCACAACAGGACAGCGTTAACGAGAGATTTAGCAGGATATAAATTTGAGGCCTAGTATTTAGGCGCTGGGTGACAGGTATGGGTTTAGTGACAGAATTAGACTTAGAAATACACAGTAGCGGGTGTGTGTGAAGTTATTCTGAATGACCCAATGTGCACCTTGAATATTATATACCCTTTTAGGGATAGATTTCAAATAGCTCTGATATAGCAGAAACCACTAAATTATGAAATTGCTAAATTGGGAATTGTATTTCAACCCAGAACAAGAAATGTGCTTGAACGGACACTAAATAACTCGCCCAGCTACAGCACTAAGGACAGATTTAGCGGGATATAAATTTGAGGCCTAGTATTTAGGCGCTGGGTGACAGGTATGGGTTTAGTGCCAGAATTAGACTTGGAAATACACAGTAGCGGGTGTGTGTGAAGTTATTCTGAATGACCCAATGTGCACCTTGAATATTATATACCCTTTTAGGGATAGATTTCAAATAGCTCTGATATAGCAGAAACCACTAAATTATGAAATTGCTAAATTGGGAATTGTATTTCAACCCAGAACAAGAAATGTGCTTGAACGGACACTAAATAACTCGCCCAGCTACAGCACGAAGGACAGATTTAGCGGGATATAAATTTGAGGCCTAGTATTTAGGCGCTGGGTGACAGGTATGGGTTTAGTGCCAGAATTAGACTTGGAAATACACAGTAGCGGGTGTGTGTGAAGTTATTCTGAATGACCCAATGTGCACCTTGAATATTATATACCCTTTTAGGGATAGATTTCAAATAGCTCTGATATAGCAGAAACCACTAAATTATGAAATTGCTAAATTGGGAATTGTATTTCAACCCAGAACAAGAAATGTGCTTGAACGGACACTAAATAACTCGCCCAGCTACAGCACTAAGGACAGATTTAGCGGGATATAAATTTGAGGCCTAGTATTTAGGCGCTGGGTGACAGGTATGGGTTTAGTGCCAGAATTAGACTTGGAAATACACAGTAGCGGGTGTGTGTGAAGTTATTCTGAATGACCCAATGTGCACCTTGAATATTATATACCCTTTTAGGGATAGATTTCAAATAGCTCTGATATAGCAGAAACCACTAAATTATGAAATTGCTAAATTGGGAATTGTATTTCAACCCAGAACAAGAAATGTGCTTGAACGGACACTAAATAACTCGCCCAGCTACAGCACTAGGGACAGATTTAGCTGGATATAAATTTGAGGCCTAGTATTTAGGCGCTGCGTGACAGGTATGGGTTTAGTGACAGAATTAGACTTGGAAATACACAGTAGCGGGTGTGTGTGAAGTTATTCTGAATGACCCAATGTGCACCTTGAATATTATATACCCTTTTAGGGATAGATTTCAAATAGCTCTGATATAGCAGAAACCACTAAATTATGAAATTGCTAAATTGGGAATTGTATTTCAACCCAGAACAAGAAATGTGCTTGAACGGACACTAAATAACTCGCCCAGCTACAGCACTAGGGACAGATTTAGCGGGATATAAATTTGAGGCCTAGTATTTAGGCGCTGGGTGACCGGTATGGATTTAGTGACAGAATTAGACTGGGATATGGCCAAAAAATGAACAGACTATTGCTGGTTAAATGCACTTGGTGTGACAGCTTCACCCTGATGTAGGCTTTAGCCAAAAAACAACCACACCATTGAGGGTTAAATGCACTTGGTGACAGGCGCAGCTTGCCCCTGATTTTGTATATGGCCAAAAAATGAACAGACTATTGCTGGTTAAATGCACTTGGTGTGACAGCTTCACCCTGATGTAGGCTTTAGCCAAAAAACAACCACACCATTGAGGGTTAAATGCACTTGGTCGCAGCTTGTGCTGGCGCACCACAAGACACAAAATGGCCGCCGATCACCCCAGAAAAATGTGACTGACAAACGGTCTGTGCAGCCTAAAAACAGTGAGCAATTGAGGATCAGCAGCTCAATGATCCACAGTTGCAGATCGATCAGTTAATCAAGTCCTTTGGAGGAGTTAATCTGCCTAATCTCGCCCTACTGTCGCAGCCGCAACCTCTCCCTACGCTAATCAGAGCAGAGTGACGGGCGGCGCTATGTGACTCCAGCTTAAATAGAGGCTGGGTCACATGGTGCTCTGGCCAATCACAGCCATGCCAATAGTAGGCATGGCTGTGATGGCCTCTTGGGGCAAGTAGTATGACGCTTGTTGATTGGCTGCTTTGCAGCCTTTCAAAAAGCGCCAAGAAAGCGTCACAAAAGCGCGAAGAAAGCGACGAACACCGAACCCGAACCCGGACTTTTACGAAAATGTCCGGGTTCGGGTCCGTGTCACGGACACCCCAAAATTCGGTACGAACCCGAACTATACAGTTCGAGTTCGCTCATCCCTATCCATAATCTGTAGTGTTCTGTAACCAATACTTTACTATCATCAGAAAACCATGTCTGTATTGCAAATTCTAATAATCTGGGCCTAATATAGCGTCCATATTATGTGGTGTTCTGTACCCAATACTGTACTACATCATATACATATCATACTACGCATCATATCATACTACAACATATAATGTTTTAGAGCATCAGCTCACCAGCAGGCACTCGTATATAATGTTTTAGAGCGTCAGCTCACCAGTAGGCTTTCACCCCTAAGGTTTTATATGGTCAGATAAGCATGTCCTTGCTCAAATTTTTTTGAGGGTCACCAGCAGGCAATCGATCATAATTTTTCAAGGCTGTGTATTATGCCCTCCTTTATGTATAACAAAGTGTGTATTGGAGTTCTGGTTCCTTGTAGTTTTTGGCAGCCCTTTCACTTAGTGCATAGGCTTTATGAGTGTAGGAGTCCCACTACATGAACAATTGTACCACAATGTGAATGAGGCCCTACTTTATGTGATATACAGGCTGTGTCCGAGTGCCTCTTGTTTACAATTTTTTGCATCACTTGCACTTTATATACAATTGAATATACATAAAATAATGTTTCCTAACAGTTATCCCTGTAAAATGTATTTTTTGGGGGGGTGTTGTGCGTATTTTTGTCAGTCTGTAAAAGTGGCGTACAACTCGGACAACATGGTTCCCAGCAGCGACCTAGGAGTCCAAGATGCATCCAGACATCGTCCCCATGCTGTTCCCGATCCATTTCGGTGGTGTTTGTCACTTTCTGACCTTTTCCAATAGACCAGACACCCTCCCATCTTCAGAGCAGGGGGTGCCTGGTTGTCTCCCATTGACTTCCATTATACTCGGGTGCTTAGCAATGTGTTCGGGCCGAACACCCGAATACTTTGGTGCTCGATCATCACTAGTGACTTGTTAATTTCAAGCTTAATAATGTACACACTAATCAGAAATTGTTGGGGGGGGGGGGGAGAAATGGCTTTAGAAATGGATTTTGTGCACTAAATATAACAGTTGAAAGTACTATCATTGGAAGCATTTTAGGTCTATTTTGGTCTTGCTGTCATTGAACTTCATAAGGGTTTCTAAAACTCATTTGTTTTCTCTTTTTTTATTGAGTTTAAAAGGATGGAAATTAGTAATAGGTGAACAAAGAATGTATTGCTGTTTTTTTTTTTTTTTGTTATGTTTCAGCAGGTACATTGATTACTGTAACAATGATTTTTAGATTGTACTATGGCACATGAATTATTGATTTTATTTATCTGTTTAAGTAATGAAAAATAAAATTATTGCATGAGGCACATTACATAATGTAAATTACATGTAGCACATACTGCCTAACTGAATAGTAAGCACATTTAAAGGGATTTCTGTTGCTATCTGATATACCAGAGAGATGCTGAGCTCTGTGATATACAGTAATGGTTTGTATGATGAGAAAAAAGCTAAGTGAATACTGACAAGACTCCTAGGAGTGACAGTGAGAGTTTTGATTCCTGCATATAACTGGCTGATTGGGATACAGGGAGACTTGCCTATCACCCGGTTTAGTTGAGGTTAGCAGGACTCTTGCTGTCTATCTTAGGAGTCCTGCAGCTGCAAGCAATGTAATAATAGCTCCTCCGTCCCAGTCACTTCAATGGGGCAATTCCATCCTATTCACTTGAATTGAATGGAGCCATCCCATTGAAGTGAATAGGACTGAGCTGTAAGTAAGGCAAACAAAGAAGAGAAAACAGCGAATGCTGTGTTCTTTTGATACAGCTGATTGGCAGAGGTGACAACAGTTGGGCCCTCGTCAATTTAATATTAATGACCTATCCTGGGGATAGGTCATCAATAAAGGAAAATCAGGGAACCCCTTTAACAGAAGGTACTGTGAATAAATTGAGAGTGATATTATAGTGTGTGTTATGCAAGCGGGTGTGGACCCACTGCGCCACTGACTGGGTATAGTCTGCAGGGGCGTAACTAAGCCAATCCTGGTCTTCACTAGAGCCTCTGATGGTGAGGATAGGCTTGGGCCGTTAGGGTAGTTGCAAGGGGCTACTCCAGAGCAGTCCTAGAGTCAGTGGCAGCTGAACAGGGGGTCAGAGTACTCGGTGGAAACACTGTGGGGACTTGCATGGCCAGGAGGTTCTGGGTCTGGACAGGCGGCAATTAATCAAAGTCAGTAAGCGAAGTCTTAGGTCAGAGGCAGGCGGTAAACAAAGTCCATAAACGAGATCCAAGGTCAGGAACAGGTGACAAACAGGCAAAGTTCATAAACAAAGTCTGAGGTCAGAGGCAGACGGCAAACAGGCAAAGTCCAGGAGTTCAATAAGCAAGGTCCGGTACACAGCGAAGCAGACAAGAAATACACCTTAGCACTTGGAGATAGACAAGCTAAAACCATGAGGTTGCTCAGGCATCTTCCTATAGTAGGAAGCGCCTTTAAATACCTGCTGCAATCCATCCAAAGGCTGGTGAGAGAGAGGGCGTGTACTGTATGTGCTGCTTCATAGGTGGAGAGAGACGCACCCATGCAAGCTCCAACACCAGTAAAAGTCTCCAGCAGAGACACGGGCGCTGCATCGTGTCTCAGAGCCAGCACCCCCCAACTGTGCCCCAGCACCCCCAGCACCACCAGGCATTTAGGGAAAGGCTAGGGACAAGTTAGATTAGGCAGTGATATTTAAGGAAAGTTATTTGAAGAAAAAAAACAAAAAAACTGTTTTGGTTGCATCACCCTAAATTGGGAGTCTGGGGTCCACAGCACAGCTGTGTGACCCTAGACCCCCAGGTGTGATGCAGCTTGCCACCCTGACCCCCCTTTCCCCCCACAACTTTTTTGGGATGCAGGCATTTTTTCTTTTTTTTTCTTTGTGCGCACGCTGACTGTGGCCAGCATTCTTAGCGTTCAGCCACTGTTAGTGCATCGCACACCCCACCGCTGATCAACTTCGGTAGGTTGATCAGCGATTTTTAATTTTTTTATTTTATTTCTTTTTTTCACATTTTTCCCCATTTTTTTAGTTAGTATTTTATTTTATTTTTTGTCTGTTAGGTGAGTTCTCAGACACCCGTGCCCCCCCACACACGCACACCAAATAAAGATTTACACTCACGCACACACACACGCAGACACAAACTCCCCTATGGCACGACGGATGTTCTCAGCCGTGGAGGCATACTCCCAGCTTGCCTCCGAGTCCGAGAGTTCCAGTGAGGACGAGGATGACCCCACTTTCCTTTTGTCTTCCGCGTCCTCCTCATCATCTAGCGATGATGATGAGCCCCCAAGGCGGTGGAGACGCTGCCAGGCGGAGAAAGGGGACCGCCATACTAGGGACCCTGTGGCCCACCCTAGTACAAGCAGCTCTGGGGCTCTGTTGAGGAAGGGTTGAGACGGATGCATATATATCCATGCATGCCCGCAAACACGTACGGGCATGTATGGTATATATGCATACATTAACCAACGCACCATGGGATGATGTGCGCAGATGTGCCCAGCATCTGCGCACGTCTGCCCATGGTGATCCCCAGGGGCTCATGGTGGCCCCTGTGGGAATTATGTGCCCCCTTATAATATATGTAGGGGCCTTGTGCCCCCTTATGATATATGTAGGGGCCTTGTGCCCCCTTATAGTATCTGTGCCCCCTTATGTCCCTAATATTAATGTATATACATGTGTATGGATGTGCCCCAAGCATCCATACTCATGTATATTATATAAATCCCCCCCTACATGGACCCAGATGCATCAATGTGAATGTGGCCCAAGCATTCACATTGATGTATTCTGAGTAAAGGCGCCAGGATGACCGGATAAGGTCCGGTCATTCTGGTGACCTCAAAAGGATTCAAATTCTAATGAATTTGAATCCTTTTGTTCTAATTATCTGCAGCCCTGCTGGAGATAATTAAACATAATAGAGAGAGAGGAGACACCTCCGCTCCCTCTATTATGTGCATTCCGGCATCGCAATTACCATTGCGATGTCCGGAATGCTGAGAGCTACAGGCGGGAGATCAAAGGATCTCCCGCCTGTCTGCAGCGTGTCCCCGATGTGCGGGCCGGCGCAGTGACGTCATATCACTGCGCCGGCCCACGTGGATGATGGGGGCGCGCGCGCGCCCCCTGGTGGGCGGCGCAGCGCGGGAGTGCGGGCGGCCGGGTTTAAATATCTGGCGGCCCGGCACTCCAGAGGTTAGTTAGGGTATGGGCCCCACGTGGAGGAGCGCGTCTCGCCCTCCGAGTAGTTAGGATCGGGCCTCCCCACCTGGTGAGCGCATCGGCGCTCAGGCCGGAACGGACCCCTGCCGCCCCCCACCACAGCGCGGCCCCCCCTTCAGGGATAGGAGCCCCGACCGGACCCCCACCTGTAAGGCGAGCGCTTCCTGCGCTACAAGAGGACCGGACCATCCCCCACCTGAAAGGGAGCGCATCCAGCGCTCAGGCCTCCACCGGACCCCTGGACGAACGAGCATAAGCCATAAGTCCCTATCACCCCCTTCCCTGACCCCCTGCTCACACCCTGGACCCTAGCAGATAACCCCCACACTGCCAGTCCCCTGATCCCTCTCACCTAACCCTTCTCCTACACCCCTGGTTAACCCTTGCTCCCCTGGTTAACCCTTGACATCCCTGACCCCCTACCATTTAACCCCCCTGGTTAACCCCTGGTGTACCCCTGCACTGCTGCGCTGTAGAGCATGCTTCTGCTCTGCAAACAAACTGTATCTGCGCTGTAGAGCATGCTTCTGCTCTGCAAACAAACTGTAACGTGTTTAACCCTCTTGTAACCCCGTAGGGATAGTATAGAGCTAGGCGGGTGGGTTGCTATACTTGTATGTGTGTATTGTATAGTTAGTTGGTGGGTGGAATTTGGGAACGTGTAGCGTAGTTTGAGTATTGTATATGTGTAGTGCTGTGTATTGTTAGTGTATTGCGTGCTTAGTGTGTTAAATAAATACCGTTATATTTGTACCCTTTGTGTAGCGTGTACTTGTTAGCGGTAGCGAGTTAGTAAGGCGCATGCAGCTAGTATAGTGATTAGTGTAAGGCATAGCGAAGATATTGTGAAATTGTTATATAAAGGCATAAATAGGCGGAGTCTTCACTAGACGGCTCCTCCTATTTAGGAATATTAATTATCGATATTCGCATAATATTGGTGATTAATATTCCCCCTTTACATTGGCGAGCCAGGCCCACTGCTTGGATTTTGAAATCTGTGTTTGGTTTTGAGGCTAGAGGTCGGTTGTCCTGTGAATTGTCAAGCAAGAGAGACGTGGTCAGCGGTCTGAGCGTCTAGGAGAGACGTGGTCAGCGGTCTGAGCGTCTCTAGGACCTGATAATTCGGACAGGAAACGCGACTCTTCCTCACAGCACCAAACGCAGATCAAAATCTTTAGCAGAGAATCTATGTTCTATCTGTGAATTAATATTTTGCTATTTGCTTTGCACGGTCACTACATCGCTCAAGTGATTGCGAGGGAGAAGAGGACACGTCACTGGAAGAGATCCATCTTCGTGGGAGCAGCGTACAAAGTCAGGCTGGTCGGGAAGAGGCGATCCAGGAAAATTGACTTCTTCCAAGCAGCTGCTAGGACAAAGAGGTACGGCCCCAAGGAGAAGATGGACGCTCATCAAACGGTGAGTATGGACTTCCCCACACTGCAACACTTGAGCAGACACAGCACATTCAATCCCATCCTCCCCACCACATACAAGTCAGCAGAAATGCTGTGGTCCGATTTGTTGGCACAGGCTTGTAGTTATGACAAGCTTTGTGTGAACAAACGGATGGTGTTGAACTAAGGCCACCAAACGGCTTCAGATGCTGGCCAAACTCGTTCATACGTTTGAGGCTAGCATCTGTAAGCCAAAGGAAGTGGCGCTGGTGTCTCAGTCAACAGAGACAATTCCTCCGGCCATTCAGCTGCCTAGTGCTGTGCCGAGTAATTCGGACCAGGTTTCGGCATTACGGGCACAGCTGGCGGAGAATGTGCAGTCTACTGTTGACCGAGATGCGCAGGTGGCTAGGATACAGTCACAATTAGTGGAGCTGCAGAAGCAGAAGGAGGAAATTGAGTCTCAGTTGACTCAGTCTTATACTGAGGTCAAGGCCTTCAAGGAGCGCACTGCCTCTACTAGTGTGACGGTAGCCAAATTGAAGGCTCAGGTTGCTTTAGGCTCCCAGATAATGACTGGCATGCAACAGGTCATCACCAAGTTGGTGCCGGCCCTTTCTTTTCCCATAAAGTCAGGGTCGGAATATCCCAAAACTTTGCCCTATGCAGGGCAAATAGGGGGGAGAGTAGTCTGTGACAGGCCAAATCACCAGACCAAGCCTGTCCAGACTAACAGAGATTTTTCCCTGACTTTGGGGAAAAGGAAGATCGTGAAAAGTGCCTCCCTGAAGATGGAACAATTCAGGGAGCGCAGTTGCAGTGTGGACGGACCTAAGCCATGCCGGGCAAACATCAAATGCTTTGCTTGTGGTGGCTTGGGTCATATAGCGAAGCACTGCAAAACACACAAGACAGTAAGCCCAATCAGGTGCTTCAGGTGTGGGAACAAAGGACACATTGCAAGGAATTGCCCTTGTGCAAGTAATTGCAATGTGTCCAGTGATGGGAGGCAGATAACAAATGGTGCAGCGGGGTCTAGTCAGCTTGGCCATAAAGGGGTAACCTCTCGGCAGCATCATCAGCTGCTGAGGGGCCAGAGTGGCCAAGCTAGGCTAGGCAACATTTGACACCCCTGTACTATTTGTTACACCGTTTGTTACCCTATACATGTCCATGTTGTGTGTTTTTGTTGTCCATTGTAACGTTCTTCTTGATGTTGATGGTGGTCCTTGTCTATGAGTGTGTTCCACCAGGCTGATTTATGTAGTGTTGTAATGTCCCGTCTGCTGTCTTGTTTCATTCTGTGTCCCCTTGGAGTGGAGCAGTGTTATACTGTGGATCGAGAACGTATAGGGTCGCGAGCAGATAATATCACACGGGAAATCCTGCTGGTCGGGAGAAGGCATAAGGACCTTCTTCATGCAGCACACAAAGGATGATGTGATATTATTCTGGGCAACCAGGGTCTCAGATCGATACGGATAGCACTGTTGTGCTCAAGGTTTTCGGTAGGGCTGTGTTGCGCTGGGGACTGGGGCGGACAGACAACATTTGTGTAATGTTGTGCTGCGCACTTAATTCTAGTCCGAGCAGGTAGCACAGCTCTAATAGGGATTGGAAGCGGAGTGTTTGGCAGCAGAGTGTGGACTGTGTTCTTGTGTTGTGGGGTCCTGGGGAGCCGGGGCATGCCTATGCCGTTGGTTCTGCAGGCCTCCACAAGGATGGGATCACAGGGGGAAGTCAGCCTGGGTACACATGAGTGGACAGGGATGCGGTGCCATCAATAAGATGGTGCTTTGTCCACAGAACTCCAGTTATCCTAACCTAGTAGGGAGGCCATCCTTATCTGTTGGTGCAGAGGGATGTGTAGCAGAGGACACGCTCCTCTGAAGGTAGGGTGTTCAGACACCAGTGTTGGGATAATGAGGAGTCCTGTGAGACAAAGGGCAGCCCAATACCTTTCTCTACCCATGGGTCAAAGGTATTGGTGCTGGGAATTCTTGTACATGTAACTGCACCGTTAGGGGAGAAATTCCCCTGGGAGCACCTGGTATTTTCTTCTGCCATAGGTTTTATATGGAGCGGAAGAAAAACCCAGGAGAGGCCACGGAAGAGGCCAGCTATTCCCCCTGACACTCTTGGGAGGCTCCAGAGGATCCCACTGGATTTTGGCAACCAAGCTACCTCTGCCTAGAGGTGTTTTAGAGATGGAGGACTGTGCCACAATCCAGCGGGAGCATTATTCTAAGGCTCTGGAGGAAGATTTGGAGACGTTCGGGTGGAAGAAGCATATCACTTGTTTCACCCAGTGAAACTTCTTCTGGTTCTGGTGATCATCATCTCGGAGGGTCAAGGGACTTACTGACCAAATACACCAGAACCAGACAGAACTTTACAGAACTATCCGGAGGAGGAGGCTCAGGACATCACCACAAACATTGTTCCTGTAGCCAAATATTATTGTATGGACACACTTTGTTTTCAATGGGGGTTTGGGACGTATAACATGTACTACCCTGAAACCCCATAGCACATTGTATTGGATTTTGTTTGTCGGTCGATGGTGTACCCATAGACACTCTAGGTACAAATGTGACAGCCCAAAACTCGCCCAACACACTGCGGTGAGCTATCATTTGACTGTACACATTTGTATCCTATAGTCGTTTCCCATTGACACAGGGGTCTACGACCTACCTGTGTCTTTGGAGGTAGAGAGGAATGCCAGGTTGCATAAGTCTCTATGGGTACACACATATAATGGAATTTGGTGTTGGGAGGGATATGACATGTATTTTGTGTGAATGGGGATAAGGTTAGGTCACGATAGGGACAGGCATCATTCATTTGCCACCTTGAACCCTGGAACGGTGAAGTTCTTAAGGGAAGGGCTGGATGTGTAGTGTGGTGGAGGTGTTCTCCGCAGTAGAATTTAGGTACTATGACATCACCGCTTAAGAGTCTGACCTGCCTTGTAAAGACCTATTAATCTGTCCACGGGAGAACCGCACCCGTCAAGATGGAAACAGATGTTGGAAAGTTGTGATAGAAGAAAGTTGGGACTGAGACTATGAGGGTGAACCCGCTCCAGATGCCTTGGAGGCGGGCCATACCGGAAGATCGGCAGAACTACCGAGAGACTGTGGGGGTGTGGTCACTCCAAAGTGGGGATGGCCGACACCAAGAGACGGATAAAAGAAAGGCCAGTTAAAGACTGCAAGGGTGAACCCGCTCCAGATTCCTTGGAGGCGGGCCGTACCTGAAGATCGGATTACCGAGAGACTGTGGGGGTGTGGTCACTCCAAAGTGGGGGTGTCCGACACCAAGAGACTGATAAAGAAAGGCCAGTTAACCGAAAGATGTCAAGAAGAAGACTGTGTAGCCTGTGGACGGAAGAGTAGGTTATGGTGAAGGGCAGGTCGGAGGAAGCTGGATTAGGGATGTCTAAGTACCTAAAGATCAGTGTGCACTACAGTTCTTCCTGAACTTCCACCAAGGATGGGGTTGAGGGGGGGCAAATATCTCAACCCGTTCCCCCAATATATTGTCGTATTATATAGTCCGACAACAGGGGGATTGTTGAGGAAGGGTTGAGACGGATGCATATATATCCATGCATGCCCGCAAACACGTGCGGGCATGTATGGTATATACGCATACATTAACCAACGCACCATGGGATGATGTGCGCAGATGTGCCCAGCATCTGCGCATGTCTGCCCATGGTGATCCCCAGGGGCTCATGGTGGCCCCTGTGGGAATTATGTGCCCCCTTATAATATATGTAGGGGCCTTGTGCCCCCTTATAATATATGTAGGGGCCTTGTGCCCCCTTATATGTAGGGGCCTTGTGCCCCCTTATGATATATGTAGGGGCCTTGTGCCCCCTTATAGTATCTGTGCCCCCTTATGTCCCTAATATTAATGTATATACATGTGTATGGATGTGCCCCAAGCATCCATACTCATGTATATTATATAAATCCCCCCCTACATGGACCCAGATGCATCAATGTGAATGTGGCCCAAGCATTCACATTGATGTATTCTGAGTAAAGGCGCCAGGATGACCGGATAAGGTCCGGTCATTCTGGTGACCTCAAAAGGATTCAAATTCTAATGAATTTGAATCCTTTTGTTCTAATTATCTGCAGCCCTGCTGGAGATAATTAAACATAATAGAGAGAGAGGAGACACCTCCGCTCCCTCTATTATGTGCATTCCGGCATCGCAATTACCATTGCGATGTCCGGAATGCTGAGAGCTACAGGCGGGAGATCAAAGGATCTCCCGCCTGTCTGCAGCGCGTCCCCGATGTGCGGGCCGGCGCAGTGACGTCATATCACTGCGCCGGCCCACGTGGATAATGGGGACGCGCGCGCGCCCCCTGGTGGGCGGCGCAGCGCGGGAGTGCGGGCGGCCGGGTTTAAATATCCGGCGGCCCGGCACTCAGTAGGTTAGTTAGGGTATGGGCCCCACGTGGAGGAGCGCGTCTCGCCCTCCGAGTAGTTAGGATCGGGCCCCCCCACCTGGTGAGCGCATCGGCGCTCAGGCCGGAACGGACCCCTGCCGCCCCCACCACAGCGCGGCCCCCCCCTTCAGGGATAGGAGCCCGACCAGACCCCCACCTGTAAGGCGAGCGCTTCCTGCGCTACAAGAGGACCGGACGATCCCCCACCTGAAAGGGAGCGCATCCAGCGCTCAGGCCTCCACCGGACCCCTGGACGAACGAGCATAAGCCATAAGTATCACCCCCTTATGTTCCTACCCTTTTAACCCCTAATCCCTATCACCCCCTTCCCTGACCCCCTGCTCACACCCTGGACCCTGGCAGATAACCCCCTCACTGCCAGTCCCCTGATCCCTCTCACCTAACCCTTCTCCTACACCCCTGATCTCCTGGTTAACCCTTGATCCCCCGGTTAACCCTTGACATCCCTGACCCCCTACCATTTAACCCCCCTGGTTAACCCCTGGTGTACCCCTGCACTGCTGCGCTGTAGAGCATGCTTCTGCTCTGCAAACAAACTGTATCTGCGCTGTAGAGCATGCTTCTGCTCTGCAAACAAACTGTAACGTGTTTAACCCTCTTGTAACCCCGTAGGGACAGTATAGAGCTAGGCGGGTGGGTTGTTATACTTGTATGTGTGTATTGTATAGTTAGTTGGTGGGTGGAATTTGGGAACGTGTAGCGTAGTTTGAGTATTGTATATGTGTAGTGCTGTGTATTGTTAGTGTATTGCGTGCTTAGTGTGTTAAATAAATACCGTTATATTTGTACCCTTTGTGTAGCGTGTACTTGTTAGCGGTAGCGAGTTAGTAAGGCGCATGCAGCTAGTATAGTGATTAGTGTAAGGCATAGCGAAGATATTGTGAAATTGTTATATAAAGGCATAAATAGGCGGAGTCTTCACTAGACGGCTCCTCCTATTTAGGAATATTAATTATCGATATTTGCATAATATTGGTGACTAATATTCCCCCTTTTACATCATACTAGTTTTCCGGACCACCAGTTAAATCCACCGGAGCCCCCTGCCAGTGAACTTGTCTGGTGTTATGAGCCTGTAATTCTTGATTTTGAAGGCCAATCAGGAATCCAGATTTCCACAGTGGGCTCCACTGAATACAACTTTTTTAGTCTTTTTTTCAGTGACCACTTAGTAAATCTAATGGTGGAGCAAACAAACCTGTACGCCCAACAGTTTGTTGCTCAACACCCGGGCTCCTTTTTGGCTAGGCCCGTTGGCTGGACTCCGGTCAGTGCAGCCGAGATGAGGACATTTTGGGGCCTCATGCTTCATATGGGCCTAGTCAAGAAATCTAGTGTCAGGCATTACTGGAGTGGGGATGTCCTCTACCATGCCCCACTTTACAGTACGGCCATGACACGGTCCCGGTTTGAGGCCATCCGGAAATGCCTGCATTATTCAGATAATGAAGCATGTCCCCCCCAAGGTGATCCTGCCTATGACCGCCTGTACAAAATCAGGCCAGTCATCGATCACTTTGTGGACAAATTTGTACAGGCCTATGTACCTGGAAGAGAGGTTGCGGTTTCATGTGTACGAGGGGTGAGATTCCCTTATTCAGCCCCCAGAATGTCCCACCACTTAGCGGGAAACTTGTGTGTTAGCGGGAAACTTGTGTGGGATGGTATGCACCCACTGCTAGATAAGGGTTACCACCTGTATATAGTGGATAACTTTTATACTAGTATCCCCTTACTCCAGTCCCTCGCCGCCAGATCCACGTCCGCTTGTGGGACCGTGCGGAAAAATCAATGCGGCCTCCCTACCTACCCCCTCCAGGTACCTTTCCCCAGGGGTGAGACCCATGCCCTTACCACTGGAAACCTGTTTATGGTCAGATATAAGGACAAGAGAGATGTCCTTGTACTGTCCACAATTCATGGTAACGGCATCACCCCTGTCCCTGTGCGAGGTTCCGCGGAAACGGTCCTCAAGCCCGATTGTATCGTCGACTACAATCGATATATGGGAGGAGTTGATCTCTCTGATCAAGTCCTCAAGCCATATAACGCCATGCGCAAAACCCAGGCATGGTATGAAAAAGTTGCGGTCTACTTGGTACAGGTTGCCTTGTACAACTCCTTTGTGCTGTCCCGGAGCGCTGGCAACCCAGGGACATTCCTTCAGTTCTATGAGGCAGTCCTCAAGGTCGTGATCTTTTCTGACCGGGAAAAAGCAGGCCGGAGTACATCGGGAACTGTAGGAGTCCGGATCGTTCCTGGCCAACACTTTCCAGGTGTGGTCCCCCATACTGGAAAGAAGGGACAGACCCCAAAAAAGTGCAAAGTGTGTCACAGGATGGGGATACGGAAGGACACCACTACTCAGTGTGACACGTCCGGGCCTCTTCATTATTGGTTGCTTCAGGGAGTACCACACTTCCATGGTGTACTAAATTTATATCCCAATTTAGCCACTGACAATCAAATAAAAAACTGGTTCTCAGACTTGAGACACACAAAAAAAATATTGAGATATTAGGTATCGCCTCAGTTGAACACGGTAAAAAAAATAATAATAAAAACAGTGCAAAAAAAGTTTTTGGGGTCACCTTACATCACAAAAATTGTAATAACAAGCGATCAAAAAGTCACATGCCCCCCAAAATAGTGCCAATAAAACCGTCCTCTCATCCCACAAAAAATTAGCCCCTACCTAAGATAATCGGCAAAAAAAAATGGAGATACTATGGAGATGCGAAAAAATTGTTTTTTTTTAATTATAAAAAGATAATATAGTGTAAAACATAAATAAAAAAGTAGACATATTAGGTATCGCCGCATCCATAAGAATCTGCTCTAAAAAAATACCCCCCTATCCCCTCAGATTAACACGGTAACAAAAAAAACAAAAAAAGGTGCCAAAAAAGCTATTTTGGGCAAATTTTCCATTTTTATCCGTTTTTTTTTTTCCAATAGCAAAGTAAGGGTTAACAGCCAAACAAAACTTAATATTTATTACCCTCATACTGCAGTTTACAGAAACACCCCATATGTGGTCGTAAACTGCTGTATGACCAAACGGCAGGGTGCAGAAGGAAAGGAAAGCCATATGGTTTATGGAAGGCAGATTTTGATGACCTTTGTATTTTGACACCATTTCCAATTTGATGCACCCCTAGAGTAAAAACTCCACAAAAGCGACCCCATCTAAGAAACTACACCCCTCAATGTATCCAAAACTTATTTTACAAACATTGTTAACCCTTTAGGTGTTCCACAAGAGTTATTGGCAAATGGAGATGAAATTTCAGAATTTCTATTTCTGGTAACCTTGCCTCACAAAAATGTAATATGGATAAACAAAAAATCATATGTGCCCTTAAAATAGTCCCAACAAAGCTGCCACCTTATCCCGTAGTTTCCAAAATGGGATCACTTTTATAGAGTTTCTACTCTAGGGGTTCATCAGGGGTGCTTCAAATGGGACATCCAAAAAAATCTGCCTTCCAAAAACAACACGGCACACCATTCTCTCTACGCCCTACTGTGTGCCCGTACAGTAGTTTACAGCCACATATGGAGTGTTTCTGCAAACTAGAAAATCGGGGCAATAAATATAACATTTTGTTTGGCTGTTAACCTTTGCTTTGTTACTGGAAAAAATGGATTAAATTAGAATTTGAGAATGTATATTTTTTTGCAAATTTGCCATCTCCATTTGCCAATAACTCTTGTGCAACACCTAAACGGTTAACGTTTGTAAAATCAGTTTTGAATACCTTGAGGGGTGTAGTTTCTTAGATGGGGTCACTTTTATGGAGTTTCTACTCTAGGGGTGCATCAGGGGGGCTTCAAATGGGACATGGTGTAAATAAACCAGTCCAGCAAAATCTGCCTCCCAAAAACCATATGGCACACCTTTCCCTCTACGCCCTACTGTGTGCCTGTACAGTAGTTTACAGCCACATATGGGGTGTTTCTGCAAAATACAGAATTGTGGTAATAAATATACCATTTTGTTTGGCTGTTAACCCCTTAAGGACACAGCCCTATTTCACCTTAAGGACCAGGCCATTTTTTGCAAATCTGACCACTGTCACTTTAAGTGCTGATAACTTTAAAACGCTTTGACTTACCCAGGCCGTTCTGAGATTGTTTTTTCGTCGCATATTGTACTTCATGACACTGCTAAAATTGGGTCAAAAAAGTTAATTTTTTTGCATAAAAAAATACCATATTTACCAAAAATTTTGAAAAATTTGCAAATTTCAAAGTTTCAGTTTCTCTACTTCTGTAATACATAGTAATACCCCCAAAAATTGTGATGACTTTACATTCCCCATATGTCTACTTCATGTTTGTAGCATTTTGGGAATGATATTTTATTTTTTGGGGATGTTACAAGGCTTAGAAGTTTAGAAGCAAATTTTGAAATTTTCGGAAATCTTCAAAATCCCACTTTTTATGGACCAGTTCAGGTTTGAAGTCACTTTGTGAGGCTTACATAATAGAAACCACCCAAAAATGACCCCATTCTAGAAACTACACCCCTCAAGGTATTCAAAACTGTTTTTACAAACTTTGTTAACCCTTTAGGTCTTCCACAACACTTCATGGCAAATGGACATACATTTTTAGAATTTAGATTTTTTGGAAAATTTTCCAATATAATCAATTTTTTCCTGGAAAAAAACAAGGGTTAACTGCCAAACAAAACTCAAAATGGGTTGCCCTGATTCTGTAGTTTGCAGAAACACCCCATATGTGGTCGTAAACTACTGTTTGGCCGAACGGGAGGACATAGAAGGAGGGGAACACCATATGGGTTTTGGAAGGCAGATTTGGCAGGACTGGTTTTGTTTATACCATGTCCCATTTGAAGCCCCCTGTTGCACCCCTAGAATAGAAATTTCAAAAAAGTGACTCCATCTAAGAAAGTACACCCCTCAAGGTATTCAAAACTGGGTTTACAAACTTTGTTAACCCTTTAGGTGTTCCACAAGAGTTATTGGCAGATGGAGAAACAATTTAGAAATTTCTATTTTTTGGAAAATTTTCCAATATAATCAATTTTTTCCAGGAGTAAAACAAGGGTTAACTGCCAAACAAAACTCAAAATGGGTTGCCCTGATTCTGTAGTTTGCAAAAACACCCCATATGTGGTCGTAAACTACTGTTTGGCCGAACGGGAGGACATAGAAGGAGGGGAACACCATATGGGTTTTGGAAGGCAGATTTGGCAGGACTGGTTTTGTTTATACCATGTCCCATTTGAAGCCCCCTGTTGCACCCCTAGAATAGAAATTTCAAAAAAGTGACTCCATCTAAGAAAGTACACCCCTCAAGGTATTCAAAACTGGGTTTACAAACTTTGTTAACCCTTTAGGTGTTCCACAAGAGTTATTGGCAGATGGAGAAACAATTTAGAAATTTCTATTTTTTGGAAAATTTTCCAATATAATAAATTTTTTCCAGGAGTAAAACAAGGGTTAACTGCCAAACAAAACTCAAAATGGGTTGCCCTGATTCTGTAGTTTGCAAAAACACCCCATATGTGGTCGTAAACTACTGTTTGGCCGAACGGGAGGACATAGAAGGAGGGGAACACCATATGGGTTTTGGAAGGCAGATTTTGCAGGACTGGTTTTGTTTATACCATGTCCCATTTGAAGCCCCCTGTTGTACCCCTAGAATAAAAATTTCAAAAAAAGTGACTCCATCAAAGAAAGTACACCCCTCAAGGTATTCAAAACTGGGTTTACAAACTTTGTTAACCCTTTAGGTGTTCCACAAGAGTTAATGGCAGATGGAGAAACAATTTAGAAATTTCTATTTTTTGGAAAATTTTCCATTTTAACCCATTTTTTCCAGCAATAAAGTAAGGGTTAACAGCCAAACAAAACTCAATATGGGTTGCCCTGATTCTGTAGTTTGCAAAAACACCCCATATGTGGTCGTAAACTACTGTTTGGCCAAACGGGAGCACGTAGAAAGAGGGGAACGCCATATGGGTTTTGGAAGGCAGATTTTGCAGGACTGGTTTTGTTTATACCATGTCCCATTTGAAGCCCCCTGTTGCACCCCTAGAATAGAAATTTCAAAAAAGTGACTCCATCTAAGAAAGTACACCCCTCAAGGTATTCAAAACTGGGTTTACAAACTTTGTTAACCCTTTAGGTGTTCCACAAGAGTTAATGGCAGATGGAGAAACAATTTAGAAATTTCTATTTTTTGGAAAATTTTCCATTTTAACCCTTACTTTATTACTGAAAAAAATGGGTTAACAGCCAAACAAAACTCAAAATGGGTTGCCCTGATTCTGTAGTTTGCAGAAACACCCCAAATGTGGTCGTAAACTACTATTTGGCTAAACGGCAGGACATAGAAGAAGGGGAACGCCATACGGTTTTTGGAAGGCAGATTTTGCTGGACTGGTTTATTTACACCATGTACCCTTTCAAGCCCCCTGATGCACCCCTAGAGTAGAAACTCCATAAAAGTGACCCCATCTAGGAAACTACGGGATAAGGTGGTTGTTGATTTGGTACTATTTTAGGGGTAAATATGATTTTTGGTTGCTCTATATTACACTTTTTTGAGGCAAGGTAACAAAAAAATTAAATTCTAAAATTTTTCTACATTTGCTATTTAGTTTTGTGGAACACCTAAAGGGTTAACAAAGTTTATAAAGTAACTTTTGAATACCTTGAGGGGTGTAGTTTCTTAGATGGGGTCACTTTTTTGGAGTTTCTAGTCTAGGCTACATCAGGGGGGGCTTCTAATGGGACGTGGTGTCAAAAAAAAAGAACTGTCCATCAAAATCTGCCTTCCAGAAACCATATGGAGTTCCCTTCGTTCTATGCCCTGCCGTGCGGCTATATAGCCATTTACGACCACATATGGGGTGTTTCTGCAAACTACAGAATCAGGGCCATAAATATTGAGTTTTTTTTGGCTGTTAACCCTTGCTTTATTACTGGAAAAAAAGGATTCAAATGGAAATTTTGCCCAAAAATGGGTGTTTTGGCACCGTTTTTATTTTATATTTTTAACACCGTTCATCCGAGGAGTTTGGTCAAATGTTATTTTTATAGCGACGACTTTTACGCACGCGACGATGCCCAATATGTATGGCTCTCAGACTTTGGAGACACTAAGCAGGCATCCTAAAACTGCGGCCCTCCAGATGTTGTAAAACTACAATTCCCACCATGCCCTGCTGATGGCTGTAGGTTGTCTGGGCATGCTGGGAGTTATAGTTTTACAACATCTGGAGGGCCGCAGTTTGAGGATGCCTGCACTAAAACTAATATTTTTTTGGGGAAAAAAAATTGTTTCTGTGTCTCCAAAGTCTGAGAGCCATAGTGTTTTATGTTCTCTAGGGGACTGTTGGAGATTATAAAAATTTAGTACTCCATGGAAGTGTGATACTCCCTGAAGCAATCGATAATGCAGAGGCCCGGATGATCGGGGCAAGTGTCACACTGAGTAGTGGTGTCCTTCCGTATCCCCCTCTTGTGACACACTCTGCATCTTTTTTGGGTTCGTCCCTTCTTTCCAGTATGGGGGACCACACCTGGAAAGTGTTGGCCAGGGACGATCCGGGCGCCTCCAGTTCCCGAGGTACTCCGGCCTGCTCTTTCCCGGTCTGAAAAGATCAGGTCTTTGAGGACTGCCTCATAGAATTGGAGGAATGTCCCTGTGCTGCCAGCGCTTCGGGATAGTACAAAAGAGTTGTACATGGCAACCTGCACCATGTAGACCGCAACTTTTTTGTACCATGCCCGGGTTTTGCGCATGGCATTATATGGCTTGAGGACTTGATCAGAGAGATCAACTCCTCCCATATACCGATTGTAGGCGACGATACAATCGGGCTTGAGGACCGTTGCCGTGGTACCTCGCACAGAGACTGGGGTGGTGCTGTTACCGTGGATTGTGGACAGCATAAGGACATCCCTCTTGTCCTTATACCTGACCAGCAACAGGTTTCCACTGGTAAGTGCACGGGTCTCACCCCTGGGGATAGGTACCTGGAGGGGGTGGGCAGGGAGGCCGCGTTGATTTTTCCGCACGGTCCCACAAGCGAACGTGGATCTGGCGGCAAGGGACCTGAACAAGGGAATGCTGGTATAAAAGTTGTCCACGTACAAGTGGTAACCCTTATCCAGCAGTGGGTACATAAGGTCCCACACGAGTTTCCCGGTAACACCCAGAGTGGGGGGACATTCTGGTGGTTGAATCCGGGAATCTCGCCCCTCGTACACACGAAATTTGTAAGTGTACCCTGAGGTACTCTCACAAATTTTGTATAGCTTCACGCCATACCTCGCCCGCTTTGTGGGAATGTATTGGCGGAAACTGAGTCTCCCCTTGAACGCAACGAGAGACTCATCAACCGCGACCTCCCTTCCAGGTACGTAGGCCTGCTGAAATGTGGCCCCAAAGTGATCGATGACCGGCCGTATCTTGTACAGCCGGTCATAGGCAGGATCACTTCGGGGGGGACATGCTGCATTATCGGAATAATGCAGACATTTCCGGATGGCCTCAAACCGGGAGCGTGTCATGGCCGTACTGTACAGTGGGGTCTGGTATAGGACGTCCCCACTCCAGTACAGCCTGACACTGGGTTTTTGCACTAGACCCATATGCAGCACGAGGCCCCAAAATGTCCTCATCTCGGCTGCACTGACCGGCGTCCAGCCACCGGGTCTAGCCAAAAATGAGCCCGGGTTTTGAGCGACGAACTGTTGGGCGTACAGATTCGTCTGCTCCACCATCAGATTCACCAGTGGGTTACTGAAAAAAAACCTAAAAAAGTCTATTTCAGTAAACCCCACTGTGGGAATCTGGATTCCAGGATTGCCAGCGAAATCCGGAATCTCAGGCTCAAAGTCCACTGGGGGACACCAGCTAAGTTCATCGGCAGGGGGCTCCGGTGAACTTATTTGGTGGGCCGGGAAACCAGTACGAACCCCAGGGCGGCTCGTACTAGGGTGGGCCACAGGATCCCTAGCACGTGTGGCCCCTGGCTCCGCCTGGCGGCGTCTCCGCTGCCTTGGTGGCTCATCGTCATCCGATGATGATGAGGAGGATGCGGATGACAAAAGGAACGTGGGGTCATCCTCATCCTCACTGGGGCTCTCAGAGTCGGAGGCAATCTGGGCATATGCCTCCTCGGCCGAGAACACCCGGCGGGCCATGGGTGTGTGTGTGTGCGTGTGTATGTGCGTGCGTGTAAACCTTTATTCTATGTGCGTGTGTGTGGGGGCACGGGTGTTCACGTACTAAAAGTCCAGGCAAAAAAAATGGGCAAGTGTTAGAAAAAAAAAAAAAAAAAAAGTTCAAACTTGCTGATCAGCGGTTCAACGCTGATCAGCGGTCGGTGGGGTGGTGGGGCGGTGGGGCGGGCGATGCGCTAACAGTGGACGGACGCTAAAAAGTGCCGGCCAGTCAGCGCACGCAGAAAAAAAAAAAGTGGTGGTGGGGGGGTCTGGTGGGGGGGGGGGGTCTGGTGGGGGGGGGGGCTGGTGGTGAGGGGGGGGCTGGTGGTGGGGGGGATGCGGGGGGGGGCAAGTGGCAGGGGGGTCTGGGGTCTGGTAGCTGAAAAAAAAAAGTTTGGAATAAATGTGATTTTTTTTTTTTTTTTCTAACTTTTCCCTTCTATCCCTGCCTAAAGGTGCCTCTCCCTCACTGACCCTAACCTACCTGGGTGGCGATGGGTGCAGGAGGGTGATGGATGGCGATTAGGGGGACACAGGAGCTGGTGCTGGACGATGCTGCCGGGTGCTCGTGCAGAACAGGAAGAGGAGGGGAGAGAGGAGCGCAGGAAGTTTGAATCTCGCGCCTCTCTCCCCTGCACCAATCAGCACCCTGGACAGCGGCGTTCAGCACCAGGGCCAGCTCCGCCTCTGCAAATCCTCGGACTGCGATTGGTGGTGTAAAATTACGCCACCGATCGCAGTCTTTTTCCGGTTCATCGGGTCACAGGACACCCGAATGGACCGGAAACGCAGAAAACCGCAGGTCTGAATTGACCTGCGGTTTTCTGCGATCGTCGATGCGGGGGGGTCAAATGACCCCCCCCTGCATTGTTACAGGATGCCGGCTGAATGATTTCAGCCGGCATCCCGTTCCGATTAACCCCCGCGGCGCCGGCATCGCTATTTAAAGCCATGACGTACCGGTACGTCATGTGTCCTTAAGGACTCGGGAAACATGCCGTACCGGTACGTCATGTGTCCTTAAGGGGTTAAAATTGATTAAAATGGAAAATGTTTGAAAAATGTTTGACAATGTTTGAAAAATCTATTTTAAATACCTTGAGGGGTGTACTTTCTAGAATGGGGTCATTTTTGGGTGGTTTCTATTATGTAAGACTCACAAAGTGACTTCAGAACTGAACTGGTCCCTAAAATTATTATTTTTTTTTTAATTTCTGAAACAATCCAAGATTTGTTTCTAAACTTCTAGGCCTTGTAACGTCCCCAGAAACTAAAATGTCAATCCAAAAATGATCCAAACATGAAGTAGACATATGGGGAATGTAAAGTAACAGCTATTTTGGAGGTATTACTATGTATTTTAGGAGTAGAGAAATTGAAACTTGGAAATTTGCAAGTTTTTCCCAATTTTTTGTAAATTGTGTATTTTTTTAAAATAAAAATGATTTTTTTTAACTTTATTTTACCAGTGTCATGAAGTACAATATGTGCCAAAAAAACAATCTCAGAATGGCCTGGATAAGTAAAAGCGTTTTAAAGTTATCACCAGTTAAAGTGACACTGATCAGATTTGCAAAAATTGGCCTGATCCTTAGGCCCCTTTCACACGGGCGAGTATTCCACTGGGGTGCTATGCGTGTAGTGAACTCATTGACCCATTTAATTCTATGGGGCTGTTCACATGAGCGGTGATTATCACACATCACTTGTGCGTTGCGTGAAAATCGCAGCATGCTCCTTGTTGTGTGTTTTTCACGCAACGCAGGCCCCATAGAAGTGAATGGGGTTGCATGAAAATCGCAAGCATCCGCAAGCAAGTGCGGTTGCGGTGCGATTTTCACACACGGTTGCTAGGAGACAATCGGGATGGAGACCCGATCATTATTATTTTCCCTAATAACTTGATTATAATGGAAAATAATAGTATTCTGAATACAGAATGCATAGTAAAATAGCGCTGGAGGGGTTAAAAAATAAATAAAAATAAATTAATTTAACTCACCTTAATCCACTTGCTCGCGCAGCCCGGCATCTCCTTCTGTCTTGATCTTAGCTCTGTGTAGCAACAAGGACCTTTGGTGACATCACAGTCATCACATGATCCATCACATCATCCTTTACCATGGTGATGGATCATGTGATGAACGGAGTGACGTCACCGCAGGTCCTGTTGCTACACAAAGCTAAGATGAAGACAGAAGGAGATGCGGGCTACGCAAGCAAGTGGACTAAGCTGAGTTAAATTTTATTTTTATTATTTTTAACCCCTCCAGTGCTATTTTACTATGCATTCTGTATTCAGAATGCTATTATTTTCCCTTATAACCATGTTATAATTTTCCCAGATGTAACCCCTTCAATGGTCATGGTCCTTAGGGACCACTCAGGGCCGACGCCACCTGTAAGGGGACCTAGGCAGCCGTCTAGGGCGCAATTTAGCAGGGGGCGCCGGCCCTGTGCAGTTTTTAAAAAAAGCGTTGCCGCAAGTACGGCGGTGGGCCCTCCCCCGCACCAGGCGGCTGCCGCACTGCCCATGCTGGTGCGTCTATGATTGTGCACCACCTGGGCGCAGCCTGAAGAGGGGGACTGACAGGAGGGAAGCACCTCTACTGTAGCATGGCCAAGCTCTGTTTGGTCCGCGGTACATGAGCTTTTGTTTCCTGTACCCGGCCGGACCGACAGGAAGTGCTCACTTAGTATGCACTTCCTTTGAGTCTGGCCGGGTACAGGAAACAAATTCTCCTATACCGCGGACCAAACAGAGCTCGGCCACGCTATACTAGAGGTGGGGGGGAATGGGGGGGAATGAGAGTGTCAAGGGAGGGAGAGGGGAGAAGAGAGTGACAAGGGAGGGGGGGGAGAGAGTGACAAGAGAGGGGGGAGAGTGACAAGGGAGGGGGGAGAGAGTGACATGGGAGGGAGCAGGGGAGAAGAGAGTGACAAAGGAGGGGGGATGTGACAAGGGAGGGGGGGAGTGACAAAGGAGGGAGGGGGGACAAGGGGGGAGAGTGACAAGGGAAGGGGATAAGAGAGTGATAAGGGAGGGGGGAGAAGAGAGTGACAAGGGAGGGGGGAAGAGAATGACAAGGGAGGGGGAAAAGAGTGTGACAAGGGAGGGGGGAGAAGAGAGTGATAAGGGGGGGAAGAGAGTGAGAAAGGGGGAGAAAAGAGTGACAAGGGAGGGGGGAGAAGAGTGTGACAAGGGAGGGGGGAGAAGAGAGTGATAAGGGAGGGGGAGAAGAGAGTGATAAGGGGGGGGGGAGAAGAGAGTGACAAGGGAGGGGGGAGAAGAGTGACAAAGGAGGGGGGAGAAGAGTGTGACATGGGAGGGGGAGAAGAGAGTGACAAGGGAGGGAGAAGGGGAGAAGAGTGTGACAAGGGAGGGGGAGAAGAGAGTGACAAGGGAGGGAGGGGGAGGAGAAGAGAGTGACAAGGTAGGGGGGAGAAGAGAGTGGCAAGGGAGGGGGAGGAGAAGAGAGTGACAAGGGGGGAGGAGGGAGAAGAGAGTGACAAGGGAGGGAGGGAGTGGAGAAGAGAGTGACAAGGGAGGGGGGGAGAAGAGAGTGCCAATGGAGGGAGGGGGAGAAGAGAGTGTCAAGGGGGGGAGGGGGGGAAGAGAGTGACAAGGGAGGGAGTGGGGAGAAGAGAATGACAAGGGAGGGAGGGGGAGGAGAAGAGAGTGACAAGGGAGGGAGGGGGGGGAGAAGAGAGTGACAAGGGAGGGAGGGGGAGGAGAGAGTGACAAGGGAGTCCCCAGAGCCAGACCAAGAGCCAGACTGCAGCAAGAGACCAGATCATCTTATTGTCCTGGTGGTAAGTAGACAACGCAATATGTTTATTATTTAATTGTTTAGTTATTAATAGAAGTGAATAGGGTTGCATGAAAATCGCAATCATCCGCAAGCAAGTGCGCATGCGGTGCGATTTTCACACACGGTTGCTAGGAGACGATCGGGATGGAGACCCGATCATTATTATTTTCCCTAATAACATGGTTATAAGGGAAAATAATAGTATTCTGAATACAGGATGCATAGTAAAATAGCGCTGGAGGGGTTAAAAAAATAAAAATAAATTTAACTCACCTTAATCCACTTGCTCGCGCAGCCCGGCATCTCCTTCTGTCTTGATCTTATCTTTGTGTGGCAACAAGGACCTTTGGTGACGTCACAGTCATTACATGATCCATCACATCATCCTTTACCATGGTGATGGATCATGTGATGAACGGAGTGACGTCACCGCAGGTCCTGTTGCTACACAAAGTTAAGATGAAGACAGAAGGAGATGCGGGCTACGCAAGCAAGTGGACTAAGGTGAGTTAAATTTATTTTCTATTTTTTTTAACCCCTCCAGTGCTATTTTACTATGCATTCTGTATTCAGAATGCTATTATTTTCCCTTATAACCATGTTATAATTTTCCGAGATATAACCCCTTCAATGGCCATGGTCCTTAGGGACCACTCAGGGCTGACGCCACCTGTAAGGGGACCTAGGCAGCCGCCTAGGGCGCAATTTAGCAGGGGGCGCCGGCCCCGTGCAGTTTTTAAAAAAGCGTTGCCGCAAGTACGGCGGTGGGCCCTCCCCCGCACCAGGCGGCTGCCGCACTGCCCAGGCTGGTGCATCTATGATTGTGCACCCCCTGGCGTAGCCTGAAGAGGGGGACTGACAGGAGGGAAGCGCCTCTACTGTAGCATGGCCAAGCTCTGTTTGGTGGGGGGGAATGAGAGTGACAAGGGAGGGAGGGGGGAGAAGAGAGTGTGACAAGGGAGGGGGGAGAAGAGAGTGATAAGGGGGGGAGAAGAGAGTGACAAGGGGGGAGAAAAGAGTGACAAGGGAGGGGGGAAAAGAGTGTGACATGGGAGGGGGGGAGAAGAGAGTGACAAGGGAGGGAGAGGGGGAGGAGTGTGACAAGGGAGGGGGAGAAGAGAGTGACAAGGGAGGGAGGGGGAGGAGAAGAGAGTGACAAAGTAGGGGGGAGAAGAGAGTGACAAGGGAGGGAGGGGGAGGAGAAGAGAGTGACAAGGGGGGAGGGGGAGAAGAGAGTGACAAGGGAGGGAGGGAGTGGAGAAGAGAGTGACAAGGGAGGGGGGGAGAAGAGAGTGACAAGGGAGGGAGGGGGAGAAGAGAGTGACAAGGGAGGGAGGGGGGGAGAAGAGAGTGACAAGGGAGGGAGGGGGGGAGAAGAGAGTGACAAGGGAGGGAGGGGGGGAGAAGAGAGTGACAAGGGAGGGAGGGGGGGAGAAGAGAGTGACAAGGGAGGGAGGGGGAGGAGAAGAGAGTGACAAGGGAGGGAGGGGGGGGGAGAAGAGAGTGACAAGGGAGGGAGGGGGAGGAGAGAGTGACAAGGGAGTCCCCAGAGCCAGACCAAGAGCCAGACTGCAGCCAGAGACCAGATCATCTTATTGTCCTGGTGGTAAGTAGACAATGCAATATGTGTATTATTTAATTGTTTAGTTATTAATACTACATTGGAAACTAATTTACCTCACATTAATTTACCTACACGGAGCCACGGATCCGCAAAACGCAGAAAGTGGCAATGTGCGTTCCGCATTTTGCGGACCGTACATTGCCAGCACTAATAGTATATGCCTGTTCTTGTCCGCAATTGCGGACAAGAATAGGACATGTTCTATTTTTTTGCGGAATGGAAGTGCGGACCCGGAAGTGCAGATCCACAATTTCGTGTCCGGGCAGCACATCGTGCTGACCTATAGGAATGAATAGGTCCACAATTCCGTTCCGCAAAATGCAGAACAAAATTGCGGATGTGTGAATGGAGCCTAAAAGGACACTATAGTCCCAGAACCAGTACAGTTTAATGTAGTGGTACTGGTGTCTATAGCCTGTTATTGCAGAGAAAAGACACTGTGCAGTACTGGTGGTAAAGGAGCACTATAGTGCCAGGAAAACAAACTCATTTTCCTGGCACTATATACAGTTGCAAGAAAAAGTATGTGAACCCTTTGGAATTATATGGATTTCTGCACAAATTGGTCATAAAATGTGATCTGATCTTCATCTAAGTCACAACAATAAACAATCACAGTCTTCTTAATCTAATACCAGACAAAGAATTCAATGTTACCATGTTTTAATTGAACACACCATGTGAACATTCACAGTGCAGGTGGAAAAAGTATGTGAACCTTTGGATTTAATAACTGGTTGAACCTCCTTTGGCAGCAATAACTTCAACCAAACATTTCCTGTAGTTGCAGATCAGACGTGCCCAACGATCAGGAGTAATTCTTGACCATTTCTCAGCAATATTCTTGGGATGTCTGGTGTGAATCGCTTTCTTGAGGTCATGCCACAGCATCTTAATCGGGTTGAGGTCAAGACTCTGACTTGGCCACTCCAGAAGGCTTATTTTCTTCTGTTTAAGCCATTGTTGTTGATTTACTTCTATGCTTTGGGTCTTTGTCCTGTTGCAACACCGATCTTCTGTTGAGCTTAAGCTGGTGGACAGATGGCCTTAAGTTCTCCTGCAAAATGTCTTGATAAACTTGGGAATTCATTTTTCCTTTGATGATAGCAATCCGTCCTGGCCCTGACGCACCACAGCAGTCCCAAACCATGATGCCCCCACCACCATACTTCACAGTTGGCATTAGGTTTTTTGATGCTGGTGTTCTGTGCCTCTTTTTCTCCACACATAGTGTTGTGTGTTTCTTCCAAACAACTCAACTTTGGTTTCATCTGTCCACAGAATATTTTGCCAGTTCTGCTGTGGAACATCCAGGTGCTCTTGTGCAAACTGTAAACGTGCAGCAATGTTTTGTTTGGACAGCAGTGGCTTCCTCTGTGGTATCCTCCCATGATATCCATTCTTGTTTAGTGTTTTACGTATCGTATATTCGCTAACATGGATGTTAGTATATGCCACAGACTTTTGTAAGTCTTTAGCTGACACTCTAGGATTCTTCTTCACCTCATTGAGCAGTCTGTGCTGTGCTTTTGCAGTCATCTTTACAGTACTGACACTCCTAGGGAGAGTAGCAGCAGTGCTGAACCTTCTCCATTTATAGATAATTTGTCTTACCATGGACTGATAAACAGCAAGGCTTTTGGAGATACTTTTATAACCCTTTCCAGCTTTATGCAAGTCAACAATTCTTAATCGTAGGTCTTCTGATAGCTCTTTTGTGCGAGGCATCATTCACATCAGACAATGCTTCTTGTGAAAAGCAAACCCAGAACTGGTGTGTGTTTTTTATAGGGCAGGGCAGCTGTAACCAACACCTCCAATCTCATCTCATTGATTGGACTCCGGTTGGCTGACACCTCACTCCAATTAGCTCTTGGAAATGTCATTAGTCTAGGGGTTCACATACTTTTTCCACCTGCACTGTGAATGTTTACATGGTGTGTTCAATAAAAGCATGGTAACATTTAATTATTTGTGTCTTATTAGTTTAAGCAGACTGTGATTGTCTATTGTTGTGACTTAGATGAAGATCAGATCACATTTTATGACCAATTTGTGCAGAAATCCATATAATTCCAAAGGGTTCACATACTTTTTCTTGCAACTGTAGATGTTAGGAGTGGGGCACCCTCGTGTCCCCCTCCCACTGGGCTGAAGGGGTTAAAACCCCTTTAGCCACTTACCTTTCTCCAGCGCCGGCACTAACTGGGAACGATTTTTACACACGGTTGCTAGGAGACGATCGGGATGGAGACCCGATCATTATTATTTTCCCTAATAACATGGTTATAAGGGAAAATAATAGTATTCTGAATACAGGATGCATAGTAAAATAGCGCTGCAGGGGTTAAAAAAATAAAAATAAATTTAACTCACCTTAATCCACTTGCTCGCGCAGCCCGGCATCTCCTTCTGTCTTGATCTTATCTTTGTGTGGCAACAAGGACCTTTGGTGACGTCACAGTCATCACATTATCCTTCACATCATCCTTTACCATGGTGATGGATCATGTGATGAACGGAGTGACGTCACCCCAGGTCCTGTTGCTACACAAAGTTAAGATGAAGACAGAAGGAGATGCGGGCTACGCAAGCAAGTGGACTAAGGTGAGTTAAATTTATTTTCTATTTTTTTTAACCCCTCCAGTGCTATTTTACTATGCACTCTGTATTCAGAATGCTATTATTTTCCCTTATAACCATGTTATAATTTTCCGAGATATAACCCCTTCAATGGCCATGGTCCTTAGGGACCACTCAGGGCTGACGCCACCTGTAAGGGGACCTAGGCAGCCGCCTAGGGCGCAATTTAGCAGGGGGCGCCGGCCCCGTGCAGTTTTTAAAAAAAGCGTTGCCGCAAGTACGGCGGTGGGCCCTCCCCCGCACCAGGCGGCTGCCGCACTGCCCAGGCTGGTGCATCTATGATTGTGCACCCCCTGGGCGTAGCCTGAAGAGGGGGACTGACAGGAGGGAAGCGCCTCTACTGTAGCATGGCCAAGCTCTGTTTGGTGGGGGGGAATGAGAGTGACAAGGGAGGGAGAGGGGGAGAAGAGAGTGTGACAAGGGAGGGGGGAGAAGAGAGTGATAAGGGGGGGAGAAGAGAGTGACAAGGGGGGAGAAAAGAGTGACAAGGGAGGGGGGAAAAGAGTGTGACATGGGAGGGGGGAGAAGAGAGTGACAAGGGAGGGAGAGGGGGAGGAGTGTGACAAGGGAGGGGGAGAAGAGAGTGACAAGGGAGGGAGGGGGAGGAGAAGAGAGTGACAAAGTAGGGGGGAGAAGAGAGTGACAAGGGAGGGAGGGGGAGGAGAAGAGAGTGACAAGGGGGGAGGGGGAGAAGAGAGTGACAAGGGAGGGAGGGAGGGAGTGGAGAAGAGAGTGACAAGGGAGGGGGGGAGAAGAGAGTGACAAGGGAGGGAGGGGGAGAAGAGAGTGACAAGGGAGGGAGGGGGGGAGAAGAGAGTGACAAGGGAGGGAGGAGGGGAGAAGAGAGTGACAAGGGAGGGAGGGGGGGAGAAGAGAGTGACAAGGGAGGGAGGGGGGGAGAAGAGAGTGACAAGGGAGGGAGGGGGAGGAGAAGAGAGTGACAAGGGAGGGAGGGGGGGGGGAGAAGAGAGTGACAAGGGAGGGAGGGGGAGGAGAGAGTGACAAGGGAGTCCCCAGAGCCAGACCAAGAGCCAGACTGCAGCCAGAGACCAGATCATCTTATTGTCCTGGTGGTAAGTAGACAATGCAATATGTGTATTATTTAATTGTTTAGTTATTAATACTACATTGGAAACTAATTTACCTCACATTAAGGCTCCATTCACATGTCCGCAGCGTGTTTTGTGGCTACACAGAGCCATGGATCCGCAAAACGCAGAAAGTGGCAATGTGCGTTCCGCATTTTGCGGACCGTACATTGCCAGCACTAATAGTATATGCCTGTTCTTGTCCGCAATTGCGGACAAGAATAGGACATGTTCTATTTTTTTGCGGAATGGAAGTGCGGACCCGGAAGTGCAGATCCACAATTTCGTGTCCGGGCAGCACATCGTGCTGACCTATAGGAATGAATAGGTCCACAATTCCGTTCCGCAAAATGCAGAACAAAATTGCGGATGTGTGAATGGAGCCTAAAAGGACACTATAGTCCCAGAACCAGTACAGTTTAATGTAGTGGTACTGGTGTCTATAGCCTGTTATTGCAGAGAAAAGACACTGTGCAGTACTGGTGGTAAAGGAGCACTATAGTGCCAGGAAAACAAACTCATTTTCCTGGCACTATATACAGTTGCAAGAAAAAGTATGTGAACCCTTTGGAATTATATGGATTTCTGCACAAATTGGTCATAAAATGTGATCTGATCTTCATCTAAGTCACAACAATAAACAATCACAGTCTTCTTAATCTAATACCAGACAAAGAATTCAATGTTACCATGTTTTAATTGAACACACCATGTGAACATTCACAGTGCAGGTGGAAAAAGTATGTGAACCTTTGGATTTAATAACTGGTTGAACCTCCTTTGGCAGCAATAACTTCAACCAAACATTTCCTGTAGTTGCAGATCAGACGTGCCCAACGATCAGGAGTAATTCTTGACCATTTCTCAGCAATATTCTTGGGATGTCTGGTGTGAATCGCTTTCTTGAGGTCATGCCACAGCATCTTAATCGGGTTGAGGTCAAGACTCTGACTGGGCCACTCCAGAAGGCTTATTTTCTTCTGTTTAAGCCATTGTTGTTGATTTACTTCTATGCTTTGGGTCTTTGTCCTGTTGCAACACCGATCTTCTGTTGAGCTTAAGCTGGTGGACAGATGGCCTTAAGTTCTCCTGCAAAATGTCTTGATAAACTTGGGAATTCATTTTTCCTTTGATGATAGCAATCCGTCCTGGCCCTGACGCACCACAGCAGTCCCAAACCATGATGCCCCCACCACCATACTTCACAGTTGGCATTAGGTTTTTTGATGCTGGTGTTCTGTGCCTCTTTTTCTCCACACATAGTGTTGTGTGTTTCTTCCAAACAACTCGACTTTGGTTTCATCTGTCCACAGAATATTTTTCCAGTTCTGCTGTGGAACATCCAGGTGCTCTTGTGCAAACTGTAAACGTGCAGCAATGTTTTGTTTGGACAGCAGTGGCTTCCTCTGTGGTATCCTCCCATGATATCCATTCTTGTTTAGTGTTTTACGTATCGTATATTCGCTAACATGGATGTTAGTATATGCCACAGACTTTTGTAAGTCTTTAGCTGACACTCTAGGATTCTTCTTCACCTCATTGAGCAGTCTGTGCTGTGCTTTTGCAGTCATCTTTACAGTACTGACACTCCTAGGGAGAGTAGCAGCAGTGCTGAACCTTCTCCATTTATAGATAATTTGTCTTACCATGGACTGATAAACAGCAAGGCTTTTGGAGATACTTTTATAACCCTTTCCAGCTTTATGCAAGTCAACAATTCTTAATCGTAGGTCTTCTGATAGCTCTTTTGTGCGAGGCATCATTCACATCAGACAATGCTTCTTGTGAAAAGCAAACCCAGAACTGGTGTGTGTTTTTTATAGGGCAGGGCAGCTGTAACCAACACCTCCAATCTCATCTCATTGATTGGACTCCGGTTGGCTGACACCTCACTCCAATTAGCTCTTGGAAATGTCATTAGTCTAGGGGTTCACATACTTTTTCCACCTGCACTGTGAATGTTTACATGGTGTGTTCAATAAAAGCATGGTAACATTTAATTATTTGTGTCTTATTAGTTTAAGCAGACTGTGATTGTCTATTGTTGTAACTTAGATGAAGATCAGATCACATTTTATGACCAATTTGTGCAGAAATCCATATAATTCCAAAGGGTTCACATACTTTTTCTTGCAACTGTAGATGTTAGGAGTGGGGCACCCTCGTGTCCCCCTCCCACTGGGCTGAAGGGGTTAAAACCCCTTTAGCCACTTACCTTTCTCCAGCGCCGGCACTAACTGGGAACTCTTCTTCCCGATCCTCCTCTTATCTGCGAATGCGCATGCGCGCGCATTCAAAACTATGTTCCGCGTCTTCCCACTGTAATTTTCACAGTGAGATTCGCGGAAGCACCTCTAGCGGCTGTCAGGGAGACAGCTACAAGAAGCTTGATTAACCCTAAGGGAAACATAGCAGTTCTTTTAATTTAATTGCTGAGAAAGGGGTGGAACATATGTGATGTAATGATATGGGCAGATCACCTGATAAGGGGGGTGGGGGGGTGGGCGGCAATTTTCATCTTGTCTAGGGCAGCAAAAATCCTTGCACCAGCCCTGGGACCACTATATGGAAGGGGATAACCATCAGGCCGCTGCCCTGCTGTGGCAGCGGCCTAATACTTTAAGGGTTACACCCACTTCTCCCTCCACCCTCTAAACTCTGCCAGACAGAACACAAACAAACCCGCCCCCTTGTACATAAGGGAGCGGGGATTATGTGGTGCTGCTTTCGACTCTCACCCAAAGGGATCCTACACTCACTGCAGTCCTCTCCCCACTGACCGCTCCCTGATGCTGGACAAAGCCTCCCTCCCCCTTTCCCCATCGGGCTTCTGCTCTGCTGTGGCAGCGTCCCAATGGTTACCATGGCAACCGGACAACTTCACAAGCATCCAGCTTGCCATCGTATGTCTGAACCGTATGTCTGCTAAAGCCAGGAGACTGATCAGGCTAAGTGTAAATGCAAATATACTGCAGTACACTATACAGTGTACTGCAGTGCATTGTAAGCGATCAGACCCACTGGATATTTAAGAACCAAGTGGGTCTAGGGGGGAAAAAAGTGACAAAAAAGTGACAAAAATGTATTAAAATACCTAACTGCTTCCTATATCCACACATATAATTAGATAAAAACTTAATTAAAAACACTAAACATGTTTGGTATCACTGTGCCTGTAACAATCTGATCTATAAAAGGATCACATTACTTTTCCCGCATGGTAAAAGCTGTATTTTTTTTTTTTTATCACCTGACATAAAAAAGTGTAATACTAAGCAATCAAAAAGTCATATGTGTTCCTTTTCCCCCCTCCCCTTTCCCCCCCATCCCCCCTCTCTATTGATCCGCCCAATCAGCGAACCTCTAACCTCAAGCCAATCTCCCCCTCCCCCGCTCCATCCCCCCTCCAACATTTCAATCATAATAATGCACGATTTCAAATATCCCTTTGCTCCATCCAATCCAGCGCTTGCTGTGGTGTTTCAAAAAAAAGAGAAGTCCCATTATGGATCACTCTTAGTTTCGCTGGATACTGTAGGGAATATTTAATCTCCTTAGACGCCAGGCGTTTCTTTATCTCTATGAAATTTCTTCTTTTTTCCTGAGTCTGCCGAGCAAAGTCAGGAAAAAAGAGCAGCCTAGTGCCCTGATGCTCAACAGGAGTACATTCTCTTGCTCTTTTCAGTATCATATCTCTATCCACGGATGATAATAATTTCATTAGAATTGCACGCGGCGGCCTCCCTGGAATAGGTTTCCCTCCTGGAATGCGATGGGCTCTTTCTATCTGAAACATGGAGGAAAAATAGTCACTGCCAAGGTTATGCAAGACCACATTTTTAAGTTGTTCCTCTAAGTGTCGGCCTTCCACTCCCTCTGGGAAACCAATTATACGGACGTTATTTCGCCTTGACCTATTTTCAAAGTCCTCTAGCTTATTATATAATGCTTGGTTTTCTGAAGCAAGAGACAAAGTTTTAGTTTTTAGCATGTTAATGTCGGTTTGCAAAGAGTCCACTATTTTTTCCACATTAAGAACTCGCTCGCGGATCTTTACCAGGTTCTCTCTTATTACAGAAATATCACTCTGTACAGACCCTAATTGAATGGACATCTCTTGCACTAAAGTGCCATTATGCTCCACGGCCGAGAGAATTTTATCCAAAACAGAAGGGTCATGTTCGGTTCGCATCTGAGCAGATAGGTCCTCCCCCCCTGCTTCCTGATCTACCTCCACTAAACCGTCCTCAGAAAATTCGTCAGTTTGGAGAGTTTTAACTGATTTTTTCAGATTAGCAGAGGATTTTGTTTTGGCTAAGTTCTTTTCATTTAGGAAGGGCGACTTCAAGAACTTATCAATTTTGTTCTCTGGGGTCTTGGAGCCCAACTTTATTACAGTGGAGTCAATCGACCGTCGTTTTGGGGCCATTCTTTTTTTCCTTTTTTTCTTTCCCGTCTCTCCCCTCCACCTCTTTTGTTTTTTTTTTTTTCTTTTTTTTTTTCCTTTCCCCTCTTTCTGCTTTTGTTTACACTCTTCTTTATATCCCCTTTGCTTCTTTCCCCTCTGCTCCTATTCCTCCCTTTTTACTTCTCTTTATTGGCCCTTCTCCTTTCTTCTCTTACTCCTCTATTCACCCCTTTATCCCTCCCTCTCCACCACCGCACAGGGAGCATCAAATTCCGGCTCTATACAGCCGGCAAACTTAGTCAGGTACAATAAAGTCACGATACTTAGTTTCTCACGTGGCCCGGCTAGGGAGGCGAGGATCCTCAAGATGGCAAAAGATCCTGGAAAGATCCAAATAGCAAATGTCCGCTTCGGGAAGGAAGAGACTGCAGGCAAAAAAGGTTTTCAGCTGGAAAAATCCCGCCGGCCACCAGCAGAGGGAGCCAGCAGCAAGCGAACCTGGAAGCTGGTGTGCAGCTGAGCCAAGCGCACCGATCCAGATATACACCACACCACAGAGGAGAAAGGGCAGCCGAGGAGGGAGACAGAAGATCCGGACGGGGGAGACCCAGGAGCACAGAAGAACAAACCAGCAGCAGCAGAAACCGAAGCCAGGAGCCAGGAGGAAGCGACAGCAGCCAGCAACCAGCAGCCAGATAGGTGAGTAGAGCACAAGGCCCCCGACACTCCAGGAGAGCTTAGAGAGACACTAACAGCGCTGGAGCATGGCAGCACGCTGAGACAGTCAGCGCTCAATCAGCGCTCAGGATCGAGCCGGGAGCATGGAGGAGAGGAGGCCAGCAGGAGAGAGTGAAACGTGACGTGTTCACGTCATCACGCTACTCCCAAACTCACTAGTTTCATTTTTTCATAATTCTGTGGACTTTATCCTCATAGAATCCTATATAGACGATCAGGGCAGATTCATCTTTCTTCATGGTAAGCTGCATGGTCATAGCTATATTCTTGCCTTTTTTTATATACCTCCGCCTTTTTCAATGTACCCACTAACTCAGCTGATGCTTTTTTTTGAAAGGAGACCAGAATGTCGGTTAATCCTGATGGGGGACTTCAATGCGGTTATGGACCCCAACAGAGATAGATTCACATTAGATGCAGATCGAGGGAAGAATTTATGCAACTCTCCGCTGCCACAGTTTTGCTCAGAGGTTGGAGTGGTGGATATATGGGAACATCTTGGCGGAGGAAAGAGAGTATACTCTTGTGTTAGCCGGGGTGGTAGAGCAATGTCTAGGATTGATTTAGCATTTACCAATGAGAGTAATTTGAGCAATATCCGGAAGATACGATATGGGGTAAGAACAGTCTCGGACCACTCACCCGTACTGGTTGAGGTTTGCACTGGGGAGAATAAGGATAACAGGGGGCTAGGATTTAAGCTGAATCCATACTGGCTTACTATTATGGATAACCCTCAGTCTATTAAACTATTGATATCCTCCTTTTGGGAGGTGAATCTCCCCTCTGCTGACATCAATATAGTATGGGATGCCCTGAAAGCATATCTGAGGGGGGTCTTTATAAGTGAGATTGCTGCAGCAAAGAGAACATTCAAGAAAAAAGAGGAGGAACTGGCCAAGGCTGCTGCAGACACAACTGAACGATTTACCAGCCAACCTTCCGAGCATAACAGGGAAGAGATGCAGAAGGCCAGTTGTTCTTTGGAGAAATATATGATAGAGAAAGCAAACCATAGAGTATTCTTTAAGGGTTTAAAATATTTTTCGGAGTCCGGACGCCCTGGTAAGCTTTTAGCCAGGATAATTACACAACAAGATAAGAAAAATCAATCTATTGTCTCGATCCGTAATACAGTGGGGGAAATTATAACAGACCCAGAAGGAATTAGGGATGCTTTTTTAAAATATTTCTCTCATATACAGACGTGGACAAAATTGTTGGTACCCTTTGGTCAATGAAAGAAAAAGTCACAATGGTCACAGAAATAACTTTAATCTGACAAAAGTAATAATAAATTAAAATTCTATAAATGTTAACCAATGAAAGTCAGACATTGTTTTTCAACCATGCTTCAACAGAATTATGTAAAAAAATAAACTCATGAAACAGGCATGGACAAAAATGATGGTACCCCTAGAAAACACAGAACATAATGTGACCAAAGGGACATGTTAATTCAAGGTGTGTCCACTAATTAGCATCACAGGTGTCTACAACCTTGTAATCAGCCATTGGGCCTATATATATGGCTCCAGGTAATCACTGTGTTGTTTGGTGATATGGTGTGTACCACACTCGACATGGACCAGAGGAAGCAAAGGAAAGAGCTGTCTCAAGAGATCAGAAAGAAAATTATAGACAAGCATGTTAAAGGTAAAGGCTATAAGACCATCTCCAAGCAACTAGATGTTCCTGTGAGTACAGTTGCACATATTATTCATAAGTTTAAGATCCATGGGACTGTAGCCAACCTCCCTGGACGTGGCCGCAGGAGGAAAATTGATGACAAATCTAAGAGACGGATAATCCGAATGGTAACAAAAGAGCCTAGAAAGACTTCTAAAGAGATTCAAGGTGAACTTCATGCTCAAGGAACATCAGTGTCAGATCGCACCATCCGTCGTTGTTTGAGCCAAAGTGGACTACATGGGAGACGACCAAGGAGGACACCATTGTTGAAAACGAATCATAAAAAAGCAAGACTGGAATATGCCAAACTACATGTTGACAAGCCACAAAGCTTCTGGGAGAATGTCCTGTGGACAGATGAGACAAAAATCGAAGTTTTTGCCAAGGCACATCAGCTGTATGTTCACAGACGAAAAAATGAAGCATATCAAGAAAAGAACACTGTCCCTACTGTGAAACATGGAGGAGGCTCTGTTATGTTCTGGGGCTGCTTTGCTGCGTCTGGCACAGGGTGTCTTGAATCTGTGCAGGGTACAATGAAATCTCAAGACTATCAAGGAATTCTAGAGAGAAATGTACTAGCCAGTGTCAGAAAGCTTGGTCTCAGTCGCAGGTCATGGGTCTTGCAACAGGACAATGACCCAAAACACACCGCTAAAAACACCCAAGAATGGCTAAGAGGAAAAAATTGGACTATTCTAAAGTGGCCTTCTATGAGCCCTGACCTCAATCCTATTGAGCATCTTTGGAAGGAGCTGAAACATGCAGTCTGGAAAAGGCACCCTTCAAACCGGACACAACTGGAGCAGTTTGCTCATGAGGAGTGGGCCAAAATACCTGCTGAGAGGTGCAGATGTCTCATTGACAGTTACAGGAAGCGTTTGATTGCAGTGATTGCCTCAAAAGGTTGCGCAACAAAATATTAAGTTAGGGGTACCATCATTTTTGTCCATGCCTGTTTCATGAGTTTATTTTTTTACATAATTCTGTTGAAGCATGGTTGAAAAACAATGTCTGACTTTCATTGGTTAACATTTATAGAATTTTAATTTATTATTACTTTTGTCAGATTAAAGTTATTTCTGTGACCATTGTGACTTTTTCTTTCATTGACCAAAGGGTACCAACAATTTTGTCCACGTCTGTATATAGCTCCTCCCTTGGGTTGTCATCTGATCTGGCGACGCAGTTCTTGGAGAGGATTCCACTTTCTACTTTAAGCGAAGCCCAAATAGAGTATCTGGAAGAGGAGTTGTCTCTTTCGGAGCTCCAGGAGGCCTTGGGGTCTATCTCGGGGAACTCGTCGCCAGGGATGGATGGCCTTCCATACGAGGTTTACCGTAAATACAGCGATGTGATTCTTCCCCAGCTACTAGAGGTTTTTTCCCAAGCAATACAGGGAGGGGGTCTACCTTGCTCTATGATGGAAGCTCTCATCGTTCTAATTCCCAAAAAGGATAAAGACCCGATAGAAATGAGCTCCTATAGACCAATTTCCTTACTAAATACTGATGCTAAGCTACTATCAAAAGTTTTGGCTAGGAGGCTTTCGCGGGTTATATCCACCATTATCCACCCAGATCAAAATGGCTTTATGCCAAAGAGAGGCACCCACCATAATTTGCACAGGTTATTTATGAATATTCAGTCCCCGGGGTGTGGCTCACGCTCCGTCCTGTCGTTGGATGCTACCAAAGCCTTCGACAGGGTGGAGTGGATTTTTCTCTGGGAGGTGATGAAAAAGATGGGATTTGGTCCGAGATTTATGTCGATGGTGCAGTTATTATATAGCTCTCCAGCTGCTAGGATCAGGATTAATGATACGATTACTGAGAGTTTCTCCCTAGGAAGAGGCACCCGTCAAGGATGTCCTCTTTCCCCCCTTTTGTTTAACATTTATATTGAACCCCTAGCAGTTAGTATTAGGCAAGACTTGCAGGTGTCTGGCTTCGGTGTAATGGGGAAGCATGATCGTGTATCCCTCTATGCAGATGACATCTTGGTTTTTGTCCATCAAACAGAAACCACTCTTCCTCGAATAATGGATTTGGTGGGTTCCTTTTCTGCTCCATCTGGTTTGCAGATTAATTGGGAGAAGACTGTTCTCCTCCCTATAGACGAGTTGCGAGGCGACTGGGATAATCAGCTAATAATCTCCGATTTAATAAAATACCTGGGGATCTCAGTCTCTGCCAAACCTCAGGAATATCTACAACTCAATTTGATTCCCCTGCTGAAAAAGCTGAGGGCCAAAATTAAGATATGGCAAAAAATCCTGCCCGCAAGAGCGGATAGAATCTCTCTAATAAAAATGGTAGTGTTGCCCCAGGTTCTTTATGTCCTGCGCAACTCGCCTGTATGGATTACGGACAAGTATTTTAGGCTGATAGAGCGGATGCTTAATGATCTACTATGGGGGAGGAAGCGCGTGAGACTGAAGGTACTCTATTTTTCTATGCCCTATAATCAGGGAGGCCTTAACCTCCCTTATTTTAAGGGCTATTTTGTGGCCTCTCAACTTTGTTTTTTTAATGATTGGGAAAGTAGCCATTTCTGTAACAGAGTGGTGAAAGACTCAGGTTTTTCGGATTTTTTTACCATACTGGAGTCCGATTACTTATTAAATCCACAGATTGGGTATACACCCTTTTGCAGAATGGCTATAAAGACGTGGCTGGTTATAAGGAGCTGGTGTAGAGTCAAGGCATCACTTATTTGTACTCCACTATGGCATAATTCAAAGCTCTTGGAGTTAAGGGACTTGAGTTGTCGCCAGTACTGGAGGACTAGGAACGTTCAGTACTTATATCAGGTGGTCAGTGGCGGACAAATTCTGTCCCTGACGGAGCTAAGGCAAAGAACAAACCTGGGAGAGGTGGCTTGGTATGCATATTTCCAATTGAGGTCAGCACTTTCTAGTACTTTGAATAGTCACCTTTTTTCTATAGATACTCCGTAATTTCTACATGACTTATTCTGTAAAAAAGCTGTCACGAGAATTAAAATATCACATTGTTATAGACACTTAATGAAAGAATTTTTTTTGGGTGTTCTTTCTCCAGGACAAAGATCCTGGTCTTCTTTACTTTTAGAGATGGGTCCTCCAGATTGGGAGAATATAGGGGAAAGTTTAAAATTCGTTTCACATAATTTTAATCACACTGTTGTACAATTCAATATTTTGCACAAAATATATGTGACACCTATGTGGTTATATAGGAGAGGACTTAGAGCCTCCTCTGACTGCCCACGCTGTGGCGATTCCGAGGCAGATCATCTACATTTGTTTTGGGACTGCCCAATGGTGAGCAGCTATTGGAGATCGGTCCAAATTAACTTGGCTCGTAAACTTAATATCGTTGTCCCTCTGTTCCCCAGGATATGGGTCCCTCTATGCAGATGACATCTTGGTTTTTGTCCATCAAACAGAAACCACTCTTCCTCGAATAATGGATTTGGTGGGTTCCTTTTCTGCTCCATCTGGTTTGCAGATTAATTGGGAGAAGACTGTTCTCCTCCCTATAGACGAGTTGCGAGGCGACTGGGATAATCAGCTAATAATCTCCGATTTAATAAAATACCTGGGGATCTCAGTCTCTGCCAAACCTCAGGAATATCTACAACTCAATTTGATTCCCCTGCTGAAAAAGCTGAGGGCCAAAATTAAGATATGGCAAAAAATCCTGCCCGCAAGAGCGGATAGAATCTCTCTAATAAAAATGGTAGTGTTGCCCCAGGTTCTTTATGTCCTGCGCAACTCGCCTGTATGGATTACGGACAAGTATTTTAGGCTGATAGAGCGGATGCTTAATGATCTACTATGGGGGAGGAAGCGCGTGAGACTGAAGGTACTCTATTTTTCTATGCCCTATAATCAGGGAGGCCTTAACCTCCCTTATTTTAAGGGCTATTTTGTGGCCTCTCAACTTTGTTTTTTTAATGATTGGGAAAGTAGCCATTTCTGTAACAGAGTGGTGAAAGACTCAGGTTTTTCGGATTTTTTTACCATACTGGAGTCCGATTACTTATTAAATCCACAGATTGGGTATACACCCTTTTGCAGAATGGCTATAAAGACGTGGCTGGTTATAAGGAGCTGGTGTAGAGTCAAGGCATCACTTATTTGTACTCCACTATGGCATAATTCAAAGCTCTTGGAGTTAAGGGACTTGAGTTGTCGCCAGTACTGGAGGACTAGGAACGTTCAGTACTTATATCAGGTGGTCAGTGGCGGACAAATTCTGTCCCTGACGGAGCTAAGGCAAAGAACAAACCTGGGAGAGGTGGCTTGGTATGCATATTTCCAATTGAGGTCAGCACTTTCTAGTACTTTGAATAGTCACCTTTTTTCTATAGATACTCCGTAATTTCTACATGACTTATTCTGTAAAAAAGCTGTCACGAGAATTAAAATATCACATTGTTATAGACACTTAATGAAAGAATTTTTTTTGGGTGTTCTTTCTCCAGGACAAAGATCCTGGTCTTCTTTACTTTTAGAGATGGGTCCTCCAGATTGGGAGAATATAGGGGAAAGTTTAAAATTCGTTTCACATAATTTTAATCACACTGTTGTACAATTCAATATTTTGCACAAAATATATGTGACACCTATGTGGTTATATAGGAGAGGACTTAGAGCCTCCTCTGACTGCCCACGCTGTGGCGATTCCGAGGCAGATCATCTACATTTGTTTTGGGACTGCCCAATGGTGAGCAGCTATTGGAGATCGGTCCAAATTAACTTGGCTCGTAAACTTAATATCGTTGTCCCTCTGTTCCCCAGGATATGGGTCCTGGGAGATTTATCAGAGGTTAACTACCAGCCTACAAAACGCCAACTACTGATCAAGGTAATGTTCTTGGCCAGGCTTCTCATTTCTAGATTATGGTTTTGCTCTTCCGCTCCAGACTGCAACCATTGGTTGGGTTTGGTTGAGAAAGTGAAAAGTTATGAGAGGATTTTGTATAAACAAAGAGGATCCTATCTAAAATGGGGCAAATTGTGGGCAGACTGGGACAAGCTTAAATAATTAATCTGGGTTAATTTTTTTTTTTTTTTTTTTTTTTTTTTTCTCTTCCTTCTCTCTTTTTTGTTTTTACTGCAAGGTGGGGGGGGGGGGTTTGGTGGGGTGGGAATGGGGATGATCCTACTAGTCCGGCTTTTTCTATATGAATTATAAGTAGTAAAGGAGGTGATTTACATTTGGGTACTGGAGTATCTCTAGGAATGCTGGGGGATGGCGGGACCCTCCGGCATTAAATAATGGTTAAAATCTTTAATTAAACCATAGTACTGTGTCGGGTGTGGGTGGGGACCCGGGGCCCGGGATATCGGGCAGCCCGGTGACTGGGTGTGCCCTAGGACGCGGCTCTCTCTGTCAGACATGTGGCTCGACTGCAGGCAGTGATATGACACACGTTGTATGGGTACCAAGAGGTGTTCTCTCAGCGGGACAGAGCCGGTTTTTGGGTAGTGTTCATGTTTACATTTTCCCTAAACACCGGTGATCACCGAGCGATACTCGAGTTGTGTCCCTTTATATATGAGACACTAATGTGGATATATGTGAGGTACGGTTAAGTCGGGCATTAAACTTTTAATTTAACTACATGGGGATGAGGCAGTAAAATATGTAAGAGGTTCTTTTACCACTGCGATAGAAGACTGCTGGACCCCCAAACTTGTTTTATGGAATGCTTGCAATCAAAGATTGCAGTCGGCCCGCTACGTACGGTCAATGTGAGCTCGTATGAATGGTTACATGGCTGTCAATCCTGTCAATTTTCCTACCCATGTTCGGGGGAGAGTGCGCGGGGTGCGCGCTCGCTCCCTGGTGGCCGCCCGGGCTGCGGGCCCCGGACTTTTTCCCCTGTATAGACAGCAATATGCCAAGTGGGATGCTTTGTGTGTTTGCTTTGCCTTATTAGGCTGTGGATGGCGGACGTATTCCGCTTTTCCCCCAGCAAGTGAGATCTCCATTTGTATTCTTGCTGTTTCCATAAGCATGGATTCTTGTATGAAATTATTTTTGATTATGTTGTAGATCACAAATGTACGGACTGAAGGATTTTATAATATTATAATTGTAATATGGATATGAATTTTTGCATTATAAATTAATAAAATATATTAAAAAAAAAAAAAAAAAAGTCATATGTGCCTTAATATGGTACCAATCAAACCATCATCTCATCCCGCAAAAAATGAGACCCTAACTAAAACAATCGTCCCCAAAAAATAAAAATTAATATGCCTTTCAGAAAGTGGAGACACAAGAACATTTTTTAAAATGCTTTTAGGCTCCATTCAGACGTCCGCAAATGGGTTCACATCCGTTCCACAATATCGGGAACGGGTGCGGACCCATTCATTCTCAATGAGGCAGAACGTGATGCGGAAAGCACACTATTCCGGAGCGTGCCCCGAACTTACAGGCAGCGGCTAAGCAAAAAAAAGGGGGGGGTGCCCTCTGGGTGTATTGCAGATCCGCAATTTGAATGGACCCTTATTGTGTAAAACCAAATTAAAACAAAATAAATGCTCATATTAGGTAACAACCTGCTCTATAAAAATATAACATGATTCGACCTGTCTGATGAATGGCGTAAAAATCTTATTCCGTAAAAAATGAAAACCTACCTAAGATAATCGCCCCCAAAAAATAAAAAATAGAAATATTAGCTTTTGCCACGTCCATAACGACCGACTCTTATATGGGCTACCTGGTCAGGTGGAAAAAAAAAAAAAAAGGAAAAAACTGCCTTTTTTGGTTACCTTGCCTCACAAAAAGCGTGATATAATGTGTGTATGTATATATACAATACAGACCAAAAGTTTGGACTCACCTTCTCATTCAAATTATTTTTATTTTCATGACTATGAAAATTGTAGATTCACACTGAAGGCATCAAAATTATGAATTAACACATGTGGAATTATATACATAACAAAAAAGTGTGAAACAACTGAACATATGTCATATTCTAGGTTCTTCAAAGTAGCCACCTTTTGCTTTGATTACTGCTTTACACACTCTTGGCATTCTCTTGATGAGCTTCAAGAGGTAGTCACCTGAAATGGTTTTCACTTCACAGGTGTACCCTGTCAGGTTTAATAAGTGGTATTTCTTGCCTTATAAATGGGGTTGGGACCATCAGTTGCGTTGTGGAGAAGTCAGGTGGATACACAGCTGATAGTCCTACTGAATAGACTGTTAGAATTTGTATTATGGCAAGAAAAAAGCAGCTAATTAAAGAAAAACAAGTGGCCATCATTACTTTAAGAAATGAAGGTCAGTCAGTCCGAAAAATTGGGAAAACTTTGAAAGTGTCCCCAAGTGCAGTCACAAAAACCACAAAGAAACTGGCTCACATGCGGATCGCCTCAGGAAAGTAAGACCAAGAGTCACCTTTGCTGCGGAGGATAAGTTCATCCGAGTCACCAGCCTTAGAAATCGCAGGTTAACAGCAGCTCAGATTAGAGACCAGGTCAATGCCACACAGAGTTCTAGCAGCAGACACATCTCTAGAACAACTGTTAAGAGGAGACTGTGTGAATCAGGCATTCATGGTAGAATATCTGCTAGGAAACCACTGCAGAAGAAACAAGCAGAAGAGACTTGTTTGGGCTAAAGAACAGAAGGAATGCACATTAGACTAGTGGAAATCTGTGCTTTGGTCTGATGAGTCCAAATTTGAGATCTTTGGTTCCAACCACCGTGTCTTTGTGCGACACAGAAAAGGTGAGCGGATGGACTCTACATTCCTGGTTCCCACCGTGAAGCATGGAGGAGGAGGTGTGATGGTGTGGGGGTGGTTTGCTGGTGACATGGTTGGGGATTTATTCAAAATTGAAGGCATACTGAACCAGCATGGCTACCACAGCATCTTGCAGTGGCATGCTATTCCATCCGGTTTGCGTTTAGTTGGACCATCATTTATTTTTTAACAGGACAATTACCCCAAACACACCTCCAGGCTGTGTAAGGGCTATTTGACCATGAAGGAGAGTGATGACCTGGCCTCCACAGTCACTGGACCTGAACCCAATCAAGATGGTTTGGGGTGAGCTGGACCGCAGAGTGAAGGCAAAAGGGCCAACAAGTGCTAAGCATCTCTGGGAACTCCTTCAAGACTGTTGGAAGACCATTTCAGGGGACTACCTCTTGAAGCTCATCAAGAGAATGCCAAGAGTGTGCAAAGCAGTAATCAAAGCAAAAGGTGGATACTTTGAAGAACCTAGATGATGACATATTTTCAGTTGTTTCACACTTGTTTGTTATGTATATAATTCCACATGTGGTGTTAATTCATAGTTTTGATGCCTTCATAGTCATGAAAATAAAGAAAACTCTTTGAATGAGAAGGTGTGTCCAAACCTTTGGTCTGTACTGTACATAGCTATAGGTAAACACAGGCTTGATGATGTACAGCATGTTTAAAAACGCTCTGTGACAGCACATGTGTCCTGCTTTTTCATATTCCAAAGCCTTTAAAAATGCACCCTTATCAGGGGCAGATGATGGTGTTATGGGATAAAAAATAAATAAAATGGCTTCGGGGACCAAGCATCCAAAAATTATGCCTTGAAAGAGTTTGAATGTGTGCCCATATGACATGTACAAGTGTTGATTGCCAGAAGAAAAAGTGTCTCATATCTTTTTCCGTGATTTTATAAATGTAGCTATGCACATCCGCATATTTACTATCATATTGTGCAGGTTGTTTTGTATCTTTTTCTGTGATTTTTTTTATTAGTCTTGAAGGAGTGGCACCTTCAGGTGTGAACGAGCTTTCTATCCTGGGAGTAGTATTCAAGTGCACTTTTCTAATAGGCGACCTTGATTAAGATAATAAATATAACTATGTGTGCTCCTCCTCTCATTGGTTGCTGGATGCACATAGAGGTAACTAGGGGCAGCACACTATATGGTATGTGCAGGGTCTGCTCTGCTGAGTGTAGAAGCCCAACGGCACAGGTACGTTTAGAGTAGGTCCTCCTGACTGGCATGGTAAATGCAGTAACAAAAACATATATATAAGTAATAGGCAATTTGCTATTTTTGACCAAGTTGCAGCACCAAAAAATAAAATAAAATGGATAAAAATTGTTAAAAAGTTGTATGTAACCCTAATGGTACCGACAAAAATGACAGCTGTAGATTGAAATAAGAAAAAAAAGTTATGGATATAAATGCAACACTGCAATTGCGCTGACCTGCAGAATAAGGATGTCATTTCATTTTTAGCACACACTGAACACAATAAAATCAAAACCCAAAACACCATGATGAAATTTAACTTCTTTCTTTTCAGTTTCATCGCTCAAAATGTGACCAATTAAGTGGTGCCATTAATAAATACAACTTGTTGTGCAAAAGGACAAGTCTTTATCCAGCTATGTGAACAGAAAAAAAAAAAGCTCTTGGAAAGCGAAGAGGACAAAACAATTAACATTAGCTGAGTCCTTAAGGGGTGAATATACTTTCTTTTATGCATCTACTTCAGTTCTACTCGCAATTCTTTTTTTTTTTTTTTTTTTATATGCTTTGCAGACATGGAACCATTTATTTATTAACCAGGTTTTCTACAATGACAAGTTATACACCAGATATTCTTGTCTAGAATAAACCTGATACAGACAAATGGCTGTGCTCCAAGGGTCAAGTTACATAGAGGGGAACAAATCATCCATGGAATTGTTCCTGAAGTAACACTGTTGTATTTGTAGCCCAGGTACAAAATACCTCCACTTACATCTCTTTTAGCCAACTCACTGAATATAATGAAGTTGCTAAAGTGTGAAGAAGAGCTATATTTTAAAATGACAAGTATTTCCATGCTTCACTAGCACAACAGCTTTCCGCTGCTTAAAGAAACGCTTAAAGATGTTTTACATAATATACAAGTTTACGGTACACACTCAGATTGGGTCACTGTCACTAGAGGGGTACCTCAGGGGTCAGTATTGGGCCCTATTCTCTTCAATATATTTATTAATGATCTTGTAGAAGGCTTGCATAGTAAAGTATCAATTTTCGCAGATGACACTAAACTGTGTAAAGTAATTTACACTGATGAGGACAGTATACTACTACAGAGGGATCTGGATAGACTGGAGGCTTGGGCAGATAAGTGGCAGATGGGGTTTAACACTGATAAATGTAAAGTTATGCACATGGGAAGTAATATTGCAAGTCACCCATACATACTAAATAGTAAAACACTCGGTAACACTGACAAATGTAAAGTTATGCACATGGGAAGGAAAAATGCAAGTCACCCGTACATACTAAATGGTAAAACACTCGGTAACACTGACATGGAAAAGGATCTAGGAATTTTTATAAACAGCAAACTAAGCTGCAAAAACCAGTGTCAGGCAGCTGCTGCCAAGGCCAACAAGATAATGGGTTGCATCATAAGGGGCATAGATTCCCGTGATAAGAACATAGTACTACCACTTTACAAATCGCTAGTCAGACCACACATGGAGTACTGTGTAGAGTTCTGGGCTCCTGTAAACAAGGCAGACATAGCAGAGCTGGAGAAGGTCCAGAGGAGGGCAACTAAAGTAATAACTGGAATGGGGCAACTACAGTACCCTGAAAGATTATCAAAATTAGGGTTATTCACTTTAGAAAAAAGACGACTGAGGGGAGATCTAATTAATATGTATAAATATATCAGGGGTCAGTACAGAGATCTATCCCATCAGCTATTTATCCCCAGGACTGTGACTGTGACGAGGGGACATCCTCTGCAACTAGAGGAAAGAAGGTTTGTACACAAACATAGAAAAGGATTCTTTACGGTAAGAGCAGTGAGAATATGGAACTCTCTGCCTGAGGAGGTGGTGATGGTGAGTACAATAAAGGAATTCAAGAGGGGCCTGGACGTATTTTTGGAGCTTAATAATATTACAGGCTATAGCTACTAGAGAGGGGTCTTCCTCTGGATCAACTTGCATGGGATAACAGGCCGAACTGGATGGACAAATGTCTTTTTTCGGCCTTATGTACTATGTTACTATGTTACTATGTTACCTGAAATCAAAGAAAGCATATATGTAAATGAATAAACAAATATTCCTAGCTGTAGGTAAAAAAAGATTATCAGTGATCTGCAGGGGCAATATTCGAATTTGCAATATTTCGCAAATACTTGGGAAAATATTTGTCATATATTTGCAAATTTGAGATTTTATGATCTCGTCATTATTTTCTTGATTGCGAAAATTGGCAATTTGTAAAATTTGTGATGCAAAAATTTGTGATCCACACTGCTCCTAGTCCTAAAGGCAACTGTCCTATTGGTTGCTAGGGATGTTGATAAGTGGTTTCGATATATTCGCAATTAGAATATTTGTGAATACAAATATATAGCACTATATTCTAAATATTTGCACTTCCTTGCGGATGCTATGCGATTTTCACACATCCGCATTCATTTCCATGGGGCCTGCGTTGCGTGAAAAACACTGACTATAGAACATGCTGTGATTTTCACGCAGCACACAAGTGATGCGTCAAAATCACCGCTCATCTGCACAGCCCTATTGAAGTGAATGGGTCCGGATTCAGTGCGGGTGCAATGTGTTCAACTGACGCATTGCACCCGTGTGGAATACTCGCTCATGTGAAAGGGGCCTTAGGGCAGAGTTTTTCCAGCAGGGCTTCATGCAGGCTTGGATCTGTGACAATTGAGCTGGGAGGGGGAGGGAGAGGAAGATACTTGATGCTACAGACACTCCCCATGAGTCTTGCTCCTGTATTTAAAAAAGGAATTTAGATCATAGCTTGCAATTACACTAGAGGAGTCAAAATGTACATATGACTTCATTACCTTACTTAGGAATGCATAAGGTTATTGTTGTCTCTGCAGGGTTCAGCACACAGACATCTTAGATTACTTACTTTTCTATCATTCTTCCCCTTCTTGTGCCTGAACATTGTCATCCTGCTGCCAACCAAAATAACCCCCATAGTGCCCCCAGCAGTAACAAGGCTCACCCTTTAAAGCCCCTCGTGGTAATAAGTAGGGTTGAGCGAATACGAACTGTAAAGTTCGGGTTCGTACCGAACTTTAGGATTTTTGGACCCCGGACCCGAACATTTCAGTAAAAGTTCGGGTTCGGGTTTGGTGTTCGGCGCTTTCATGGCGCTTTTTGAAAGGCTGAAGAGCAGCCAATCAACAAACGGTTAACTGTCTGACCTTAGAAGCCATCACAGCCATGCCTACTAATGGCATGGCTGTGATTGGCCAGTGTAGCATGTGACCCAGCCGCTATATAAGCTGGAGTCAAGTAGCGCTGCACGTCACTCTGCTGTGCTTACTGTAGGGAGAGGATGCTGCTGGTGATTTCAGGGAGAGAATAGGAGAGAGTCTTTGCTCAAAATCAGAATCTAACTCTAAATCTACATACATTGTGTTTTGTGGATGCAGGGCACATTTTTTTTATCCTGTCCTAAGCCCAGTGACCAAAAAAAATAACTTTAATGAGTTAGTTAGGTGGGTGGCGGTGGTGGCCATTTTATGCAAGCTCAGTGCACCAGCACTGCATCTGAGCTTTTGGGACATTGAAAATCAAAATTTTTGGGGCAATATACAACAATTGGATTAGTCAGTGTACAATTTCAGCTAGAAATACAGCCATCATTTTCTGGGGTTTTAAAAACACTTCTTTGCCAAAAACCACTATTTTCCTGATCCGCAAGTGTTAAATTCAAGTTTAATATATACAGCTTTCATATTCTGTTACCAGAAAAACACTTTTTTGGCAATATACAACATCTGGATTAGTCAGTGTGCAATTTAAGCTAGAAATACACCAATCATTTTCTGTGGTTTAAAAAAAAGACTTTTTTGACAAAAAAAACTATTTTCAGGCCTTGCAACATCAGCATGTGTGAAATTACAGGCTTATATACTGCTGTCAAATTCAGTTGTTAAACAAACACTTGTTTTGGCAAAAAGTATTTAGTTGGCAGCCTTTAATGCAGATGTCATTGTGAGATACACCCTTAATACATTTGGGTTAGATTCAGAGATTTGAAATACCGCCATTTGGTGCACCAATATTTAATTCAGGCCTATAGTGGTTCAGGGCGTGTGAGATATACCCTTTAAATACAGAGGTTTGATTCAGGCATTTGAATTACAGCCATTAAGAAATCCCTACAGTGTGTCAGGCCGTGTAAGATACACCCTGTAGATACAGGGTTTATATTCTTTCATTAAAGGGTTTCTATCACTTCGCTGCACATATTTAGCTGTCAGACACTAGCGATCCGCTAGTGTCTGCTCTGCCCAACCATCCTAATATAATTGCTTTTGGGGCAGCCGTTTTGCTAAAAAAAAAAAACTTTTATTAATATGCTAATGAGCCTCTAGGTGCTATGGGGGCGTCATTAGCACCTAGAGGCTCCGTCTACCTTCAGAAACTGCCGCCGCCCAGCGCGTCCCTCCAGCCCGCCCATCTCCTCCTGAATGCGATCCTCCTTGTGAGCGCCTGTATTCGGCGCATGCGCAGTGAATGTCTGACAGCTTCCCTGCTCAGACATCTCCACTGCGCCTGTTCCTCGGAGCACTATGGCGTCATCGCGCAGGCGCAGTGGAGATGTCTGAGCAAGGAAGCGGTCAGACATTCACTGCGCATGCGCAGAATACATACGCTCACAAGGAGGATCGCATTCAGGAGGAGATGGGCGGGCTGGAGGGACGCGCTGGGCGGCGGCAGTTTCTGAAGGTAGACGGAGCCTCTAGGTGCTAATGACGCCCCCATAGCACCTAGAGGCTCATTAGCATATTAATAAAAGTTCTTTTTTTAGCAAAACGGCTGCCCCAAAAGCAATTATATTAGGATGGTTGAGCAGAGCAGACACTAGCGGATCGCTAGTGTCTGAAAGCTAAATATGTGCAGCGAAGTGATAGAAACCCTTTAATAAAACACAGTTTTTGGGGCAAAATACACAATATTTCAGGACTTGCAACATAAGCTTGTTTGAAATTCCTGGGTTATACACTGCTGCCATATTGAGTTATTAAACAAACACTCGGTTGGGCAAAAAAAAGTTTATTTGGCAGCCTTTGCTGAATATGTCATTTTGAGATACACCCTTAACCATTTGAGGACCATAAGATTGCCGTCATCAATTTAAAAATAATAATATTTTTTCCCTTTAAGAATTTATTTAAACAATAAATAAAGCTAGATCCATTTGTTGATAAGAACTAATATTTTGACTCAAACAAAAAAAAAAAAAGTATTTGAAATTCTTAATCAGATGATACAGGCAATTAAAACCATGAAACAAATACGTCCCTTGGTCCTCAAAGGGTTAATACATTTGGGTTAGATTCAGAGATTTGAAATACTGCCATTTGGTGCACCAATATTTAATTCAGGCCTACAGTGGTTCAGGCCGTATGAGATACACCCTTTACATACAGGGGTTTGATTCAGGCATTTGAAATACAGCCATTTTGGGCGAAGAAATCTTTATTTCAGGCCTACACTAGTTCAGGCCATGTAAGATACACCCTTTATATACAGGGGTTTGATTCAGGCATTTGAATTACAGCCATTTTGGGCAAATAAATCTTTAATTCAGGCCTACACTGGTTCAGGCCGTGTAAAATACACCCTTTACATACAGGGGTTTGATTCAGCACCTTGGAGGTGCTGGCCTGCCAGGCGGCCAGCGTTTTGTCTGAACATGTATTCAGCATGGCAGGAGGCGTCATTACAGACAAACGCAGCCGCCTGTCTACAACCAATGTGGACAAGCTTACGTTCATAAAAATGAACCAGGCATGGATCCCACAGGACCTGTCCATCCCTTGTGCAGATTAGACATTAACTACCTCCCCTTAACCATATATTATTGTACTCCAGGGCACTTCCTCATTCAATCCTATTTTTATTTATATTTTACCATTATATTGCGGGGCAACCCAAAGTTGAATGAACCTCTCCTCTGTCTGTGTGCCGGGGCCTAAAAATATCTGACAGTGGCCTGTTCCAGTGTTGGGTGACGTGAAGCCTGAATCTCTGCTATGGGACCTCTCTCCTCTGTCTGGGTGGCGGGGCCTAAATATCTGACAATGGCCTGTTCCAGTGGTGGGTGACGTGAAGCCTGATTCTCTGCTATGACATGAAGCCTGATTCTCTGCTATAACATGAAGCCTGATTCTCTGCTATGACATGAAGCCTGATTCTCTGCTATGGGACCTCTCTCCTCTGTCTGGGTGTCAGGGCCAAAATATCTGACAATGGCCTGTTCCAGTGGTGGGTGACGGGAAGCCTGATTCTCTGCTATGCCATGAAGCCTGATTCTCTGCTGAAATGAAGCTTGAATCTCTGCTATGGGACCTCTCTCCTCTGTCTGGGTGCCGGGGCCTAAATATCTGACAATGGCCTGTTCCAGTGGTGGGTGACGTGAAGCTTGATTCTCTGCTATGACATGAAGCCTGATTCTCTGCTATGACATGAAGCCTGATTCTCTGCTATGGGACCTCTCTTCTCTGTCTGGGTGCCGGGGTCTAAATATCTGACAATGGACTGTTCCGGTTTTGGCTGACGTGAAGCCTGATTCTCTGCTATGACATGAAGCCTGATTCTCTGCTATGGGACCTCTCTCCTCTGTCTGGGTGCCGGGGCCTAAATATCCGACAATGGACTGTTCCAGTTTTGGCTGACGTGAAGCCTGATTCTCTGCTATGACATGAAGCCTGATTCTCTGCTATGACATGAAGCCTGATTCTCTGCTGACATGAAGCCTGACTCTTTGCTATGGGACCTCTCTCCTTTGTCTGGGTGCCGGGGCCTAAATATCTGACAATGGCCTGTTCCAGTGGTGGGTGACGTGAAGCCTGATTCTCTGCTATGGGACCTTTTTCCTCTGTCTGGGTGCCATGGCCAAAATATCTGACAATGGCCTGTTCCAGTGGTGAGTGACGTGATGCCTGATTCTCTGCTATGACATGAAGCCTGATTCTCTGCAATGGGACCTCTCTCCTCTGTCTGGGTGCCGGAGTCTAAATATTTGACAGTGGCCTGTTCCAGTGGTGGGTGACATGAAGCCTGATTCTCTGCTATGGGACCTCTCTCCAATTTATATTGGTTACTTTTTTATTTATTTTATTTTTATTTTTATTAATTTCCCTATCCACATTTGTTTGCAGGGGATTAACTACATTTTGCTGCCTTTTGCAGCCCTCTAGCCTTTCCTGGGCTGTTTTACAGCCTTGTTAGTGCCGAAAAGTTTGGGTCCCCATTGACTTCAATGGGGTTCGGGTTCGGGACGAAGTTCGGGTCGGGTTCAGATCCCGAATCCGAACATTTCCGGGAAGTTCGCCCAAACTTCTCAAACCCGGACATCCAGGTGTTCGCTCAACTCTAATCCTAACCAATCTGGGACAAGGCGCATGAGGCAAGCCAAATTGTATCTCTGACAATGTGGGAACGCTATTCGTTCCTGGGCTTTCAAAAGAGATAAGTTCACCATTAATATACAAGGCCTCTTCTCTCTCCAAATAAATGTCAAAAAGGCTGCCTGAAGTTGTGATATATCTTTATTAGTGAACAGGAGAGGAATTGTCTGGAGGGGGTATAACACACAGGCAAATGATATAATTTCTACCAAATAACATCTGCCCAAAAAGAACAGAGGCAATGTGTCCCAGCTGCTAAGTTCTGCAATTACCTTACTCATTAAAGGGGGGTAGTTCAGAACATAAAGGGACTCTGGTGTTTTGCCGATATCAATCCCTAAATATTTGATGTGGCCCCTGGCTAGGGAAACTGAGATACCAGACTGTGAGATCTCTGTCCCCGTGAGATTGGCCTTTAATCACTACAGCTCACTTTTAGATATATTCATCCAAAAATCTTGTACCTGCCAAAAAGCATCTTTCACCTGAAAGACTTTTCCCAAGTTCCTACCAGGATCATTCATAAAAAGCATGATGTCATATGTGAAAATCGCCAAGCAAACCTTCTTCCTACCTGCCGATACCTCTGAAATGGCATCATGGCTCTAATGCTATATTAAACATCAAAGGGAAAAAGGGGAACCCCTGACGTTTCCCCTTGTTGAAATGGGCCAACAAAATGTTTCTAGTTTGTACTCAGGCTCAAGAGTAGTGATAGAGGGTGCCCATAAAAGAGCAGAAGCTGCCTGTGAATTTCATGCGATCCAACACCACCCCCAGCCATCCCCAAAGGATGTTGTCAAATCCTTTTTCTGTATCCAGCATGAGTAGTGATGGCCAGAAGTAGTGCCCAGGATGTAGTTATACCACATCCAGAACCGTCAGCACCTTCTTTATATTAATGAGAGCTGACCTGCCATGAATAAAGCTCACCTGATGAGACCCAATCAATGTGGGAAGCATGACCAATCTATGGGCCATCATTTTTTAAATAGTTTTCACAACCATGTTTATTAATTAAATTGGGAAATATGGACCAGGGGAGAGAAGATCTGGTTCAGGTTTGGGCATCAATTTGATATGGGCCATATTGGCCGAATATGAGAGCAGTTGACCCTGGAATAAGTCATTATACCGTGATACTAGGCTGGGACCAATTTGATCCCTCAAGACTTTAAAGTACTGCTCCAAGAACTCATGTAGATCCAGCGCCTTTCTGGAGGATAACAATTTAATTACCCCTTGTACCTCTTTTAAATATATTGGTTTATTTAATGACACCTCCTGCTCCAGAGTAATCAGCGAGTGGGAGATGCGATCCAGAAAGGCAGGCGCCTTCTGTGAGTCAAAGGAGTGTCCTTTATAAAGGGCCTGAAAATAAGAGGGAAAGATTTCTTTGATTTCTTTGGGGTTGGAGGCCAGTTGTCCCCCCTCCGATCTCAGGCAAGTAACGGGTTTGATACCATAAGCTCCCTTCACCAAACTAGCCATTAGTCTCCCTATCTTGTTACCATACTGGAAATATTTGGCATTCCTAATGGAACCCTTATACTGATCCCTATATGTTATAGTCTGCTCAAATGTTGTTCGAGCCAGAACCCAAGATGTTTTTTGCGCCGAGGTAGGGTCTGTTAGAAACAATGTATAAGCTTCCCTCAATGCACTACTAGCCTGCACGTACTGGGCCTAAAGAGCTTTACGTTTATAGGTGACATTTGTAATCAAACGCCCTCTAAGGACAACCTTGGAGGTTTCCTAATAAAGGGAGACTTGGGAATGATGAGCTGCTTTATCAGAGGCATATTCTAGGCACCATCCTCTGAGTAAAAGACAGAATAACTAATTGTCATGCATCTACTCTGGAAAAAGCTATACATTCTCGAGACCTGGGGGAATTGCATCCCACATACCCAAGCAGATAGCTGCATGGTCTGATATGACCAGATCCTCTATCGAAGCTGAGGCTACCTTCCTCTCCAGCAAAGAGCTGGTAAATAAATAATCAGGAATTAACTGGATGGGAATAATGTGTGAAAGCCCTATCCTCTGGATGATCCTGTCTCCAAAGATGTACCAAATCATTATTGGTTAAAAATTCTGGCAAGACTACATACCTGTAGTGATGATCGAGCACAAATGTATTCGGTTGTTCGGGTGTTTATCCCGAACACATTGCAATATTCGTGTGCTCGGCCAAGCACCCAAGTATAATGGAAGTCAATGGGAGACAACCAGGCATCCCCTGGAGAGGGGAGGGTGCCAGGTCCATTGGAAAAAGTCAGAAAGTGACAGAAACACCACAAAAATGGATCGGGAACACCATGGGGACGATGTCTGGATGCATCTTTAACTCCCAGGTCGCTGCTGGGAACCATGTTGTCCGAGTTTCACGCCACTTTTACAGACTGACAAAAATACACACAAAACCCCCCAAAATATCAATTTTACAGGAAAAATTGTTAGGAAACATTCTTTCCTGTATATTCAATTGTATATACAGTGCAAGTGCTGAAAAAAATTACAAGCAAGAGGCACTCCGAAACAGCCTGTATATCACATAAAGGAGAGCCTCATTCACATTGTGGTACAATTGTTCAGGTAGTGGGATTCCTACATTCATACAGCCTATGCACTAAGTGAAAGGGCTGCCAAAAATTACAAGGAACCTGCACTCCAAAACACCCTTTGTTACACAAAAAGGAGGGCATCATACACATCCTTCAAAAATTATGATTGATGGCTTGCTGGTGACTAGAGATGTCCCGAACTATTCGCCGGCGAACAGTTCCCGGCGAACATAGCTTGTTTGCGTTCGCTGCGGCGGGCGAACATATGTGATGTTCGGTCCGCCCCCTATTCGTCATCATTGAGTAAACTTTGACCCTGTACCTCACAGTCAGCAGACACATTCCAGCCAATCAGCAGCAGACCCTACCCCCAGACCCTTCCACCTCCTGGACAGCATCCATTTTAGATTCATTCAGAAGCTGCATACACAGTGAGAGGAGGGAAAGTGTAGCTGCTGCTGATTTAATAGGGAAATCGATAGCTAGGCTAGTGTATTCAGTGTCCACTCCAGTCCTGAAAGACTCATCTGATCTATGCTGTAAGGACAGCACCCCAAAAGCCCTTTTTAGGGCTAGAACATCAGTCTGCTTTTTTTTTTTTTTTTTCCTATGTAATCTAATTGCAGTTGCTTGCCAGCGTGTGTGTCAGGCTCACAGCGTATACTGTGCCCACTTTCTCACTGCCACCACTCATATCTGGTGTCACAGTAGCTTGCATTTAAAAACAAACAAATATAATAGCAGTCAGTTGCCTACACGCGTGTGTGTTTCAGGCCCTGCAAGTGCATAGTGTCACCAGCGCAACTCATATCTTGTGTCACAGTAGATTAAATTACAAAAAAATACAATTTTGACTGTGAAATAATAGCAGTTAGTTGCCTGCACGAGTGTGTGTTTCAGGCCCTGCAAGTGCACAGTGTCACACCAGTGCAACTCATATCTTGTTTTACAGTAGATTACATAAAAAAATAATAATTTTTGACTGAGAAATAATAGCAGTCAGTTGCCTGCACGCGTGTGTGTTTCAGGCCCTGCAAGTGCATAGTGTCACCAGCACAACTCATATCTGGTGTCACAGTAGATTACATAAAATAAAATAAAAACTATTTTGACTGTGAAATAATAGCAGTCAGTTGTCTGCACGATTGTGTGTTTCAGGCCCTGCAAGTGCACAGTGTCACACCAGTGCAACTCATATCTTGTGTCACAGTGGGAAGACACAAATGGGATGAAAAACATGGAGAAAACAAATAGGATGATGTCGCTGATGGTGCCTTCGGTGCGACTGACTAGGTTTGTCACTTCCTCAAAAGGACGCATGAACCTACAGGCATTGCGCATGAGCGTCCAGTAAAATGGCAAAAAAATTCCCAGCTCCGCAGAGGCTGTCCTAGCACCGCAGTCACACAAATACTCGTTAAGGCCTCTTTCACACTACAGTATGTTGCATTCAGTGTTTTGCGTTCCGTTTTTCACGGATCCGTTGTTCCGTTTTTTGCTTCCGTTGTGGTTCCGTTTCCGTTCCGTTGTTCCGTTCCGTTTTTCCGTATGGCAAATACAGTATACAGTAATTTCATATTAAAAATTGGGCTGGGCATAACATTTTCAATTGATGGTTCCGCAAAAAACGGAACGGATACGGAAGACATACGGATGCATTTCCGTATGTGTTCCGTTTTTTTTGCGGCCCCATTGACTTGAATGGAGCCACGGAATGTGATTCTCAGCCAAATATAGGACATGTTCTATCTTTTCAACGGAACGGAAAAACGGAAATACGGAAACGGAATGCATACGGAACACATTCCGTTTTTTTGCGGAACCATTGAAATGAATGGTTCCGTATACGGACCGTATACGGAACGCAAAAAACGGACCGTATACGGAAAGCAAAAAACTGTAGTGTGAAAGAGGCCTAACTGCTTTTTCTTGTTGGAGCAGGCGGTCGAACATTAGGAGTGTTGAATAGGGATGAGCGAACCCGAACTGTATAGTACCGAATTTTGGGGTGCCCGTGACATGGACCCGAACATTTTCGTAAAAGTTCGGGTTCGGTGTTCGGCGCTTTCTTGGCAGCTTTTTGAATGGCTGCGAAGCAGCCAATCAACAAGCGTCATACTACTTGCCCCAAGAGGCCATCATAGCCATACATATAATTGACATGGCTGTGATTGGCCAGTGCAGCATGTGACCCAGACTCTATTTAAGCTGGAGTCACATAGCGCCGCACGTCACTCTGCTCTGATCAGTGTAGAGAGAGGATGAAGCTGCTGCTGTTAGGGCGAGATTAGGCAGGGATTTACTCAGCAAAAACACTTAATGAAGTGATCGATCTACAGCTGTTAATCATTCAACTTCTGCTATTCAATTGCTCACTGTTTTTAGGCTGCCCAGAGCGTTTTTATGTCACTTTTTTCTGGGGTGATCGGCGGCCATTTTGTGTCTTGTGGTGCGCCAGCACAAGCTGCCAACAAGTGCATTTAACCATCAATAGTGTTTTTTTTTTTTTTTTGCTATATCCTACATCAGGGGCTTGGCTGTGCTTGCTATTTTATTGAGGGGTGAAATACAATTTCCAAAATAGCAGTACCCTAAATCTGGTGTTTCAGCTGTGGCTAGCCAATTGTAATACTGTCTGCTGTCTGGCAAAGGATATATTTTTGTTCTGGGTTGAAATACAATTCCCAACTTAGCAATTCCCTAAATCAGTGGTTTCTGCTGTATCAGGCTAAGTTTAAATCTATCCAAAAAAGGGTATATTAGATTGAAGGTGCGGATAGGGTCATCCACAATAACTTCACACGCTACTGTGCATTTCCAAGTCTAATTCTGTCCGTAAAAGGGATACCTGTCATCTAGGGCCTAAATACTAGGCCTACAATTTATATTCAGCTAAATCTGTCATTACTGCTGTGCCTGTATTAGTGTAATACGGTACCTAAATAGATAGCCAGATAGTGTTAGGTGCCTGTAAAAAAAGGCCTGAATTTGAATTCAACACATTGGGCCAAATAATTTTTTTCTTATTGTGGTGAACAGTAACAATGAGGAAAACATCTAGTAAGGGACGCGGACGCGGACGTGGACATGGTCGTGGTGGTGTTAGTGGACCCTCTGGTGCTGGGAGAGGACATGGCCGTTCTGCCACAGCCACACGTCCTAGTGAACCAACTACCTCAGGTCCCAGTAGCTGCCAGAATTTACAGCGATATTTGGTGGGGCCCAATGCCGTTCTAAGGATGGTAAGGCCTGAGCAGGTACAGGCATTAGTCAATTGGGTGGCCGACAGTGGATCCAGCATGTTCACATTATCTCCCACCAAGTCTTCTGCAGAAAGCGCACAGATGGTGCCTGAAAACCAAGCCCATCAGTCTGTCACATCACCCCCATGCATATCAGGGAAACTGTCTGAGCCTCAAGTTATGCAGCAGTCTCTTATGCTGTTTGAAGACTCTGCTGGCAGGGTTTCCCAAGGGCATCCACCTAGCCCTTCCCCAGCGGTGGAAGAAATAGAATGCACTGATGCACAACCACTTATGTTTCCTGATGATGAGGACATGGGAATACCACATCAGCACGTCTCTGATGATGACGAAACACAGGTGCCAACTGCTGCGTCTTTCTGCAGTGTGCAGACTGAACAGGAGGTCAGGGATCAAGACTGGGTGGAAGACGATGCAGGGGACGATGAGGTCCTAGACCCCACATGGAATGAAGGTCGTGCCACTGACTTTCAGAGAACGGAGGAAGAGGCAGTGGTGAGACCGAGCCAACAGCGTAGCAAAAGAGGGAGCAGTGGGGAAAAGCAGAACACCCGCCGCCAAGAGACTCCGCCTGCAACTGACCGCCGCCATCTGGGACCGAGCACCCCAAAGGCAGCTTCAAGGAGTTCCCTGGCATGGCACTTCTTCAAACAATGTGCTGATGACAAGACCCGAGTAGTTTGCACGCTGTGCCATCAGAGCCTGAAGCGAGCCATTAACATTCTGAACCTTAGCACAACCTGCATGACCAGGCACCTGCATGCAAAGCATGAACTGCAGTGGAGTAAATACCTTAAAAGCAAGGAACTCACTCAGGCTCCCCCTGCTACCTCTTCTGCTGCTGCCGCCTCGGCCTCTTCTGCTGCTGCCGCCTCGGCCTCTTCCTCCGCCTCTGGAGGAACGTTGGCACCTGCTGCCCAGCAAACAGAGGATGTACCACCAACACCACCACCTCCGTCACCAAGCATCTCAACCATGTCACACGGCAGCGTTCAGCTCTCCATCTCACAAACATTTGAGAGAAAGCGTAAATTCCCACCTAGCCACCTTCGATCCCTGGCCCTGAATGCCAGCATTTCTAAACTACTGGCCTATGAAATGCTGTCATTCAGGCTGGTGGACACAGACAGCTTCAAACAGCTCATGTCGCTTGCTGTCCCACAGTATGTTGTTCCCAGCCGCCACTACTTCTCCAAGAGAGCCGTGCCTTCCCTGCACAACCAAGTATCCGATAAAATCAAGTGTGCACTGCGCAACGCCATCTGTGGCAAGGTCCACCTAACCACAGATACGTGGACCAGTAAGCACGGCCAGGGACGCTATATCTCCCTAACTGCACACTGGGTAAATGTAGTGGCGGCTGAGCCCCAGACGGAGAGCTGTTTGGCGCACGTCCTTCCGCCGCCAAGGATCACAGGGCAACATTCTTTGCCTCCTGTTGCCTCCTCCTCCTACTCGGCTTCCTCCTCCTCTTCTTCCACCTGCTCATCCAGTCAGCCACACACCTTCACCACCAACTTCAGCACAGCCCGGGGTAAACGTCAGCAGGCCATTCTGAAACTCATTTGTTTGGGGGACTTGCCCCACACCGCACAGGAGTTGTGGCGGGGTATAGAACAACAGATCGACGAGTAGCTGCTGCCGGTGAGCCTCAAGCCCGGCCTGGTGGTGTGCGATAATGGGCGAAATCTCATTGCAGCTCTGGGACTAGCCGGTTTGACGCACATCCCTTGCCTGGCGCATGTGCTGAATTTGGTGGTGCAGAAGTTTATTCACAACTACCCCGACATGTCAGAGCTGCTGCATAAAGTGTGGGCCGTCTGTTTGCGCTTCCGGTGTTCACATCCTGCCGCTGCTCGCCTGTCTGTGCTACAGCGTAACTTTGGACTTCCCGCTCACCGCCTCATATGCGACGTGCCCACCAGGTGGAACTTCACCTTGCACATGCTGGACAGACTGTGCGAGCAGCATCAGGCCATAGTAGAGTTTCAGCTGCAGCACGCACAGGTCAGTCGCACTGCGGAACAGCACCACTTCACCACCAATGACTGGGCCTCCATGCGAGACCTGTGTGCCCTGTTGCGCTGTTTCGAGTACTCCACCAACATGGCCAGTGGACGATGACGCCGTTATCAGCGTTTCAATACCACTTCTATGTCTCCTTGAGAAAACACTGATGGAAGAGGAGGTGGCCCAGGAGGAGGAGGAGGAGGAAGAAGAGGGGTCATTTTTAGCACTTTCAGGCCAGTCTCTTTGAAGTGACTCAGAGGGAGTTTTTTTGCAACAGCAGATGCCAGGTACAAATGTGGCCAGCCAGGGCTCACTACTGGAGGACGAGGATGAGGAGAAGGTGGAGGAGGATGAGGATGAAGCATGTTCACAGCGGGGTGGCACCCAACGCAGCTCGGGCCCATCACTGGTGCGTGGTTGGGGGGAAACGCAGGACAATGACGATACGCCTCCCACAGAGGACAGCTTGTCCTTACCTCTGGGCAGCCTGGCACACATGAGCGACTACATGCTGCAGTGCCTGCGCAAAGACAGCAGAGTTGCCCACATTTTTTTTTTTTACTCTTAGTGACAGAACGGTTCAATATTTTTTTTTATTTTTATCTCTTTTATTGAGTAATATCACATGTACAGAGATAATGATTCATGACAATAGAGACGTCTACAAGTCTCTAGCAAATTACAATTGATTCTTCAATGAGCATTGCTTCAATATTCATTACTCGAACATTAGGAATGGGGACGAACAACTGGTCACCTGAAAATGTGTAAAGATAAGCAAGAGCAGACAAGTAATTGAATCCACATTATTGAGGCTAAATTTATCATCTGAGGTGGGTTGGGCAAGTGATCTCCAGTAGTTGCGGCACTATAACTCAGTGAGAAGGTGGTCGATATTAACCAACCTACTAAAGAGTCATCTTAATTTTGAGAGGAGTTAAGTCTTCAGAAGTTTTAGATCTTGTATCCTCTGAAGGACTTCCACTCCTTCCATGTCTTGTCAAAATTATGGTGAGATCTCGCCTCCCAGGAGGATAACTCCTCCAGTCTGTATATCTGATCAATCTTAAGGAACCATTGTTCCATAGGTGGGACTTCAGGAGAGCCACATGGTTGGGATCAGGAGCTTGGCCGCACTTAAAGGGATTCTTTCACCTCCCCTAACCCAAAATCCGATTTTAAAGCAGTCATGCAGCACAGCTTACCTTGAGTAGGCTGTGCTCTTCTATCTTGTAATCCGTCCAGTAGTTTCTGTGAAAATCGACTTATGGTTATGCAAATTAGCCCTGAAGGTGCCTAGAGGGACGTTTTGTTCCCCTTAGTGAGCCCAGTAACGCCCCTCTTACAGTGCCCAGCCTGCCTTCCTTGCGACTGTCTAACCGCCCCCAGCCTCCCACAGCCTCTCCTCCCTCTCCTCCCCCTCCCTCACGCCAAACGAACTCTCGCACTGGCGCAGTACCCACTGAGGGCTGCGCCAGTGCGATCTGCAGGAGACTGAGGGCAAGAGCTTCATCCTCGTCACTGGGCATGCACCGAGCCCAGTGACGTCCGATGCTCACTCTTCCCTGCTGACTGAGGGAAGAGCGAGCATCGGACGTCACTAGACTCGGCGCATGCCCAGTTACGAGGATGAAGCTCCTGCCCTCAGTCTCCTGCAGATCGCACTGGCGCAGCCCTCAGTGGGTACTGCACCTGTGCGAGAGTTCGTTCGGCGTGAGGGAGGGGGAGGAGAGGGAGAAGAGGCTGTGGGAGGCTGGGGGTGGTTAGTCGCAAGGAAGGCAGGCTGGGCACTGTAAGAGGGGCGTTACTGGGCTCACTAAGGGGAACAAAACGCCCCTCTGGGCACCTTCAGGGCTAATTTGCATAACCATAAAAGTCGATTTTCACAGAAACTACTGGGTGGATTACAAGATAGAAGAGCACAGCCTATTCAAGGTAAGCTGTGCTGCATGACTGCTTTAAAATCGGATTTTGGGTTAGGGGAGGTGACAGAATCCCTTTAATAGGTATTTAAACAGCTTTGAGTTGGGTGTAGAGGAGACTGTAGGGAAGAGGTTTAGAAGGGCTATTTCGGGGGAGGCAGTATAATTGGTTCCACAATTCTGATTTCCTTGTCTGAAAATGTTTTCCCACCAACGTAGTATTATAGGGCATTTCCACCAGATATTAATGTAAGTGCCTCTATCTTCAGAGCACCTCCAGCACACATCCGATGCCGAAGCAGAGTATAAGCAAGTTTTGTCAGGGGTTTTGTACCACCTTGAGATTATCTTGTAACTGTTCTCTTGGATCCTCACACATCTAGACGCAATATGGGGGGAGATATAGATTTTCTGAATTTCATTATTTTAAAAGGTTTTGTGTATGTCTTTTTCCCACAAGTGGATAAAAGCAGGAACCAGTGAGGGTGGAGGGTCTCTTAGTTTCTTGTTTAGCTTGTGAAATAATACTCTCGAACCATGTAAGAGGTCTGAGAAGATTATTTAATCTACCATGTTGGGACATGTATGCTCTGAGGAAGTACATTAAGTTATGTCTCGAGGGGGCCACCTCTAGTAACTTGTGCATAGCGTCAATGGAAATGAGGGAACCCTCTTGGTATAGATTAGGGCGGCACGATATGGGAATTTTGTGCGATTGTGATTAGGGCCCTAAAAATTGCGATAACGATATGTGATGCAATATTTTAAAGGAATTGTGCTAGAGGTCTATTTGCTTGGATTTTCTCATATGAGCCGCTGACGCGGCTGGGTATGACATAGTTATGGGGGATCTGTGGATGACGCTGTGTTGTGGTGGATCTGTGGAGGGTGCTGTTATATGGGGGATCTGTGGAGGACGCTGTGTTGTGGGGTATCTGTGGAGGGTGCTGTTATATGGGGGATCTGTGGAGGGTGCTGTTATTTGGGGGATCTGTGGAGGACGCTGTTATATGGGTGATCTGTGGAGGACGCTGTTATATGGGGGATCTGTGGAGGGTGCTGTTATATGGGGGATCTGTGGAGGACGCTGTGTTGTGGGGGATCTGTGGAGGACGCTGTGTTGTGGGGGATCTGTGGAGGGTGCTGTTATATGGGGGATCTGTGGAGGGTGCTGTTATTTGGGGGATCTGTGGAGGACACTGTGTTGTGGGGGATCTGTGGAGGGTGCATTTATATGGGGGATCTGTGGAGGGTGCTGTTATATGGGGGATCTGTGGAGGACGCTGTGTTGTGGGGGATCTGTGGAGGACGCTGTGTTGTGGGGGATCTGTGGAGGGTGCTGTTATATGGGGGATCTGTGGAGGGTGCTGTTATTTGGGGGATCTGTGGAGGACACTGTGTTGTGGGGGATCTGTGGAGGGTGCTGTTATATGGGGGATCTGTGGAGGGTGCTGTTATATGGGGGATCTGTGGAGGACGCTGTTATATGGGGGATCTGTGGAGGACGCTGTTATCTGGGGGATCTGTGGAGGACGCTGTTATATGGGGGGATCTGTGGAGGACGCTGTTATATGGGGGATCAGTGGAGGACGCTGTTATATGGGGGATCTGTGGAGGGCGCTGTTATATGGGGGATCTGTGGAGGACGCTGTTATATGGGGGATCTGTGGAGGACGCTGTTATATGGGGGATCTGTGGAGGACGCTGTTATATGGGGGATCTGTGGAGGACGCTGTTATATGGGGGATCTGTGGAGGACGCTGTTATATGGGGGATCTGTGGAGGACGCTGTTATATGGGGGATCTGTGGAGGACGCTGTTATATGGGGGATCAGTGGAGGACGCTGTTATATGGGGGATCAGTGGAGGACGCTGTTATATGGGGGATCTGTGGAGGACGCTGTTATATGGGGGATCAGTGGAGGACGCTGTTATATGGGGGATCAGTGGAGGACGCTGTTATATGGGGGATCAGTGGAGGACGCTGTTATATGGGGGATCTGTGGAGGACGCTGTTATATGGGGGATCTGTGGAGGGCGCTGTTATATGGGGGATCTGTGGAGGGCGCTGTTATATGGGGGATCTGTGGAGGGCGCTGTTATATGGGGGATCTGTGGAGGGCGCTGTCATATGGGAGATCTGTGGAGGGCGCTGTTATATGGGGGATCTGTGGAGGGCGCTGTTATATGGGGGATCTGTGGAGGGCGCTGTTATATGGGGGACCTGTGGATGGCACTGTTATAGGGTATGTGTGGAGGACACATAGGGCAATGAGGGGGGCCAGCTTAAGACATATAGCATCTTATGCTGGTCCCCCTCATGTGTCCTAAACTGGGCACATAACTGCCTTTTGCGTGTAAAGTGTTTTACTACTGTGTGTGTGGGTGAAACAATCTCTTTCCTAACAGGTCCGGCCTCTGTACTCACTATGAATGCAATGCACTGCAGCGAGCGGCAGCGAGGTGGCCGGCCGGCGCGTGACTGACGTCACTTAGTAACGCTCCTGCTTCCTGAAGTGGGAGGAGCGTTACTAAGTGACGTCAGTCACGCGCCGGCCGGCCACCTCGCTGCCGCTCGCTGCAGTGCATTGCATTCATAGTGAGTACAGAGGCCTGACCTGTTAGGAGAGAGATTGTTTCACCCACACACACACTAGTAAAACACTTTGAACGCAAAAGGCAGTTATGTGCGCGGGGCCCCTTTATATATAATCGCTGCATTTTCGGGTTGGCCAAATCGCCATATCGCATTTGCCGATTATCGTGATTTGATTATTTTTTCGATTTATCGTGCAGCCCTAGTATAGATCTATGATCTTAACCCCTGAGAATCTAACCTTAGGTGGGATACTCTCTCTTAGTGCTTGGGGGGCCAAGTCAAAAATATCTTTAACAGACAGAGTTGGGGATGGGAGAGGTATTCCATTGTAGGATCTCTGCAGGGTGTTCCAAGCTTGTAAGCTTGCAAGATTTGTGCGGAGGGCATCTTATCCAATTTACCACTCTTGCCAAAAGGACCACCCTGCCGTATAATTCCAGGTCTGGCAATGAAATTCCCCCTTTCTCTTTAGGGTATGTTAGGGCTCTATATGAAATCCTTGCCTTCTTCCCAGACCAAATAAAGGATCTGAATAGGGAGCAAAGGGAAGCATAGTAGGTAGAGGGTATGGATATTGGGAGTGTTTGTTGAAGGTATGTCAGTTTAGGTATGACCAGAGACATTAATATGTTTTTTCTCCTAAACCATGAAAGGATAGGGATATCTAAAGCTACAAGGTCGGATTTAATTTTCTGTAAAAGAGGGAGATAAATCAAGTTGAAAAATTGGCTGGGGTCTGTACCAAGCTTAATTCCTAGAAATGTTAAATGTGGGGAGGACCAGTTAAAGGGCGAATTTTGGACTAAGTGTCTCTTTAGAGTATTCAAAATGCCAGTGGAAATTATAAGTGACTTATTATGGTTGATTTGAAGGTTGGAAAGGGAACCAAAATGTTCAATATGTTTATAAATCTTAGGGAGAGCCGAGGATGGATTATGGATCATTATTAGCATATCGTCCGTGAATGCTGCAATTTTGTGTTGCTGGTCACCCAGGGTTATACCCTAGATGTCATCATCTAACCTAATAGTTTGCAGAAGGGGTTCCAAGGTTAGGACAAAAAGAAGGGGGCAACAGGGGGCAACCTTGTTGTGTACCATTTCTTATTTGGAAGGAGGTTGATAGGGTGTCATTGACTGTTATGGAAGCCGATGCATTTAAATACATAGCATGGACTGCTTGTATAAAGTGAGGAGGAAAGTTGATAGAATGTAAGACTGAGTACATAAAGGACCAGCTAACTCTATCAAAGGCCTTCTCAGCATCTGTGCTGAGAAGGACCAGAGGCAGAGCCCGTTTCTTAACAAAGTGAAGAATGTTGAGAACCCTGTATTGTCCTTACCTTCTCTGTTCTTGATGAAGCCTACTTGGTCTCTATGGATGAGGGTCGGAAGAATCTTGGCTAATCTGTTGGCTAGCAATTTTGCTAAAAGCTTACGGTCTATGTTGAGTAAGGAGATGGGCCTAAAATTGGAGCAGAGGGTATGATCTTTGCCTTCTTTAGGGATCACTGTGATGTTGGCTCTAGTCATGTCCCCGGTCAAAGAAACACCCTGCCGAGATGCATTAAAAATAGGTAATAAATGGGGGATTAGTATCTCGTGAAAAGTATTGTAATAAGAAATGGGTAGCCCATCTGGACCTGGGCACTTGCCCTTGGGGGAGTCTTTCATGACCCCAAGTAATTCTTCCGGAGTAAAAGGAGCAGAAATCTGTAGTCTATCTAGTTCCGTTAACTGCAGAAGATCCAAGTTTTTTAAGAAGGCCATATGTTCGGGGACAGACTCAATTACCTTCTTGGGCTGGTTTGAGTGGTGCAGATTATGTTTGGTCAGGATCAAAGGTCATGGAGCCTTCTGAGGTTTTCAATTTATGGACATAATTGTTGAGTTTCCTACGTTTAAGTCTTTGCATCATGAACCTAGAGGCCTTGTTACCATGAGCAAAAAATTTTTGTTGTGAGTGTAAAAAATATTTCGCGGATGATTCATTTAGGAGGTTTTTAAGCTAGGCCCGACAGGCAGAGAGCTCTGATAAATGTGACTGTAGTAGGGATTTCTTATGGGTGCTTTCTAGAGATCCTTTTTTCTCATGTAAGTCATCTATCTGTATCAACCTCACTTTTTTTAAATGAGCTCCCAAGCTAATGCAGTGGCCTAGGATGAAAGCCTTGTGGGCGTCCCAAATTGTATGTGGTGTAACATCAGAGGTGCAATTTGTGTCAAAGTAGTTTTCTAGGAGTGTTTTCAGACGAGCTTTGGTGTCTGTAAGACCTAATATTTTTTTGTTAAGGCGCCAGTTTCTAGTGGGGCGACGATTAGGTAGGCATTCAAAAGTTAAGAATATTGGGGCGTGGTCTGAGATGGTGATAGATCCAATTTCCGCCTCGGAACAGTACTGGAGATGCTTTTTAGACACAAATATATGGTCCAGGCGCTGATATGACCCGTGCACCTGAGAGAAGAAGGTATAGTCTCTTACATCTGGGTGAAAAGTGCACCAAACGTCAACTAGATGTGTCCTGGCCAAAGTGTTTAAGATAGATCTAAGGGCTTTTTGGGATTGAGCTGACTTTTGTGAGGAAGAGTCCTGGAATGGGTTGAAGATTAAGTTGAAGTCTCCTCCAAAGAAAGTGACTCCTTCCCTGAAAGATTCTAATTTCTGCAACACTTCAATCAGCCAATTGATTTGATTAGTGTTGGGAGCGTATATATTCATAAAAGTGAGCATATTTTGACCTATTGTGCCTTTGAACCATGATAAATCTACCCTCTGGATCACATATTTGTTCCACCAGGAGGAAAGTTTTTTTTTTTTGGTGGAATCCAATACTAACACCCCTTGAATTAGATGTGGGGGAGCTGCTATGAAACCAATTGGGTAATACTGAGAAGGAGAGGTTGGGAAAGTGATTTAATTTGAAATGGGTCTCCTGGAGAAAGACAATGTTTGCTTTATCCCTTTTCAGGATCCCAAAGATGTGGCTCCTCTTTGAAGAAGAGTTACACCCCTTTACATTAAATGAGGCTAATTTAAAAGCCATCATAGGGGTATATAGAGATCCTGGGAAGCTGGAGCAACACCATTATGTCATAGACGTGTAAGGAGGTTTGAGAATAATACTTATTTCTTACAGATTGCTGGTACTTGAAGGAGAGCCTCCGCCTCAGGTGAGTATTGGCCAGACTGTTGAGGGACCATGAAAAATAAAACATAAGAAAAACATAATTAACAGGGGAAACTTGAGAACGGGGATAAGAAGGCTGCACAATGATGCCAATAGTGGATTGGAGGGGGGAAATGGTTCGACACCAGTAAGTGACAGCCACTCTACACGGGGAGAATACAGTGTAATTAGGCCTAAGTCTACAAGTAGTAGGTGAGAATCATTTAGATAGGGGCCTTGGACATAAAAATGGGTCTATAAGAAGGAAGATGGAAAGAAGGAGGGACGAACGGAAACAAGAAGGGAAATGGAAGGGGGGGAGGAAGGGTGAGGGGGTTGAGAGGGAAGGGGGATGGGACAAATAGGGGGTAGGAAGGAGTGATGATTAGAGCTATAGATCTTTCCCTTTTGGGGAGACCCTAAGTAGGGGCAGATGAGAAGGTTACATGTCAGACAGGATGAAGGGTACATCCTAATTAAGCCTTGAAGGAGAAAGGGGGAACAACTGTGATACAGATCATTTCGTAGGTGTTGTGTATCAAGGTCTTCTGCTGGAAACAGTAGGAGGGGGAAATCGTATGGTCTAGGAAGAGGTTCAGCGATCTTCTGATGTGATGTGCCTTGGGGTAAGAGATTGATTTCTTCTCTTCTGTCGACGCGTCTTCGGGGTATCTTTAGTTTCGAAGGCAGTGTATTTAGGTGTCTCCGGCAGCATCGTTAGATCCCGGACCAGGTCCCAGGGGAAATGTCCAACAAATCATATGTTGGGCCCAAGTCAGAGTGGGCTCTAATGTTGATTCTTCTGCCGTTGATTGAGAAGGATAATCCGAACGGAAAATTCCATCTATATAATATTTTGAGGTTCCTGAGCCAATCTGTCAGGGGTTTTAAAGCTTTCCTTTTCTGGAGGGTGAAAGGGGCCTGATCTTGAAAAACTGTTATGATCGCTCCATTGTACTTCACTCCTTCAGGTCCGCGCGCTTTACTCAGGATGGCTTCTTTATCTTGAAATTGTAAGAAGCGGCATATGATATCCCTGGGGGGATCATTTGCGCCCGGTTTTGGGCAAAGAGCGCGGTGGGTCCTTTCGATAATTAGAGGATCAGGGCAGTCCGGGCCTAATAAATCCGAACAGATGGCTCTGACAATATCCGTGACTTCGCGCGGGGAGTCCGATTCAGGGACGCCTCTAAACCAAAGGTTATTTCTCCTGCCGCGGTTTTCTTGGTCCTCTAAAGCATTGTAGACTGCGTTAAGGTGAGACTGGCATTTCTGCAAGCTTGAAGACGATGCAGCTTGGAAATCTAGCATGGCTGCTTGCGTCTCTTCTAAAGCTTCCACCCTGTCACCTACGTATTTAATGTCTTCCCTCAGGGAAGAGATCTCGCCTACCAGTGGCCTCATTGCTTTCTGGAGGGCCAGGTCCAGGTATTTCCTTGAGATCGGAAGATGTTTGCGGCTTTTGGCACCGTCAGTGTCGCTTGTGTCTTCTTGTGCGTCCGGGTCTTGGTCAGCGGTCTCTCTGCAGGGGACCGGCACCATCTTAGACTCCTTGGCCACGTACAAACCAGATTCCAAAAAAGTTGGGACACTATACAAATCGTGAATAGATACTGAATGCAATGATGTGGAGGTGCCAACTTCTAATATTTTATTCAGAATAGAACATAAATCACGGAACAAAAGTTTAAACTGAGAAAATGTACCATTTTAAGGGAAAAATATGTTGAATCAGAATTTCATGGTGTCAACAAATCCCCAAAAAGTTGGGACAAGGCCATGTTCACCACTGTGTGGCATCTCCCCTTCTTCTTACAACACTCAACAGATGTCTGGGGACCGAGGAGACCAGTTTCTCAAGTTTAGAAATAGCAATGCTCTCCCATTCTTGTCTAATACAGGCCTCTAACTGTTCAATCGTCTTGGGCCTTCTTTGTTGCACCTTCCTCTTTATGATGCGCCAAATGTTCTCTATAGGGGAAAGATCTGGACTGCAGACTGGCCATTTCAGTACCCGGATCCTTCTCCTACGCAGCCATGATGTTGTGATTGATGCAGAATGTGGTCTGGCATTATCTTGTTGAAAAATGCAGGGTCTTCCCTGAAAGAGATGATGTCTGGATGGGAGCATATATTGTTCTAGAACCTGAATATATTTTTCTGCATTGATGGTGCCTTTCCAGACATGCAAGCTGCCTATGCCACACACACTCATGCAACCCCATACCATCAGAGTTGCAGGCTTCTGAACTGAGCGTTGATAACAACTTGGGTTGTCCTTGTCCTCTTTGGTCCGGATGACATGGCGTCCCAGATTTCCAAAAAGAACTTCGAATCGTGACTCGTCTGACCACAGAACAGTCTTCCATTTTGCCACACTCCATTTTAAATGATCCCTGGCCCAGTGAAAACGCCTGAGCTTGTGGATCTTGCTTAGAAATGGCTTCTTCTTTGCACTGTAGAGTTTCAGCTGGCAACGGCGGATGGCACGGTGGATTGTGTTCACTGACAATGGTTTCTGGAAGTATTCCTGAGCCCATTCTGTGATTTCCTTTACAGTAGCATTCCTGTTTGTGGTGCAGTGTCGTTTAATGGCCCAGAGATCACGGGCATCCAGTATGGTTTTACGGCCTTGACCCTTACGCACAGAGATTGTTCCAGATTCTCTGAATCTTTGGATGATGTTATGCACAGTTGATGATGATAGATGCAAAGTCTTTGCAATTTTTCGCTGGGTAACACCTTTCTGATATTGCTCCACTATCTTTCTGCGCAACATTGTGGGAATTGGTGATCCTCTACCCATCTTGGCTTCTGAGAGACACTGCCACTCTGAGAAGCTCTTTTTATACCCAATCATGTTGCCAATTGACCTAATTAGTGTTAATTGGTCTTCCAGCTCTTCGTTATGCTCAAATTTACTTTTTCCAGCCTCTTATTGCTACCTGTCCCAACTTTTTTGGGACTTGTTGACACCGTGAAAATTTGAATCAACGTCTTTTTCTTTTAAAATTATACATTTACTTGGATTAAACGTTTGATCTGTCATCTACGTTCTATTACAAATAAAATATTGATATTTGCCATCTCCACATCATTGCATTCAGTTTTTATTCACAATTTGTTTAGTGTCCCAACTTTTTGGGAATCCGGTTTGTATATAGCTGCTGCTTTTTTGATGAAGCGGTCCATGTGTCCGCTATTTACAGGGTTCTTGTGGTGCTGGGATGAATCTCCGATCCTTTGCTGACCGATTTTGCCCATTTTTTAGTCCGGGGTCTTAAATAGGCTGTTGTAGAGTGGCGTCTTCCTCACAGAGCTCAGACACAGACGTCCATGTCGGTCTGGCGCTAGCTCCGCCCCCCCCCCCGAGTTGCCCACATTTTAACGTGTGCGGACTACTGGGTTGCCACCCTGCTGGATCCCCGGTACAAAGACAATGTGCCCACCTTACTTCCTGCACTGAAGCGTGATAGGAAGATGCACAAGTACAAGCGCACATTGGTAGACACGCTACTGAGAGCATTCCCAAATGTCACAGGGGAACAAGTGGAAGCCCAAGGCGAAGGCAGAAGAGGAGCAAGAGGTAGCCAACGCAGCTGTGTCACGGCCAGCTCCTCTGAGGGCAGGGTTAGCATGGCAGAGATGTGGAAAAGTTTTGTCAACACGCCACAGCTAACTGCACCACCACCTGATACGGAACGTGTTAGCAGGAGGCAACATTTCACTAACATGGTGGAACACTATGTGTGCACACCCCTCCACATACTGACTGATGGATCGGCCCCATTCAACTTCTGGGTCTCCAAATTGTCCACGTGGCCAGTGCTAGCCTTTTATGCCTTGGAGGTGCCGGCCTGCCCGGCGGCCAGCGTTTTGTCTGAACGTGTATTCAGCACGGCAGGGGGCGTCATTACAGATAAACGCAGCCATCTGTCTACAGCCAATGTGGACAAGCTTACGTTCATAAAAATGAACCAGGCATGGATCATACAGGACCTGTCCGTCCCTTGTGCAGATTAGACAACTACATCCCCTTAACCATATATTATTGTACTCCAGGGCACTTCCTCATTCAATCCTATTTTTATTTTCATTTTACCATTATATTGCGGGGCAACCCAAAGTTGAATGAACCTCTCCTATGTTTGGGTGCCGGGGCCTGTTCCAGTGTTGGGTGACATGAAGCATGATTCTCTGCTATGACATGAAGCCTGATTCTCTGCTATGGGACCTCTCTCCTCTGTCTGGGTGCCGGGGCATAAAAATATCTGACAGTGGCCTGTTCCAGTGTTGGGTGACATGAAGCCTGATTCTCTGCTATGCCATGAAGCCTGATTCTCTGCAATGGGACCTCTCTCCTCTGTCTGGGTGCCGGGGCCTAAATATCTGACAATGGCGTGTTCCAGTGGTGGGTGACGTAAAGCCTGATTCTCTGCTATGACATGAAGCCTGATGCTCTGCTATGACTTGAAGCCTGATTCTCTGCTATGACATGAAGCCTGATTCTCTGCTATGGGACCTCTCTCCTCTGTCTGGGTGCCGGGGCCTACAAATATATGACAGTGGCCTGTTCCAGTGATGGGTGACATGAAGCCTGATTCTCTGCTATGACATGAAGCCTGATTCTCTGCTATGGGAACTCTCTCCTCTGTCTGGGTGCCGGGGCCTAAAAATATCTGACACTGGCCTGTTCCAGTGTTGGGTGACATGAAGCCTGATTCTCTGCTATGACATGAAGCCTGATTCTCTGCTATGGGACCTCTCTCCTCTGTCTGGGTGCTGGGGCCTAAAAATATCTGACAGTGGCCTGTTCCAGTGTTGGGTGACATGATAGCCAATGGCGCCATTCCTCAAAAGCCAACTTGATGGCTAACAATTCCCTATCTCCCACATCGTAATTTCTCTCTGCGGGACATTTCTCTCTGCAAGACAATGCAACATGCATATATGACTCACTGGATCCAAAGCTAAGGAACCAAAAGGGAGACCCCTGCACAAAACCTGGCACTTTCCCTGGCTGCTCAGCCTATGCAAAGATCCCAAAGGTGGATGGTTGCATATCCACGTACCTCGACTATATAACCCCTGAACACCCTACAATAATGAGGGGACACGACCACCGGCTCCCTACACCAGACACGGAGGGAGTCAGGGTCACCTGGGATCCAGCAAATAGAAGATAACAGATATATGTACAGCACTTAACTTTGTAGCAGACTGGGAAACAGGAACAGCATGCACACACACTCCAGGAAGTAGTATAAGCCGCCCAGTAATGCATTAATGCACAAGCGCAAGTCTCGCAGGCTGCCACAAAACCCTCAACCGACTTACGAAGCGCAGGCCACCAGAATCTCCGAGCGATGAGATCCAGTGTGGCTCTTGCCCCCGGGTGCCCAGCAAGGACCGTATCGTGGTGTTCCTTAAAAATCTTGTGTCTTAAAGCGAGAGGCACAAACAACCTCCCAGGAGGACAAAGATCAGGAGCCTCTGACTGGGCAGCCTGCACCTCTGCCTCCAATTCAGAAAAAAGAGCAGAGACCACCACACCTTCAGCCAAAATGGGACCTGGGTCTTCAAAATTCCCGCCTCCCGGAAAGCAACGTGACAGGGCATCTGCCTTCACATTCTTAACTCCAGGGCGGAACGTGACAACAAAATTAAACCTAGAAAAGAACAAAGACCATCTGGCCTGTCTCGGGTTCAGACGCTTGGCTGACTCCAAGTAGGCCAGATTTTTATGGTCAGTAAATACGGTAATAGGGTGTCTGGCTCCCTCTAGCCAATGGCACCATTCCTCAAAAGCCAACTTGATGGCTAACAATTCCCTATCTCCCACATCGTAATTTCTCTCTGCGGGACATTTCTCTCTGCAAGACAATGCAACATGCATATATGACTCACTGGATCCAAAGCTAAGGAACCAAAAGGGAGACCCCTGCACAAAACCTGGCACTTTCCCTGGCTGCTCAGCCTATGCAAAAATCCCAGAGGTGGATGGTTGCATATCCACGTACCTCAACTATATAACACCTGAACACCCTACAATAGTGAGGGGACACGACCACCGGCTCCCTACACCAGACACGGAGGGAGTCAGGGTCACCTGGGATCCAGCAAACAGAAAATAACAGATAAATGTTTAGCACTTCACTTAGTAGCAGACTGGGAAATAGGATCAGCATGCACACACACTCCAGGAAGAAGTATAAGCCGCCCAGTAATGCATTATGGGGAGGAATTTAAAGGGAAGCAATCAGTCCAACTACATGACAGCTGAGAGAGGCTAACGAGATGAGGAACTGAAGACCACAACAAAGAAAACTCAAGGAGGAGGTTCTGAAAGGCTTCTGTCAGAGCTTCTCAGCTGTCTGGTTGTGACACACCCTTAATTATGAGTAGCGATCGTTTGAGTAGACACAGCAGTGGGATGGGTACGCTGATAATAGCGTTATCGCCACTAACCATCTGTGTGGATTCATCAAAGTTTTTTAAAACCTTACAGAGGTCTGTCATCAATGCTCACTCCTCGCTTGTGAATAGTGGCAGTTGACTCGAAAGGCGACGACCATGTTGCAGCTGGTATTCCACAACTGCCCTCTGCTGCTCACAAAGCCTGGCCAACATGTGGAACGTAGAGTTCCAGCGCGTGCTCACGTCGCACAACAGTCGGTGAGCTAGAAGCCGCAAACGCTGCTGCAGAGTTGCCAGACCAGCTGAAGCTGTGGACGACTGAGGGAAATGGGCACACACGCGGTGCAACTTCACTAGTAGCTCTGGCAAATTGGGGTAGGTTTTGATAATCCATTGAAGTACTAAGTTTGAGATGTCGGCTAGGCATGGGATGTGTGTCAGGTTGCCGAGCTCCAAAGCCGCAACCAAGTTACGGTCATTGTCAGACACAACCATGCCTGATTGTAGGTTGAGTGGGGAGAGCCACAGCTCGGTCTGGTCCCTTATACCCTGTCACAGCTCTGCGGCGGTGTTCTGTTTGTCCCCTAAGCAGATCAACTTTGGCACGACCTGTTGACGCTTACCCACAGCAGTGCAACACTGCTTCTAGCTAGCGACTGATGGCTGACTGCTGCTGGAGGTGGAAGTGGAGGAGGAGGTGGCGGAGAAGTGGGGGATGGAGCCAGTAACATAGCTGCTGGCGTAGACCCTGATGGACATAGGGCCAGCAATCCTTGGCGTGGGTAGCACCTGTGCCATCCCAGGGTACAACTCACTCCCGGCCTCTACAACATTCACCCAGTGTACCGTCAGGGAAATGTAGCGTCCCTGGCCACCAGCACTTGTCCATGTGTCTGTGGTTAAGTGGACCTTCCCAGTAACTGCATTGGTCAGGGCACGGGTGCTGTTCTGGGAACATGATGGTGTAAGGCAGGCATGGCACACCGTGAAAAATAGTGGTGGCTGGGGACTGCATACCAAGGGATGGCCACTGGGACAGGGAAGTTGATGTTGTTGCTGATAGTTCATGTGAAGGTCCAGGTGCAGGGCGAGGGGCATCCGGGCCTGCGTCTTTGACAGGGGATTGGCCAGCAGTGCGTAACACAGGGAAAGAGGAGGCAATGGTGTGACCCGCAGACCCAGATTGTGGACCCAGGCGTTCGGCCCACTTATTAGGGTGCTTGAATGTCATGCTGGTGGTGGTGAGGTTGCTAGTGTTTATGCCCAGCTCATTTTGGTGCTACACAGGTTGCAAACTATCACATTTTTGTTGTCTGCACGTTCATCAAAAAAGCACCATACTGTGGAACACCTACCCCTTGGCAAGGTAGATTTATGCAAGTCTGGAACGCATAGAAATCACCAGATGTTGGGTTTCATCCCTGGTGATGCTCTGTCAGACGTCTACTGTAACTGTCTTCAGTTCCTGCTTGTTCTTGGGGTATTTTACCTTCAGTTTTGCCTTCAGAAAATGAAGTGCATGCTCAATCAAATTGAGGTCAGGTGATTGACTCGACCATTGCATAACATTCCACTTCTGTCCCTTAAAAAACTCTTTGGTTGCTTTTGCAGTATGCTTTGGGTCATTGTCCGTCTGCACTGTTCATCCAATGAGTTCTGAAGCATTTAGCCTGAATATGAGCAGATAATATTGTCCGAAACACTTCAGAATTCATCCTGCTGCTTTTGTCAGCAGTCACATTATCAATAAATACAAGAAAACCAGTTCCATTGGCAGCCATACATCCCCACGCCATGACACTACCACCACCATGCTTCACTGATGAGGTGGTATGTTTAGGATCATGAGCAGTTCCTTTCCTTCTCTATACTCTTCTCTTCCCATCACATTGATACAAGTTGATCTTGGTCTCATCTGTCCATAGGATGTTGTTCCAGAACTGTGAAGCCTTTTTAAATGTCATTTGGCAAACTTTAATCTGGCCTTCCTGTTTTTGAGGTTCACCAATGGTTTACATCTTGTGGGGAACCCTCTGGATTAACTCTGGCAAAGTCTTCTCTTGATTGTTGACTTTGACACACATACACCTACCTCATGGAGAGTGTTCTTGATCTGGCCAACTGTTGTGAAGGGTGTTTGCTACACCAGGGAAATAATTATTCGGTCATCCACCACAGTTGTTTTCTGTGATCTTTCGGGTCTTTTGGTGTTGCTGAGCTCACTGGTGCGTTCCTTCTTTTTAAGAATGTTCCAAACAGTTTTGTTGGCCACTCCTAATGTTTTTGCTATCTCTCTTATGGGTTTGTTTTGTTTTTTCAGCCTAATGATGGCTTGCTTCACTGATAGTGCCAGCTATTTAGATCTCATCTTGAGAGTTGACAGCAACAGATTCCAAATGCAAATAGCACACTTGAAATGAACTCTGGACTTTTTATCTGCTCATTGTAATTAAGATAATGAGGGAATAACACACACCTGGCCATGGAACAGCTAAGAAGCCAATTGTCCCATTACTTTTGGTCCCTTAACAAGTGGGAGGCACATATGCAAACTGTTGTAATTCCTACACCATTCACCTGATTTGGATGTAAATACCCTCAAATTAGAGTTGACAGTCTGCAGTTAAAGCACATCTTGTTTCTTTCATTTAAAATCCATTGTGGTGTTGTATAGAGCCAAAAATGTTATAGTTGTGTCGATGTTCTAATATTTATGGACCTGACTGTATACCCCAGTACGATAGAGATGTTTGTTTCCCCATATAGCCATAGGACTAACCAGTCCTATCTATACACACTAATTCAATGACACAGTCCATTATGGCACAACTATCCCTAACATACAAATCCTAACATATCTTAAATGGGCTTAGCCACCCCTTCAATTAGTGCCACGTTTCTTTTAAGACCTTTTCCTTATTTTCCTGCCTACTTGTCTATATTTCTAAGGTAGTTCCCCTTTCTTATAAAGATCACCCCTGCAGCAATATGTTATTAACTTATCTCCATAACCCCCGAGGCCAATCCAACAACCCCTCCCCCCCCCCCCGCCTCCCCATTAGTGCCACCATTCCCCTTTTTCATATGCTTCTGCTAAATATTAGTCCTAAAGGTTATTCCTTGATAACCATTTCCATTTCTAACTTACACCTACAAATTTTATTGCACCCTCCATAACTGTTCCCATTCCATATCTATGTATCCTGATTCAATTGCACTCTCCCACCACCGATAGATTGTTTCTTGCCGCTCAACCAGACATCCAGTACTCAACAGTATTTAATATAGACTAGATCGAACTATATGTGGGAATAATCACGCCGATTCAGATATAGGTATGCACTGACTACTTCCGACCATGTGATGGTACGTGGAATGCATACATGCGCTCCACATACCTCGTCACGTCCGGTCATGTGACCGGAACCATTGCGCTCCACACAGTGCTCACTGGCACTTCCACCCTATGGAACGCAGGCGTGCGCTCCACGTACCTTGTCACTTCCGGTCACATGACCGGAATCGCGATTAACCACTTCAACCCCGCTAGCTAAAACCCCCTTCATGACCAGGCCACTTTTTACACTTCTGCACTACACTACTTTCACCGTTTATCGCTCGGTGATGCAACTTACCACCCAAATTAATTTTACCTCCTTTTCTTCTCACTAATAGAGCTTTCATTTGGTGGTATTTTATTGCTGCTGACATTTTTACTTTTTTTGTTATTAATCAAAATGTAACGATTTTTTTGCAAAAAAATGAAATTTTTCACTTTCAGCTGTAAAATTTTGCAAAAAAAACGACATCCATATATAAGTTTTTCACTAAATTTATTGTTCTACATGTCTTTGATACAAAAAAATGTTTGGGCAAAAAAAAAATGGTTTGGGTAAAAGTTATAGCGTTTACAAACTATGGTACAAAAATGTGAATTTCCGCTTTTTGAAGCAGCTCTGACTTTCTGAGCACCTGTCATGTTTCCTGAGGTTCTACAATGCCCAGACAGTAGAAAAACCCCACAAATCACCCCATTTCGGAAAGTAGACACCCTAAGGTATTCGCTGATGGGCATAGTGAGTTCATAGAACTTTTTATTTTTTGTCACAAGTTAGCGGAAAATGATGATTTTTATTTTAATTTTTTTTTTCTTACAAAGTCTCATATTCCACTAACTTGCGACAAAAAATAAAAAATTCTAGGAACTCGCCATGCCCCTCAAGGAATACCTTGGGGTGTCTTCTTTCCAAAATGGGGTCACTTGTGGGGTAGTTATACTGCCCTGGCAATTTAGGGGCCCAAATGTGTGAGAAGTACTTTGCAATCAAAATGTGTAAAAAATGGCCTGCGAAATCTGAAAGGTGCACTTTGGAATATGTGCCCCTTTGCCCACTTTGGCTGCAAAAAAGTGTCACACATCTGGTATTGCCGTACTCAGGAGAAGTTGGGGAATGTGTTTTGGGGTGTCATTTTACATATACCCATGCTGGGTGAGAGAAATATCTTGGCAAAAGATAACTTTTCCCATTTTTTTATACAAAGTTGGCATTTGACCAAGATATTTTTCTCACCCAGCATGGGTATATGTAAAATTACACCCCAAAACACATTGCCCAACTTCTCCTGAGTACGGCGATACCAGATGTGTGACACTTTTTTGCAGCCTAGATGCGCAAAGGTGCCCAAATTCCTTTTAGGAGGGCATTTTTAGACATTTGGATCCCAGACTTCTTCTCACACTTTCGGGCCCCTAAAAAGCCAGGGCAGTATAAATACCCCACATGTGACCCCACTTTGGAAAGAAGACACCCCAAGGTGAATGGAGCCTTACAGGGGGGTGATCAATGACAGGGGGGTGATCAATGACAGGGAAGTGATCAGGGAATCTATATGGGTGATCACCCGCCTGTCATTGATCACCCCCCTGTAAGGCTCCATTCAGACGTCCGAATGTGTTTTGCGGATCCGATCCATGTATCCGTGGATCCGTAAAAATCATACGGACGTCTGAACGGAGCCTGACAGGGGGGTGATCAATGACAGGGGGGTGATCAATGACAGGGGGGTGATCAGGGAGTTTATATGGGGTGATCATGGGTGATCAGGGGTTCATAAGGGGTTAATAAGTGACCGGGGGGGGGGTGTAGTGTAGTGTGGTGTTTGGTGCGACTTTACTGACCTACCTGTGTCCTCTGGTGGTCGATCCTAACAAAAGGGACCACCAGAGGACCAGGTAGCAGGTATATTAGACGCTGTTATCAAAACAGCATCTAATATACCTGTTAGGGGTTAAAAAAAATCAGATCTCCAGACTGCCAGCGAGCGATCGCCGCTGGCAGGCTGGAGATCCACTCGCTTACCTTCTGTTCCTGTGAGCGCGCGCTCACAGGAAATCTCGGCCCTCGTGAGATGACGCGTATATGCGTCACTCTGCGCTGGGCTGCCGCCTCCGGACCGCACATCTGCGTTAGGCGGTCCGGAGGCGGTTAAGCACACTATTTAAACGGCAGCTTAACACTGGTAATACCGGCATCCAGCACCCCAAGAATACCACTACCCACCCTACAGGTATATGATTGACTTTAATCTTTCTTCCACAGATAGGATGTGAAGCTCCATCGGCAAATTACTTTGACCGACCATGGGAATTTATTGCATGCCTTCATGTTGCCATCATTTTATTCCTCCACATATGTATACAAGATATCCATTATAGGAATAGCATTTGGGGTTAACTAAATGTATTGGTCTATATTTTGATGCAAATGTTATGAATACAGCTCTATGCCGGACCCCTGAGCCTTCACATATATACACAAGATGAAAGCTATTCTTATTAGTGGTTTCATATGTAATACAGATGGGACGTATTCTACTGTATTTGACACATACAATATGTCCTTACATATAGACGCATGTTGCACGTTATTCCTATTAGTGGTTCCAGATTTGGCGCAGATGAGAAGTATTCTGCAGCATTTGACACAGGTGAGAAGACTATGTTATGTATAATCATGTTTCCAAACCAAATCCCCACATAACCATATAATCATGTTCATTATGTCCACTATACCCCTTATCATTTTCTTCCCACGGTATTCATATATCTAGATCTATGCAATCATGCTCCCTAAACCATTATGTTGCTTCACCACCATCAGTTTTGTAAATCATGTTTCACGGACTCTTTGCATTTGTATGTATTTATATGTATTTATCTACCTCTGGGCACCATCTTACCCTGCTGCTATAACTATATCAAATTTTTCTTGTAGATTATTTATTTATTATTTATAATTAGACCATTATTCTAATTATGATATTTGACTTCATGCTCTGCCATCTGAAAAGCAACCCATTCAAGACATGTATTTAATATTATTCCAGATAACATGACCACTGATGAAGGTCCACCATGACCGAAACGTCTGGTCAGAAATATTCCGTCATTTATTCATATATACCACGGGCAAATGGATGATGCAGAAAATATGAAATAAAACTTTACTTGAATCACAAAACTTTCAACCTGAGTGCCTCAATATTTCATTACTTGGATAACGGCCTAACAGCCCTTGATTGGCACCGGTGACACCTTTTTGAACTGAGTGCGGTTCCTCACTTTACTACAGTGACCTCATCGTCAACCACCTCCTCTTCCACTTCCTCATAGAAACATAGAAACATAGAATGTGTTGGCAGATAAGAACCATTTGGCCCATCTAGTCTGCCCAATATACTGAATACTATGAATAACCCTTGGCCCTATCTTATATGAAGGATGGCCTTATGCCTATCCCATGCATCCTCACTCTTCTCATCCTCCTGACTTGACCTAACCACAACCTCAGTGTCTGACAACTATGTCTTATCATCATTCACCTCATGAACGAATGATTTCCGTTCACCACTGCCATCTTATTGAGACTGTGAATCAGGGCGCAATATCTAAGGTCCCTCTTTAAGCGTGCTGGGCGCGAGGTCCAAATGTATTAGTGGCGCTGGAAAGAGCTCCTCGGAATATCCGAGTGAAAGATCACTTATTTGGCAAGCCTCTCCATGGTGGAAGGAAGGATGATCAGAGTGAGGATTCGGTTGACCAGACCCTTGGCTACAGAGACTGAACTTGGTGGAAGAAAGGGTGGTGCTTTACCGACTGGAAGCATTATCTTCAGCAATCCAACCGACCAACTGTTCGCACTGGTTGACTTGGACAGTGTTGTCCTGCGCCACCCAGCTAAGTTGGACATAAAGCTGGGTACGGTGGATGTTTTTTTTTTTTTTTCTGGTTCACTTGCAGAAGGCACAGTTTAATTGTGCCCAGGGCCGCGGCCTCTGCGTGCACCATCAGCATCACGCCCACTTCCTGTCCCCTACTGCTCGCCTTCTTCATATTAATGGTTTTGTAACTAGATGTGGCACAGATTATTTTACAGTCCACTAAAGACACAGTTTTTTGGATGCAGGACAGTATATGTCACAGAAACCCACAGAATATGGACACTATATTAGGCCCAGATTATTGGAATTTGCAATACAGACTCAGTTTTCGGATGCAGGACAGTATATGTTACAGAACACCACAGATTATGGACACTATTTTAGGCCCAGATTATTGGAATTTGCAATACAGACACAGTTTTCAGATGCAGGATAGTATGTCGCAGAAACACACAGAATATGGACACTGTATATGTGACGGATGTGTATTGCACACACACACTACAGAGACTGTAGATGAGGGATGGTCCCTGATTATTAAAATTTACGCTATAGAAACTGCTTTTGGATGGCGTACTATTTATGTCACAGAAAGCCACACACTATGAACATTAGATTAGCCCCCGATTAGTTAAATTTGCCCTAAAGAAACAGTTTTTGGATGGCATACTGTATATGTCACAGAAAGCAACATAGTATGGACACTAGATTAGGCCCAGATTATTTAACTTAACGCTAAAGAAACAGTTTTCAGATGACGTACTGTATATGTCACAGAAAACAACACACTATGGACCGTAGATTAGGCCCAGATTATTTTAATTTACTCTAAAAAAACAGTTTTTGGATGGCGTACTGTATATGTCATGGATGTGTATTACACGCACACACTGCAGAGACAGTAGATGAGGACTGGCCCCTGATTATTTTAATTTACTCTAAAGAAACAGTTTTCAGATGGCGTACTGTATATGTTACAGAAAGCCAAGCACTATGGACACTGGATTAGGCCCAGATTCGTTAAATTAGCCCTAAAGTTACAGTTTTTGGATGGAGTACTGTATATGTCACAAATGTGTATTAAACACACACTATAGACAGTAAATGTGGCACTGATTATTAGAATTTACTCAAAAAGACAGTCTGCGGATGATGTACAGTATATGTCACTAATAGGTATTAAAGAAAAATATCTTGCTGCTGTCAAGCACACACAGTAGTCCTTAAAAGGATTTTGAAGTCTTTGAAAAGCTTTTGGTAGTAAAAAGAGCAAATTTCTCTCCCTGCACTATCTGTCCCTTCCTCAGCACGGCTGTCCCTGAGACTGATCAATTTAGCGCAGGTAAAAATATCTTGCTGATCTAAAACACACACACACACACACACAGTAGTCCTTAAAAGGACTTTGGGGTCTTTGAAAAGCTTTCTTAGAATAATAACACAGAATTTCGCACCCTACACTGCCTTTCCCTTCCTACGCTCTGCTCTCCCTGACTGTGACTGATCCGAGCACGTGTCATCGGGTGCTTTATAGCACCTGATGATGCGTTTCGGCCATCCAATCACTGTAATGCCAGCAGCCAACAAGGCTACTGGCATTACAGTGATGGCAGTACTTACCTGCATGTTTATTGGCTGCTTAGCAGCCGCGAAACGTGCGGGGAGGAGACTCAAGCATTGTGCTCGAGCACATCCGGTACTCGGCCGAGTACCGCCATGTGCCGAGCATAGTGATGCTCAAGCTGAACACGTATAAGGCCGAGCATGCTCGCTCATCACTAGATCCCTGGCTCTTGGCACCACAGTTGACCCCATGTTTCCCCTCCTATCCTTCCGAGAGTAAGGCCTCATGCACACGGACGGTTTTTTTTTGCGGTCCGCAAAAACGGTTTCCGTTGTTCTGTGTTTTTTCTTCCGTGGGTCTTGATTTTTGGAGGATCCACGGACATGAAAAATGAAAAAAAAAATCTAAGTCAAGTTTGACTTTGAAATGATAGTAAAAACGGACACGGATCACGGACACAGATCATGGACGCGGATGACAATCTTGTGCGCATCTGTGATTTTTCACGGACCCATTGACTTGAATGGGTCTGTGAACCGTTGTCCGTGAAAAAAATAGGACAGGTCCTATTTTTTTCACGGACTGGAAACACGGATCACGGCCGTGGATGCCAAACGGTGCATTTTCCGATTTTTCCACGGACCCATTGAAAGTCAATGGGTCCGCAGAAAAAAACTGAAAACGGAATAACGTCCGCGGGTGCACACAACGGTCATGTGCATGAGGCCTTAAGCACATGTTCAGTATCAGTAAAATTCATACCCAGGCTCTTCTTCTCTAGGTACTCAAAGACACCTCTGACATATACTGCCATTAAAGAACACAAGGTAGGAGGATGGCATTGTTGCAAATTTTGTATTTAATGTTGGCGTAAGTAAACTTCTGGACTAAGTATATTTGTCTACTTAATAATTATGACCATTAGCCTTACAGTAGATTTTACAGTTTTCTTGTTAAAATATAAATTCGGAACACAAATGGCTGGCATATTTGAGTGCCCCTGTGAATGTGAAAAGGGCTTCTTAAGGAGTGTTTAATAGATCTATGGTGAACTCTTATCGCACCATTTGCCATTTCCTTTCTCGTATGCATCAAAATAGCTGTTGATAAAGTCAAATTATTCCATTTAGAAACATAAAATTTAAATATATTTTTGCCTTAACTGTATGTTTCTCTACCTGCTGGAACAATTATTTTAGTAATCTAGAAAAAATGTTAGCAAACATGTTAATATGGACTCTTCTGTGTCAAGAATGAATGTTGTGTGTTTGCAAAGTTGTCACTTCAATCTTTCCTTGAAAAACAAAATGAAAATCTGTCTGATGTAAATATATTTTTCGAGAAGATAATGCCACTGCCACTTAGGGTGCATAAACCTTTAAATTACCTAGACAGCTTTGCACGGAGGGTATTACATTTTCCACTACTAGTGACAAAATTGATAACAAAAATAAGAACAGAGGGCAGATAAGAAAAATTCTTTGAAGAAACTGGATGGACATATGGCAAACAAGATTAATTCTTAATTCCTGCTGCACTAACACAACATGACATTCAGAGGTGACCATTTCTATATATGGTACTTAGCAATGTGTGCATGCTGTATTGATAGCTAATGCTAAATTTTGCTGATATAGTATGGTTTGTAGTAAAGTATATGTACAATGAACATTTTTACTGTCATCAAAAATTTCATATGAGCTATATATTCAAATTGTATATTCCATGTGTGTAATATGCTATATAATGTAAAATATAGAGGTGAGCAAAGTTTTGAAAAATTTCATTCGGCAACTTTGCCAAAGTTAGCCAAGAAACTTGATTCATGACAAATTAATTGGTAAAAAAAACACTATAAATCAGGTATGCCCACTATGCCTTAGGGTACGACCACATGGAACTGCCATGCCACAGGCAGTTTGCAGCCATACTGTGGCGAAGAACCGTGTGGCCAATTAGCCCGCAGCTGTCCTTTATTTAATAATGAGGACTGCACTGTATAGTCCCTCTTTATTGTTAATGGCCATGCGGCACCTTTAACCTGTTGGGGACACATGACGTAATGGTACGTCATGATGTCCCGGTATTAAGGACACATGACGTATCGGTACTTCATGTTTATTTAAAGATCACTGCCGTGTGGTGTGCGGTGATCGGAACAGAGTGCCTGCTGAAATCAATCAGCAGGCACTCTGTCACAATGCCAAGGGGGGTCCTGTGACCTCCATATCGGCGATTGCAGGAAACCACAGGTCAATTTAGACCTGCAGTTTGCTGCATTTCCGGGTTATTCGGGTCTCTGGTGACCCGATAACCCGTAATAGGATGGTGAGCGGTGGTTTGATAATACACCACCAATAGCCATCCTGCGATCCTGAGAGGTGATGGTGACATCACCTCTCAGGATCGCTTTTGATTGGCTGCAGGGTGGACAGGAGGTTTAACTCACTGCAGCTCTACTCTCCTCCTCCATTCTGTGTCCGGGAGCGAGGAGTGAGAGCGTTGGATCTATGCCCAGCACCTCCATCTCTGCCCAGTACATCTTATGACCCTCAACAGTGCCATCTGGCACTAAAAGGTACTTTAGGGACAGGTTAGGGAAAGGTTACGCTAGGCAGGGATATTCAGAGAAAGTTTAGGGGGAAATAAAAAACAAAAAAATCAGCACAGCTGTGTGACTCTAGACCCCCCAGGAGTGCTGCAGCTTCGGGGCGCAGGTGTTAGCGAGTTTTAATCTCTTTTTTTTTTTTTTTAGTTTATTTTTTTTCTGTTAGCTTTAGGGCAAAGTCCGCAAACACCCGTGCCCCCACAGATGCACACTAAATAAAGTTTTCTACGCATGCACACACACACGCACCCCCCTATGGCCCGCCAGATGTTCTAGGCCTAGAAGGCATATGCCCAGATTGCCTCCGACTCCGAGAGCCCCAGTGAGGACAAGGATGACCCCACTTTGCTCTTGTCATCCGCATCCTCCTCATCATCTAGCGATGATGATGAGCCCCCAAGGCGGAGAAGCAAGGGGACTGCCATACCAGGGACACTGTGGCCCACACTAGTATGGGCAGCTCTCAGGCTCGTACTAGTTTTCCGGCCCACCAGATAAGTCCACCTGAGCCCCCTACCGGTGAACTTGCATGGTGTACCCCAGAGGATTTTGAGCCTGTGATTCCTGATATTGTTGGTCAACCAGGAATCCAGATTTCCAGATTTCCACAGTGGGCTTCACTGAATATTAATATTTTAGTCCACTTTGTGAATCTGATGGTGGAGCAAACAAACTTGTACACCCAACACTTCATTGCTCAACACCCGGCTCCTATTTGGCTAGGGCCGGTGGCTGGACTCCGGTCAGTGCAGCCAGGATGAGGACGTTTTGGGGCCTCGTGCTACACATGGGCCTAGTCAAAAAAAACGGTGTCAGCCTGTACTGGAGTGGGAATGTCCTCTACCTGACCACACTTTACGGTACGGCCATGACACGTTCCCGTTTTGAGGCCATTCGGAAAAGGCCATTCGGAAATGCCTGCATTATGCGGATAATGCAGCATGTGCCCCATAAGATGATCCTGCCTATGACTGCCTGTACAAAATCAGGCCACTTTGGGGCCAAATTTTTGGAAGCCTATGTACCTGGAAGGGAGGTCGCGGTTGATGAGTCTCTCATTGCTTTCAAGGGGAGACTCATTTTCCGCCAGTATGTTCCCTCTAAGCGGGCGAGGTATGACGTGAAGCTGTACAAACTTTGTGAGAATACCTGAGTGTACACTTAAAGGTTTCATGTGTATGAGGGGCGAGATTCCCATATTCAACCCCCAGAATGTCCCCCCACTCTGGGTGTTAGCAGGAAACTTGTGTGGGACCTTATGCACCACTTCTAAATAAGGGTTACCACCTCTACGTGGATAACTTTTATATTAGCATCCCCTTGTTCCAGTCCCTCTCCACCAGATCCACATCCGCTTGTGGGACCGTGCGGAAAAATCAACGCGGCCTCCCTACCCTCTCCCTCCAGGTACCTATCCCCAGGAATGAGACCTGTGCCCTTACCAGTGGAAACCTGTTGTTGGTCAGATATAAGGACAAGAGGGATGCCCTTGTACTGTCCACAATTCACGGTAACGGCATCACCCCTGTCCCTGTGCGAGGTACCGTGTCAACGGTACTCAAGCCCGATTGTATTATTGACTACAAGCGGTATATGGGAGGAGTTGATCTGTCTGATCAAGTCCTTAAGCCATATAATGCCATGCGCAAAATCCGGGCATGGTACAAAAAAGTTGAGGTCTACTTGGTACAGGTTGCCTTGCACAACTCTTTTGTGCTGTCCCAGAGCCCTTCTCAACACAGGGAAATTCCTTCAGTTCTATGAGGCAGTCCTTAAGGACCTTATCTTTTCTGACCGGGAAAGAGCAGGCCGGAGTACCTTGGGAAATTATCTACTGTGTAAACTGTGTCACTAAAATATCAGTGACATCCAGTGTATTTTTTTCGCAGACTGTCAACTTCGAACAGTTAAAATTTTTGCGCCACATCTTAAAGTGTGCGCATTCCTAAAATATCAGTAACATCCAGTTTACTTTTTCCGTAGACGGTGTCTTCTGCGAACAGTTAAATTATCCTCGCCACATCTCCTGTGTGAAGTGTGCGCATCCCTAAATTATCAGTCACATACAGTGTAATTTTTACGTAGATGGTGTCTGATTCAGACAGTTAAATTATCCTCGCCACATCTCCTGTGTAAAGTGTGCACATCCCTAAAATATCAGTGACATCCAGTGTACTTTTTCCGTAGATGGTGTCCCCTGCGGATATGTAAATTATCTGCGCCACATCTCCTGTGTAAAGTGTGTGCATCCTTAAAATACCATTGACAGCCAGTGTACTTTTTCCTTAGACCGTATCCGGTGCAGACAGTTAAATTATCCGTGCCACATCTCCTGTGTAAAGTGTGCGCATCCCTAAAATATCAGTGACATCCAGTGTACTTTTTCCGTAGACGGTGTCCTCTGAGGACAGTTAAATTATCCGCTCCACATCTCCTATGTAAATTGTGCGCATCCCTAAAATATCAGCGACATCCAGTGTACTTTTTCAGAAGACAGTGTCTGTTGCTAACATTTAAATTATCCACTAGTGATGAACGGCAGGGGTCATATTTGAATTTACAATATTTAGCTAATATTTTGTAGAATATTTGTCGAAAATTCAAATTATATTCCCAAAAATGTTTGCTTGAAAAATTGGCAAGGAAATAATCACGTAATATGCGAATATTACGCTATCAATACAGGCATGGGTCAAAAACGAATATATAGCACTATAGAATATAGTGCTATATGTTAGTTTTTTTTAGAATATTCATAATTTTTTTTTCATCTAAAGTCATGATTCCTCCCTGCTTAAGTTACTTAAGGAGGAATTATGACTTCAGATGGAAAAATATGACGAATATTCAAATAAACAAATATATATAGCAATATAGCTAATATAGTGCTATATTCATTTTTCATAATATTCATAATATTCTAAAACAAGAATATGTAGCAATATAGCGAATATAAAAAAAAATTAGAGCAATTTAGCTAATATAGTGCTCAAATCTTTTTTTCTAAAAGTCATAATTTTTTTCCAATCTGAACTTCAGATGAGAAAAAAATTACAACTATTAGACAAATAAGACTATAGCACTATATTAGCTAAATTGCTCTACATTTGTTTTTTAGAATATTCGTTGCTATATATTCTTGTTTTAGAATATTGCGAATATTCTAAAAAACGAATATATAGCACTTATATTGAATATATTAGTTTTTTCAAATATACGTCTCCCGTACCCGTCACCATGGGAACGCCTGGGGGTAAGAATATTCCATCATATCTGAGTTTTTGGGATCTTAGCAAGATCATGAAAACTCAGATCCGGTGGTATATTTTAACCCCCTGGCATTCCCATGGTGACGGGGACGCCTGTCGGGGAAGAGTATGCCGAAGTGGAACAACTGTACAGATTTAAAAAAAAAAAAGACAAATATTCTAAAAAACTAATATATTTGATATATTGCTATATATTTGTTTTTTAGAATATTCATCATTTTTCCAATCTAAAGTCATGATTCCTCACTGCGTAAGTTACTTGTGGGCCAATGACTCATTAGCCCACAAGCAAGAAACAGGGAGGAATCATGTGTTCAGATGGGAAAAAATGTTGAATATTCGCTATAACAAGTACTATATATGAAATATTCGCAAATTCTCAAAGTTGCTATATTCAAGATAAAAATTCGCTATTTTAATATTTGCGCTCTACACTATTATCCGCACCACATCTCCTGTGTAAAGTGTGCGCATCCCTAAAATATCAGAGACATCCAGTGTACTTTTTCCGTAGACAGTGTCTGCTGCGGATAGTTAAATTATCTGTCCCACATCTCCTGTTTAAAATGTGTGCATCCAAAAAATATCTGTGACATCCAGTGTACTTTCTCAATAGACGGTGTCTGCTATGGAGGGTGAGATTAGATGCACCACATCTTCAGTGTAACGTGTGCGCCTAAATATTTTATCTGTCATATACAGTGTACTTTTTACTTACTTGCTTTGGACAGTGATATTACCGGTGGTACCTCTCCTGTATAAAGTTTCCTCAGCCCTAAAAGCTGTGACATTCCGTGTAATTTTTTATTAGTCGCTGGTGACAGCATTGACATTATCTGAGGGATATCTCGTGTGTGACGTTTCCACATCCCAAATACCTTTTAAACTTTTTTTTGCGTATACACTTTAAAATCCTATGCTACTTTACTTGTGACATATTTTTGAGCATATATCACATTTTAAATGAAGAAGGCGATCAGTACAGAATGGGGAAGTGGCCTTGATGCTGATTGTGCATGCAAAGGCCATGACCCTGGACAGATCTTTTGTCCTGATTCCCAAAATCTTAAGCATCCACAGTCACATGAAGATGACGGTGGGGAAAGAAAACCACTGTTTAATGAGGTGGATGATGATGAGACAGAGTTGCCAATAACTCAACAGCAATTTATGTGGTTGAGAAAGAGGATGAGACACAGTTGTCAATCACTAAAGTAGTGGTTAGGTCAACAAGTCAGGAGGATTAGCAGAGTGAGGAAGTAAAAGAGGAGGTGGTGGACGATGAAGTCACTGACCAAACCTGGGAAGGTGGAAAGCCAAGCGAGGAAAGCAGTACAGAGGGGGAGGGATCTGCAGTGCCCCAACAGGCTAGAAGAGGCAGTGGGGTGGCAAAAGGGAGAAGGTGGGCCACACCAAACAGGCCCACAACTGTTCCCAGGAGCACCCCCTTGCGGAAATCTCCCTTGCCAAATGGTAGTTGTTCTGCAGTCTGGTGCATTTTTAAAGGAAAGTGTGGACGACAAAAGAATTGTAATTTGCAACCTGTGCCATACAAAAATGAGCAGGAGTGTGAACACTTGCAACCTCACCACCACCAGCATGCTCCTCCACATGGCATCAAAGCACCATAATAGGTGGGCCGAATGCCTGGGTCCACAATTCTGTGTCTGCGAGTAACACCACTGTCTCCTCTTTCCTTGTGTTTTACGTGCTGGCCAAACGCTCCTGCAACTGTACTTTCGCAAGCACCATCAGTGACCACATCCACTTCCATGTACCAGCGCAGTGTAAAAATGTCCTTACCCTAGGCATTTGAACGCACGCGCAAATACCCAGCCACCCACTCATAGGCCATAGTACTAAATGCACAGCTTTCCAAATTACTGGCCCTGGAAATGTTGCCATTTAGTCTTGTGGACACTGAGGCCTTCAGCAGCCTGATGTCGGCGGCCGTCCTGCATTACGCAGTCCCCAGCTGCCACAATTTTTTTATGTGTACCGTGCCCGCCTTACACCATTATGTGTCCATTAACATCACACTTGCCCTGACCAACGCAGTTACTGGGAAGGTCCACCTTACCACGGACACATGGACAAGTGCATTCAGCCAGGGACGCTACATTTCCCTGACAGCACACTGGGTGAATGTTGTGGAGGCTGGGAGCGAGTAGTACCCTGGGATGGTACAGGTGCTAACAACACCAAGGATTGCGGGCCCTATGTCAATCAGGGTTTCCGCAAGCACCTGCGTTAGTAGCTCCCATCCCCACTTCTCCTCCTCCGCCTCCTTTTCCACTTTTACCTCCAAATTATCCGCGTACAATGATATGCAACTGACAACACTGGCCAATCCCTCAGGCTGATGTTAAGAACTGAGACTTAAGCCAATGTATTCTTGTCAGGAACACATCGGAGCCCTTTTGCACCGCCGTCAAGGTATCTCAGTGTGGCATGGGTTCCTACCACTAGACTACCTACGGAGTATGGACACGGACTGAGAGATGCTAAGATACAACTTGCAGCCAAGTACACACATACCTCCATAGTGATATCACTCAGGTAGTAGGAGAGATGATAAGGCTGCAAGCCCCACCTATAACAGGCCATGTGACACAGGCTACTAGGTGCAACAGAATGCTACCAGCCATACGCAATGGCACCTTCTAAACATATCAAGAAAAATAACTGAAATAAAGTGGCCTAAATGGGAGGAAATGCTCAAGATCCCCCAACACTGTGGTGTGTTTATAATTGGGGGAGCATCCTCTGGTTATAAACATGCCACCGTGTTTGGGGTTCTTGAGCATTTGCTCCCATTTAGACCACTCAATTTCAGTTGCAAACAGCACACCCCGCAGAGCTGTGGCAGGGTATAAGAGACCAGACTGAGCTGTGGCTCTCGCCAATCAACCTGGAACCAGACATGGTTGTGTCTGATAATGGCCGTAATGGCGGCTTTGGAACTTTGCAAGCTCACACACATCCCATGTCTAGCCCACATCTTAAACTTATTTGCCTGGGCTACTGGTGAAGGTGCGCCGTGTGTGTCACCAACCAACAGCTTCAGCTGGTCTGTCAACGCTGCACCAGCGCTTGAAATTGCCAGCTCAACGACTGTTGTGCGACATGAGCACGCGCTGGAACTTGACATTCCACATGTCAGCCAGGCTTTGTGAGCAGCAGAGGGCAGTAGTGGAATACCAGCTGCAACATGGTCGTCGCCTTACCAGTCAGCTTCCGCTATTCACAAGTAAGTGGTGGTCATGGATGTCTGACCTCTGCAAAGTTTTAAGAAACTTTGAGGAATCAACACAGATGGTGAGTGATGATAACGCTATTATCAGCGTCACCATCCCACTTTTGTGCTTACTCAAACACTCGCTGCTCACAATTAAGGATGACACTTTGCATGGGAAAGAGGTGGAAATAGGGGAAGACATTACACAGGGTGATGGCCAGACCATCCTCAGTTTGTCTTCTCAGTGCGAATTGGACAATGAAGAGGAGGAGGAAGAAGGTAGTAAACATGGAAGGTAGTACCCATGCAAGTTTAATTCTATCTGTTCAGCATGGGTGGGCAGATGAGGAGATTGAAAGTGATCCTCCTGATGATGACAGCAAAGTCTTGCCTGTTGGCACATATGACTGATTTCATCTTACGCTGCCTTTTCAGCGACCCTCACATTTTACTTTTAGACAGCACAGATTACTGGTTGTTCACCCTTCTTGACCCCCGCTATAAATAGAACTTCTCATTTCTTATTCCTCTGGTAAAGAGGATGAGCAAAACGTTGCAATACCAGAGGATCCTTGTTGAAATATTGCTCAAAAAATTTCCATACTTCCTTGGCCGAACGAGGAGGGGAGACAAGGTGAACACACAGCATTTCCAACAGAGGCAGGGCAACACTATCCAAATCCTAGGACAGTTTCATGATACTCCACCAACACCCTCACCCTGATGGTGAAAGAGTACATAGCAGAATGTGTCAGCGTCCAAAATGATCCCTCTGTGCCTACTGGGTGTCCAAGCTGGACACGTGGCACGAACTGGTGTTCTACTGGCCTGTCCTGCCGCCAGCGTGTTGTCAGAGCGGGTATTTAATGCTGCTGGTGGCATTATAACAGATAAGTGTATCCGCCTGTCAACTGAAAATGCTGAAAGGTTGACTCTTATAAAAAGTAACAAGACCTGGATTGACCATGACTTCTCGACTCCACCAAATGAAAGCTGATGAACATAAAGGCACTTTAAATGTGTTGTTTATAATGTACTGAATGCACTGTATTCCCATTCCCCCCACAAACAAGGGTATATGGTTGAATCTCTGTTTTCTCATCCTCCTTCTCCTCTTCCATCATATTAACATGCATATTTGTCGCATATAATGCCCTCTCATATATGCCCTTCGCATATAATGTTTTACAGGGTCAGCTCAGCTACAGGCTCTCGTATATAATTTTTTAGAGGGTCAGCTCACCAGCATGCCCTCAACTACAATGGATTACAAGGTCAGCTCACCAGCAGGCCCTCGCATATAATGTTTTACAGGTTCAGCTCACCAGTAGACCCTCACCTACAATGTTTTACAGGGTCAGCTCACATGAAGGTCCTCGCGTATAATTTCTTAGTGGGTCATCTCACCAACAGGCCTTCACATATAATGTTTTACAGGGTCAGCTCCCCAGCAGGCCCTCGCATATATTTTTTTAGAGGGTCATCTCACCAGCAGGCCTCACATATAATGTTTTACAGGGTCAGCTCACCAGCAGGCCCTCGCATATAATTTTTTACAGCGTCAGCTACCCAGAAGGTCCTTTCATATAATGTTTTACAGCGTCAGCTCACTAACAGGCCCTCATCTACAAGGTTTTACAGGGTCAGCTCACCAGCAAGCCCTAGCATATAATTTTTTACAGGGTCAGCTCACCAGCAAGCCCTCACATATCATTTTTTAGAGAGTCAGCTTAACCAGCAGGCCCTTGCATATAATGTTTTACAGTATCAGCTCACCTGAAGGCCCTTGCATATAATGTTTTAGAGGATCAGCTCACCCGCAGGACCTGCAAAGTCTTTTACAGGGTCAGTTTACCTGCAGGCCTTCACCTAATTATACCTAATAGGTAATTTGCGCGCATGATGCCTTTCTTGGATGTGGTAGACATAGCCGATTCTCAGGCTCCCTCTCCGGAATCAAACCCTGATTCCCTGTTACCTGTAGTCACCATGGTTTGCGCTGACAATAACATTGAAAGTTGATAGGCCAGACATCTGAATGGATTGTCACCGTCACAGGAATGTGCGATCGTCCCCAGGTTATCTAGAGTTACCAAAGCGGCAGCAGTCCCTTACCCATAATGTTTTAGATGGTCAGATCAGCAGGCTCTTGCTCCAAATGTTTTTGAGTGTCACCAGAAGGCCATCAATCATACATTTTCAACGCTGTGTATGATGCCCTCCTTTATGTGTAACAAATGGTGTATTGGAGTGCCAGTTCCTTGTAATTTTTGGCAGCCCTTTCACTTAGTGCATAGGGTTTGTGAGTGTAGGAGTCCCACTACCTGAACAATTGTACCACAATGTGAATGAGGCCCTTATTTATGTGATATGTAGGTTGTATTGGAGTGCTTCTTTCTTGCAATTTTTGGCAGGACTTGCACTTTACATACAAGTAAATTTACAGGAAATAATTTTTCTTAACAATTTTTCCTGTAAAATCGATTTTTTTTCTTCGGTTTTGTGCGTATTTTTGTCAGTCTGTAAAAGTGTCATACTACTCGGACAACATCATTCCCAGCAGCGATATGGGAGTCCAAGATGCATCCAGACATTCTCCCCAATCATTTTGGTGGTGTTTCCATCCATTTCTGACCTTTTACTATGAACCAGGCACCCTTCCCTCTTCAGAGCATGGTGCGCCTGGTTTAATGCTCGGGTTCTCCCATTGACTTCCATTATACTCAGGTGCTCGGTAGATCAACCCCAAACATCCCAATGTGTTCTGCCCGAGCACCCGAGCACTATGGTGCTCGATCAACACTATTTAATTTAAGAAACTGGATTTTCATCCAAATTTCTGGAAAAAATTAATTTCCTCGTGCTTCGTGGTAACAAATCAATTTTCCCTGAAGCGGCAGTAAAAAACAAAACATATGCTACATATGATGTCACCAGGCCGGCCGGCGTGATTTCACGTTGGATCTTAAATCAAGATGACCACGGCGGCCACTTCATAATCAAATGGATGAGTTAAGTATATTTTTTTTGTTTTGTTTGTTTTATCAACCCCTGTAAGGTCTTAATATTGATTTTAGATGCCGCAATCAGCGATGAACAATTTGATGTCATTCATAACACTTTAATGTAATTTGCTTGGAATATGAAAAATTAAATTAGTGATGAGCGAATCGATTCATCTGCACAACTTTACACGTGTGCTGGCTGTGCCCGTATTGCGGCCCTCAAACAGTGGGTCTGCAAAATACAGTCATCCGTTTCACGGATGCAGACTCATTTGCTTGAATGGACTCAAATTCCGGAAGATACAGTGATTAGGCACGGAGAGGAAGGCCACAGAAGCACTACAGAGTACTACTGTGACATTTCAGTCCATGCCTCCGCACAGCAAAAAAAAAGAGCATGCTTGATTGTTTTTGAGGATGGATCCCGGACCCATTCAAGTTGAATGGGTCCACATCTGTCAGTGCCGACCACAAGGCCGATGCACGTGCAATTTGTGGTTCCTGAATCAGTTACTATTAGACTGACTTACCCCATATTTAATAAGATTCAGCCCTTAGCAACCAGTCTGCATAAAACTGCAATTTCACTATTCAGTTGAGATGGCCACCACTGCCCTCACCCTGAGGCTAACCCCGCCTGCACTCACTAGCCAGTAACAATAGCCCCCCAAAAGTGTCAGTAACCAGAGCCCTCCCCTCTAAAGGGTTAATCTCCTGCAGAACAAAGGGGTCCTCTTACCACATGTTGCTTTCATTTATACACTAAGCAGACGGCAGATCTCCCTTCCCTGCTCTGTGCTGCTTCGCTTCTGCATCCTCCAGCTCTGCTGAGTGAGGGAGCGTCTGCCAAGCGCAGGGACAGGGAGAAGTGCACACAGCCCAGGCACTGTTATCAGCTGCTGGGGAGGACCTGGCTTTAATCATGTACTTACAGTCCCTGGCTGTCAGTAATGTGAGCGTGCTTCTGCGCCCTCCGTCCTTCAACAGATAGGTGGACCATGCCTAGCAACCCTATTTTAAGCACAGGTAAAAGTAGGCACTACAGGGAACAAAACTATGGAATTAAGGGGTAATTGAATACACAGTGAAAAGTTGAAATAGAGCCACCAAGGAGATATTAATCACCACAATCCAATACTCAAAAAAATAAATAAATATATGACAGTTATACTTTAAGGATGTTGTTCAGCAGATTTATACATATGAAACTGTTGTGCACTTGGCAGCTGAAGGCTTCTGTGTTAGTCCCATGTTCAAATGTGTCTGCATTGCTGAGAAAAATTATGTTCTAATAAGCAAATGAGCCTCCAGGGGCAGGCTACTCCTCCTTCTTATCCTCTGCTTTGTTGTGAGACATCCATAACGGAATCTGTGGCGAAGAGATGAGAAAACTGTTCGCAACCAGCAATTATCTTGTGTGCAAGCTGAAATCCCAACTGGCCAAGTTGCTGGTGGTTCAGTTGCCACTATATCACTTAGTTGTGGTAAATGTGGTGCAGTTATGTGTCTTGACGAAAATGTTAATTTTTTCAAAAAAATGAATTCTCCTTGCCACCAGCCACAGTTTTTTCCATATCCCATGGGTTAGAGTTTTGGCAAGTTTTCCAAAATGGTGCACTTCTGCTACTTCACTAAAATGTAATTCTTTACAAATATTAAATTCTCTATGCCAACAACCACAGCTTTTGCCATATCTCATCCGTTGGGCTTGGGCCATATTTTAATTGTGTGCAGTTCTGTTCTTTCACCAAAATGTATTTCTAAAAATTGAAGTCTCTATGCCATCAGCCAAAGCTTTTTTGCCTTATCTCATCTGTTGGACTTTTGGCCAGGTGTCTGTAGTAGTGCAGTTCCTTTCCTTCACCAATATTTGAATGTTTTCAGAAATTGACTTCTTCTGTATGCCATCAGCCTCAGTTTTTGCCATATTACATCCGTTGGATTTTTGGCCAGGTGTCATTTGTGACATAGTTCCACACCTTCCCCAAAATGTATTACTCTCTAAAAAATGTTTTCTTCTATATGCTGTCACTTCGATTCTTGGTAGGCAGGCATCAATTTCTGAATGCTATTGATTGGATTTTTATGAATGCCAGGCTGGTGTAGAAATGTGCCTTCACCAAAACTTAATCCTGCTCTATGATAGTCATACTTTAGCCCAGCTGTTCATTATTGTAAATTGTTTCAAACTGTTTTGGTAAAAAAAAAAAAAAAAATGAACAAGGCATGGATTTTCATACACCTACAACTGAGGCTGATGAATAGATCTGCCATTGCTGACTGTTTCTTATCTTACCACTGCCACTGTTTGTCTGCCTACAATAATGTTCTGTACCATATGGCTGCTGCTACTGCCACCATTTTGCCACTGCCATTGTATACCTGCCTACCATCAAAAGACATAATTTATGGATGCTTAGTCCCAACAAGACACTGTTATTTTCCACTGCTGCTGATTCCATTATGCTGCTGCCTTTCTGCCAACATATACTATATGGCTGCCACTGCAGACACTGCTGCCTCAGCTGCTGGTGATCCTCGCTATTATTCCCCTACTGCCATCAACATTAATGCAAAGCATCTACCACCACTATCACTACTACTAATAGTACAATTACTACTACTATTTCCACTACTACCCATAAACATCCTTGTACTGCTGCTGCCACTATTTCCGCCACTATATCCATACCGTACACTTTTCACATCCACACTACATTGCTGCTGCTCCCAATTACAAGGGATATATTTATTTATTTTTGGTTCATTCACAACGAGACATTTTTTATTCTGACAATCAACACTTGTGTGTGTCGTAAGGGCAGGCATTTCAACTCTTTCAAGGCATAATTTTTGGGAGAAAGAGCAAAAATATAAAAAAGATAACAAAAATAATTGAAAACCCTAAATCCTATGATAACTCAAAGTATTGTATTCCAATTTTCAGTCCAATTGGAGTATATTTGATTCATGTAGAATAGATTCAGAAACAAATCAAATTGAAAAATTTGAAGAATTGGACACAAAACTAATTTCAAGAAATTTGCTCAAATCTAATTTATTTTAAACCTTTATATAGCAGGGTTAGATTTAAGTTTCTATATTTAGAACAGCGGGTGGCTAACTTAGGGCTTGTTTACATCACCATTATGGATTCCATCATTGTTTTCCGTTATAAAATGGTTATAACTGAAAATAATGTAATTCATAAGATAGAATTTAAAACGGAAGCCTTTAAGAGGTATTCCGCTTTGATCCTTCATAATATAAGTATATGCACAGCATAACGTATCCGTCCCAGTTTCCATTATGCAGGAGTCCAGTCCTGTATAATGGAAACCAGGACAGATCCGTTATGATGTCCGTAGACTTGTATTATGACAGAATGCAAAATGGAAGCCTTTAAAAGGCATTCCATTTTGATTTCCGCCATAATAAAAGTCTATGGGCAATCATAATGGATCCATCTGGTTTCCGTTATGCATAATGGAAACCAGATGGATCCGTTATGATTCCCATAGACTTAAATTATGACGGATCAAGCAAAATGCCTCTTGAAGGCTTATGTTTTGACTTACGTCTTATGGATTCCGTTATTTTATGTTATAAGCATGTTATAATGGAAAACAAAAATAGAATCCATAACGGTGATGTAAACCCGCCCTTATTAAGAGGCATGCACCTTTAATACATTTGGCATAATGTATCCAACAAAGCGTTATTTTTTTGGTTTGTTCTTTAACTGGCATATGAAAAGGCACCTATTGTCTTATATTTTGATTCTCATAAGCACACTAACTGTTATTCTGGTTTGACTTCAAACTGACTTGATAAAAACAATTATTATAAGTATTTTGAATATTTTTAGTTGTTTTAGAAGATTGGATTCATTATATTACCAAGTCAGGGCAATACATATTATGATATAAACATTTCTATTGTGCCCACATCTCTTTCTATTATTTATGTACGCAGAAATGCCTTTTGTTCAAGAGAGAGTGGAAATTAGCCTCAGAGAGTAATTTACATTTTGTTGAGCAAACAACTTGTAAACCTTTTCTTACCCTGAAGCATCTGCAGTACTGTACCTTCAAATATAATCTATTCACTAAACAAATATATGGAAACATATTGAACAACATGCCTAAAGTGTGCCTTGGCCAAGATCTATTTACCATTTCTTTATATAATAGCTCTATGAATGCATACATATTGTATTTGAGTTATTGTTATAGTAGTATTAGTATAGTATTTTGAATTATTGTTCATAAAGTTAAAAGTTTTATACATTCTACAAATATCACTTCCCTAAAATTTACAACTGGAGAATGAAATCCATGGAGTAAAATAAAATATAAATATTTGATTTTCTAATATATTAAGATCAAGTTCAAGGTAATCATCATATAAAAATGAAATCTATAATTTGCTCATAGCGTTCAGCAAACACTTTTGCATGTACCCTCACTCCTAATATTACCGTACACCATGCCCCCTCACTCCTAATATTACCGTACACCATAACAGCTTCTGTACAACACAGGCAGGCCGGACGGCCGGCGCGTCACTCATGGACGTCATGTGCCTGTGCCGCCTGCTTCATTCATAAAGTAGGCAGCGCAGGCACGTGACATCAGGGAGTTACGCTGCCGCCCGCCTGGCCTGCCTGCATTCTACTGAAGCTGTTAGGGTGTACAGTAATATTAAAAGTGGGGGGGCATGTTTAATCGCTTTTAATTGAAGAAGACATTTTATATTTGTATAGTGCAGCACTGGAGCAGTGGGGCCGGAGTACAGTGACTGCACCGGCCCCGCCGCTATTGCCGGCCCCCAGGTCCTTCTCCCAGTCCTTCCCCGCTCACTCATACATCACAGGCTGCGATGTAAAAATGTCAGCATTTGCCCCATAAGACGCAGGGGCATTTCCCCCCCATTTTTTAGAGGGGGGGGGAGTGCGTCTTATGGGGCGAAAAATGTGGTACATATTAAAACCACCCATAAATCACCCCATTTTAGAAACTACACCCCACAAAACTGATTTTTACAAACTTGGTTAACCCTTTAGGTGCCCCCACAAGAATTAAATGAAAATGGGAATGAAAATTCAAAATGTTACTTTTTTTAGCAACACATCAAGGGTTAACAGCCAAACAAAACTCAAAATCTATTACCCTGAATCAGGAGTTTACAGAAACATCCCTTGTGTGCTAAAAAATGATGTATGGGCACACAGCATGCTTCAGAGTGGAAGGAGCACCATATGGCTTTTGGAGAGCGGATTTAGCAGGAATGGTAATTGGGAGCTATATGAAGACACCCTGAGGTGGCCCTACAGTGGAAACCCCAAAAAGTTACCCCATTCTGGAAACTACACCCCTCAAGGAATATTTGAAGATGTGTAGTGAGAACTTTGTTCTCAAAGGTTATTCATGGAATTGACTATAAAAATGAAAAATAAAAATCCAGAAAAATTGATTTTAGGCCCAAATTTTTCACTTTCACAAGGGGTAACTGGAGAAAATGTACTCCCTATTTATTGCCCATTTTCTCCTGATTATAGCAATACCCCATATGTGCTTATATACTGCTATATAGGTGTACCACAGGGGTCAGAAGAAAAGGATCACCAAATGTCTTCTGGAAGGCAGATTTCACTAGAATAATTGACAGGTGCCATCTTACAAATGAAAACACTCTGGGGTACCCCTAGAGTGGAAACCCCCAAAAAGTGACCCCATTCCAAAAACTACACCCCTCAAGGAATATTCCAAGGTGTGCAGTGAGCACTTTGACCCATCGGGCGATTCACAAAAGTTGCTTTACACCCACATTTTTCACTTTCACAGGGATAACAGGACAAAATGCACCCCACATTTTGTTCCCCATTTAAATATGCCAACACCCCATATGTGCTCAAAAAATTACGCATGGGTACATGGCAGGGCTCTAAAGTCAAACAGCTAAATATGGATTTTGCTGATCTGAATTGGCAGATTAGGTGCCATGTCGCATTAAATAAATTTCTGAGGTCCCCAGAAATAAAAAAATAAAAAAGTGACCCCTTTTAGAAAGAGCACCCCCCTACAAACATTTTAAGTGATAGAAAGGGTACTTTTCAGTAAACAGGTGTCTCACAGAAGACAGAAATACTTGGAATGCATTTCAAAGAACATATTTATGAAAAATTTATTTTTTCTAGCAGACCCCAATTTTCTTTTCAGAAGGGGTTAAAGTAGAAAATGCACCACAGGTTGTATTCCCCATTTTCTCCCCATTCAGGAAACACGCCATATGTGCTTGTATCCTTCTGTATGTTTGCATAGCAGGCAAATGGCAAAATATGAGTTTTGCTGACAGGCCTGAATTGGCAGACATGGATTTTAGGTGCCATGTTGCATTAAATACATTTCCTGAGGTCCCCAGAAATGAAAAACCCCAAGAAGTGACCCCCATTTCGGAAAGAGCACCACCGTTTGAACATTTTAAGTGGTGGAAAGGGTACTTTTCAGCAAACAAGTGTCTCAAAGAAGGCAGAGAAAGGATTTCAAAGCACACATTTGTAAAAATGAAAAATTACTAGCAGATCCCAATTTTTCACTTTCACAAGGGGTTAAAGGAGAAAATGCACCCCAGAATATATTCCCCATTTTCTCCCATTTTTGAAAACACCCCATATGTGCTTGTAGCTTGCTGTATTAATTCACAGCCGGTCTCTAGAGGCAAAGAGCAAAAACTGTTTTTTGTAGGCCTGAATAAACAGACATGGATTTTAGGTGCCATGTCACAATAAATACATTTCCTGTGGTCCCCAGAAATGAAAAACCCCAAGAAGTGACCCATTTCAGAAAGAGCACCCCCCATACGAACATTTTAAGTGGTGGAAAGGGTACTTTTCAGCAAGCAAGTGTCTCACAGAAGGCAGAAATACTAGAGAAATGATTTCAAAGCATACATTTGTAAAAATGAAAAATTACTAGCAGATCCCTATTTATTACTTACACAAGGGGTTAAAGGAGAAAATGCACCCCAGTAAATTTTCCCGATCAGGTACTGGTGGAATCTAACCCTCCCTTTGAAAAGTAACAGGGACTCATCTACACATACATTTTTATCAGGTGTGTACACCTCAGTAAACTTGGTGTTAAAGTGGTCAAGGACGGGCCTAACCTTGGACAGATGGTTAAATTTCAGGTCGGACGAAAGGGCATGGGAGCGTCTGACGAAAGACGCTAGGCTCCGCCCCCCCATCCGACCTCGGACGCCATGCCTGCCCGCCTGCTCCGGAATGAGGCGCCTGACCGGGGGCGCCGATGAAGATCTAGCCGTCGCCTGGCCGGTTGTACCTGTCCTCCTGACTGCCGTTTTTGTGTCCTCCTTCCTCTGGATTGAACGTCGGTGATCCTGGTGCCTCTGCCGTGTTTTGGGCAGCGTTCTGTGTTCTGCCACCCTGTTCTGTCCTGCGCTTCTTGTGGGGTTTGTCCTGCCTGCATGACTGGATGGTCCAGCGTTTGTTCCTGCTCTTGCTCTGGTTGGCTCCTGGATTTGCGGTGGATAGGCTCCATCTTCGGATGGTTGTGCTGCGGGTGGTGAGGCGTCCGACTATGAACACATAGGAGACCTTTTTGCTGCTTTTTTGCTGCCCCTCGTTCTCCCCCCCTCCCAGTTTGGAAAGAACTTACTTTATCCCTATGGAGAGGTCCCTCTTTCTTCTTTGCATTACAAAGTTATAAATCTTAAATAAAAAGGGGAGGGGGTAGAGGAATAACAGAGGACTGAAGGGAGTGGGGGTGGGGAGCGAGGAGGAAAGATAAGGGCCACAAAGAAGAGCCTGATAAAAGAGTGGTACCGTGGGAACTTAAAACCATGTAAATAAACCACGGATAGGTGGGAATGGAATCTTTCACCTGAGTACCTCTGGAAAGTGGAACAAAGTAACACACTATTAGAGGCTGATACGGCATGATAGAGGGAGAAAAGGCAAGGGGAAAGGAAGGAAGAAGAAAAAAGGGAAGAAGTGGAGAGAAAGGAAGGAAAAGAGAAAGGAGGAAAAAAGATAAGGATTAAAGGGGGGGGGGGGAACCTTCTCCACTTTCCTCATTTCTTCATTACTACTAACAAGATTAATTCTGCATGATATCCCTAAACTTCGCCGGACTAGCCCTAACCCTAACCCTAACCCACTTCCTACATTATTACTAATAAGACTAACCTTGTGTGACTTCCCTAAACTTTGCCGGACTAGCCAGGACGGTGTTGATTTGGACAGCTGGACTGCTTTGTGCGAATTATTGCTTAAAACAACTGGACATTTAACAACTGGACATTTAATTTTTTTTTTTTTTCTTGTGTTTTGGTTGTTCCCCTTTTTCTCCCTCTTGTCCCCCTCTTCTCCCTCTAGGTACTAATAGGTGGTTCGGTGTCGAAGATTTTGCCCTACATTTGTATCTAGTATCAACAGTTGGGAGAGGGGTGATTGATAGGAGCGGGGGGAGGGGAGGAGGGAGTAGAGCGAGGGGAGGTTGGAATTGGAAAGTAAGAGAATACAGAAATAAGGGAGGGAAGGAAGAGGTAAGGAGATGTCTCCCAAGAAAAAGGAGGAACAACGTGCCACCACAGGTGCCAGCAGTAGGAGGTCAGGGACAGGAGTAGAGACCGGCCCGAAACAACTGGGACTAAGTAAATTTCTGGCTCCGAGTTCTCCAGGTGCTAGCTCCCTACAGAAAGAAAAACATATAGCTCTAGAGGCTCAGGTTCTGACACAAGAAAATGGATCTTTGGGTGGGGCAGGTGAGCAGGGACCCTCTGTACCATCTACAGAGGGACCCTCTGTACCATCTACAGAAATTGATGTAAAAATGATGAATGAATTTATGGAAAAATGGAGAATATGGTGACACAGATTGGGTCAGTGCAAACTGATGTCAGTGTAATAAGGGATGAGATGGAGAAAATAAGACAGAGATTGTATGAGATGGAAAAAAGGATCCCCGCCCTGGAGCTTTCGGTTCAGGACTTAGAAAAGCAGGTCGTATCCGTAAAGCAGATGAACAGTAAGATGGAACAAAAATTTTATAAATCAAGAAGATAGAGCAAGGAGAACGAATATAAGATGTGTCGGGATCCCAGAACAGGCAGAAGGGGATAATTGTACCGAATTTATGGAGAGATGAATAAAGGACAATTCAAGGGAGGGTAATCTTTCCCCTTTGTTTGCTATTGAGAGAGCACATAGGGTTCCCATAAAAAAAGGGCCACCAGGGGGATATCCTAGACACATGCTGATTAAATGTTTACTGGCCAAGGACCAGGATAGAATACTGTCGGATGCTCGAACCTCTGAAAAATATCAGATCCATGGTGAAAAGATAAGACTCTTCCCGGATTATTCAGCTGATACAAATGCCCGTAGAAAAGAATATATAAGTGTTAAAAAGCGACTAAGGGAGGCAGGCCTGAAGTATAGTTTATTTTTTCCGGCAAAGTTGAGGGTTGAATATAAAGGAAGGCTGGAATTTTTTCAGACACCTCTGGAGGCTAGTGAATGGGTGGACGGCTTGGGTCTTTGAGGGTGGGGTGTGGGGGGGGGGGATAAGGTGCAATATGCAAAGTAATGGAGTTGCCCCAACTGCGGAAGAGCGGACAGGGGGGCTATTCAAGGGAGGGGAGTGGGTTGGAGAGGAGAGAGAGAGAGGATGGGGGAAAAAGGAAAAACTTTTTTTTTTTCTGTTCCTCCCTCTCTGCTAGATGGTTAGGATTCTTTCACTGAATGTGAGAGGTTTAAGAGATAGAGTAAAGAGACAAGCTATCCTTGAGTGGATGAAGAGGTTCTTGCCAGCTATCGTGTGCCTCCAAGAAACACACCTGGATAAAGACTCGTTAAGGTGGTTAGAGAAGAGATGGATAGTTGCAGGGTACCATTCGGTACATACCACCTACTCTAGAGGGGTCTCAATTTTGGTACATCGTGGGATTAGATTTGAGGGTGTTACACAAGAGGTGGATGGTTGTGGCAGGTACCTCTTTTTGCACTGCAATATAGAAGGGGTTAAAATAGTAATTGAAAATATATATATACCACCACCATATAAGCCAGATGTTTTGTATGAATTACATAGATTTATGGTGAATAGACAAGAATGTATATTGGTAGCAATAGGGGACTATAATGCGGTGATGGACCCACTCAGGGATAGGCTCTCTAGCAGAGGGGGAAGAACACAAAATGTGGATTTGTTTAAATTGGCCATGGATTTTAACTGGATAGATGTGTGGCGCCACCAGAACCCGGAGGAAACTATGTATTCTTGCTATTCCAAAACCCATCAAACTTGGTCAAGAATAGATATGGTGTTGGGGAATAAAAATCGAATGCTTCAAAATGGGATCAAGATAAAGTACGCACCTATGATTTTATCAGATCATAGTGCAGTGGTAATGGAAGTGGACTTGAGTAGAAAGAACAATCTCCAACTGTTTAAGTTTAATGCTCACTGGTTGTCATTTATCGCAGATATAGATAGTATAATTGAGGAAATAATTATTTTTTTCCAGGAGAATAACAACTCTGCCAGCAGACTGATAGTCTGGGACACAGCCAAGGCAGTCCTGAGAGGACTTTTGTTCAAAAAGGTAAATTATTGGAAAAAATGTAATAAGGAAAGTGGTAATATATTGGAAAAAAAACTGCAAGAAGTAAGTAGGGCATATATGATTAACCCCACTGCACAAAACAGGAAGGAATGGGAGGAAGAACAGGAAAAATTAAAAATACATCAGCTTGAGAAAAGTAGGAAAGAACTGTTCTTCCAAGGATTCCGATTGGCTTCAGAGGGAGAAAAGGTGGGAAAAATCTTGGCAGGTATTGTAAAAAATCAAAGCGGTAAATCTTGGATGGGGGCGATTAGAGACAATAAGGACAGGATAATTACCTCACCGGAAGGTGTTAAAAAGGTTTTTAGGGAGTATTTCCAGGAACTCTATGAAACTAAGGTACGATATTCAAAAGTAGAGTTGGACTCATATTTAGATCAGGTTGCCTGGAGAAAGATATCCCAGGCCCAGAAAGAATATCTGGATAGAGAAATATCAATCACTGAAATTAACAAAGTTTTGGGTAAAGTAAAACCCGCAAAAACACCAGGGTGTGATGGCCTCCCCTTTGAAATATATAAGACTTTTGCCCGGGTTTTAATACCGGAATTAATAATAACATTGAAAGAGGCACAAAGGATAGGGGAACTACCAGACTCTATGAAAGAGGCTATTATTACATTGATCCCAAAAAAGGGTAAAGAACTATTAGACCCCGGATATTATAGACCAATATCTTTGTTGAACACGGATGTTAAAATCCTGGCAAAGGTTCTAGCAGGGAGGCTTTCTAAGGTGATTAAAGGTATAATCCACGAAGATCAGACCGGTTTCATACCTGGTAGAACAATATATTCAAATATTAGGAGGTTGTACCTTAATATCCAGGCCAATAGAACAGAACGGAGTGATGAAGCAATACTCTGACTGGATGCCCAAAATGCATTTGATTGTATTGAATGGGAATATTTATGGGCAGTCTTAAAAAGGGTTGGTATAGGCGAGGGATTTATAAAATGGATTCAGCTTATATATTCCAACCCAAGGGCTAGAGTGATGGTGGATGGGAGCCTGTCCCTGCCTCTTGCCCTTCATCGGGGCACCAGGCAGGGATGTCCTCTCTCTCCACTATTATTCGCTATAGCAATTGAGCCTCTCGCAAATATAATAAGAAATGATAGGGAGATAAAAGGTTTTCAATATTCGGGAGGAGATGAAAAATTATTAATGTATGCTGATGATATTTTGTTATTTTTGCACAACACAGGGGAACAGTTTAGTAGAGTATTAGATAAAATAAATAACTTCGGTTCTTTTTGCAGATTAAATATAAATTGGGTAAAATCTCACATGATGGTATTGGGGGACAAGCAGTTAGAGAGGGATTCAAGTATTGGAGAGACACAAGAGTTTTAAATATTTAGGCATACAAATCTCCGGTAATATAGAAGACTATGAAAAACTAAATGTACTCCCTGTAATAAAAGAACTTAGAAGTAAAATACATATTTGGAAAAGACTACCACTCTCCATTCAAGGCCGGGTAAACCTACTAAAAATGAATTTTCTACCAAAAGTACTTTATGTGTTACAAAACGCCTCAATAAGACTCCCGCAGAAGATATTTAGATTAATCGATCGCCTAATGGGGGAATTCATATGGAAAGGCTCTATCCCCAGGTTAAAAAAATAAGTACTTCAGCTCCCAGTGAGAGAAGGTGGGTTGGCGGTTCCTAACTGGTTTATGTATTACTTGATAACACAATATAGTCAGATAAGAGATAGTTTGAATAGTTTAGTGGAAAGACAGGAATTAAATAAAATGGGTTGGGGAGGGGAACTCAATCACTTAGAGATAATGGAATCCGGTACACTCGATAAAAATAATATAGGAAATAGAATTATGAACACAATGGATCACATATGGGGGCAGATTAAAAAATTACTTGGGATAAAAGGTTTTCTTCAATATACACCTATTTGGAAAAATTTAAACCTGAAGGAACTTCAAACGATTAGGAGCTAAATTGACTGGAAAAAAAAGGGGATAAATTACTTAGTTCAGGTATTTGAAGATGATAAACAAGGATTTTAATACACTGGTTGGGGAGTTTGGGATCCCCCAAAAGGATATTTATAAATACTTCCAGTTTAGGAATGCTTTAAGGACAGGGGTAAATGTAGATAAATATAGAAAGGAACAAACAGATCGAATATATAAATTTACTGATGTCGGAGAAAAAAGGGGTACAACTAAACAAAGATATGGGATATTGATGGAGGGAAAGAAAGAACAATATTAGCTAAAAAAAGGTGGGAAGAAGAACTCCAACCCTTTTTTTCGACGAGAAATGGAAAGATGCCCTTAGAAACTATCCAATGGTATCGGATAGGGGTGCACACAAAATATCACAGTTCTTTATAGTACATAGATTACACCGATCCCCCAAGATGTTAAAGAAAATGGGGGTCAGAAGCTTGGATAATTGTCCAAAATGTAGGGAGAGTGATGCAGATTTAATTAATTGTTTTTGGAGATGTCCCAGACTTATCAGATACTGGAGGGAGATCGCAGAGATTCTATCGGTGTTTCTGGATGTTCAGGTGATTGATGATCCTCTAGTTTGTATATTGGGAGCAACTGAACATCTGAAATTAAAGAAGGAAGTGCGACTGGTTTTAGGGAAAGTACTATTTCAGGCTAGACTTCTTATACTTAGGAAATGGATAAAAGATGATCCGCCTACAGTGAGACAGTGGTGTGTAGCAGTTGAAAATCTTATTAAGATCCAATGGGTTCCTGGGTGCTATGCTAAAAATTCAGTGGGACTAGACGAGATTTGGAATAAATGGCCATACTAGCTTGTGCCCTTTTCTTTTTCCTCTTCCTCTCTCTCCCCCTCTCCCCCCTGTGGGTGGCGGGTGGGTTTTTGGGTGATAAATTATACTTGTTCTATGTAATACAGAATATGTATATTATGCTACTGAAAAAAAAAAATATTCAGGTCATTTTGGGGTGTGCAATGTGTATTGTCGTTGTAGCGTGGGAATTTTCTAATTGACTACAAGCACTTCCGGGTCATGGTGTTACTGTAAATTGGTTGGAGTCTGGTAGAAAATCTCCGAACTCCAATATTGTCTGACGCTTGGCTTCTTTACTACGCCCATATGCAGCACGAGTCCTCCAAAACTTCATCATCTCTGCGGCAGTTTCTGGGGTCCAACCTAGGGGTCTAGCATATGGCGATCTAGGGTTTTGAGCTATAAATTGTTGGGCGTACAAATTGGTTTGGGCCACCGTTAAATTTACAAAATCTTCAGAGGGGAAAATTTTGAAAAAAATCTTGTTCTGTGAAGCTAGCACTGTCTATCTGTATTCCGGAGTTGCCCACAAAATCCAGAATTTGAGGCTGATAATCGGCAGGGGGTGGAGTCCATATGGGGTCACTTTAGGGGTCTTCCTCCGCTGCTACCCTTGGGCGCCTTCTAGAGGGTCCCTCATCAGCAAATGATGATGATGATGATCGAGTAGAGGAGTAGAGGAAAGTGGCATACTCTTCTCCCTCACTGGCCGACTCAGTATCAGAGGCAAGATACGTAAACTCGTTGGGACGCATTTTTATTTTATTGGGGTGTTTTATGTGACATGTGTAAAACTTTATTTAGTATGGGGTGTGTATGTAGTGTGCTCGGGATCGCCTTTGCTGGGGTCAAAAGACACTAGTCTGTTTCATACAATTCCGACCAGCCACAAAGGTATACTTTTTCAGCTGGCCTGGAGCCAGGTTTATTGTCCAGGTTGCATAAAATAAAATAGAACAACAAAAGAAAAGTCTTGCCTGTCCGGCACTTACTAAACATCAAAGGTTCCTATCTATCTGCTGGAGGGCTTCTCCCAGCCAGCTCACAAAACAAGGCTTCAGCAACCTAGTACTCACTGTTTGCTCACTCACACAGAAATACTTTCTGTGTCCCCTGGCAGAGAGAGAGAGTGACTGACCTCCTGGCTCTGTTATATCCCCACCCTCAGTGCTGCTTCATTAATTACCTCACAGGTGAGAGTCCTCCACCTGCTACTTCACATAGGAGAGGAATCTAGGGGAAATATACCTCCCTTCCACTACCAATCCAGCACTGGTATGACATATACGCAAATTTGAATAATACATCTGGTATGTCACTGTCCATGTTGTGGGACTATTTGTGCATGTCTATTAATTATTTCTTGGCTGTAAATATGAGCTGAAGTTTTTCAGGTTTGCCTGCCATTAAAATGAATGGGACCCGCCGCAAACTTGAGGTTCGCTAACCGTCCCGGCAGATGTTTGTCCATCACCAACCAGCAGGCCTCACCTAAAATGTTTTACAGGGTCAGCTCACCAGCAGGCCCTCACATATAATTTTTTAGGGGTCAGCTCACCAGCAGGCCCTTGCATATAATGTTTTACAGGGTCAGCTCACCAGCAGGCCTTCACCTACAATCTTTTACAGGGTCAGCTCGCATGAAGGCCTGGCATATAATTTTTTAGAGGGTCAGCTCACCAGCAGGCCCTCACCTACAATGTTTCACAGGGTCAGCTCACCTGAAGTCCTTTGCATATAATTTTTTAGAGGATCAGCTTACTAGCAGGCTCTCGGATATAATGTTTTACAGGGTCAGCTCACCAGCAGGCCTTCACCTACAATCTTTTACAGGGTCAGCTCACATGAAGGCCTCTCATATTGTCAGGTACATAAATATTGGGACATCAACACAATTCTAACATTTTTGGCTCTATACCCCACCACAATGGATTTGCAATGAAACAAACCACATGTGCTTTAACTGCAGACGGCCAGCTTTAATTTGAGGGTATTTACATCCAAATCAGGTGACCGATGTAGGAATTACAACAGTTTGCATATGTGCCTCCCACTTGTTAAGGAACCAAAAGTAATGGGACATAATAATAATCATAAATCAAATTTTCACTTTTTAATACTTGGTTGCAAATCCTTTGCAGTCAATTACAGCCTGAAGTCTGGAATGCATGGACATAACCAGACGCTGGGTTTCATCCCTGATGATGCTCTGCCAGGCCTCTACTGCAACTGTCTTCAGTTCCTGCTTGTTCTTGGGGCATTTTCCCTTCAGTTTTGTCTTCAGCAAGTGAAATGCATGCTCAATCGGATTCAGGTCAGGTGATTGACTTGGCCATTGCATAACATTCTACTTCTTTCCCTTAAAAAAACTCTTTGGTTGCTTTTGCAGTATACTTTGGGTCATTGTCCATCTGCACTGTGAAGCACTGTCCAATGAGTTCTGAAGCATTTGGCTGAATATGAGCAGATAATATTGCCAGAAACACTTCAGAATTCATCCTGCTGCTTTTGTCAGCAGTTACATTATCAATAAATACAAGAGAACCAGTTCCTTTGGCAGCCATACATGCCCACGCCATGACACTACCACCACCATGCTTCACTGATGAGGTGGTATGCTTAGCATCATGAGCATTTCCTTTCCTTCTCCATACTCTTCTCTTCCCATCACTCTGGTACAAGTTGATCTTGGTCTCATCTGGCCATAGGATGTTGTTCCAGGCTTTTTTAGATATCGTTTGGCAAACTCTAATCTGGCCTTCCTGTTTTTGAGGCTCACCAATGGTTAACATCTTGTGGTGAACCCTCTGTATTCACTCTGGTGAAGTCTTGATTGTTGACTTTGACACACATGGAGAGTGTTCTTGATCTGGCCAACTGTTGTGATGGGTGTTTTCTTCACCGGGGAAAGAATTCTTCGGTTATCCACCACTGTTGTTTTCTGTGGTCTTCTGGGTTTTTTGATGTTGCTGAGCTCACTGGTGCGTTCCTTCTTTTTAAGAATGTTTCAAACAGTTATTTTGGCTTCACCTAATGTTTTTGTTATCTCTTTGATGGGTTTGTTTTGTTTTTTCAGCCTAATGATGGCTTGCGCCACTGATAGTGACAGCTCTTTGGATCTCATCTTGAAATAAACTCTGGAACTTTTATCTGACCATTGTAATTGGGATAATGAGGGAATAGCACACACCTGGCCATGGAACAGCTGAGAAGCCAATTGTCCCATTATTTTTGGTTCCTTAACAAGTGGGTGGCACATATGCCAACTGTTGTAATTCCTACACTGTTCACCTGATTAGGATGTGAATACCCTCAAATTAAAGCTGACAGTCTGCAGTTAAAGCTCATCTTGTTCGTTTCATTTCAAATTAATTGCGATGGTGTATAGAGCCAAAAATGTTAGAATTGTGTCTGTCCCAATATTTATGGACCTGACTGTAATGTTTTAGAGGGTCATCTCACCAGCAGGCCCTCGCATATAATGTTTTACAGGGTCAGCTCACCAGTAGGCCTTCACCTACAATTTTTTACAAGATCAACTCACCTGAAGACCCTCGCATATAATTTTTTAGAGGGTCAAATCACCAGCAAGCCCCCACCTACAATATTTTACAGGGTCAGCTCACCTACAGGCCCTTCGCATATAATTTTTTAGAAGGTCAGCTCACCAGCAGGCCCTCACCTACAAGTCCAGTCTCACTATCCAAGAGTCTGGTCAACACAATACTCACCGCCAGGGGTCGCATAACTAGTTATCACGGAGGAGACTCGTTCATTATTGGAATTAACCAGACAATTGGCTCCACCAACTAAGAATGTCCATGCACCATCACCCACAGAATCGAGTAAGAGCTATCAATCTGTCAATCCTTTCCGTGTCCGGGCCAGGTGAGGTTTCCCGTGTTGAGTCAAATTAAGCCGCAGGCTCCACTCCTGGCGGTACCCTTATGTCAATTCCTTTAAGTTTCAGCTTTTCAACCATACTCCCCCCGGAACCCAAAGACTTTGGTTTCCCGGAAGCTGCTCGGCGGGTCATAGGAATAATGCCGCCGGATCGCCGGTCGTCATCGTTTATGGTCCGAAATACCACAGTATCTGATAGTCTTCAAACCTCCAACTTTCATTTTTGATTAATGAAAACATTCTTGGCAAATGTTTTTCCTTTGATTCGTCTTGCACCGTCCAAGAATTTCACCTCTAGCGGCGGAATACGGATGCTCCCGGCCATCCCTCTTAATCATGGCCCCAGTTCCAAAAACCAACAAAATAGAGCCGAAGTCCTATTCCATTATTCCTAGTAGAAGTATTTAGGCGACCCGGCCTGCTTTAAACACTGTACATTTTTTCAATGGTCAACTAAGCAGCAGGCACTCTCCCATAATAAAAAACAAACAAAAAAAAAACTGTGTTCAATGGTCAGCTCAGCTGCAGGCCCTCAACCATAATGTTTTAGAGGGTCAGCTCAGCAGCAGGCCCTTGCATATAATTTTTAGAGTATCACATCACCTGCAGGCCCTCACCTAATTGTTTACAACATAATGTCCAGCTCACCTGCTGTCTCTATCCCTTGTATCAACTTCCTGGATGCATGGAAACCTTGGTAAGACCGTGAAATAGTAGAAATGAAGCGATGGATCCAGCATCGAAGTTTAGAAAATGTAGTACAACTCCATACAGTGACAGCATCACCTCAATGTTCCAAATGAACGTCTACCCGTTTCGAACAAACATGTTCTTAGTCACGTTCATTTGGAACATTGAGGTGATGCTGTCACTGTATGGATTTGTACTATACTGAATAAAGGAACCCACTATATTTTCTAAATTTCGATGCTGGATCCATCGCTTAATTTCTACTACCTCACCTATTATACCTAATAGGTAATTTGAACGCATGCTGCCTTGCTTGTAAGTGGTAGTTGTAGCTGTTTCTAAGGCTCCCTCTCCGGAATCAAACCCTGATTCCCTGTTACCCATGATCACCGTGGTTCACGCTGAAAATAACATCGAAAGTTGATAGGGCAGACATCAAAATGGATCACTGCCGTCACGAGGACGTGTGATCGGGCCCAGGTTATCTAGAATCACCATAGCGTCAGCAGGCCCTCGCACATAATGTTTTAGATGCTTCATATCAGCAGGCTCTTGCTCCAAATGTTTTTGAGGGTTACCAGCAGGCCATCAATCATCATTTTTCAAGGCTGTGTATGATACCCTCCTTTATGTGTAACAAAGGGTGTATTGTAGTGCCGGTTCCTTGTAATTTTTGGCACCCCTTTCACTTAGTGCATAGGCTTTATGAGTGCAGGAGTCCCACTACATGAACAATTGTACCACATTGTGAATGAAGCCCTCTTTTATGTGATATACAGGTTGTATCAGAGTAAATATACAGGAAATAATGTTTCCTAACAATTTTTCTCTAAAATTGATTGTATCTTTGGTTTGGTGCGTATTTTTGTCAGTCTGCAAAAGTGGCATACTACTCAGACAACATCATTCCCAGAAGCGACCTTGGAGTCCAAGATGCATCCAGACATCCTCCCCATGCTGTTCCCGAACCATTTTGGTGGTGTTTCCATCAATTTCTGACCTTTTTACTATGAACCAGACACCCTCCCCTCTTTAGAGCAGGGGGTGCCTGGTTTAATGCTTGAGTTCTCCCATTGACTTCCATTGTGCTCGGATGCTTGGTAGAGCACCGGAGTAACATCCCTATGTGTTCGGCCTGAGCCCACAAGCACCCGAGCACTATGGTGCTCGATCAAAACTACTGATTATCCCATTCTGTGATAAGCTTATAACTGCTTGACTGACGATGTGCAAAAAATGAGCATTCACTACAAGCAACAATTTGACAATAAAGTAAGGCAACAGTGTTACAAATATACAAACAGGCTCATAAACTTAAAAATTTGAACAGAAGAAGAATAACTTCTTCTGTTCTCCCACTGAATATAAGGCATATTTTACAGACCCAATTCCAAAAAAGTTGGGATGTTGTGTAAAATGTAAATAAATCTAAATAAAAACAGAATGCATTGTTTTGCAAATCTCATAGACCCATATTTTATTTACAACAAAACATAGCATACATAGGAAATGTTGAAAGTGAGACATTTTACTATTTAATGAAAAAAATAACTAATTTACAACTTACAAAAGTTGGAACAAAGCAATGTCTACCATTGTGTAGCATCTCCTCTTCTTTTAACAAAAGTCTGTAAACGTCTAGGAAGTGAGAACTCCAGTTGCTGGTGCTTTGAAAGAGGAATGTTGTCCCATTCTTATCTAATATGGAATTATAACTTAACAACAGTTCTGGGTTTTCTTTGCTAGCTTTTTCATTTCATTTTAGGTAAAATAAGGTCTATTGGCTTGGAAAGTAGAGTTTGCAATTGGATTGAAAATTGATTAAAGGACCATGTCCAGAGAGTTGTGGTCAATGATTCCTATTCAGAATAGTCCTGGGTTATAAGTGTTGTACCCAAAGGTTCAGTGCTAGCTCATCTATTATTTAATTTATTTATTAATGATATTGAAGATGTGATTATCAGCACCAATTTTATTTTTGCAGATGACACTAAGCTATTTAGCACTGAGAAGTCGATGCAAGAGGTATATAAACAACAAGCTGACTTGAACACTGACTTGAGTGATTGGGCATAAACTTGGCAAATGAGGTTTAATGTGGCTAAATGTGAAGTTATGCATCTTGGTAGTAATAATCTCTGTGGATCATATGTCCTAGGGGATGTAACACCGGGAGAGTCACTTACAAAGAAGAATTTAGGTGTCCTTGTAGATGGTAGATTAAATAACAGCATACAATTTCAATTAGCTACTTCTAAGGCTACCAGTATATTGTCATGCATTAAACGAGGTATGGACTCACGGGGCAGGGATGTAATATTACCACTTTACAAAGCGTTGGTGAGGTCTCATCTGGAATATGCAGTTCAGTTCTTGGCACCACTCCAAAGAAAGGAAACTGAAAAAAGTACAAATGAGAGTGACTAAACTGATAAGGGGCATGGAGGGTCTTAGTTATGAAGAAAGATTAAAATAATTACATTTATTTAGTCTTGAGAAGATACATCTAGGGGAGACATAATTAACCTATACAAATATATACAGTCAAAAAATATTGGGACATCAACACAATTCTAACATTTTTGGCTCTATAGACTACCACAATGGATTTAAAAATGAATGTTATGCAATGGCCAAGTCAATCCCCTGACCTTAATATGATTGAGCATGCATTTCACTTGCTGAAGACAAAACTGAAGGGAAAATGCCCCCAAAACAAGCAGGAACTGAAGACAGTTGCAGTAGAGGCCTGGCAGCATCACCAGGGATGAAACCCAGCATCTGGTGATGTCTATGCGTTCCAGACTTCAGGCTGTAATTGACTGCAAAGGATTTGCAACCAAGTATTAAAAAGTGAAAGTTTGATTTATGATTATTATTCTGTCCCATTACTTTTGGTTCCTTAACAAGTGGGAAGCACATATGCAAACTGTTGTAATTCCTACACCGTACACCTGATTTGGATGTAAATACCCTCAAATTAAATCTGACAGTCTGCAGTTAAAGCACATCTTGTTCATTTTATTTCATATCCATTGTGGTGGTGTATAGAGCCCAAAATGTCACAATTGTGTCAATGTCCCAATATTTATGGACCTGACTGTAAATGAGCCATACAAAAAAATATGGTGAAAAACTGTTCCATGTAAAATGCCCTCAAAAGACAAGGGGGCACTGCCCCTGACTGGAGAAGAAAAAGTTCAGTCTCCAGTAGGGTGAAAGCTTTACTTTACTGTAAGAACTGTGAATCTGTGGACTAGACTACCTCCGGACATGGTCAAAGCAGGAACAGTGGACAGTTTTAAAAAGGGTTTAGATTAATTCTTAAAAGTAAATTACATTAAAGGGATTCTGTCACCTGGATTTTAGTGACAGAGCTTTTAACATCATCACATCAGTCTGCTCGTTTTGTATTAAAATATACTAGTATTACTACCATAAGTATTGTTGTTTGTCTAGAAAATCGTTTTTATTAATATGGTACCTGAGTAAGGAGCTCAAGGGGCTGTCCCTCCAGCCATTGGAGCCAAGACGCACCCCTTCTCCTGGAGCCCAGCACTGCCCCACTGCTAATTTATTCACTCCTCATTGCCGGCTGGCTCATGTGCAGTTGGTCCTGTGAGGCCAATTCCAGGCGCTGACATGTGTATCCACGGCGCATGTGCGAGCTTATGGCTCAGCGAACGCATCGGCCTCACAGGACGCACTGCACATGCGTCAGCCAGCAATGAGGAGTGAATAAATTAGCAGTAGGGCGGTGCTGGGCTCCAGGAGAAAGGGCGTGTCTGAACTCCAACGGCCGGAGGGACAGCCCCTTGGGCTCTTTTCTCAGGTAATTACCATATTAATAAAAGCAATTTTCTAGACAAACGACAACACTTAGGGTAGTAATACTAGTATATTTTAATACAAAACGAGCAGACTGATGTGATGATGTTAAAAGCTCTGTCACTAAAATCCAGGTGACAGAATCCCTTTTTGGCTTATAAAAATTTGTAGAAATCTCACTTCCTTCTGGGATTCACGTCCCCACCTATCCTTTGGTAGAACTTGATGGACTTATGTCTTTTTTCAACCGTATTAACTATGTAACTATATGACTATGATGTGCCAAATGTTTTCTATAGGTGAAAGGTGTGGACTGCAGATAGGTCAGTTCAGCACCCAGACTCTTCTTCTGTCAAACCATACTGCTGTGATAAATACAGTGGGTGGTTTAGCATTGTCTTGATGGCAAAAACCAGGGCCGGACTGGCCCACCGGGATACCGGGAAATTTCCCGGTAGGCCGCCGGCCCTGGGGCCACTTTAAGATGTGTCTGCACCTTTTCGGTGGCCGGCAGGCCGAATCTGAAAGCTCTGTAGTGGTGGCCGGTGGGTGGAGCTGAGCAGGCCGGCAGCCGGCCTCCGTGGGAGCGGCACTGCTCCCTCCGACCACCTGGTGTCACTGTGAGCAGCAGCCCGTGATCCTCCTGGCTGGCTGTCCTGTGTGTGGCTGCCCCTCTCTTCCTGCAAGTGGCCTCACCTCCAGATTCAATATGCCGGGCCCAGGCCGCAGACCGGAAGCAGAGCCCGACCCCTGTGTCTGCCGCCCGCCGTCATGACCGATGCAAACAGCCCTGAGAGGACTTGAGGAGCCGCAAATACTGGGGGTAAGAAGGGGCCAGGCTGTGCCTACATGTGACTGTGCAGGCTGTCAGGGTTATGTAGTGTATATTATTTACATACAGTCCTATAAATTTTAAGACTGTATGTACACTAATATACACTACATAACCCTGACAGCCTGCACAGTCACATGTGGGCACATCCCTGGCATCCAATATATATCACAGAGAGCTATACTGTGCAGGCTGTCAGGGTTATGTAGTGTATATTATTTACATACAGTCTCCAGTTTACAGTAATCTCCAGGAGTGGCATCGGCTGGGCAAATCAGCTTCTAGGATCTGGGCTCCATGGGCACTCTGTACCCTCACATGCTTCTTTATGCATCACAGCAAGGAGATTGGGGCAGTTGACAGCAGGGCTCTGGCTGGAGGTAGCACTTTGTGAAAGGTTGTCACACAGGTTGTCAGGGGCTGGGAGTGGAGAACATCTTGGTGTGTAACCTGGTGTCACTGTGCTGTACAAAGGACCTGCTGGGCATGGTGCCTCCACAGAGGGCAGGGAATCAGATTGACCGATGAGGGCTTGTACTTTGGAGAAGAATATGTGGCTTCATGTGACAGAGCAGAGGAATCGCACAGAAGAGTGTGTGGATGAGGATACGTTGTGTCTCCAGGAGCTCTGCCGCTGACATCTCCAAGTGACAGACACTGCTGGACCCCCCTGGCACCCTGCACCCAGAGCCTTCCTGTATGTATGGCTGGTGCCAACTTGTGATCAGATCTGACAGTCTGAAGCCAGGAAGCGCTGCCACCCTGTCCCCAGGTCTGCTCTGTGCATGCACCCAGAGCCCTCTGTGCCCACGCCGGTGATGCCATGTCCCGCAACCATAGTGGAGGTGATATGGGAGGCTCTGGGCTCTGGATAAAAAGCAGCTCTGGAGGTAAAGGCAGGGGCAGGGACCGTTACTACGGCACGAAAGATGTGGAGTCGGGGCAACAGGGTGCTGTTGAACTCCAGTAGAGGGGATGGGCTGCTTCTCCTGGGCACCGGTGACACTGGCAGGGGCAGCGGTGTGGGACCGAGAAGGGGCTTGCAGGAGAGCCGCCGGGGGAAGCAGGGAGCTCGCATGAGCTTATTGGGGAAGCCGCTGTCGTACAACAGCAGCCAGAGCTGCCGGAGGAACGTGAAGTACCGGAGGTTGCATAACTACCTGTGCAACGTGCTGGAGAGACCCCAGGGCTGGTCATTTGTCTACCACGTCTTTGTGAGTACCGGACACCGTGCTGCTGTGTATAATGCACCGCCACTCGCCACATGTGGGCATGGCCCTGACATCAAATACATATCAGGGAAAGCTATACTGTGCATTTATAATGTGTGCAGGGTGCCAGGGGGTCCAGCAGTGTCTGTCACTTGGAGATGTCAGGGGCAGATCTCCTGGAGACACGACGTATCCTCATCCACACACTCTTCTGTGCGATTCCTCTGCTCTGTCACATGAAGCCACATATTCTTCTCCAAAGTACAAGCCCTCATCGGTCAATCTGATTATCTGCCCTCTGTGGAGGCACCATGCCCAGCAGATCCTTTGTACAGCACAGTGACACCAGGTTACACACCAAGATGTTCTCCACTCCCAGCCCCTGACAACCTGTGTGACAACCTTTCACAAAGTGCTACCTCCAGCCAGAGCCCTGCTGTCAACTGCCCCAATCTCCTTGCTGTGATGTATAAAGAAGCATGTGAGGGTTACAGAGTGCCCATGGAGCCCACATCCTAGAAGCGGATCTGCCCAGCCGATGCCACTTCTGGAGAGTCCCTTGCTGCTCTCTGTACAGGAGGGGACAGTGATCACACAGCTCTCTGCATCTAGCAGGCTGCTCAGCCTCCACACAGGCAGCTCCCAGCAGTCTACTGTGCCTTCCTACATAGAAGCCTGGAGGTCACTTCCAGGCAGCTGAAACTCCATGCATGGTGGTCAGAGTGGCTGTGAGAAGCTTGGAGCCCACCACCTCCAGGCAGCTGCACTTCAACAACTTTTCCAAGAGAATCCAGCAACTCTGTGACAGCAGGAAGGGGTTGCCAGTCACTCACTTGTCCCTGTGCAGCCTGCAGCTCCAGTCCTTCTCCTGGTGCTGTTGCTGACATACATTCAAGGGGGACAGAAGGGGAAGGGGGTGAGGAAGAGGAGGACAGAGGGGGAAGGCCAGGTACTTACAGGAGGACTATATCTGAGTATAAATTAAAGGGGTTGTTCTGGTTCAGAGCTGAACCCGGACATCCCTCCATTTTCACCCAGGCAGGCCTTCTGACTTGAGCATCGGAGCAGTTCATGCTCCGATGCTCTCCTTTGCCCTGCGCTAAATCGCGCAGGGCAAAGGCATTTTTTGAAGATCTGGTGACGTGCCGGGGCTCTCCATGGGGCTGCCAGGAACCCCGGTGACGTCAACGGCACTGATGGCTGGGATTTAGCGCTGCCCTAGCCAGTAAAACGGTAATATGAACAATGGGGTTCTACAAAAGAGCTATTGTGGGGCAAAGTTCATATTCGTTTACACACGTGTTTTAAAATGAATGCTTTCCCCTTTTATAAACAAGTAAATAATGACGCAACGTTGTGGGGCTGGTGTGCAACTTTTTCCAGGGCTGGTTTTTATCCCCAGTCCGGCCCTGGCAAAAACTAACCCTTCCCGAAAGAATTGTTGTCTGGATGAGAGAATATATTGACTTCTATATACTGTTTAGCATTAATAGTGCCTTTTCAGACGTATATGCTGTCAATAACATATGCAATAATACAATTCTATACCAGGCTTTTGAACTGTGCACTAACAAGGTGGATGAATCCACTCCTCTTGAGTATGCAGAACATGGGGTCCATGGCTTCCAAAAGTAATTTCAAATCTTGATTAATCTGACCACAGAATAGATTCATATTTCCCCTCAGTCCATTTTAAATGAGCTTTGGCCCAAGAAGACGGTGGCTAGAGATGAGCAAATCGAAAATGACGAAGTAGAATTGAATCCGAATTTCAGGAAAAATTCAATTTACACCAAATGCAAATTTCCTAACGCTTCATAGTAACAAATTGCAATTTTCCTAAAATTGCTGCTACATGTGTGAGGACTGAGGATATGGGGCAAGGAACTCTGGGAAGGCGGGATCACCCTGATTGGCTGCATGCAAGCGAGCCAGTCCTGTGATGTCACAGCCCTTTAAATACGGCAGCCATTTTAGATTCTGCCACTTTCCAGCATTCAGAGTGCAGGGACAGACGTGTGAAGGCGCTAGGGACAGCAATTGGAAAAACCTCTATGTTTAAAAAAAAACTGAAAAAGGAATTTATAAGTACAGGGACAGGATGGGGAGGAATAATTTCACAACATCTTAGTGCAGGGAGAGACGTCAGAAGGCGTTAGGGACATTAATAGTAAAGTGATTTACAAGTGTAGGAAACAATTATTTGGGGATCCATATAGTCATTAGACAGCTCTGTCATTACAGCTTTTTGTTATTGGGCTGCAAGTGTTAAGTTGAAAAGCCTTTAGTGGCTTATATTTTAGTATCTTATTCAGTTTGACAAGAAAAATATTTCACTTATTCAGTTATTTCTGTTGAAAGCTTACAGGGGTGTATTACAGTATAACAAGAAAAATATATGTGCAATGCAGTGTTGCAGTTATTTCTGTTGAAAGTGTATAGAGGCGTATTTCAGTAAAAAAAGAAAAATATATACGCACTGCACTGTTGTAGCTATTTCTGGTGAAAGCGTATATGGGAAAAGTGGAAAAGTTCAGTACAACAAGAAAAATATATTCTCAGTTCACTTCTGCAGTTATTTCTGTTGAAAGCGTATAGTGGCGTATTACAGAAAAAATTGAAAAATATATACATTTTGCACTTTTGCAGGTATTTCTGGTGAAAACGTATAGGTTTTTTTTTCATTAAAAAAAAATATATATATATATACGCACTGCACTGTTGCAGTTGTGGTATTTCTGTTTAAAGCATGTAGGGGCGTACTTCATTAAAAAAGAAAAATATACACGCACTACACTGTTGCAGTTATTTCTGGTGAAAGCGTATAGGGGTGTATTTAGGAACTACAAAAAAAATATATGCACACTTCACTCTTCCATTGTTTTCTAGTCAAATCTTATAGTGGCCTATTTCAGTCCAAGAAGAAAAATATACTCACTTCGCTCTTCACAGTGTATAGGGGTGTATTACAGTAAAAATTATATATAGTTATTTCTAGTGAAAGCGTATAGGGGCATATTTAATTTAAAAAAGAAAAATATATACACACTGCATTGTTGCAGTTATTTCTGGTAAAAGCGTATAGGGGCATATTTCATTAAAAAAAAGAAAAATATATACGCACTGCACTGTTATTTTTGGTGAAAGCGTATATGGCCGTAGTTCAGTACAGCAAGAAAAATATATTCTCTGTTCATTTCTGCAGTGATTTTTGGTGAAAGCGCATAGGGGCATATTGCAGTAAAAAAAGAAAACTATATTTTCACTGCACTGTTGCAGTTATTTCTGGTGAAAGCATATAGGAGCGAATTTCAGTACTACTAGAAAAATATATTCTTAGTGCATTTCTGCAATTAATTGTGGTGAAAGCGTTTAGTGGACTAAAATAGTACAAAAGGAAAATATATTTGTCACTTTTAGGGGTGTTTTAATTTTCATTAAATTTGTGCAGTTCAGCTACAAGTATGTCAGGCAGAAAAGTGCCAGTTCCAGGCCATGCACAGAGTAGTGGCAGAGGCCTGAATGTTTTGGGCACAAGCAGACGTCGCAGCAGAGTAAGGAGATGTGGCAGCAGGAGTCGCAGTGAGAGGCCTGAGCTCCCAGTGTCATCTAGTGGTCGTGTCTTGACCAGCAACCCAGCAGTTCTTGATTGGTTAACTAGGTCATTCACATCAACCCAAGTGACATCAGACACCAGCAGCCAACAGTTGGTGGGTTCATCAGACACAACCCTTAGTTGACATGGCCCAGGAGCAGGCCCTGTGCCCTCACCTGTCCTTAACCTGCCTCTGTTCTTTGTTGTTCCCTCAGCCACAGAAGTATTGTATGCTGTGGGCTCAGCTACCCTATACATCGAGTACAAGCTGCTAGAGAACAGTCAGCTGCTACTGCCCAGCTAAGATCTGGAGGAGACATCCGCCGCTTTGTCCTCTAGGCGGCAAGTAGTGATGAGGGGAGTGGCGCAGGAGTTTGTGATGTGAGCGGTCAGGCTCTTGACCCAGAGACCATTGAGGAGGACATCAGTGACGTGCAGACACTACTTTATGATGATGAAACCGATCACACTTGGGAGCCGGGTGCAGAAGGGGCTTCATCATCATCAGGAGAAGAGGGTGGCTGCTTGCCTGCGAGGCAGCGACTGAGCAAGCTGCATGGTAGCATGGCTGGGAGTCAGCAGGGTGGCAGCAGTTATAGGTCGGGAGCCAAACGTGCCCAGGGTAGACCACCTGCTTCGCAGCTGCCTACATGCCCGTGAAGTAGTGGTGCAGGGGTTCACGAAGCGGTGGTAGTGGTAGTAGCAGTCAGTCAGTGCAGACTGTTGGGGGGAAATTCACCTTCTCAGTGGTGTGGCAATTTTTTATTAAGCCACCAGAGGAGGTTAACGTGGCCACATGTAGAATATGTGGGCAGAAGGTGAAGAGTTGCCAGGGTGCCTATGTTGGCACTACGGCCCTGTGCCAACATATGCAGCGTCACCATGCAGTGGCCTGGGAGAACCGTGGCTCTAATGTGGTGGTGGTTCAGCCTCCCGCAGCAACCACTGCATCACCCAGTGGCACGCACCCGATTTCAGGCAGTCAAGGCTCCACCACCTCAGCTGAAGGGAGCTGTCTGACGTTCCCATCATCTGCTGCTCTTAATGCTCCTGCTACATTACTCCTCGTCAGTCATTCTGTCAGCAATTGATCACTGAAGCAATTGCCAAAAGACAACAGTATGTGTGCACGCATACATCGGCACAGAAGCTGAATGTGCTCCTGTCCAAGTTGCTGGTGCTGCAGTTCCTCCCTTTCCAAGTGGTGGACTCTGCACTTTTTAGAGAACTGATGGCTTGTGCCGAGCTGAGGTGGAGAGTCCCAAGCCATCATTTCTTTGTGAAAAAGGCAATACCAGTCCTGCACAAATATGTTGAACAGAAGGTGGGCAGGTCCTTGAGCCTGTCGGTGTCTGCCAAAGTGCATGGCAGCACACTGTTCTTTACAGCCCACTGGGGGAATATGTTTTCTGCACACCAGCAACTTGGCCAGGTCAAGCCTCTTCTGCCTCCTTGATGTCACGCTCTTGGTCCTGCGACAATGTCCACCTCTGCCTCCTCATCCTCCACTGTGTCCTCAGCCTCCACTGCAGGGACAAGTCACAGTGCCCCTCTAGCAAACCACATTTGCAGGGCTTGGCGATGTCACACCAACAGGAAGAACATGGTGTTGGCGCTGCATCAAGGAAGGCTGAGCCATGCGCCCTGATGGCACACATCTGTTTGTCAAGCGGTTCCTGAAGTCTTCCACCCATCCGCAAGACATCATAAAAATGGGCAGGAAACTTTGCATGCACCTCTGCCACTCGTACACTTCAAAGCACAACCTCCTTGAGCGGCAGGTACAGAACGGCATCCCCCAACATAGGCTGATTTGCAACGTTTCCACCCGTTGGAATTCCATCCTCCGTATGTTGGACCAACTTTACGAACAGAGAAAGTCCATCAACGATTTGTTGAGGATGCAAGCGGATAGGAGCACTCCCCTGTGTAACTTCGATGTCAGCCAGTGGCATCTCATGCGTGACACCTGCCATTTGCTCAGGCCCTTTGAGGAGGCCACATTATTTGTCAGTCGCCAGAACTATGGAATGTACAACATAATTCCACTTCTTCATGTCCTGGAACAGATGCTGGTAAGTATGGCTGGTCAGGGGACAGGAGACGTGGCGCCTCGATCTCACGGCCACATGAGCCCTGTGGGGGCTGAACTGGAAGAGAAGGAGGGGGAGGAGGACACAAATGGGTGGTTTTTCTACTCAGCTGACAGGAGAGGAGGAGCAGGAGCAGCCAGAGGAGCTACAGGGTGATGAGGAAGACGAAACAGAGAATCAGGACACACTGTGGCAGTATGCACAAATGGCACGATGCATGCTCACTTACTTGCGTAGTGACAGCTGAATTGTCACCTTTCGGCAGAGGGGTGACTTCTGGCTCTCCACCTTGTTGGACCCTCGCTTCCGGTCCAGAAGGGTGGCCTTTTTTTACACCCACCGAGAGGGAGGACAAATTGAACTACTACAGAGACATCTATGTAGTCAGTTGGCTGCTGCTTATCTGTGCCATTGTCCATCCTCTCGCAGGTCTTACCGGGGGAATCCTCTGCACTCACGTTACACTGCCATGGCTGCTGGGGAGGGGTGGGGTGGCAGGAGCAGTACCAGCTCCATCAGCGGCAGAATCAGTCTACAGTCGCTGATGAGTAGCTTTATTCACCCGCATAGTGATGAAGTTACTCACCAACAGCAGCAGGTAGACCTGGAGCAGGACCTCAACCAGCAGGTGTTGGCATACTTGGACAGCACCCTGCTACCAACATTGAAGATCCGCTGGACTACTGGGTAGCCAAACTAGCAGAGTTTGCCCTGGAAAAGCTTTCCTGCCTGGCCAGTAGTGTGGCATCACAGCGGGTTTTTAGTGCGGCGGGGGCCATAGTTACCCCAAGGAGAACTCGCCTGTCCACCTAAAATGTGGAGAGACTGACCTTTGTCAAGATGAATCAGGCGTGGATTAGCCAGGATTTCCAACCACCAATTCCTGATGCATCAGACTAGATCATTCATGGTGCCACACCAACACCAACACCAATTTGGATAAAATAGACCGGTTTCTTCTGGCTACCTGCCTCAGCTACTACTCTGATGTTGCAACCCGCCTACTGCCACACATCTAATGCCAAGTGCTCCTTATTTCACCCTCCTTCGTCAGCGGCTACTGGTATTGCCAGCCACCCCATTCTGTTACCGGGTCTCTTTGTGATCTCCTGATACAGCTGTTACTGCCATCTCTGTGGTCTCCTAATACTGCTGCTGCTACTGTCATCTCAACACTATGTCACCTTGCCACTCTGTGGTCTCCTCATGCTGCTGCCAACTCAACACTATGTCACCTTGCCACTCTGTGGTATCCTCCTGATGCTGCTGCTGCTACTGCCATCTCCACACTATGTCACCTTGCCACTCTGTGGTATCCTGCTGCTGCTGCCATCTCCACATTATGTCACCTTGCCACTCTGGTCTCCTCATGCTGTTGCCAACTCCACACTATGTCACCTTGCCATTCTATGGTATCCTCCTGATGCTGCTGCTGCTACTGCCATATCCACACTATGTCACCTTGCCATTCTGTGGTCTCCTCATGCTGTGGCAACTCCACACTATGTCACCTTGCCAATCTGTGGTCTCCTCATGCTGCTGCCATATCCACACTATGTGGCCTCCTGATGCTTCCGCCACCTCCAAAATATGTCACCTTGCCACTTTGTAGTATCCTCATGCTGCTGCCAACTCCACACTATGTCACCTTTCCACTCTGTGGTATCCTGCTGCTGCCATATCCACATTATGTCTTATGGCTACCTGCTTCAACTACTATTCTGATGCTGGAACCTGCCTGATGCCACACATCTGATGCCAAGTTCTTCTTATGTCACTAACCTTTGTCAGTGGGTACTGGTTTTGCCACCCACCGCCCCACTCTGTTACCGGGTAACTTTGTGGTCTCCTGATGCAGCTGCTGCTGCCATCTCCAAACTATGTCACCTTGACACTCTGTGGTCTCCTGATGCTGCTGCTGCTACTGCCATCTCCACACTATGTCACCTTGCCACTCTGTGGTCTGTCTCCTCATGCTGTTGCCAACTCTACACTATGTTAACTTGCCACTCTGTGGTAACCTGCTGCTGCCATCTCCACATTATGTTACCTTGCCACTCTGTGGTTTCCTCATGCTGCTGCTAACTCCACACACTCTGTGGTATCCTCCTGATTTTGCTGCTGCTACTGCCATTTACACATTATGTCATCTTGTCACTATGTGTTCTCCTGATGCTGCTGCAAACTACAAACTATGTCACCTTGCCACTCTGTGGTCTCCTGATGCTGCTACTGCCTTCTCCACACTATGTCAACTTGCCACTCTGTGGTCTGTCTCCTCATGCTGTTGCCAACTCTACACTATGTTAACTTGCCACTCTGTGGTATTCTTGCCACTCTGTGGTCTCCTGATGCTGCTGCTGCTGCTACTGCCATCTCCACGCTATATCACCTTGCCACTCTGTGGTCTCCTCATGCTGCTGCCAAATTTACACTATGTCACCTTGCCACACTGTGGCCTCCTGGTGCTCCTGCTGCCTCCAAACGATGTCACTTTGACATTCTGTGGTCTCCTCATTTTTGAAATTTACCAGTAGCTGCTGCATTTCCCACTCTAGTCTTATACTCGAGTCAATAATTCTTTCACATTTTTTGGGGGTAAAATTAGAGGCCTCGGCTTATATTTGGGTCGGCTTATACTCGAGTATATACGGTAAGTAAATTACTTTAAATAACATAAAATACGTAAAAAAAAAAAATTATAATCTTAGGAGGTTGAGTGAATGTGACGGTTTAGGTGGAAGTGGCTGTGGAGGAGGTAGCCTACACTGCTTTTTGTTTTAAAATTTATTTGTATTTTTTAAATTAGGATACACCCCAAAACATTGGGAAATATAACCCTCCAGTCATGCTAAACACACGTTCAGACAATACACCGGCTGCAGGGCAGGCCAGCACCTCCAAGGCGCAAAGGGCAAGCTCAGACCATGTGCCCAATTTGGAGACCCAGAAGTTTCAGGGGCTGACCCCTGTCAGTTAGTTTGTGTAGGTATGTGCATACTTACTGCCCCACCATGTTGCACGTCCCCGTGATGTTCACGATCCAATTTGATATCTGCTCTATCAACTTTCGATGTTCTTTTATGCGCCTACCATGGTGATTACGGGTGGCGGGGAATCAGGGTTCCAGGCCGAAGAGGGAGCGTGAGAAAAATAGACCACATTTAAGGGAGATAAATTTATTTAAAAAGTTGGGATCGAGAAGAAATGTGGGACAAGCTATTGAGGTGCAAATGTTGGCCAAAAGAGTATGGTGCGCATCAATTCAAGAAGAATTTCAGAAATTTTATTCCCTGTCACCTATGCATAGCAGTAGTACTTCACAGCCAAAAATTGCAGAATTTCACCAGAAAATGTAACAGACAATTTTATTTTTTTATTGTTTAACCTGTCTACTAGGTATAGCAATGGTACTTTACACCCAAAAATTGTTGAATTTCAACTAAAAGTATAACTGAGAAATATATTATTTTTTGTTAACCAGCCTACTAGGTATAGCAGTGGTACTATACACCCAAAAATTGGTTAATTTCACCAGAAAATGTTAATGACAATTTATTTTATTTTTTTAACCGGCATACTAGGTATAGCAGTGGTACTACACACCCCAAAATTGGTGAATTTCACCTGAAAATGTCAATGACAATTTATTTTTATTTTTTAACCAGCCTACTAGGTATCGCAGTGGTACTATACACCCACAAATTTATTAATTTCACCAGAAAATGTTAATAACAATTTCTTTTATTATTTTAAATGGCCTACTAGGTATATCAGTGGTACTATACACCCAAAAATTGGTTAATTTCACAAGAAAATTTTAATGACAATTTTTTATTCGTTTTTTTTAACCTGCCTACTAGGTATAGAAGTGGTACTATACACCCAAAAATTGGAGAATTTCACCAGAAAATGTAAATGACAAAGTAGTAAAATGATATAAAATAAGACACATACAAAAAAAATGGATTTAGGAGGTGGAGTTCCATATGGAGTAGGAGTTTGAGGAGGCAGTGGATGCAGCGGAGTAGATAACACAGGTTTTTGATTTTAATTTAATTTTGTAAAATTAAGGTACACTACAAAAGAGTGTAAAATATACAAAATACCAACATGAGCAATTGCGCTGCAGTATAACAATGGCTGCTTAGTGCCGGTATACATGTCTATTCTGCACAAGGTACAGACAAGTCCTGAGGGATCCATGCCTGGTTCATTTTAATGAACGTGAGCTTGTCCACATTGGCTGAGGACAGGCGGCAGCACTTGTCTGTGATGACGCCCCCTGCCGTGCAAAACACACGTTCAGATAATACACTGGCTGCAGGGCAGGCCAGCACCTCCAAGGCGTAAAAGGCAAGTTTAGACCATGTGCCCAATTTGGAGACCGTTCCATATCAGCTGGTGGTGCTGGTGGTTTTGGCATGCTGACAAAGCTTTTCCACATTTCGGCAATGCTAACCCTGCCATCTGAGGTGCTGGCGGTGCCCCAGCTGCGTTGGCAACCTCTTCCTCGTTGCCAACGCAGCTGGGGCACCGCCAGCACCTCAGATGGCAGGGTTAGCATTGCCGAAATGTGGAAAAGCTTTGTCAGCATGCCAAAACCACCAGCACCACCAGCTGATATGGAACGGTCTCCAAATTGGGCACATGGTCTGAACTTGCCTTTTACGCCTATGAAATGATCCCTCTTCCTCCTCCTCCTCCTCCTGTGCCACATCCTCTTCTATCATTGCTAGGAGCGTTTTTTCAAGGAGGTATAGAAGTGGGATTGTAATGCTGAGAACGGCGTTATCGGAACTGGCCATGTTGGAAGAGTACTCGAAACAGCGCAACAAGGAACACAGGTCTCGCATGGAGGCCCAGTCATTGGTGGTAAAGTGGTGCTGTTCCGCCGAGCGACTCACCCGTGCGTGCTGCCGCTGAAACTCCACTATCACCTGCTGCTGCTCGCACAGTCTGGCCAGCATGTGCAAGATGGAGTTCAACCTTGTGGGCACGTCGCATATGAGGCGGGAAGGCCAAAGTTATGCTGCAGTGCTGACAGGCGAGCAGCAGCAGGGTGAGAACGCCGAAAGCGCGCACAGATGTCCGGCACTTTATGCAGCAGCTCTGACATATCGGGGTAATTTTTAAGGAATCTCTGCACCACCAAATTCAGCATATGTGCCAGGTAAGGGATGTGCGTCAAACCGGCTAGTCCCAAAGCTGCTACGAGATTTCGACCATTATCGCACACCACTAGGACAGGCTTGAGGCTGACTGGCAAAAACCACTCATCAATCTGTTGTTCAAGGCCCGTCTACTGCTCCTGCGCGGTGTGGGGTTTGATCCCCAAACAGATACGTTTTTAAACTGCCTGCTGTCGTTTAACCCTGGCTGTGCTGAAGTTGGTGGTGAAGGTGTTTCGCTGACAGGATGAGGAGCTGGTAGAGGATGAGGAAGCAGAGTAGGAGGAGCTTTTTTTTTTACAAAAGACACTATTTTCGGGCCTTGCAGCATCAACACGTGTGAAATTACAGGCTTATATACTGCTGTCAAATTCAGTTATTAAATAAACACTTGTTTGGGCACAAAAAATGTAGTAGGCAGCCTTTGATGCAGATGTCATTGTGAGATAGACCCTTAATACATTTGGGTTACATTCAGAGATTTTAAAGGGACTCTGTCATTAGAATTTAGGCCTGTAAGCTAAACATATGGTGATGTCCCTACTAATACACAGAATCCTAAAGTGACCTTATCAAATGCGACTGTGGCTCTATAATCATATAAAACAGGTTTATATAACCGGTCACTCACGTCATAAATGTGTCCAAGGGGATGTCTCACGATGCAGGGTGCCCGGCTGCAGCCATCTCCTTTCGGTGCCCAGCGCCGCCCTCTGAATTGAAATCGCCTCCCTCCCTTTCATTAGAGCCGCCTACCTCAGTTCATCGCTGCCTCTCTAACGTCCGCTCTCCTCGTCATGCGCCGCTGCCAGGAGTTCACACGGGCACATTAGGTTATACCTAGTGCGCACGCGCGGGATCTGGCTGAGGAGAGTGGATGTTAGAGAGGCGGCGATGAACTGAGGTAGGCGGCTCTAATGAAAGGGAGGGCGGCGATTTTAATTCAGAGGGCGGCGCTGGGCACCGAAAGGAGATGGCTGCAGCCGGGCACCCTGCATCGTGAGACGTCCCCTTGGACACATTTGTGACGTGAGTGACAGGTTATATAAACCTGTTTTATATGATTATAGAGCCACAGGCGCATTTGATAAGGTCAATTTAGGATTCTGTGTATTAGTAGGGACCTCGCCATATATTTAGCTTATAGGCCTAAATTCTGATGACAGAATCCCTTTAAAATCTCTGAATGTAACCAGGGCCGGTGCCACCCATAAGCAGAGTAGGCCACCGCGTAGAGCGCACTCTGCCTGGGGGCGCCGGCAGGAGTCCGAATCCCAAGCAGTAGCTTCACTTCACTCCTTCTGTTCTTGCCGGCCAGATGCGCTGCGAGTATGTTCAGTCACTTCGGGCAGAGCGAGCTGGGTGTGTTGGGGCAGCTGTCATGTGTATGGTTGTACACTAGGTATCAGTACACTGGGTATCAGTAGAAGTCTTATATTATTTTTTTTTAAGCATCTAGCTAGATAGCTTTCATGGCTGTGAGGGTAAATGCCTTGCCTCTGTTGTGTAGAGGTTGTGAGTTCAACTCTCTAGGCTAACTTTTCTAAAAGTGTTTTTTTTTTTTCTATAAGACTTCTGCTGATACCTAGTGCAGTGTTTCCCAACCAGTGTGCCTCCAGCTGTTGTAAAACTACAACTCCCAGCATGCCCAGGAAGGCCTTTGGCTGTGCAGGCATGCTGGGAGTTGTAGTTTTGCAACAGCTGGAGGCACACTGGTTGGGAAACACTGACCTAGTGTACTGATACCTAGTGTACAACCATACACCTGACAGCTGCCCCAACACACCCAGCTCTGCTACATCCATACACAGTGGGTCTTATTATTATTATTTTTTTTTCTTAAATAAACAGCTATGCAGCTTTCATGGCTGTGAGGGTAAATGCCTTGCCTCTGATGTGTAAAGGACATGAGTTCCAGTCCCAGGGCAAACTTTTCTTGTTTTTTTTTATTTATTTTTTAAATACCGGACTGTTACTTTACTGCCACGGGGGAGGGGGGCTATTGGCGCCATGATACTGGCACATGAAGGGGGGAGGAGAGAGGCACTTGATACTGGCACATTAGGGGACAGGGGGAGAGGATGTCACTATGATATTATCACATCGGGGGGCAAGAAATGGACATGAATCATGAGGGGCAGAAATGTGAAATGATTGGGGGGGGGGCAAGAAATGGACATGAATCATGAGGGGCAGAAAATGGACATGAATCATGGTGTCAGAGGCTGCAGGACAGTGACTGGCAGCAGGGTAGCACACACTTGTGTACAGGGGTCAGGGCACACCTGCTGCTTGACTAGGGGCTATAGATTCTGACTGGCACAGGGTGCCCAGCAGTGGCACATGGAGCCTAATAGGTGGCACAGACTGTCTAAAGGGCTATGAATGGTACAGGGTGCAGGACAGTGCCAGACTGGCAGAGGGCACAGGGCAGCATACTGTTTTATTTTGCCCTGGTGGCACAGGATTTCAGACAGTGGCTGAATGGCGCCTGGCAGTGAATAGGTGGCACTGCTCATGTTTGGTGTGCCAACCTGCTGAACAGCGCATCACTGGGATGGTACTAGGTGGCAGACAATGGCTGGATATTATATATACATGACCATAGTCAGACTGGCACAGGGTACACGACCATAGTTAAATGTTACATGCAATAGGTGGCTGAAAAAGGGGCGGGTAAAGGGGTGTGGTCAATGGGTGGAGTCAAGGGGGCGGCAAAATTAGCTTTTGCCTAGGGTGGCAAAAATCCTTGCACCAGCCCTGAATGTAACCCAAATGTATTAAGGGTGTATCTCACAATGACATCTGCATCAAAGGCTGCCTACAACATTTTTTGTGCCCAAACAAGTGTTTATTTAACAACTGAATTTGACAGCAGTATATAAGCCTGTAATTTCACATGTGCTGATGCTGCAAGGCCCGAAAATAGTGTCTTTTGTAAAAAAAAGTGTGTTTTTCAAACCCCAGAAAATGATGGGTGTATTTCTAGCTTAAATTGCACACTGACTAATCAAGATGTTGTAGATTGCCCAAAAAGTATTTTTTTTTTTTGGTAACAGAATATGAAAGCTGTATATATTAAACTTGAATTTAAAGGGGTATTATCATCTTAATGATCACTGTTAAATCTGTTAATGATGTAACAGTGATCATTTTTCTAAATCTATTTCATTAACAAATCCCCACCCCTTAGAAAAAAATAAACCTATACTTACCTGTCTGTTGTCAGGGCCACTTTTTTGGCCTTGCTGACATAATGATTTATTTGACCTTCTGATCTGACAGAAGGAAGGAAAAATGAAATGCACAACGGATCCTCTCTGTGTAGCAGCTGTAAGACCTGTATAGTCCCATCAGAATTGGCTTATGATTTGGTAGCCAATAGCGGGATGGGGGGTGGGTACAAAACACAAAAGACATGCAAATATTACATTCACGTGTCATCTCTGTTTTAGATCCACAGTTTTTTTTTTTTTTTTTTGCATTAGCAATACTGATGGATTATTGAGCAAATGCTGACAGAGTTAAGGCAGATGCTCCAAAGACTGGATCTATTTTTTGTGAGTTATTGTTCTGACAGATCAGAGGAAGGGCAAATTAATCAGTGACGTCAACACAAACTTACTGCTGACACCCTCTCGGGGGGCTCTACTTGTATAAGCGTTTACTAGAACAGGTTCTGTAGACATCAATGTGGAATCAACTGGCGATGGTGCAAAAGGAGTGTGCTTCTTCTTGATGCTAATATCGACCTGTAAGGCTGAGTTCATACCTGAGTTATTCGGTCAGTGTTGGCCCCGTGACTGCCCAAATAAGTGAAGTATGCAGTGATTCTAGGAGCGACACCTGTCATCTGCATGTCATACTGACTCACAGTATTGTTTCACTACCACAGCAGACTCCCTATGCATGCTACTGCAAAGCACAGTGTTCTACACCCCTATAAAGGCTTTCTGCAGCCCAGAAATAGCTGTTTTTAATGCAATTTGCCGCAAATAAATTCGGATCAAAGCAAATTTTTCCATAAAATTCGGCAAACCGGACAAATCAAATTTTTTAAGAATTCGGTCATCTCTAAAGGTGGCGTTTCTGGATCATGTTGACATATGCCTTCTCCTGTGCGGTTTTAACTTGCATTTCTGGATTGCAGAATACAGTGTGTTCACAGACAATATTTTTTTTAAGTGTTCGTGAGCTCTTGAAGTGAGTCCCATTACGGAATAATGTCTATTTTTAAAGCAATGCCGCCTGAAGGCCCATAGATGAAAAGCATCCGATACTGGCCATTGGCCTTGTCTCTAGAATTCACCAGATTCTCTGAATCCTTTGATGATATTATGTACTTTTGATGTAGGTGGTGTAAGTAGGTTGGTATTCAATGTCTTCACATTTTTAGGGTCCATTCACACGTCCGTTGTTTCTTTCCTGATCTGTTCCGTTTTTTGTGGAACAGATCTGGACCAAATCTGTACCCATTCATTTTCAATGGGTCCTGAAAAAAATCGGACAGCACAATGTCAGATTTTTATTCAGGCCCCTTTGAAAATGAATGGATACAGATCTGGTCCAGATCTGTTCCGCAAAAAACGGAACAGATCAGGAAAGAAACAACGGACGTGTGAATGGACCCTTATGTTGAGGAACATTTTTATAAAATTGTTCAGTAATTCTTAAATTCAGGTTATTGCAGATTGATGAACCAATACCCATCTTTGCTTCTGAGATTCTTTACCTCTAATATGTCCTTTTTATACTCAGCAATGTGACTAAGTAGCAACTTTTTCTTAGTATCACTGCACTTACTTTTTTACTCTTTTGTTGCCCTGTTCCAACTTTTTGAAATGCATTGCTGCCTTCAAGTTCTAAATGATTTTTATATTATTTTTATGAAATGGTAAAATGTCTTACTTTCAACATTTTAATGTGTTCTGTGATCTATTGCAAATAAAATATGGGTCTATGAAATTTGCAAATTGTTGTATTCTATATTTATTTACAATGGTTTACATCTTACACAGTGTCCCAAATTTTTTAGGAATCGATCATGCATATATACTACCGCTGATGGCCCAAGACATTTTTAGCAATGAATTTTCAGTTACTAATTGGAAGCAAAGTTATCAGAACAAGGTATAATGCAATCATGTGATCATTTTTTTGGAGTCCCTTTCTTGCCATTGTGAAGCTCATTTTTTTTAAACCTTTTTTATTTTGATAGCTGGCCCGTGCTCTCTTGTTTTTGTAGGAAGTGAATATCATAGCTCTCTAACTTGTAGGAAAGTAAGGTGGTCGAATCTGTTTAAGGGCTGATGCACTTGAACGTATTTTCATTCCGTTTCCGTTCTGGTTTTTTTTGCGGACCGTATACGGAACCATTCATTTCAATAGGTCTACAAAAACAAACGATGGTACTCTGTATGCATTCCGTTTCCGTATTTTCGTATTTAAGTTCCACAAAAAAGTAGTGCATGTCCTATTATTGTCCGCAAATCACGGTCCAAGGCCCCATTCAAGTTAATGGGTCAGCAAAAAATACAGAACGCACACAGAACACATCCGTTTGTTATCTGTATTTCATCCATATTTTGCAGATCCATACTGTAAAAATGCTATGCCCAGACCATATTGCTCATGTGTTTGGTGATTAATAAGTTACTGTTTCCGTTTCCGATCCCCAAAAAAAACGGATTGCACAAGGAAACCATATGGATATGTTTTGTGGAATAACGGAATGGAAGAAGACATAAATCTGGGAAAAGAAAAGCTCAGATATGGAGCAACGGATCCTTGAAAAACAGACAGCAAAACAGCAACGATCATGTGCATGAGCCCTAAGACTTAATGTGGTGCCACAGGAGACCTCACCACTTGCTATCAGATTCCTCCACAGTATACTACTGATTATTATATCTTATGGTAAGCTAATGACTGACTGGTATTGTGCAAAAAGGTGCATGACTATGAGCAAGAACAATCTGATAACAAAATCGGACTGCAGTGCTACAGAAATCTGAAAATGCTCAAACACTTTAGATAGCTGTCAACTAAATGCCTGTTTAGCTGGTAGCTATTCCTCCTGACTTCATATGTCATGATGCTGATCAGTTGAAATCCTGTCATTCTAGAGGATCAAAAGCAACATTCTAAACAGCCTAAGAAGAATAGCTATACTGCCGTTGAATATGACACATATTTTACATACTGTGCTAACTCATTCTGTCATGACCATCAGGCCCAAGATGTTTACTAAAATGAATTTCCAATTTACTAATTGGAAGCAAAGTTATCAGAACAAAGTACTGTGCAACTGTCATTAGGACTATTGATGCACTGAAATATACTGCACATTGATTTAAGAGGAAGCCTACCATATATTCTGTGCAGTCTGGGAAAATGTGTGATCCATACAAATTGAATGATCAGTAGTAATTTGATATTTTGGAATCACCATTATAGTAGACATTGTACTGAATTAAAATGTGTGATTCAGATGTCAGCAGGATATAACAACATATGTGTTGCCTTAGGAAGATGCATGAGTATATTACCTAATTATCTAAATTATTCAAGAGTTATTTGCCAAAAGATGTTTTCACTTATCAAAATGTCAATTATGCATCTGGAATGTGTGCATTAATTTGCACACAATTTTGATGAGATTAAAAGTATAAAATAACGTGGTTTATTTTAACTTAACTCTTTGAATCTATGTTTTTCACATTTGCACACTGTCCACACGGGTATTTCATAAAATATGCTTCTAATGCATATTAATTCCAAAAATGCACAGCTAGTACATTTAAATAATTACCTTTTATGTCCAAAGAATTATCATAGGGGGTCCCTTATCTATGAATATAATATACTGTACACATTACACAGTATATATAGTAATGTAACTGCACATGACTTGTGTGATATTGGAATAATGTTTTGTTACTTAGTTACATACTGTGTATCATCTGGCGAGCCTCGTTTTTGGGAGCTGATACAGTTTCCAGAATAGCTTGCAAAGGAGGGAGATTGGGTTCTCGGTTCTGGACAAGCAGAAAAAGCCAGCAAAGTTAGTAAGACTTTATTTTCAGTTTTTGAAATTTCTGTTGTCCTAGAGCTGGGAATGGGGAATTAATATTTGTATGGGAGGGATAGGTGTATTGGCTGGGGATAGAGTCTATATTCATCTGTAGACCTCTGATCAATACAGCCTAGAGGGTCTTTGTACGGGTTTATGTTAAATGTAAAACTGTTTCTGTGGTACAAACGTGATAATATGCATGGAGGGTGCCAGTTTTAAACGTGTGGCAGAGATTGAATGACATAACATTGTGTGGCAGGGTTATTTTCATAGTGCTGGGCACCGTGTGAAATAATGTTTAGTGTGTATTTGGTGGATCTCAAGTTGTACAGAGATTCGAGGGTGAGATTGTGACGAGTGTGGTGACCATCACAGGGCATTGTGCTTTTATTGTAACTTTTTTCTGTTTTTGTGTACATTTTTACTTTTCTGTTCTTGGTAGAAATGTTTAGTGTGAGATAAGTAGTACGATTTGTCCCGTGTTAAGTCCGTCTTGTTGTAAAGAGGTGATTTTGGTTTGTAGAGGCGGAATTGTGTTTGTTACTGTTTGTATAAGAGAGACCGCATGTGAAAGATTGTTATGCTGTTAGCCTGTTATCATCCCAGAGTTGAAATTGCTCCAATTTTGGAGGTGAAATGCAGGGAACTGAGGAACTGTTTTGTTTCATGCTAAACTTACACTAATTAAAGTTTTTTTTTTTCTTTGTTGGATTGAGAAGACACCATTTTGTTACCCCTCATGGTGAAGACATCTTTTTGTTTTCCTTTGTGTAAGACCATGTGGCCAGCCTCCATCTTGATTTAGCTCAGTCACCATTTTGGTTTTCAGTAAGTTAAATTTTTGTTTGTTTCCAGGTTTAGCGATTTTTGTATTATTATACAGAAATCAAATTTTACTAAATCAATTGCAGTTTTTGTATAGAATTTTAGGTTTGAATAAAATCTTTACTTTGTACTGAATTTTTTTTAGATAGTAAGACTAATTTTAACTGTGACAGTTTTGTACTTTTAGTGGTGATTTTATTTTTATTGGTTGGGCGTTTTCTTTAAGTTTCTCAGAGGGCAGTTAATGCCCCTTCCCCATTGTTTTAGGTTTTATAGCATTAGCTGTGTTTTGTATTCTATAGCAGTCTGCTGTAGTGAAAGGATTTGGTTTTAAAACTCGTTTTATATTCCCTTATCGTTTAGAGTTGCTTTGTGCAGCGAATAGTCAATTTTTGTGTCTGTACGCCCAGACTGTGTTGTACTGAGACATCTTACAACTAGTAAATAGACAGCAGAAGGCTATCCCCATTAACAACTGTATACTGAAAGAAGCCACCTTGTTATGTAGAGAAAGAGGATATTCATTGTGCTGTGCATTTTCGTCTAGCGACGCAGTGTAAGTGTCGTATGCATACACTGTGAGGGGTAGATACATAACGCGGGGCTGTGATCTGTGGTTGTTGACTTATCGTTTGGCATAGTTCTGTACCAAAAGTGTTGGAACAACAAGCCATAGAGTTGCACATCACCTCGGTTAGGGTTTCTAGTTGGGGTACTATAGTGGTATGGTGGTTGTAGTCCGTCAATCCACCGCAGAAGAAGGCACCGGGCGGTGCTCTCCTAAATTGGTGCACGGGTTTGCCTGGACGCAGTGGTAAGTCGATTAATCGCCAGGGGCAATGGGCCGTCCATTCAAGGGAAGGAAAGCGAGGCTTCCCACAGTCAGATAGCTTCACAGTGCATGAAATCTAGTTTTGGGGCAAAGGCCATGAAACCCCTTAAAGAATGGCATAGATGGTCCAAGGGTACTGCTTGGGGTATTCCTCGGGAGGGGACGTTTGACACCTGGCGATGGAATAAATTCCTAACTGAGTTTATGCCCAGGCTCTGGACAGCAAGGACCTTAGATGTAGCTCAGCTGTGGCTTCAGAAGTCTATTATGGTAAACGGGCAGGGTATACAGAAGGCGGTTTCAGTCTGGAAGAACCACATTATGTATACTTGGCCAGAGGGGATAGCCGCGATTGGTGATCCAATGCTGGAAGCGGAAGAGGCTCTTTCTGGGCTAACTCTGCTAAGGCAGGCTGGATCCACCAGCACTGCATCTGTTGTAGTTTCCTCTGATGCTTCTGCCATCACTGATGTAACCAACTCCATTCTGCTCTCTCCAGCTACCATTTCTCTCTCTCCCACAACTTCACCTAACCGTGTCACCTTTGAAGCTAACCCTCTCCATCAGCCTCCCTCTGCCACATCTGGGGTGTTTTCCTCTTCAATTGCCGTTAATTATGAATCATTTCCAACTGGTGATCTGCAGATGCTATGTGAGTCTAAGGGAATTGGGACCAGACTAAGGAACCGTGGGGATTGCATAGCTGCGCTAAGAGCTTTTGATTCAGCAATACCTACCATCTACCCTTCATTGGATGGCTTCCAGACAGGGAAGGTCATGGACGAGGTAGTACACAGTAGCCCACCAATGAAGCCACAGCCTCCAAGGTATACACCTGACCCCACTTTTGTCTCTGAACCTAGTACTTATCCAGTCCAGGTGCAACAATACAAGGGTGTTCCTAATGCCAACGGCGAAAGGTCTTTAGGGGAGAGGGTGGTATGGCATGTCCCTTTTGCTTCCTTGGAAATCAGAACCATCCTGGCCGAACTGCCTGACTATAGAACGAATCCACGAGTGTTTGCGAGAATGTTTTGTCAAAATCTGTTTAGTTATGGCATGAGCGGAACGGATTGTGCACAGGTTCTGAGGGCAAAAGTGGGAGAGGAACTGGCAGGGGTTATAATCTCCCATTGCAACATTTTCACCCACGAACAGGCCACTTCTGGAGGTAAGGAATTCTGTATTACACTGCTAACCAAACTTCCAAGGATGTATGGTGCATCCTCTACCACGGATGTGATGAAACTCAGTCAAAATCCTGGGGAGGATTGTCAATTCAACCCTCTTCTCCCACTCTTCACACACTGATAGCAGCACCACAGGAGAAATGCTAGCACAGGTTTCCAGTATCCGTAGTTTCAGGTGCTGCATATGCTGTGAAGATCCGAGATGTGCATCACCTGAAACTACGGATACTGGAAGCCTGTGCTAGCATTTCTCCTGCGGTGTTGCTATCAGTGTGTAAAGAGTGGGAGAAGAGGGTTGCATTGACAATCCAACACAATGGGCAGCACATTGAACACATTTTATAAGTGGTCAGAAACTTGTAAATACACCAAACACACCATTGTTTTTCTTGTGAAGTTCCCAATAAGTTTGATGTGTCACATGGCCCTCTTCCTATTGAAAAAACAAAAGTTGGATTAAAAATGGCCGACTTCAAAATGGCCACCATGGTCACCACCCATCTTGAAAAGTTTCCCCCCTCACATATACTAATGTGCCACAAACAGGAAGTTAATATCACCAACCATTCCCGTTTTATTAAGGTGTATCCATATAAATGGCCCACCCTGTAGATGAGATGTTCAATGAAACCATAGAAGCTGTCAGAGGGATCACCCAGGAACAACAACAGATGAAGACTCTAGTACTGCAGGAAAAGATGGCTCTTGATTATCTTTTAGCATCCAAGGGGGGTTTCTGTGAATTCATAGGTGAGGACTGTTGTACCTGGATAACTGACACCAGTGACATGGTCAAAGCACATATGGATAAGGTTAGCACCCTGCAAGGCAGAGCCAGAGCTATAGCTAGTGAAGGTTGGAATCCTTTTAAAGGTTTGGGAAGCTTTGGGATTTTATGTTTTCCATTGGATCCTGGCTAAAGGAAATGGGAGTATATATACTTATGGTGTTTCTGTTTCTATTCCTTCTATACGTCGGAGTGAGATGTTCCTGTTGTCTAATCGACTGAGTCAGCAAAGCCCAAACAGATGACTACATTTTAGTTGTCGAGACACCCTGAAGACCAACCCATGGACCAGATACAGAGGATTTCAAACCAACTGGTGACCAACACGACCCACCAGCTCCTCTGAGTCACCTCCCAAAGAGCAGAACCTCCGAGTCAAGATTTGTTTTCAAGCTCTGTTGTTTTCCATCATCTGTTTTGCTTTTTGGATTCAGGACTTTTCATATACAAGAGGGACTGTTTTTTTTATTTTCCAAAGAAGATTGTGATTCATTGAGGGACACTGGGGAGCATATGACAAAGAGGAGGGACTGTTGTGGAAATTTTATTATATGGAATTATGTGGACATTTTATTTTAGGATGTGTGTGTGTTTTATAGATTTTCATCTGTCTCCCTGTGTTGGATTTCACAGAGGAACGCTCTAGCAGAGGGTACTTGGGTTGAATCAGGACCAGCGGTTTAACCGTCAGTATGAAAACCTTCTCATGGGCTTGAAGACGTGTTCTCAGTGTGTAGGGAGGCAATTGCCGATTTGTGAGCACTAAGTGCAATGTGCTGGGCTTCTTGCCTTCAAATGTGTTTACACATTAGGTTACTTTCACACCAGCGTTTCGGTGTCCGCCTGTGAGATCCGTTTCAAGGCTCTCACAAGCGGCCCCAAGCGGATCAGTTTAGCCCCAATGCATTCTGAATGGATGCGGATCCATTAAGAATGCATCAGTTTGGCGCCGTTCCGCCTCCATTCCGCTCTGGAGGCGGACACCAAAACGCTGCTTGCAGCGTTTTAATGTCCACCTGGCCTTGTGGAGCCAAACGGATCCATCCTGACTTACGATGTAAGTCATTGGGGACGGAGCCGCTTGACGTTGACACAATATGGTGCAATTGCAAACGGATTCATCCCCCATTGACTTTCAATGTAAAGTCAGGACGGATCCGTCTGACTAACAATTAGACTTAGACTTTTTTTTACATAGAATGCAGACGGATCCGTTCTGAACGTATACCATTGTTTGCATTTATAGGTGTGGATCCGTCTGTGCAGATATCAGATGGATCCGTACCTAACGCAGGTGTGAAAGTAGCCTTAGAGAAGTGAAGTCTGCATAGCGAGAGATACATATTATACCTCTGTTGCGGCTTCGCTATGCCTTTTCTGGATACATATCTGCTTTTAAGACATGCATATCTGCCTTGTCGTTATATACTCGTACTGTATACTGACAATAGCCGTATCAATGTGCTGCAGATAGTCCCAAATCTATAAGAACAAGTAGAATTATCTTCACTAGATGCTGGTCACTCTGAGCAGTATTGAATGGGGTCCATGCTGACAGTCATGGGGATGGGCAGCCACCTGGCTGATCAGACAATGGACATGACTCATTCTTCCTTATATAGGGATGAGCTGTGTGCATTGCACTGTTCGGCCATGTTGATGCCCTCCCCTGTCCTTTTGATATGTACCTGCACTTTCTGGGCTGACTTGCTGAAGTTGTAGAGCCATCTCCCACTGGGCGTCGTTCTATTGCCTTAATAAAAAGTGTATGTGGTCTATTGAAAGGCTTTTTTACACTGACTCCAGCTTTAACCAGAATTGTGTCTGACTCTTCCTGGGCTAAAGAAGTACTTAATCCCTTATACAGAAATAACTGAATAATAGCTATGGAATTGGTTGTGCTAGGGGAACTTTAATACTGAAGCGTACCTTTTAGTGCACCAGAGATTTGTGCTCAAAGTCCAACCAAATCATCCATATCAATACGGAAGGTTGAAAAATGACACATGTCCATCAAAGTTTGGGTTCGTACCGAACTTTTGGATTTTTGGACCCCGAACCCGAACATTTGCGTAAAAGTTTGGGTTCGGGTTCAGTGTTCGGCACTTTCTTGGTGCTTTTTGAAAGGCTGCAGAGCAGCTAATTAACAAACGGTTAACAGTCTGACCTTAGGAGCCATCACAGCCATGCCTACTAATGGCATGGATGTGATTGGCCAGAGCAGCATGTGACCCAGGCTCTATACAGGTCCTTCTAAATAAACTAGCATATTGTGATAAAGTTCATTATTTTCTGTAATGTACTGATAAACATTAGACTTTCATATATTTTAGATTCATTACACACCAACTGAAGTAGTTCAAGCCTTTTATTGTTTTAATATTGATGATTTTGGCATACAGTTCATGAAAACCCAAAATTCCTATCTAAAAAAATTTGCATATCATGAAAAGGTTCTCTAAACGAGCTATTAACCTAATCATCTGAATCAACTAATTAACTCTAAACACCTGCAAAAGATTCCTGAGGCTTTTAAAAACTCCCAGCCTGGTTCATTACTCAAAACCGCAATCATGGGTAAGACTGCCGACCTGACTGCTGTCCAGAAGGCCATCATTGACACCCTCAAGCAAGAGGGTAAGACACAGAAAGAAATTTCTGAACGAATAGGCTGTTCCCAGAGTGCTGTATCAAGGCACCTCAGTCGGAAGTCTGTGGGAAGGAAAAAGTGTGGCAGAAAACGCTGCACAACGAGAAGAGGTGACCGGACCCTGAGGAAGATTGTGGAGAAGGACCGATTCCAGACCTTGGGGGACCTGCGGAAGCAGTGGACTGAGTCTGGAGTAGAAACATCCAGAGCCACCGTGTACAGGCGTGTGCAGGAAATGGGCTACAGGTGCCGCATTCCCCAGGTCAAGCCACTTTTGAACCAGAAACAGCGGCAGAAGCGCCTGACCTGGGCTACAGAGAAGCAGCACTGGACTGTTGCTCAGTGGTCCAAAGTACTTTTTTCGGATGAAAGCAAATTCTGCATGTCATTCGGAAATCAAGGTGCCAGAGTCTGGAGGAAGACTGGGGAGAGGGAAATGCCAAAATGCCTGAAGTCCAGTGTCAAGTACCCACAGTCAGTGATGGTCTGGGGTGCCATGTCAGCTGCTGGTGTTGGTCCACTGTGTTTTATCAAGGGCAGGGTCAATTCAGCTAGCTATCAGGAGATTTTGGAGCACTTCATGCTTCCATCTGCTGAAAAGCTTTATGGAGATGAAGATTTCATTTTTCAGCACGACCTGGCACCTGCTCACAGTGCCAAAACCACTGGTAAATGGTTTACTGACCATGGTATTACTGGGCTCAATTGGCCTGCCAACTCTCCTGACCTGAACCCCATAGAGAATCTGTGGGATATTGGGAAGAGAAAGTTGAGAGACGCAAGACCCAACACTCTGGATGAGCTTAAGGCCACTATCGAAGCATCCTGGGCCTCCATAACACCTCAGCAGTGCCACAGGCTGATTGCCTCCATGCCACGCCGCATTGAAGCAGTCATTTCTGCAAAAGGATTCCCGACCAAGTATTGAGTGCATAACTGAACATAATTATTTGAAGGTTGACTTTTTTTGTATTAAAAACACTTTTCTTTTATTGGTCGGATGAAATATGCTAATTTTTTTAGATAGGAAATTTGGGTTTTCATGAGCTGTATGCCAAAATCATCAATATTAAAACAATAAAAGGCTTGAACTACTTCAGTTGGTGTGTAATGAATCTAAAATATATGAAAGTCTAATGTTTATCAGTACATTACAGAAAACAATGAACTTTATCACAATATGGTAATTTTTTTTGAAGGACCTGTATAAGCTTGAGTCACGTAGCGCTGCACGTCACTCTGCTGTTACAAGTGTAGGGAGAGGATGCTGCTGGACTTGTGATTTCAGGGAGAGAATAGGAGAGAATCTAACTCAGTGATCTACAGAGAAATAGCTGTGTGGGTGCAGGGCACAATCATTTTACCCTGCCCTCAGCCCATTGACCAAAAAAACAACAACTTATAATTCTGTTAGTTAGGTGGGCAGCGGCCATTTTATGCAAGCTCTGAGCTTTTGGGACATTGCAAATCACCATTTTTTGGGGGCAAACTACAACATATTGATTAGTCAGTGTTCAATTTAAGCTAGAAATGTACCCATCATTTTCTGGGGTTTGAAAAACACACTTTTGTTTTTTTTTTAAACTGTATTTTCAAGATCTGCAAGTGTTAAATTCAAGTTTAATATATACAGATTTCATATTGTGTTACCAAAAAACAACAACACTTTTTTTTGGCAATCTACAGCATCTTAATTAGTCAGTGTGCAATTTAAGCTAGAAATACACCCATCATTTCCTGGGGTTTGAAAAACACACTTTTTTCAAAAAACAATATTTTCCAGATCTGCAAGTGTTAAATTCAAGTTTAATATATACAGCTTTTATATTCTGTTAACAAAGAAAAACTAGAAATACACCCATCATTTTCTGGGGTTTGTAAAACACACTTTCTTTTACAAAAGTCACTATTTTTGGGCCTTGCAGCATCAGCACGTGTGAAATTACAGGCTTATATGCTGATGTCAAATTCAGTTGTTAAACAAACACTCATTTTGGCACAAAAAATGCAGTTGGCAGCCTTTGATGCAGATGTCATTGTGAGATACACCCTTAATACATTTGGGTTACATTCAGAGATTTTAAATACCGCCATTTGGTGCACCAATATTGAATTCAGGCCTACACTGGTTCAGGCTGTGTGAGATACACCCTTTACATACAGGGGTTTGATTCAGGGATTTGAAATACAGCCATTTGAAATACAGCCATTTTGTGCAAATAAATATTTAATTTAGGCCTACACTGGTTCAGGCCCTGTGAGATCCCCCCTATACATACAGGTGTTTGATTCAAGCATTTTAAATATAGCCATTTTGTGCAAATAAATATTTAATTTAGGCCTACACTGGTTCAGGCCTAATGAAATGGTTAACATACACTGGTGTTAGCCTAATGAAATGGTTAACATAATGTGTATCTTTTCGCCTTGCTCCTTTTTCTCTCCCCTCTATCTAGTCAATTTGCCTGTATCCAGTCATTCACCCAACATGTATTTAGTGCATGTTTTTACATTGTATCCTTTGAGATAACCACTCCCACTTCTCTTATGGGGAGGTGAGGAGGTGATGACGATGGTTACGCTGTCATCAGACGGCGTCAATGTTTGGCTTGGGATGAGTGGACGCCTGGTGATGAGGTCATCGCTGGGTGCCAGTATACGTCAGACACGAGCGACGGCCGTAACCAATGGCACAATAGCTGTGGAAACAGTGCTATGGCCGGACGCATGCAGCCTGTGGTGACCTCATCGCTAGGCGCCGGCACACGTGACATGTGACGTTGGAGACACGCCCCCCCTTTGCGGATGTGACCAATGGGTCCTTTGCAATAGACAAACTGGGGCGTTACCTAAGGCATAAATCCCTTGTTTGTTCAGCGCGCCGACGCTAATACCCCGAACCCCTGACGAAGCCGCATCGCGGCGAAACATGTCGGGTGGGGACTAGTGTTAGGCGCCTGTTTTAGTTCAGTTGGCAGCAAATGTGTAAACCTCAATAGGGCTACAGTTTTGTGTGTGACGAACCAGTGTGGTGCTTATTTGGTGCCAGTGTAGAGACAACCAGCAGTGGTGTCCGGAACTTGGGTCCAGGTCCCAGGACACAAAGCAATAGGGTTTATCTAATTGTGATACACTGTCACCAACCACCCACCTGCACATATATATGTTCTCAAATTAAATGAGAGAGAAGTAAATCCTTACATAAATTTGCATTGCCACCTGTTAGTTTTAAAATGTGTGGTTTTTGTGGGGTAGTAACTCCCCTTTTTAAATGAACAAAATAAAGTATTTGGCTTTTATTTTCCAAATTAGTAGACCCCTACAGGGACTTTCTTTGGTCTTTTGACCAGTGGTATATTTTTGGGTTTAATCCCGAGGGTCTTACTAGGGCCCACTTTTGTGTATCCTATTGATTGGGTGTAAACTACCCTTGTTCTGTGGCCTATTTAAAGGAAATTGCATCCACTATTTATCCTATAAATGGCAGGATTCCTTATGCAAGGGCTTGATAAGGAGGCGCTTTTGATTGAGGCAGGTCAAGTATTTTCCAAGCAATCTATCCCGCTGAACACTATTGACATCAATAGTGGTTTTAGGAACCTTTGTGTAACCTATAAACAGTACTTTCGTTCATGGTGGGAGATAGTGAGTCTGGAAACTTATATTACTCAGGGACTAGTATATAGGGGTCTCAGGAACCCCCTAAGACCAAATAATCATACTGATGACCCAGAATTTGTCAGGGGTTGGGACCGGGTTATGACTGAAAACTCTCTTAGGTTGATGCAATATATGGTTGAATACGAAAAACGATATCTGGAGCGTGTGTCTGATCAACTCACTCAGGAAGTTAAAGAAATACTCAGTTTTAGTCAACAAACTGATTTAAAAAATCAAGAAATAAAATTACAAAATAATTTAGAAAACTTCAAATCTGAGATTAAAGAGAGAAAACACCGTAAATATATACGAGATAAAATAGACTTTGAGTCAGATCGTGTGTATTCCTGGAAAAAACAAAGGAATCTCCCAGCTAGAAAAACCAGATATACTAATTATTCAGAGTCAGAAACATCAGGAACAGAGACAACAAGCCAGACGGGTCCCAATACGGGAACAAAAAGAAAAATCAGATACAATAGAAATCGGAATTCAAAAAAAGCAACATCTCAGAGTGAATGTCAAACACCAATGCCAAATGGTTGTCCCCCTGGCGATTCTGGGCCATCCTTATTTTCATCAGCTTTAATGGATGGTCATATGTCTGTAACTGGGGTGAAGAAGACCCCTATTGTAAATCCAGTGATAAGTGGGACAACAACCATGATAACGGGTATGGAGCAATCACTGAGTGTGGAATCCAGAATGAGCGGACCTCCCACATTATTAGCTGGAAACCAATTCCCCACAAGTTCATCTATCACTGCCCCCATTGCCCCCCTTTTTTTAGGTCAGGCAGGGACACAAGCAAAAGACAGGGAGAAATGGGGTTTCTCGATGAAATGACAGAAAGGAGGGTCACACTCAGTGATTTAACTATGACTGATATACAACATAGTGTCAACCCTTCATGTCCCCCAGATACATCCATAAATATGATACTTGGTGCTAGACCTAAAACCACACAGGTCATTAATCTATCCTGTAAGATCTTATCTCAATTACAAATTGAGGTCCTGAGTAGGGGTTTGACTTTCACACCAGTACCTCAATGTGATAAATTCACCTGGGTAAAGGACATTAACCTTTTCGCACGCAAACTTGCACTTCATAAACAACATTTAAGCCTGACACAGGATTCACATAAATTAATTCAACAGGAACAGAAGGCTTTACTGACGTTAGAGAGCCTGCATGCAGAAAGTGAGGGTATGTGCACCACTGTAGAACCCCCCTTGACAAATCTGAAGCCTCGCTCCAGGTGGACACCACCTTTTTCCCAATACAAAAATATCAAAACATTTGTGGATTTAGTCACTGATGAAATCAGGACTATTAAACTGCACAAATTTGGTGGGGAAAGTAATTTGAATAGTGAGGAGTTTTTTGCTTTGGAATCCTTAAAAAAGGATGACAAAATTGTAATCAAGTCAAGTGACAAGGGGGGAAATATAGTGGTGCAAGATAGGAATGAATATGACCTGATGGTTGAAAAATTACTAAGTGATAAAAAAATCTATGAAACTTTAGACGCCAATCCAACAAGTACCTACCTCACTGAACTGCATGTCATCCTTAAGGAGGCACGAGACAACCAATTAATTTCTAAGGAGGAATTTATTTTCCTATATAATAAACATCCAACCATCGCCACTTTTTATGCACTTCCCAAAGTGCATAAAAATAGGGTCCCAATTCCAGGGAGACCCATTGTCTCGGGGAATGACGCATTAACTCAACCTGCTAGTGAGTATGTTGACACCATTTTGAGGCCCTTTGTGACTGAATTACCGTCCTATATTAAGGACACAAATGATGTATTATCCAAAATAGCTAATATCACATTATCAAAATCCACGTTTTTAGCAAGCCTCGATGTCGAGGCCCTATACACTAATATTGAGCACAAACTAGGTATTGAGGCGGTCAAATCTTTTCTGTATATGAAAAGTACGTCATTTCACAGACATAATGATTTTGTAATACGACTATTAATGTTTGTCCTCACACACAATTATTTTTTATGTAATGGAACCTTTTTTCACCAAATTCACGGGACCGCGATGGGCACGCCTTGTGCCCCGACGTTCGCGAACCTTTTCTTGGGGTGGTGGGAGCACAATATTGTTTTTTCTGAAAGTATGGAACTCTATACTAAGTATATTAGCTATTGGGGCCGTTTCATTGATGATGTCTTGCTGTTCTGGGAGGGGGAGAGGGGACAGTTCCTTGACTTTGTTGAGTTACTTAATGCAAATGATATCGGTATGCACTTTACGTTTGAAATTAATCCGACTCAAATAAATTTTTTAGATCTGACGATACAAAAAGATGAGTCTGGACAGATTCAGACCGATATCTATCGTAAACCTACCTCAACAAATAGTTTTTTGCATTTCTCAAGCTGGCATCCAACTGCACTAAAAAATGGAATACCATTTGGACAATATCTACGTGCCAGAAGAAATTGTTCAACAGATGAGTTGTTTAAGATCCAAGCGGATGATCTATATAATAGATTCCGCGACAGGGGATACCCTCGAAAGGTTCTTAAAAGGGCTTTTAATCGAGCAAAGGCACTCACAAGAGATTCCCTTATTTCATGCAGGACTGCCCCCTCTGTGACCTCCCAGGACAGCAAGACCATCCGGTGTATAGGTACTTTTGATGGGCATCATCAACTGATGACAAACATTCTAAGGAAATATTGGAAAATTCTCCTTAATGATCCAGATCTACGTCAGGTGCTCCCACCTCATCCTAGTGTCACCTTTATACGTGGTCCAAGTTTAAGGGACCAACTGGTACACAGTTTCCTTCCCAAAATAGGACAGGAAAACAGAAATTGGCTAAGATCGAAGGTGACCGGTTCATATCCATGTGGTGGCTGCTCCTTCTGTAGCTTCCTACCAAAGATTAAAAGATTTGTGAATCCAGCTGATGGTAGGGAGTATGAAATTCGTGACTGGTTTAATTGCAAGAGCAGTGGTTTAGTGTATATAGCTTCCTGCACATGTCCAAAGTTGTATCTTGGCAAGACGGTTCAGGAACTGAGGAGACGGATTTCGGGACACATTAGTGCAATTAACACAAAAAAAGATACTTCCCTATATAGACATGTGTCATATATTCACAATGGCCGTATAGATGTACTGAAATTCTGGGGGCTCTCTCAAGTCAAACTGGGCCCCAGATCTGGAAATTTGGACATCAGACTGCTAAGAGAAGAGGCCAAATGGATATATAGACTGTCAAGTCAAACTCCATCCGGCCTAAATGAAGGCTTCTCCTTTTCTGCCTTTTTGTAAATAATAAATATTGTAACATTTTGCAAAAAAAAGAAATCTTTGCCATCTATGAGAGGATAAAATTATAAAAATAATATTCATAAAATTCTACAAAGGGATAAGATTATTCCTATAAAACCTCTTCTTTGAGCCGACAAGGCTATATATGCTGTGGTAAAATAGAGCAGGGTGATAGATACTATATGATAGATGTAATTCTGACCAGCGAGCTATATATAGTGTATAAATCGCTGGTGTTAGCCTAATGAAATGGTTAACATAATGTGTATCTTTTCGCCTTGCTCCTTTTTCTCTCCCCTCTATCTAGTCAATTTGCCTGTATCCAGTCATTCACCCAACATGTATTTAGTGCATGATTTTACATTGTATCCTTTGAGATAACCACTCCCACTTCTCTTATGGGGAGGTGAGGAGGTGATGACGATGGTTACGCTGTCATCAGACGGCGTCAATGTTTGGCTTGGGATGAGTGGACGCCTGGTGATGAGGTCATCGCTGGGTGCCAGTATACGTCAGACACGAGCGACGGCCGTAACCAATAGCACAATAGCTGTGGAAACAGTGCTATGGCCGGACGCATGCAGCCTGTGGTGACCTCATCGCTAGGCGCCGGCACACGTGACATGTGACGTTGGAGACACGCCCCCCCCCTTTGCGGATGTGACCAATGGGTCCTTTGCAATAGACAAACTGGGGCGTTACCTAAGGCATAAATCCCTTGTTTGTTCAGCGCGCCGACGCTAATACCCCGAACCCCTGACGAAGCCGCATCGCGGCGAAACATGTCGGGTGGGGACTAGTGTTAGGCGCCTGTTTTAGTTCAGTTGGCAGCAAATGTGTAAACCTCAATAGGGCTACAGTTTTGTGTGTGACGAACCAGTGTGGTGCTTATTTGGTGCCAGTGTAGAGACAACCAGCAGTGGTGTCCGGAACTTGGGCCCAGGTCCCAGGACACAAAGCAATAGGGTTTATCTAATTGTGATACACTGTCACCAACCACCCACCTGCACATATATATGTTCTCAAATTAAATGAGAGAGAAGTAAATCCTTACATAAATTTGCATTGCCACCTGTTAGTTTTAAAATGTGTGGTTTTTGTGGGGTAGTAACTCCCCTTTTTAAATGAACAAAATAAAGTATTTGGCTTTTATTTTCCAAATTAGTAGACCCCTACAGGGACTTTCTTTGGTCTTTTGACCAGTGGTATATTTTTGGGTTTAATCCCGAGGGTCTTACTAGGGCCCACTTTTGTGGGCCCTGTGAGATAACCCCTCTACATACAGGGGTTTGATGCAGGCATTTGAAATACAGCCATTTTGTTAAAAGAAATATTTAATTTAGGCCTACACTGGTTCAGGCCCTGTGAGATACCCACTCTACATACAGGGGTTTGATTCAGGGATTTGAAATACAGCCATTTTGGGCAAAGAAATATTTACTTCAGGCCTACACTGGTTCAGACCGTGTGAGATACCCCCTCTACATACAGGGGTTTTATGCAGGCATTTGAAATACAGCCATTTGAAATACAGCCATTTTGGGCAAATAAATATTTACTTCAGGCCTACACTGGTTCAGACCGTGTGAGTTACCCCCTCTACATACAGGGGTTTGAATCAGGCATTTGAAATATAGCCATTTGAAATAAAGCCATTTGGGGCAAAGAAATATTTACTTCAGGCCTACACTGGTTCAGATTGTGTGAGATACCCCCTCTACATACAGGGGTTTGATTCAGGGATTTGAAATACAGCCATTTGAAATACAGACATTTTGGGCAAAGAAATATTTACTTCAGGCCTACACTGGTTCAGACCGTGTGAGATACACCCTTTACATACTGTTGTTCTGTTCTACTATTAATAAAACACCCATTTAGAGCAAGATCTTAATTTCGGAAAATATGAGGAGAGAGTCAAATAAGGGACGTGGCCCAGGTCTTGGTGCTGCTGGTGGAGCTCCTGTTGCAGGAAGAGGACGTGGTCATTCTGTGCCAGCTACACGCACAAGTGAAATCCCTTCCTCAGGTGTGAGTAGGCGACAAAACCTGCAGCGGTATTTGGTCGGGCCTAATGCTGCTCTACGAATGGTGCGGCCTGAACAAGTACAGACAATAGTAGATTGGGTTACTGACAGTGGATCCAGTTTCTTCACATTGTCTCCCTCCCAGTCTCCTGCTGAAAGACCACAGTTGGCACCTGCAACTGATGTCCATTAGTCTTTCACCTAACCCCCTTGCAAATCAGCCAAGCAGTCTGCGCTCCAAGTCATGCAGCAGTCTCTTCTGCTTTTTGATGAGTCTGTTAGCAGGGTGTCCGAGGGCCATCCACCTAGCCCTGCCCTAGAAGTGGAAGAGATTGAGTGCAACAATGCCCAACCACTTTTCTCTCAAGAAGAGTACATGGGAGGACAATCGCAGCTTGTCTCGGATGATGACGAAACACAGGTGCCAACTTCTGGGGCTTTCGATAGGGTGCAGACCGACAAGGAGGGCAGGGGTGAAGACTGGGTGGAAGATGATGTGGAGGACGATGAGGTCCTCGACCCCACATGGAATCAAGGTCATGTGAGTGACCTATGTAGATCGGAGGAAGAGGCAGTGGTCGCACAGAGCCACCAGCACAGCAGAAGAGGGAGAAGGGTGCAAAAGCGGAGCAGCCGTCCTGTAGACAGTACGCCTCCTACTGCCCACCACAGCAAGGGACCGAGCACACCAAAGCCAGCTCTAAGGATTTCCCTGGCGTGGCAGTTCTTCAGACAATGTGCTGATGACAAGACACGAGTGGTTTGCACACTGTGCAATCAGAGCCTGAAGCGAGGCATAAACGTTCTCAACTGAGCACAACCTGCATGACCAGGCATTTAAGTGCAACAGCTACAGTGGAGTAGACACCTCAAAAACCAAGAAAGGTCTTTGGCTCCTCCTGCTTCCTCTTCTGCTGCAGTTGCGGCCTCTTCATCCACTTCTGGAGTGACAGTGCCACCTGCCACCCCGCAAACAGAGGATCTGCCAGCAACACCAACACCTGGGTCACCAAGCATCTCCACAATGTCCCACGGAAGCGTTCAGCTCTCCATATACCAAACGCTGGAGAGAAAGTACCCCCCTACCCACCCGCGATCCCTAGCCCTTAATGCCAGCATTTCTAAATTACTGGCCTTTGAAATGCTATCATTCCGTCTGGAGGAGACAGAGAGTTTTAAAGGCCTTATAACGGTGGCTTTCCCACAGTACGTCGTGCCCAGCCGCCACTACTTTTTAAGATGAGCCATCTCTTCCCTTCACAACCAAGTAGGGGACAAAATCAGGTGTGCACTGCGCAACGCCATCTGTGCCAAGGTGCACCTAACTACGGATACATGGACCAGTAAGCACGGTCAGGGCCATTATTTCTCCATAAGAGCACACTGAGTAAATACAGTGGCGGCTGGGCCTGATGCGGATAGCAGTTTTGTGCATGTCCTTCCACCACCGAGGATTACAGGGCGCTTCAGTTTGCCTCCTGTTGCTTCCTCCTCCTACTCTGCTTCCTCATCCTCTACCAGCTCCTCATCCGGTCAGCGTAACACCTTCACCACCAACTTCAGCACAGTCAGGGGTAAACAACAGCAGTCAGTTTTAAAACGTATCTGTTTGGGGGACAAACCCCCCACCACGCAGGATCTGCGGACGGGCCTTGAACAACATACCGATGAGTGGTTTGTGCCAGTCAGCCTCAAGCCCGCCCTGGTGGTGTGCGATAATGGGCGAAATCTCATAGAAGCTCTGGGACTAGCCGATTTGACGCACATCCCTTGCCTGGCGCATGTGCTGAATTTGGTGGTGCAGAGATTCAGTAAAAATTACCCCGATATGTCAGAGCTGCTGCATAAAGTGCACTTTCGGCGTTCTCACCCTGCTGCTAGTCTGTCAGCGCTGCAGCATAACTTCAGCCTTCCCGCTCACCGCCTCATATTCAACGTGCCCACTAGGTGTAACTCCACCTTGCACATGCTGGCCAGACAATGCGAGCAGCAGCAGGCAATAGTGGAGTTTCAGCTGCAGCATACACGGGTGAGTCGCTCGGCAGAACAGCACCACTTCACCATCAATGACTGGGCCTCCATGCGAGTCCTGTGTTCCTTGTTGCGCTGTTTCGAGTACTCCACCAACATGGCCAGTGCCGATAATGCCGTTCTCAGCGTTACTATCCCTCTTCTATGCATCCTTGAAAAAACGCTCCTGGCGATGATGGAAGAGGATTTGGCACAGGAGCAAGAGGAGGAAGAGGGATCATTTTGTAGGGTTTCCGGCCAGTCATTCCCAAGTGGCTCCGAGAGTGGGTTCCTGCACCCACAAACCCAAGGTACATAATTCTCCAGCCAGGGCACAGTTCTGGAGCATGATGAGTTGGAGGATGAGGAGGAGGAGATGGAGGTGTAGGAACCATGTTCACAGCAGGGTGGCACCCTGACTAGCTCATGGCCATCACTGGTGCATGGATGGGGGGATATAGAGGACACAGACGATACACCTCACACAGAGGACAACTTTTCGTTGCCTCTGGGCAGCCTGGCACACATGCAACCAGTGTATTATCTGAACTTGTGCTAAGCACGGCAGGGGGTGTCATCACAGACAAGCGCAGCCGCCTGTCCACAAACAATGTGGACAAGTTCACGTTCATTAAAATGAACTAGCTATGGATCCCTCAGGACTTGTCCGTACCTTGTGCAGAATAGACATATATACCGGCACTAAGCAGCTATTGTTATACTGCAGTGCAATTGCTCATGTTTGTATTTTGAATATTTCACAGTCTTTTAGAGTGTACCTTAATTTTACAAAATTAAATTAAAACCAAAAACCTGTGTTGGCTATCTCGTCCTGCTCCACCGCCGCTTCCACCTACTCCACTACGTCCACCGCCTCCTCAAACTCCTACTCCATATGGAACTCCACCTCATAAATCAAATTTTTTTTTTGTACGTGTCTTATTTTATATCATTTCACTACTTTGTCATTTACATTTTCTGGTGAAATTAACCAATTTTTGGGTGTATAGTACCACTGCTATACCTAGTAGGCCGGTTAACAAGAAAAAAAAAATTGTCATTAACATTTTCTGGTGAAATTAACCAATTTTTGGGTGTATAGTACCACTGCTAGACGTAGTAGGCCGGTTAAAAAATGAAAAATAAAAATGTCATTAACATTTTCTGGTGAATTTAACCAATTTTTGGGTGTATAGTACCACTGCTATACCTAGTAGGCCGGTTAACAAGAAAAAAAAAATTGTCATTAACATTTTCTGGTGAAATTAACCAATTTTTGGGTGTATAGTACCACTGCTAGACCTAGTAGGCCGGTTAAAAAATAAAAAATAAAAATGTCATTAACATTTTCTGGTGAATTTAACCAATTTTTGGGTGTATAGTACCACTGCTATACCTAGTAGGCCGGTTAACAAAAAAATAAAAAAAAATTGTCAGTTATATTTTCTGGTGAAATTCTGCAATTTTTTGTTGTAAAGTACCACTGCTATACCTAGTAGACCGGTAAAAAAAATAATAACATTTGTCAGTTACATTTTATGGTCAAATTCACTAATTTTTGGGTGTAATATACCTCTCCTCTACCTAGTTGACAGCTTAATAAATTTCAATAATTTTTATTTTACATTTTCGGGTGACAATAAACAATTGTTTTCTGTCATAGACCCCTGCTCTACCAAGTAGACAGGTTAATTAATTTCTGTAATTTTTCTGTTACATTCTTGGGTTTACATTATATAATTTTAGATGTGAATAAACTGCTCTGCATAGGTGATAGGGAATAAAATTTCTGAAATGCTTCTTTAATTGATGCGTGCCACCTCCTTTGATTCAATGCTTAAACTTAAACAAGTTGTACCACATTTAAGCTTCAATACTTTGTCCAACATTTCTGCTATACTCTTTTGGCCAACATTTGCCCATCAATAGCTTTTCTCACAATTCCGCTTGACTTTTTGGCCCACATTTGGGCTTCTGTAATTTGTCCCACATTTGTGCCTCAATAGATTTTCCCACATTTCATCTTGATCCCCAATTTTTTAAATAAATTTATCTATAGTTGGTCTCTCTTTCTCACGCTCCCTCTCCAGCCTGGAACCCTATTTCCTCGCCACCCATAATCACCATGGTAGGCGCATAAAAGAACATCGAAAGTTGATAGAGCAGATATCAAATTGAATCGTGAACATCACGGGGACGTGCAACATGGTGGGGCAGTAAGTATGCACACGCCTACACGAACTAACTGACAGGGGTCAGTCCCTGCAACTTCTGGGTCTCCAAATTGGGCACATGGCCTGAGCTTGCCCTTTACGCCTTGGAGGTGCTGGCCTGCCCTACAGACGGTGTATTGTCTGAACATGTGTTTAGCATGACTGGAGGGTTATATTTCCCAATGGTCTGGGTGTACACTAATTTAAAAAAATAAAAATAAATTTTAAAACAAAACGCAGTGTAGGCTACCTCCTCCACCGCTACTTCCACCTACACCACCACATCCACCGCCTCCTCAACCTCCTACTCCATATGGACCTGGTCTTCCTAGATCAAGATTATATATATATATATATATATATATATATATATATTTATTTATTTATTTATTTTAAACATATTTATGTTATTTTAAGTCATTTCCCTATCCACATTTGTTTGCAGAGCGCTTGCCATGCTCTTACCCACATTTTGACAACATTTGCAGCCCTATAGCCCTTTCCATGTCATTTTTACAGCCATTTTAGTGCTCAAAAGTTTGGTTCCCCATTAACTTCAATGGGGTTCGGGGTCAAGTTCGGGTCCCGAACATCCAGGTGTCCGCTCAACTCTAATTATAATCATTAATGCTGTTTGCTATTAGAATGTTGCTTTTTAAATGTTGATATAGTATCTGCCATTACCACCTATTGAAGTAGGGTAATATATAGTTTGACTACTCTTAACTGTAAAGGACACTTTATTTCCTGTTCTGATGGCTAGATTGCCTTTCCTCCACAATACTGAACAACCCCTAGTCCATTGTAAAAGACTTGGAACATATTTTTAATGCACCAGTTCTTTGTAGTGACCATGCGTGTACAGTAATTATACATGGAAATTAGATTACCTTTAAAACTTATTTTATTGAAATAGAACAAGTCTGATTTTCAAACCTTTCATTATAAGAGATACCTACCATTCCATTTAATAATTTGTTTGCCCACCTTTGAACCCAATCCAGCTCTCCTATGTCCTTTATATAATGTGAAGTCCAAAACTGAATCCCATATTTAAGATGTGGCTTTAAAAGAGATTTATAGAGAGGCAAAGATTGCTGAAAAGTAGAAAAAAAAAAAACAAACACATTGTAGCATATTTATTAGCATACTGTTTTAGCTTTCTACTGAAATCCATCTTTAGACCATTGTAATAAATGTGTGACTGCTAGCTGGAAAGTAAGAGCCCATCATAGACTTTGAAATCGCACAGGCTAATTTAAGTAGGCAAAAATAGTAGTTACTGTTATCTCAAGTCATTAAGTGGCCCTACTTGCCTATGAGATAACTATATAAATATATAAATTCAGTCAGATAAAGGTACTGAATGTAAAGCCCTCATTAATATCTCTTGCTTTTAATGACTTATAATGAGAGATCCATTTGCATTCTTCTCTGAGTAACAGAGGTTCCCTTTTCTAGGGCTCAGCATGTGATGTTATATTCCACATTTTTAACTGTATGGATCTGAGGGCTGAAAAATCTCCTGTATATACATGAGAGTGTCTTTACTTGTACTTGTCGAACTGAAGTGTTGAAGTAATTGACGTTTTTTAGAATATTCGTCATTTTTTTTTCATCTGAAGTTATGATTCCTCCCTGCTTAACCACTTAAGGACCACAGGTTTATACCCCCCTAGTGACCAGGCCCTTTTTTACAAATCGGCACTCCACAACTTTAGCGGTTTATCGCTCGGTCATGCAACTTACCACCCAAATGAATTTTACCTCCTTTTCTTCTCACTAATAGAGCTTTCATTTGGTGGTATTTCATTGCCGCTGACATTTTTACTTTTTTTGTTATTAATCGAAATTTAACGATTTTTTTGCAAAAAAATGACATTTTTCACTTTCAGCTGTAAAATTTTGCAAAAAAAACGACATCCATATATACATTTTTCGCCAAATTTATTGTTCTACATGTCTTTGATAAAAAAAAAATGTTTGGGCAAAAAAAAAAAATGGTTTGGGTAAAAGTTATAGCGTTTACAAACTATGGTACAAAAATGTGAATTTCCGCTTTTTGAAACAGCTCTGACTTTCTGAGCACCTGTCATGATTCCTGAGGTTCTACAATGCCCAAACAGTAGAAAACCCCCACAAATGACCCCATTTCGGAAAGTAGACACCCTAAGGTATTCGCTGATGGCCATAGTGAGTTCATAGAACTTTTTATTTTTTGTCACAAGTTAGCGGAAAATGATGATGATTTTATTTTTTTTATTTTTTCTTACAAAGTCTCATATTCCACTAACTTGCGACAAAAAATAAAAAATTCTAAAAACTTGCCATGCCCCTCACGGAATACCTTGGGGTGTCTTCTTTCCAAAATGGGGTCACTTGTGGCGTAGTTATACTGCCCTGGCAATTTAGGGGCCCAAATGTGTGAGAAGAACTTTGCAATCAAAATGTGTAAAAAATGACCGGTGAAATCCAAAAGGTGCACTTTGGAATATGCGCCCCTTTGCCCACCTTGGCAGCAAAAAAGTGTGACACATCTGGTATCGCCGTACTCAGGAGAAGTTGGGGAATGTGTTTTGGGGTGTCATTTTACATATACCCATGCTGGGTGAGAAAAATATCTTGGTCAAATGCCAACTTTGTATAAAAAAATGGGAAAAGTTGTCTTTTGCCAAGATATTTCTCTCACCCAGCATGGGTATATGTAAAATGACACCCCAAAACACATTCCCCAACTTCTCCTGAGTACGGCGATACCAGATGTGTCACACTTTTTTGCTGCCAAGGTGGGCAAAGGGGCACATATTCCAAAGTGCACCTTTCAGATTTTGCAGGCCATTTTTTACACATTTTGATTGCAAGGTACTTCTCACACATTTGGGCCCCTAAATTGCCAGGGCAGTATAACTACGCCACAAGTGACCCCATTTTGGAAAGAAGACACCCCAAGGTATTCCGTGAGGGGCATGGCGAGTTCCTAGAATTTTTTATTTTTTGTCACAAGTTAGCGGAAAATGATGATTTTTTTTTTTTCTCTTTTTTCCTTACAAAGTCTCATATTCCACTAACTTGCGACAAAAAATAAAAAATTCTAGGAACTCGCCATGCCCCTCACGGAATACCTTTGGGTGTCTTCTTTCCAAAATGGGGTCACTTGTGGCGTAGTTATACTGCCCTGGCAATTTAGGGGCCCAAATGTGTGAGAAGTACTTTGCAATCAAAATCTGTAAAAAAATGACCGGTGAAATCCGAAAGGTGCACTTTGGAATATGTGCCCCTTTGCCCACCTTGGCATCAAAAAAGTGTCACACATCTGGTATCGCCGTACTCAGGAGAAGTTGGGGAATGTGTTTTGGGGTGTCATTTTACATATACCCATGCTGGGTGAGAGAAATATCTTGGCAAAAGACAACTTTTCCCATTTTTTTTATACAAAGTTGGCATTTGACCAAGATATTTCTCTCACCCAGCATGGGTATATGTAAAATGACACCCCAAAACACATTCCCCAACTTCTCCTGAGTACGGCGATACCAGATGTGTCACACTTTTTTGCTGCCAAGGTGGGCAAAGGGGCACATATTCCAAAGTGCACCTTTCGGATTTTGCAGGGCATTTTTTACACATTTTGATTGCAAAGTTCTTCTCACACATTTGGGCCCCTAAATTGCCAGGGCAGTATAACTACGCCACAAGTGACCCCATTTTGGAAAGAAGACACCCCAAGGTATTCCGTGAGGGGCATGGCGAGTTCCTAGAATTTTTTATTTTTTGTCGCAAGTTAGTGGAATATGAGACTTTGTAAGGAAAAAAGAAAAAAAAAGAAAAATCATCATTTTCCGCTAACTTCTGACAAAAAATAAAACATTCTAGGAACTCGCCGTGCCCCTCACGGAATACCTTGGGGTGTCTTCTTTCCAAAATGGGGTCACTTGTGGCGTAGTTATACTGCCCTGGCAATTTAGGGGCCCAAATGTGTGAGAAGAACTTTGCAATCAAAATGTGTAAAAAATGCCCTGCAAAATCCGAAAGGTGCACTTTGGAATATGTGCCCCTTTGCCCACCTTGGCAGCAAAAAAGTGTGACACATCTGGTATCGCCGTACTCAGGAGAAGTTGGGGAATGTGTTTTGGGGTGTCATTTTACATATACCCATGCTGGGTGAGAGAAATATCTTGGTCAAATGCCAACTTTGTATAAAAAAAATGGGAAAAGTTGTCTTTTGCCAAGATATTTCTCTCACCCAGCATGGGTATATGTAAAATGACACCCCAAAACACATTCCCCAACTTCTCCTGAGTACGGCGATACCAGATGTGTGACACTTTTTTGCAGCCTAGATGCGCAAAGGGGCCCAAATTCCTTTTAGGAGGGCATTTTTAGACATTTGGATCCCAGACTTCTTCTCACACTTTCGGGCCCCTAAAAAGCCAGGGCAGTATAAATACCCCACATGTGACCCCACTTTGGAAAGAAGACACCCCAAGGTATTCAATGAGGGGCCTGGCAAGTTCCTAGAATTTTTTTTTTTTTTGCATAAGTTAGCGGATATTGATTTTTTTTTTTTGTTTTTTTCTCACAAAGTCTCACTTTCCGCTAACTTAGGACAAAGATTTCAATCTTTCATGGACTCAATACGCCCCTCACGGAATACCTTGGGGTGTCTTCTTTCCGAAATGGGGTCACATGTGGGGTATTTATACTGCCCTGGCTTTTTAGGGGCCCTAAAGCGTGAGAAGAAGTCTGGAATATAAATGTCTAAAAATGTTTACGCATTTGGATTCCGTGAGGGGTATGGTGCGTCCATGTGAGATTTTATTTTTTGACACAAGTTAGTGGAATATGAGACTTAGTAAGAAAAAACAAAAACAAAAACAAACAAAAAATTTCCGCTAACTTGTGCCAAAAAAAATGTCTGAATGGAGCCTTACCAGGGGGGGGGGGGTGATCAATGACAGGGGGGTGATCAATGACAGGGGGGTGATCACCCATATAGACTCCCTGATCACCCCCCTGTCATTGATCACCCCCCCTGTAAGGCTCCATTCAGACATCCGCATGATTTTTTACGGATCCATGGATACATGTATCGGATCCACAGAACGCATGCGGACGTCTGAATGGAGCCTTACAGGGGGGTTATCAATGACAGGGGGTGATCAGGGTAATCAGGGTGATCACCCCCCTGTCACTGATCACCCCCCCTGTAAGGCTCCATTCAGACATCCGCATGATTTTTTACGGATCCATGGATACATGTATCGGATCCACAAAACGCATGCGGACGTCTGAATGGAGCCTTACAGGGGGGTTATCAATGACAGGGGGTGATCAGGGTAATCACCCCCCTGTCACTGATCACCCCCCTGTAAGGCTCCATTCAGACATCCGCATGATTTTTTACGGATCCATGGATCGGATCCACAAAACGCATGCGGACGTCTGAATGGAGCCTTACAGGGGGGTTATCAATGACAGGGGGTGATCAGGGTGATCACCCCCCTGTCACTGATCACCCCCCCTGTAAGGCTCCATTCAGACATCCGCATGATTTTTTACGGATCCATGGATCGGATCCACAAAACGCATGCGGACGTCTGAATGGAGCCTTACAAGGGGGTTATCAATGACAGGGGGTGATCAGGGTGATCACCCCCCTGTCACTGATCACCCCCCCTGTAAGGCTCCATTCAGACATCCGCATGATTTTTTACGGATCCATGGATACATGGATCGGATCCACAAAACGCATGCTGACGTCTGAATGGAGCCTTACAGGGGGGTTATCAATGACAGGGGGGTGATCAGGGAGTGTATATGGGTGATCACCCGCCTGTCATTGATCACCCCCTGTAAGGGTCCATTCAGACGTCCGCATGTATTTTGCGGATCCGATCCATGTATCCATGGATCCGTAAAAATCATGCGGACGTCTGAATGGAGCCTTACAGGGGAGTGATCAATGACAGGGGGGTGATCAATGACAGGGGGTGATCAGGGAGTGTATATGGGTGATCACCCGCCTGTCATTGATCACCCCCCTGTAAGGCTCCATTCAGACGTCCGTATGCTTTTTTACGGATCCATGGATACATGGATCGGATCCACAAAACGCATGCGGACGTCTGAATGGAGCCTTACAGGGGGGTTATCAATGACAGGGGGTGATCAGGGTAATCAGGGTGATCACCCCCCTGTCACTGATCACCCCCCCTGTAAGGCTCCATTCAGACATCCGCATGATTTTTTACGGATCCATGGATACATGGATCGGATCCACAAAACGCATGCGGACGTCTGAATGGAGCCTTACAGGGGGGTTATCAATGACAGGGGTGATCAGGGTAATCAGGGTGATCACCCCCCTGTCACTGATCACCCCCCCTGTAAGGCTCCATTCAGACATCCGCATGATTTTTTACGGATCCATGGATCGGATCCACAAAACGCATGCGGACGTCTGAATGGAGCCTTACAGGGGGGTTATCAATGACAGGGGGTGATCAGGGAGTGTATATGGGTGATCACCCGCCTGTCATTGATCACCCCCCTGTAAGGCTCCATTCAGACGTCCGTATGCTTTTTGCGGATCCGATCCATGTATCCGTGGATCCGTAAAAATCATACGGACGTCTGAACGGAGCCTGACAGGGGGGTGATCAATGACAGGGCGGTGATCAATGACAGGGGGGTGATCAGGGGTTTATAAGGGGTTAATAAGTGACGGGGGGGGGGTGTAGTGTAGTGTGGTGTTTGGTGCGACTGTACTGACCTACCTGAGTCCTCTGGTGGTCGATCCTAACAAAAGGGACCACCAGAGGACCAGGTAGGAGGTATATTAGACGCTGTTATGAAAACAGCGTCTAATATACCTGTTAGGGATTAAAAAATTCGGATCTCCAGCCTGCCAGCGAGCGATCGCCGCTGGCAGGCTGGAGATCCACTCGCTTACCTTCCGTTCCTGTGAGCGCGCGCGCCTGTGTGCGCGCGTTCACAGGAAATCTCGGCTCACGCGAGATGACGCCAATCGGCGTTAGCGTAGCCTGGGAGCGCCGCGGAGATGACGCCTTTCGGCGTTAGCTTAGCGGTAAGTGGTTAAGTTGCTTGTGGGCCATGTTGCTTGTAGGTATGTTCTCTACTTATGCACAACCCTTCTCTTTTGGACAGTCAGTAAACACAACAGCCAACTAAGGCCTCTTTCACACTTGCGTTGTCCGGATCCGGCGTGTACTCCACTTGCCGGAATTACACGCCGGATCCGGAAAAACGCAAGTGAACTGAAAGCATTTGAAGACGCATCCGTCTTCAAAATGCTTTCAGTGTTACTATGGCAGCCAGGACGCTATTAAAGTCCTGGTTGCCATAGTAGTAGTGGGGAGCGGGGGAGCGGTATACTTACAGTCCGTGCGGCTCCCGGGGCGCTCCAGAATGATGTCAGAGTGACCCTATGCGCATGGATGACGTGCCATGCGATCACATGATCCATGCGCTTGGGGCGCCCTGACGTCACTCTGGAGCGCCCGGGAGCCCCACGGACGGTAAGTATACTGCTCCCCCGCTCCCCACTACACTTTACCATGGCTGCCAGGACTTTAGCGTCCCGGCAGCCATGGTAACCATTCAGAAAAAGCTAAACGTCGGATCCGGCAATGCGCCGAAACGACGTTTAGCTTAAGGCCGGATCCGGATCAATGCCTTTCAATGGGCATTCATTCCGGATCCGGCCTTGCGGCAAGTCTTCAGGATTTTTGGCCGGAGCAAAAAGCGCAGCATGTTGCGGTATTTTCTCCTGCCAAAAAAACGTTCCGGTCCGGAACTGAAGACATCCTGATGCATCCTGAACGGATTTCTCTCCATTCAGAATGCATCGGGATAATCCTGATCAGGATTCTTCCGGCATAGAGCCCCGACGACGGAACTCTATGCCGGAAGAAAATAACGCAGGTGTGAAAGAGCCCTTAGGCACAAATCCGTCTACCACTCAGATGTCAACAACGCAGATGAGTACACCTATAGCTCCCCTTTTTTTAGGACAGGTAGGGATCCAACTAAGGGATCGGGAGAAATGGGGATACAGCAGATAGAGTCAATAGTGCCAAGGGAAGAGGTAAATGATAAACAAATGATCAATCTATCTAGGTACCCTATGATAACATCACAGAGGACCCTTCTGAGCAGAGATCTTACTTTTTTACCAGTTCCACAGAGCGATAAATTCCTGTGGATTAAAGATATTAACCTGTTTGCCCGGAAATTAGCCCTACATAAGGTCCATAAACAGGCTGAGTGGGATGTAAGAAAAACTTTTTAAAATTAAAAGAGATGTGTCCAATATCTAGAAGATCTACTGAGGGAAAATGATGGACAATGGGTCATCCCAGACCCCCCGTTTTCCACCTTAAAACCAAAATCTAAAATTACTCCATCATTCACACAATTCAAGGAAATAGACACTTTTGTGAACTTAGTGACACTGGATATAAAATCCCTAAAAATGAGAAAAGATCATATTGAATCTAATCTGAACCCTCAAGAATTGAAAGCTCTGAAGAAGAACTGAAGAACGATGAAAATATTGTAATAAAACCCAGTGACAAAGGAGGCAACATAGTCATTCAAGATAGAGATGACTATGTTGAGATGGTACAGAGACTAATAAGGGATAAGAAACTTATAAAATACTTCCAAATGATCCCACAAAGGACTACACTGTGAAATTAAAAGCACTTCTATCTGAAGCCAGATGCAGGGACCTAATAACAAAGGATGAATTGCTGTACCTTTTTGAAAAAGACCCTACAATCTCCACCTTCTATGCACTACCAAAGGTGCACAAGAATAAAACACCAATTCCAGGGAGGCCCATAGTATCTGGTAATGATAATCTAACACAAGGCATTAGTTAATATGTAGACCAGATACTGAGACCCTTTGTTACCACCTTACCTTCCTATATTAAGGATACAAAAGACCTCCTCCTGAAAATAAACAACATGATATTGACGCCAAACACAATCTTGGCAAGCTTGGATGTTGAATCCTTATATAGTAATATACAACACTCACTAGGCATAAAGGCTACCAGTAACTTTTTGAGCACTAAAAGTAGTAACTTTGCACAACACAATCACTTAGTGTTATCCATGCTAGAATTTGTTTTAGAGCACAACTATTTTGTTTTTCAGGGTCAATTTTATAAACAGATTAATGGGACCGCTATGGGGACATCTTGTGCCCCTACTTATGCAAATCTTTTCTTGGTGGGAGGGTGGTGGGAGGACAACACAGTATTCACGGATGGGATGTCGTCATATACCTGCCACATTATATTTTGGAGCAGGTATTTAGACGACATACTCATCTTTTGGGATGGGGGTCAATCACTATTTCACAAATTCACCCAAGCTCTAAATGATAACAACATAGGAATGAAATATACGCATGAAATTCAGGAGAGAGAGATAGTATTCCTGGATCTAAAAATTAAAATCATGGAAAATGGACATTTGGATACTGAGGTATATAGAAAACCAACCTCCACGAACAGTTATCTGCACTGGACGAGCTGGCACCCCCCACCTCTTAAGAGGGCAATACTTACTGGCCAATATCTGAGGACTCGGCGGAACTTTTCAGATGAGGCCTCTTTTGTGAGAGAAAGTCGACATCTTTTTGAGAGGTTCAAGAAGAGGGGATATCCTATGCCCCCCCCCCCCCCCAAAAAAAAGAGCCTACAACAGAGCTAAGACTACAAACAGAGATAATTTACTCAAGACCATTCCAACCAAAAAGAATGATATTATCAGATGTATAGGGACTTTTGATGGCTATAATAAAGAAATGTATCACATACTGGAAAGACACTGGCATATCTGGCATATCATCCAGACAGAGTTCTAAAATCAGTCCTTACCGTGAACCCCAGTGTAATATATAGGAGAGGTCCAAACCTGAATGATCAACTAGTGCATAGCCACTTAAAGGAGAGAGTAACAGAAAATACGTTACTGAGAGAAAAATATTGTGGTTCAATACCCTGTGGAGATTGTTCCTTCTGCAAATATATACCCCTGAATTATTATTTTTTTACGAATCCTGATGACAGGAAAGAATATGAAATCAGACAACTGATCACATGTAAAACGCAAGGGGTTATATATATATAGTGTCCTGTCCATGCCCTAATCTATACGGGGGTAAAACCACACAGGAGCTGAGACGTTGTATCTCAGGCCATTTGAGCTCAATTGAGATGGGCAAGGATACACCGATCGCGAGACACATTAAATATGCACATGATAATAAAATATCAGTCCTGCGATTTTGGGGTATTGAGAAGCTAAATCGGGGCCCGAGAGGAGGAAATTTAGACAGAAAGCTCCTACAGTGTGAAGCACGATGGATTCAAAAGCTTAACACTATGAGTTCAAATAGATTAAATGAAGGCTTCTCCTTCACAGTGTTCATATGAAGAGTGTAAGGGAGAGGAATCTCCCTAGGCTCTAGTGGCTGGGATTTTAGTCAAACTAATAATGTTTCTCTCTCTGTTCTAAAAAAAAATCTAAAAATAAACTATTAAAAATACTACCAATAAAATAGTACCAAAAAACTAGATCATTGAGAAGAAATAGGGCAACAATATCCAAAATTCATGATGAATGTAGTATACAACCTATGACGATGATAATAGAGATATTTGAAGAGAGTTCCAAAATTTTACACACTTACGCAATATGATGTGTATATCTAAACATCTGGAGAAAGTTCCAATACACACGGAAAGATTATAACTCCACGCATCTGCGTAGTATTATTCATTTATGTAAAAATGCTCTATGTTTTTGGCGCATGCGCTGGGTAAATCTTACCTTCTTAGATGGACTTTTTATATATATGCATCAAAGTATCCTGAGTTACAGCGCACACACATCTAGCATTGCAAACTAGGATTAATTTGAAGTCCCCAATATATACTCTCTAAATATGTAGAGAGTTGAGTAAAATTTCCAAGTCTCAGCGCATGCGCTACAAATCTTTGCAAGTTGTAAAGTGCACTAAGTCCTTGGCGTCTGCGCATAGGCACAAGTTGAGATCTCAATCCTCCTAAGTTCTAACGCATGCGCCCTTAACACCTTGGAACTGGGATTTAGTCCAAGTTCCTGACGCATGCGCATGAACCGCAAGAGCTGAGGTCTCGAACCTCTAAGTTTTGGCGCATGCGCATATAACAGTTGGAATTCAAACTTCTAAGTTTTAGCGCATGCTTGTTTAATAAGTCAGAACTCGAAAAATTCTAAGTCACTAACGCATGCACATAACCAGTCTCTGGATTGGCTTAGAACACTGACATCATGATTTAAGACTTGGTTTTGATTGGCCCTAAAAGATGACGGCTAACGCGAAACGGGAACACTCATAGGTCAGGGATTGTAAAGCTATGCCCTATGGGTATATAAGACTACTCATAGAAAACATTTGTGTTGATAGTAGCTCCATTTCCCCTGAAGACGCCGCTTCTAGCGCTGAAACATGTCTGGGGAGCTGTGTCTTAATTTATATTAAAGATTATGGTAGGGCAATATTTTGAGCATTAGCACAGCGATCTGCAGACTCTGTGCGCACAAGCTCATATGATAGGTGCAGCATAGACATTTAGTTAGAGGATTTAGCAGCAATCGATTGGGGAGATACCTTAGTCCTAGTCAGGACAATAATCTTCAGTAGCGACAAGCACCCCCTCATGGTCGATCTGCTAATAGTGTGTAATTTAGTCCATATGAGGTCTGGTGCCAGGTGACACTGCAGACAAAATAAAGCAATAATCATATAAGACCACAACACCATCTATAGGTGGATATGATAATATCCCCCACATTTCACTGTATTAAGTAACAGTACGTCACACACCTGCACCCCTATCAAGTACCCCTCGATATGTACTTTTACATTTTCTCATCTATGTTTTTTTGTTTTGGTGTTTGAAAATAAGAAATAAAAGTTATGTTTTAAATAAAAGACCAGAAACAGGAATTTATAGTCTCAGACTATTGAAATATTATACTTGTGGGCCACTGACTCATTGGCCCACAAGCAAAAAACAGGGAAAAATCATGTGTTCAGATGAAAAAAATGACGAATATTCAATGTAACGAATATATAGCACTATATTCTAAATATTCGCAAATTCTTGAAGTGGCAATATTCCAGATAAAAATTTGCTTTTCGAATATTCGTGCTCAACACTAATACCTAACACTGTTTTTGTCTTTTCTTTCAATAAATAGTTTGAAATGAGGAAAGCAACATTACATGCTTCTACTTTAAATGCCCTACTTTAATGATATAATATCACTGTAGCGTGAACTTTTTACGTCTTCCATAAATTTTTCCTGAAAGCCAAATATCCCTAAACTTTTTGCGAGTGGTATATAAATATACATATATATATATATATATATATATATATATATATTTATATATATATATTGGGGACTCGCTCTGATAGACAGGATTAGCGGACGCAGCATAGAGGCAACAACAAGTTCTTTGGATCAAACAATTCAGTGTTTTATTCACATGTTAGGCAAGTGACAAAACAAACAGTCATATTCAAACAAAAAGTCACCTTGTGGTGTTGGTGGTAATTCGCACCATGCGGCAATTCTGCCTCAAAGAGTCCTTGCTGATAGCAACACCAACCTGTTTTCACGCCAAACAGGTAGTAAGCCTTCATCCAGACACAAGGCTCACAGATCCCAGCACAGAGACTCAGCTGCTGAGCCCAGCTGCCTATTTAAGGACAGCCAGGTGCTGCCAAAACCTGAAAAGCCTTCAGGTCATATTTGCCGCCAGCAAACACTTACTAGAAGTACACAAATAGTTCCACAACATTGACAGTGATATACCAGAGGGGAATTAGTGGCAAAAATTCCCACAAAAAATATATATTTTAATCAGGGGCCATTTTTATGCGTCTTAAAGGGAAACTCTTAAAAATGTGCCCTGCTGGAGCCTAGAAATGTTTTATTTCCTATTGGTTTGATGTATACAAATGTGCAGCACTCCACGTTTTTGTATCCTGCAGAGTCCATTAAAAAAATGCATATGTTAAAGCAATTTTTTTTCTACCATGGAACTGTATGGTGAACGGACGCAACTGTATGGCATCAGTCTGAGGCACCTGTTAACGCATATATTTTTGGCATGCATTAAATGGATGGCAAAAATAGGATGTGAACCCATCCCTAGTGTCACAATGAGCACCAGTAGACAGCGAAGCAGCATGGCGGAGAGGGGAGGCCGCCATGTACTGACAGAGCGCTACCTGGTCTGGTGGTCACGGATGAGGACCAGGGGCGGATTAAGTGCATGATAGGTCCGGGGCTGTCTACCCAACTTGGGCCCCTCCATTTTAGTTTAGTTTTTTTTTGTATGAAGAGGTTGCGGTGCTTCGTGAGCGCCACAGTCTCTTCTTAGGCCATATGACATCTACAAAAAAACGACCCCAAATTACCACAAATTGGGTCCTAAACTGAAAAATGTGGTCGCCAAATTTAAAATACATATAATTATAATAAAAAAGACATGGAAGAGAATACAGCAACATATACCTCTTACATCCAGTGACATCTCCTGTCATGTAGACCTTCTCTTTCCTCTTCTCCTCCATTTGACCCAGACTTCCATGGCAGATCCTTTCAGCCACATCTCGTCTCTACAGAGTTTGTAATACAGACACGTTAGATTTCTCAATTTTTTCATCAACCTCCCTATCCTGGTGTCCCCACAGTGTCATCCTGCTGCCACTCCCAATACTGTGCCTGTTGTGCTCCCCAATGTCCCAGGTTACTGCTGAAAAAACAGTGACCTTAATAGACATAATTGAGGTCATTTATCAAACTGGTGCAAAGTAGAACTGGATTTCCAAAAGGGCTGTCAAAAATTAATGGTGGAACCTGATTGGCTGCTATGAGCAACTAAGCCAGTTCTAGTTTACACAAGTTTGATAAATTACCCCAAATGTCCCTATAGTGTCCAAAGCAGCTATAGTGTCCCCTAGAGTGCCCCCAGTAATAATAAAACCCTATATTGTGCTCCAGGTAATAATCCCTGCATAGTGTCCCCAAAAATAATAGTGAACTATGCGCTCCCGTGCCCTGCTGCAGTATGTGGGCGTTCGGGTCGACTTTGGGCCCCTCAGTGGACCCCATTGATGAGGACTGTGTTTCCCAAGGATCATTTTCTACTGGGAAATACAGGGCACAGTATAGTCTATATAATATAAAGATATTAGAACTACCCCCGAATAATAATACTATTAATAATTAGGTGGTCATTTATTATATAGAAATATGTCTATGTTAGGAGTATTTCTGACACAGATTGTGGCTCAAAGGTACTTAGCACCCCAATCTGCATATTATTCCCACTCATGACAGGTCTAAAAAAGGATGGTGTGGGCAAGGAAAGGGATACAGTTATGGCCATCCAGTTATTGGATACCACCGCTATACATTGACCGGATAACACCTCTCTACAGTGACTGAATAATACCGCCATACCGTAACACGTGACATAAGAGGGCACAGTACAGGGAATGACTAGGGGCACTGCACAGGGTGTGGTAAGGGGGCACAATGCAGGGTATAAGGGGCACAGGCACATGACCCTGTGACATTAGAAGGTCCTTATGGTAAATGCGGTTCATACGCCACCATAATGAAAAGCAGAGGAGTGAGACAGGGGTGTGATTGTGTGGCTGGAGATAAAATAAAAATGTAACTGTCGGCCAGTACAGGCCCCAAAATTTTGGCAATAGGCATTAACCTGACAGCAAAGACCTTTGGATTCTGTGTCTAGAGGTACATTAGGCGTTAACAGGATAAAAATGTAACAGGCCCCAAAAATTAGTCAATAAGCATTCACCTGACAACAAAGAACTTTGAATACTGTGGCTGGAAGTAGATTAGGCGGTCACAGGATAAATATGTAACTGTTGGCCAGTACAGACCCCAAAAATTAGCCAATAGGCATTCACCTGACAGCAAAGAACTTTGGATTCTGTGGCTAGAGGTACATTAGGCGGTCTGACCGATGGACCATGTGATGGACCATGTGATGAGCGCAGGAATGTCATCAAAGGTCCTTTAGCTAGGTCCTGACGAAAGTAGAATGAAAAGGAGATCCGCTACGCAATCAAGTGAGTCAAATTTGTTTATTATTTTTAACCCCTCAATGGACATTTTACTAAGCATTCTGTATTAAGAATGCTATTATTTTCCCTTATAACCATGTTATAAGGGAAAATAATAAAGATCGTGTCCTCATCCCGATCGTCTCCTAGCAACCATGCTTGAAAATCGCACCGCATTCACACTTGCGGATGCTTGCTATTTTTTCACGCAGCCCATTCACTTCTATAAAACTCACAATATAGAGCTTGCTGCGATTTTCACGCAACGCACAAGTGATGTGTGAAAATCACCGCTCATGTGCACAGCCCCATTTAAGTGAATGGGTCCATATTCAGTGCGGGTGCAATGCGTTCACCTCACGCATTGCACCCGTGCGGACCTCTCGCCCGTGTGAAAGGGGCCTTACAATGTTTCTCCTGCTCTTCCTCCTTGCAACCGCAGAGAAGGCTATAAATGGAGTCCTCTTTGCTCTATCTTTACCACCCCTTCCTAGTTGGACACCTTTTTTTTTGCTAAGAAGGGCAAGAAAACCCCACAACACCTTACAGCAGATAGTCAAGAGGATCTCCCTGATAATGACTTGTGTGAGAGCAGTCACTGCTTTGGCTGCCCTGAGAAAGAGCTTTAGGAGGAGGCTGGGGACGTCATGCATAGCTGTGTCGGTGATGGTAATATTAAAATCCATAGCAACGCCATTGGTTGTGGGGATAACTACAGTGACAGTCGGGGCAATGCAGAGCAGTTGAGGCGAGCCAAGCAACCCACCATAATATCTTGATATTTTATCTCTGATAAAAGTGGCAGGGAGGATGAGGACTCTGATGATGATTGTGTGCTTGACAGTACTTGGGAGCGAGATATGGGTGCTGAGCAGGAGGCAACATTAGAGGAGGAGAGTGATGGTGGCAGCAATAAAGAGCAGAGGTAGAATACCTCCCAAAGAACAACCAGGGCAATGTCTGCTTTGGAATCTGCTGATGTTGCTGACATTGTCGGTGGGTTAGGCACAAAATGTGCCTGAGCTAAAACAAGCTTGGATGCATGTAGCTTTGCGTGAGCAACTCCCGTATAGCATTTTCTCTCCACCAGGTGGCCACACAAAACCACAGACCTGTCCAAAATGTGCAGGATGAAAATAAGCTGAGGCCAATCAAATACAATCATAGGTACCAGAGCTCTATTGCAACACATGTGGTGGCATCACCTGATCCTTTGGGAAAATACAACTTCCAGCATCCCCAATAACAACAATTCTGTTCCCTTCCCCTGATTCTCTTTGTAGCAGCCAACCCCCATCCCTCAGCAACACAGTTCCCTTGTCATCATCACCATCATCACTTTTTTCCCCTGCTAAAACTCCTCCTTGTCCAGAACTCCAGCAACATAATCAGGTCCTTTTAACCCCCCCCCCCCCCCCCCTCAACAATTGCATTGGGTTGGCTCCCACACCTGGTACTTATCCGTCTCCTCCTCTTCCATGGACACACTCCCATGCCCCAGGGGCAGCAAGGCACAGTGTCGCTCCCACTCCCTCTCCTTCCTATCAAATGTGTCAAGTCAAGCATTGCCACATGGTGGCTAATTGGACTGGGCTAGAGTAGCCACACAAACGAGCAGTTACTAAAACACATCAAGCAGCAAACATCCCGCTGGCTGTCACCCCACTAACTTCAACTAGGCAAGGTGGTCAGTAACAATGGCTGCAACATCCTGGCCACCTTGCATCTGGGAGAAATAAATGCTTCCTGCATGGCTTTTTAAAAAGTACACTGTCTTGTGGAGGGTGCTGTTAATGTCCAGGAGACTGTCCCTCTTTTCATCCATTCTTCACGAGGATTGTTCTGGACTTGCAGTGACAGAATGGTCTGTAGCTGCACTCCTTAATTTGTGACATTCTAACTCGTTGGAATTAATCACTGCACATGATAGAGCATCTGTACGAGCAACAGAAAGCTGTAAATGATTTTGTCATGCACCAGACAGCCCCAGCTGGGAGCATGTGTTGTTTCGAGGTCAGGCAGCTCATGTCATTCATGCTACAGTTGTCCCTCATCACCCTCATATGTATCTTGGAAGAGACGCTAACACTCATGTAATGTGGTGACAGAGGAGGAAGAAGAATCAGCTAATGTTTCTTGCTGTCCACCTTGTAGCTGCTAGGGACCCACAATGAGAAATTCCAATGGGGAGGAGGTTGAGGTGCTGCCACTGGAGGAGGAGTCGGAGGAGCAAGAGGATGATGACGTGGACACTGGCCACGACACCCAATTGTCTCAGTGGGGGGTGGGTTTAGAAATAACTATCTCCTCAGGCACCCTGGCAAGAATGATGAGCTTTATAGTCGCTTGCATGCTACCATGACAAGGTTATCATTGTCATTGAGCAGTCTGATGATTACTGGGCAGCCATGCTTTTAGGCAATCACTATCAATGCAGAATGGAGGAATGTTTTCCTTGCTCCAAAAGGAAGGCAAAATTACGTTAAAACAGGGAAACACTGTGTACGCAGCTTGCCACAGCTTACGGCGAGCAAACACCTGCCACTTGAATACCTGGTAGGGAGGCCCCACAGAGCAGATAGAGCAGTTTTCCCATGTGCCTTGCCAGTCTGAGGCCAGTCAGCAAGCCAATAGCTCCTGCCTCTGCCCCTCAGTTTCAGGTCTACCTACACTGTGGCCTGTCTCTGGTGCATTTCCTGTTCCATGGATTTCTGGGCAGGTATACTGAAGCAGTTGCCTGAACTGGCACATTACAATTTTTTTCTTCTTTCTTGTCCAGCCTCCAGTGTCATCTCAGAGAGGGTTTTCAGCACCACAGGGGGTGTTGTGACACCAAAATGGACTAAGCTGTCCTCATCACTTTTGTCAAAATGAACCAAGCCTTACAGAGTACTCATAAGCCCTCACACCTCTTCAAGGTGTGTGAAAATACAGGGAAACGGCTATAAAGTGCTCACAAGGTGGTATAAGACCCCTGACATCACTAATAGATGCGATACGTCCAAAACAGACATATACTGGCACTGTGGAGAGGAAAGAGATACTTTCTATCATATCTGGTGGAATTGTCCACCATTAAAAAACTGGTGGTCTGAAATTTTCTCCCCAACTATCTCCCTTACACTTGTCTCCTCCCTTGTAACTAGAGTCCCATTTTTATTTAAGAAAACTATTATTAGCAGCTCACCTCTTGTTACCTCGACACTGGTTATCATCAGATCTTCCCGCAATTGACCACTGGATTAACAAAATGTATTCCTTATATAGATTTGAGGAAATAGCATCCTGGGAAAGCCGTACACATACTAAGTTTAAAGCCAAGTGGAAGGATTGGGAAGAATTTAGAAAGACTAAATAATTATTTTAATCGGATATACAACTCCATAGATATGCCAATTAACATTTCATTCTAGAATCAAATGTACCATCATTTTTGTAAACTGCTCCTGTACGGTTCTTTATTGTTGTTTACTGTACAGATTATTCTCTGTATGTGTATTTAATCAGACATTCCAATAAAGCTTTAGAAAAAAAAAATTAACCAAGCCTGGATTTGGGAGGATTTTCACACTTCTCCGGCTAAAACCAATACATAGATCTAGCCTTGCTGAGAGTGCCCCATCTTGCCACTGATCTACCTGCCTTGTTGCCTATCATCATTTTCCGTACAGCTGCTGCTGTTGCTGATACCTAACTATTGTGGCCACGTGCCTCTTATTACTCTACACTTTGCACATCAACACTGCACTGCTGCTGCTCAAATAAAATTGAGAATTTTTATTGGTTCGTTCACAGCCATTTTTTATTCTAGAAATTAACACTTGTGCATGTTGTATGAGCAGGCATTCTGACCCTGTCAAGGCACACTTTTTGGATGCTTGGTCTCCCAACAAGTCAGTTTCTTTTTCTTTACTTTATCCCATGACACTGTGTGTGCTTAAACACCATCAGCCCCCAATAAATATTTTCAAATCTTTGAAATATGAAAAAGCATAACACATGCGTGATGAGGTGAGTTTCTAAACACTCTGTCTCAAACATTAGTTATTCCCTAGCTATGTATGTCAAGATCACTCAGAGATGATTTACTATAGAAACATGAGTCGGCAGATGAGAACCATTTGGCCCATCTAGTCTGCCCAATATACTGAATACTATGAATAGCCCCTGGCCATATGTTATATGAAGGATAGCCTTATGCCTATCCCATGCATGCTTAAACTCCTCCACTGTATTTGCAGCTACCACTTCTGCAGAAAGGCTATTCCATGCATCCAATACTCTCTCAGTAAAGTAATACTTCCTGATATTACTTTTAAACCTTTGCCCCTCTAATTTAAAACTATGTCCTCTTGTAGCAGTTTTTCTTCTTTAAAATATTCTCTCCTCTTTTACCTTGTTGATTCCCTTTATGTATTCAAAAGTTTCTATCATATCCCCTCTCTCTCGCCTTTCTTCCAAGCCATACATGTTAAGGTCCTTTAATCTTTCCTGGTAAGTTTTATCCTGCAATCCATGTACTAGTTTAGTAACTCTTCTCTGAACTCCAAAGTATCAATATCCTTCTGGAGATATGGTCTCCAGTACTGCGCACAATACTCCAAATGAGTACTGGTAATGCCTCTCTCTATACACCCTAGCATTCTGCTAGCATTTCCTGCTGCTCTATGACATTGTCTGCGTACCTTTAAGTCTTCTGAAATAATGATCCCTAAATCCCTTTCCTCAGATGCTGAGGTTAGGACTGTATCACTGATTTTATATTCTGCTCTTGGGTTTTTACACCCCAGGTGCATTATCTTGCACTTATCAACATTAAATTTTAGTTGCCAGATTTTGACCATTCCTCTAGTTTTCCTAAATACTTTTCCATTTGGTGTATCCCTCCAGGAACATCAACCCTGTTACAAAGCTTTGTGTCATCAGCAAAAAGACGCATCTTACCATTGAGGCCTTCTGCAATTTCGCTGATAAAGATATTAAACAATATGGGTCCCAGAACAGATCCCTGAGGTACCCACTGGTAACAAGACCATGGTCTGAATATACTCCATTGACTACAACCCTCTGTTGTCTGCCCCTCAGCTACTGGCTAATCCATTTAACAATATGGGAGTCCAAGCACAAAGACTGCAATTTATTGATAAGCCTTCTATGTGGGACAGTATCAAAAGCCTCACTAAAGTCTAGGTAAGCTATGCCTACTGCTCGTCCGCCATCTATTATTTTAGTCACTCAATCAAAAAAATCTATAAGATTAGTTTGACATGATCTCCCATGCTGTTTTTCATCTTTCAATACATGGGATTTTAGATGTTCCACAATCCTCTCCTTAAGTTTGGTTTCCATTCATTTCCCCACTATTGATGTCAGGCTTACTAGCCTATAGTTGCCCGATTCCTTCCTACTACCTTTTTTGTGAATGTGCACAACATTTGGTCCTGTTCCACCACCACCCCCTAATATCCCGGATGAGATTTAAGGACATCGGTGCCCGACTGGATGATTATACCGTCGAAGCGACCGCACAGGAGGAGACGGGAAAGGAAACAGAAGCGGGGCAAGAGGGGCGGCATCAATACTCGATTAAAGAACCCCCCAAACAAGCAAGCACTATCCAGCCTGTTCGTCGCAAATACCCAGTCTATAGTGAACAAGATCGATGAGCTGAGACTGAGCATCTCATCTGATGGGATGAACACTTGTGCTTCATTTTTCACCGAAACCTGGCTAAATACTAACATCCCGGACGAGGCTATTGAACTTGCGGATCGGACTGCCTACCGAATGGATCGAACCGCTGAGTCCGGTAAGAATAAGGGAGGTGGAGTGTGTATTTATGTCAATAAGGCTTGGTGTACCTTCACAGTCATTGCTGAACAATATTGCTCTGCTGATTTAGAACTTGTGACAAATGCAGACCGTTCTACTTACCGAGGGAATTCACAGTCGTGTTTATCACCGTAGTTTATATTCCTCCACAAGCTAATGTTAAGCTGGCACTGTCCAAATTGCATGATATTACAAACAGTCTGCAAAATATCCAGATGGAGTGTTCATCTTAGCGGGTGATTTTAACCAAGCCAATCTCAAATCTGTGCTCCCCAAATTCTACCAGTTTGTTAATTTCCCAACTAGGGGGAGAAATACATTGGACCGTGTTTATTGCAACATAGCAAATGCTTATACAGCATCACCTGCCCCCCATCTTGGCAGGTCGGATCACATTTCTTTGTTTTTAGCTCCAGCATACAAACCTCTTATCACCAGGATTAAGCCTACTTAATCAGAGTTTGGCCTGAAGGAGCCACAATGAGACTACAGAATTGTTTTGAGGACACAGATTGGGATTTGTTTAAACAGGCAGCTACAAAGGAAAATCACACAGACTTAAACATATATGCCTGTCCTATCCTATATTAAATTTTGCATAGACAATGTCACTGATACCAAAATCATTCGGACCTCCCCAAATAGGAAACCATGGATAAACATAAATGTCCAAAACCTTTTGAAGGCATGTGACATTGCTTTCCGAAAGGGAGACCCAGAGGAGTACAAAACAGCCAGGTCCAATCTGAAGAGGATATATAAAAAATGTGTCGTCTGCACTGGATTCGTGCGGTGAGCCGATGAACTTAAGGCGCAAATCACAACCCGAGCTTGGATACGAGATTTTTTTATTTTTTTATTTTGAAAAGACAACGCGTTTCAGGGTACTCAGGACCCCTTTTATCAAGTCTGTATCCTCGGCACCGTGAGCCCGCTAGTACACTCTCCTGGAGGGTCCCTTTCAGTAGGAATACTAGTCAGCGCTGGTAATTGATGCTGGAGAATGTCCTGTTGTAGCGGCGCTGCTGTGCTTGCTGGAGTAAGAACAACAACCTCATACTCAATACTAAAAAAACAAAGGAGCTAATTCTGGATTTTAGAAAGAAGAAACCAAATGGACACCATCCCATTAGCATTAATGGTGGAAACGTGGAGATAGTTCAAAATTTCAGATTCTTGGGAGTTCATATTCGTCAGGACCTGTCATAGATAAAAAACACAACAGAAATGACCAAAAAAGGCCTTCAGAGGCTTTATTTTCAGAGGAGTCTGAAGAAAGCTCCCAAAACAGCTGCTAGTCAATTTTTACAGGCGCACCATAGAATCTGTTATCACATACTGCATTACAGCGTGGTACTCCTGCTGCTCTTCTGAGGACAAGAAGACCCTCTAGCGCATTATCAGAATGGCTGGAAGAATCACTGGTACTCAGTTACCATCACTGGATGACATCTTCACTGCTCGCTGCAGCAACAGGGCAAAGATTATCTGCGGGGATCCAACTCACCCCGGCCACAGCCTTATCATTCCCCTACCCTCTGGTAAGCGTCTTAGAGCCCTACATGCTCGCACCAATAGGCTGAAGAACAGCTTTCATCCCAAAGCAATCAGTCTCCTAAATGCTCAGAGATTATTGCCCCTTCCTAGGATAGAAACTACCACAGACTGAAAGTGACTGCTGCATTCATGAACCCATGATGACCTCTTGTCTGCAGTGGTGTCTGAATCAGTGTGTATATATACTCACAAGCACTTCCTACTTTGCTCTTGCTATATACAGTCATGTGAAAAAATTAGGACACCCTTTGAAAGCATGTGGTTTTTTGTAACATTTTTAATAAAAGGTTATTTCATCTCCGTTTCAACAATACAGAGAGATTAAAGTAATCCGACTAAACAAAGAAAACTGAAGAAAAGTCTTTTCAAGATCTTCTGTAAATGTCATTCTACAAAAATGCCTATTCTAACTGAGGAAAAAGATAGGACACCCTTGCCCCTAATAGCGAGTGTTACCTCCTTTGGCTGAAATAACTGCAGTGAGACGGTTCTTGTAGCCATCTACCAGTCTTCGACATCGGTCTGAGGAAATTTTACCCCACTCCTCAATGCTGAACTTTTTCAGCTGTGAGATGTTTGAGGGGTTTCTTGCACGTACAGCCCTTTTCAAGTCACCCCACAGCATCTCAATGGGATTCAAATCTGGACTTTGACTTGGCCATTCCAGGACTCTCCATTTCTTCTTTTTCAGCCAATCTTTGGTTGATTTACTAGTATGTTTTGGGTCATTGTCATGTTGCATGGTCCAGTTCCGCTTCAGCTTTAATTTTCTAACTGATGGTCTCACATGTTCTTCAAGCACCTTCTGATACACAGTAGAATTCATCGTGGATTCTATGATGGTGAGCTGACCAGGTCCTGCTGCAGCAAAGCAGCCCCAAACCATGACACTTCCACCTCCATGCTTCACAGTTGGTATGAGGTTATTTTCTTGGAATGCTGTGTTTGGTTTACGCCAAACATGTCCTCTGCTGTTGTGTCCAAATAATTCAATTTTGGACTCATCTGTCCAAAGAACATTATTCCAGAAGTCCTGGTCTTTGTCAACTTTATCTCTGGCAAATGTCAGTCTGGCCTCGATGTTTCTCTTGGAAAGCAAAGGTTTCCTCCTTGCACACCTCCCATGCAAGTTAAACTTGTACAGTCTCTTTCTGATTGTAGAGGCATGTACTTCTACATCAACAGTAGCCAGAGCCTGCTGTAGTTCTCGAGATGACACTTTAGGGTTTTTGGAGACCTCTTTTAGCATCTTGCGGTCTGCTCTTGGGGTGAACTTGCTGGGGCGACCAGTCCTGGGCATGTTGGCAGTTGTTTTGAAAGCCCTCCACTTGTAGACTATCTTCCGGACAGTGGAATGGCTGATTTCAAAATCTTTTGAGATCTTTTTAAATCCCTTCCCAGACTCATAGGCTGCTACAATCTTTTTTCTGAAGTCCTCTGACAGCTCTTTTGCTCTCACCATGGTGCTCACTCTCACTTCAACAGTCAGGAGCACACCAAAATAAATGTCTGAGGTTTAAATAGGGCAAGCCTCATTCAACATGCAGAGTAACGATCTACTAATTATGTGCACCTGGTGTGATATACCTGTGTGAGATCTGAGCCAATTTAAGAGGGAATACATGTGAGGGTGTCCTATCTTTTTCCTCAGTTAGAATAGGCATTTTTGTAGAATGACATTTACAGAAGATCTTGAAAAGACTTTTCTTCAGTTTTCTTTGTTTAGTTGGATTACTTTAATCTCTCTGTATTGTTGAAACGGAGATGAAATAACCTTTTATTAAAAATGTTACAAAAAACCACATGCTTTCAAAGGGTGTCCTAATTTTTTCACATGACTGTATATATATATATATATATATATATATATATACTGTGAACTGTGAATAGTAATGCCTTCTAGTGCAATGTTTACTTTTTTTTTTCTAGTGTAATGCTTTGGTTTAAATGTCAGTTCTTGTTCCTCTGTCTATGGCATCTAGGATTGCTCAAACAACATTTTATTGTATTGTACATTGTATTGCATCGTATTGTACAGTGACAATAAAGGCATCTTATCTTATCTTATTTGATAATTTCCAATCTTTTGGGACGACTCGTGTTACCAATGATTGGTTAAATAGATCTGTTAATGGTTTTGCTAGTTCACCGCTGAGCTCTTTTAATAGCTTTGGGTGTATCCCATCAGGCCCCTGTGACTTATTTGTATTAATTTTAGACAGCTGACTTAGAACCTCTTATTCTGTAAAGACACATTCATCAAAAGATTAATTAGTCTTCCTCCCTAACTGAGGTCCTTTTCCTTCATTTCCCTTTGTAAAAACTGAACAGATGTATTAATTGAGGCAGTCAGCTAGTTCTTTATCTTCTTCCATATACCTTCCTTCTTTTGTTTTTAATTTGGTAATTCCTTGTTTTAGTTTCCTTTTATCATTTATGTATCTGAATAATGTCTTATCACCTTTTTTTCACTGACTGAGCTAATTTCTCTTCTGCCTGTGCTTTAGAATCTCTTATAACTTGCTTGGCCTTTCTCTGCCTAATCCTATACATTTCCCTGTCATCCTTGTTTTTTGTTATTTTTTTATAATTACTAAATGCTATATTTTTGTTTTTTTATAATTTTGGCCACTTCTGCTGAGTACCACAGTGGTCTCTTCCTTTTTTTTTTGCTTTTACTCACAAACCTAATGCAATTATCTGTTCCTTTTAATAGCACCACTTTTAAGTAGTCCCATTTCTCCTGGACTTCATTGAAACTGTTCCATTCTGATAGGAACTCGCATACCACTAATCTAATTTCAGAAAAGTCAGTTTTTCTAAAATCTAAAACTTTTGTTTTCGTGTGGTGTGACTAAGTCACTGTACTTATAGTAAACCACACTGACTGGTGATCACTAGATCCCAAGCTTTCCCCTACAGTAATATCAGATACCAATTTCCCATTTGTGAATACTAAATCTAAAATGGAATCCTTCTGGGTTGGTTCCTCAACTACTTGCTGTAGAGATAATCCCAGTAGGGAATTTAGAATATCTGTACTCCTGGCAGAACTAGCTATTTTGGTTTTCCATCTTGCATCAGGAAGATTAAAGTCTCCCATAATGATAACTTCCCCTGTCAATGTAATTTTAGCTATTTCCTCAACTAGTAGATCATCAAATTCTTTGACTTGGTCAGGTGGTCTATATATCACACCTACACGAGTTACCTTATGATTATCAAGATGCAACGTAACCCAAACTGACTTTAAATTAGTCTTGTTAACTTGTATTAAATTAGATTTAATGCAATGTTTCACATACAGGGCCACCCTCCCCCTTTCTTGCCCTCTCTGTCTTTCCAATATAGAGAGAACCCTGGTATTGTTTTATCCCAGTCATTAATCCCATTGAACCATGTCTCAGTAACAGCCGCTAAATCTATATTCTCAGATGCCATTATAGACTCAAGTTCATTGATCTTATTCCGTAAACTGCAAGCATTTGTAGACAAGACTCTGGGCTTGTCATTTCTTAACCTATGTGCTACTGGCATCTTCTGGCATTGTTCCGGGGGGCAGTCAGACTACTGGATTATCACTCTTTTCATAGTTTAAATACTCCATGGCAAATACTTTGAACTGTTCACTGAGGACATTTGTTCCCTTGAGGGAAGGATGCAAACCATCTTTCTTGTACAGTTCTTTTCCATTCCAACAAGAGCAAACATGAGACACAAAGCCAACCCTTGGTACAGACACCATTCACCAAGCCATACATTGAATTCCTTAATGTGCATCTGCCTGTCATGCTGAAGGTTTTGCACAGGCAAAAGTGCAGAGAATGAAACAGTTGATGCAACCTCCTGTATATCATTACCAAGTGTGTGAAAAGCTTCCTTCACCTTTAAAACCTCATTGCAAGCCAGATCATTTGTCCCAAGATGGACAATAACATCCAACTCCCTTTTCTGCTTTGCTTGACTAACAATATTAAGGATACGTTGTTTGTCCCTGCTAGTGGTAGCACCAGGGAGACATCTCACAAAACGATTTTTCTCAAACTTCATACCTCTTATGATAGAATCGCTCACCAACAGCTGCTTACTATCAGTCCTCACCTTATCCTTTTTGTCTTTGGCTGCAGTCTTGCATGCTTTAGGCATAGGAGATGATTGTTCCTCACCCACTGTGCCTGAGCCATCCTCCATGTTGCTCTTGTGCTCTAAAAGTGCTGCAAATGAATTGCGGAGAGCCACAGACTGTGGGACATGTCTTCTATCAACAACTCTAAGTCTACCAGAACCTGCAGTTACCCATCTCCCATTTCTAGGGGGCCTCTGTGGCAGTGGAATTGCAATATTCCCAGCCTGAGTTTGTTTAACAGTTCATTTACAAATCTCAGATTTCAAAAATGCTATTTTCTGCTGCATTATGGAGAGCTGTCTACAGATCAGACAGCATCCAAACCTCCGAAGAGTGGAATCTGCAATAAAAGCGCAATAATTTTTGCACAGAACCAGGTCTGCCATTTTAAAGAAGGGAAAGATTTTAAACAAACAAATCTTACTTTTTTAGATTGTATCCACCTCCAGATTACCTCCTGAGTATTTCCTGAATATTTCAAATGCACTTAGTGATGCAGCAGTTTGGGAATGCTGCAAACTACAATTAGGCAAGCTAATACTATGTTTCTATATATACACACATTCCTACAAAAGCTCCTCCCCCAACAACAAATTTAACACCTTAATCACCCTTTGCTCATTTGAAATCAGACAATAGAAAAAACCTGTCTAACAAATTCCTTACCTGTTTTGAAGAAGGGTGTCTGAGTAGCCACCAAAAACACAACTGAAGTTCTGCTACAGAGGAACAGCTCTAAGTTAGTCTCCTGAATATCTCAAATGCACTTAGAAATGCTGCCATTGTGTTCAAGAGCTTAGGGAGGAGGGGGGATTCTTAAAAAAAATACAAAAAGAGATAACAAGCTTCCCTAATTCTGAATTATAGGAGATTAGATGATGTTATATACCAATTTCCAGGGTAATTAGATCCAATTTGGTTCAGCCTGAACTGATTTGGGTCTGAACTAAACTTTTTGAAAACATTTGGCAAGCCTGAACCAAATATGTATATATATATAATCACACTTATACATATATAATATAAAGTATAATGCCTCAAATCATCTAATATAATGTCATAAATTATTAAAGAAGGCTGTATAAAAATACATATTTGTTACGATTGTAATATGACTTGAGTCGATAGATTGCAAGCTGCAGGAAAATCAGCAAGCCAAGCACTACCTACAAAACCTGCATAATATTATTGGGTCAATGCTAATACTTCTTTTTCTATGTAGTTTGCTCATGGGCATACAGTGGCATGCAAATGTTTGGGCAACCTTGTTAATCGTCATGATTTTCCTGTATAAATCGTTGGTTGTTACGATAAAAAATATCAGTTAAATATATCATATAGGAGACACACACAGTGATATTTTAGAAGTGAAATGAAGTTTATTGGATTTACAGAAAGTATGCTATAATTGTTTAAACAAAATTTGGGCACTGTTGTCATTTTTTTTTTTTATTCCAAAACCTTTAGAACTAATTAATTAAATTGGCTTGGTAAGCTCAGAGACCCCTGACCTACATACACAGGTGAATCCAATTATGAGAAAGAGTATTTAAGGGGGTCAATTGTAAGTTTCCCTCCTCTTTTAATTTTCTCTGAAGAGTAGCAACATGGGGGTCTCAAAACAACTCTCTGACCTGAAGACAAAGATTGTTCGCCATCATGGTTTAGGGGAAGGATACAGAAAGCTGTCTAAGAGATTTCAGCTGTCTGTTTCAAAAGTTAGGAACATATTGAGGAAATGGAAGACCACAGGCTCAGATCAAGTTAAGGCTCGAAGTGGCAGACCAAGAAAAATCTCGGATAGACAGAAGTGACGAATGGTGAGAACAGTCAGAGTCAACCCACAGACCAGCACCAAAGACCTACAACATCATCTTGCTGCAGATGGAGTCACTGTGCATCGTTCAACCATTCGGCACACTTTACACAAGGAGATGCTGTATGCGAGAGTGATGGAGAGGAAGCCCATAGCACAAAAAGTGCCGCTTGAGGTGGGCTAAAGCACATTTGTACAAGCCAGCTTCATTTTGGAATAAGGTGCTGTGGACCGATAAAACTAAAATTTAGTTATTTGGCCATAACAAGGGGCGTTATGCATGGAGGAAAAGAACATAGCATTCCAAGAAAAACACCTTCTACCTACAGTAAAATATGGTGGTGGTTCCATCATGCTGTGGGGCTGTGTGGCCAGTGCAGGGACTGGGAATCTTGTCAAAGTTGAGGGACACATGGTATTCCACTCAGTATCAGCTGATTCTGGAGACCAATGTCCAGGAATCAGTGACAAAGCTAAAGCTGCGCCGGGGCTGGATCTTTCAACAAGACAACGACCCTAAACACTGCCCAAAATCCACTAAGGCATTTATGCAGAGGAACAAGTACAACGTTCTGGGACGGCCATCTCAGTCCCCAGACCTGAATATAATTGAAAATCTGTGGTGTGACTTAAATAAAGCTGTCCATGCTCGGAAGCCATCAAACCTGAATGAACTTAAGATGTTTTGTAAATAAAGCTTAAATAAAGCTGTCCATGCTCGGAAGCCATCAAACCTGAATGAACTTAAGATGTTTTGTAAAGAGGAATGGTCCAAAATACCTTCAACCAGAATCCAGACTCTCATTGGAACCTACAGGAAGCGTTTAGAGGCTGTAATTTCTGCAAAAGGAGGATCTACTAAATATTGATTTCATTTCTTTTTTGTGGTGCCCAAATTTATGCATCTGCCTAATTTTGTTTAAACAATTATAGCACACTTTCTCTAAATCCAATAAACTTCATTTCACTTCTCAAGTATCACTGTGTGTGTCTCCTATATGATATATTTAACTGACATTTTTTATCGTAACAACCAACGATTTATACAGGAAAATCATGACCATTAACAAGGTTGCCCAAACTTTTGCATCCCACTGTATTACTTTTTGCCAAGTTATTTCTACCTTGAATAAGATAATGGAGCCTGAAATTACGAAAATTTGATTAATCAACAGCCTGTTTTTGTTACATGAATGTAGGGGTGCAGTATATCATGGGATAGCTGAGGATAGTAATTTTCCCAGACTCACTTATCTCTTGCTAGAAGGCCTTTTTGACAAAGGCTGATCACATATTGCAGCCAGCCAGTCGCAGGGGAAACACGTGTGGTGCACGGTGGACCGATGAGGGGCCAAATAATATAACACACTTCATCAGTTAACTCATGGTTAGCAGAATGCCTCCCTGGGCTGTCAGCACAGTGTTAAGGTGGACAGCACGAAATCCTCCGGGGCACGCTCTGTGGTAGGAAGCATCAACCAAGATGGTGTTTGAGGTGCCCTTGATGTTAGGGGTGCTTAGGGTGCTTTTTGCGGCTGAGTCCCTTGATGGTTTTTGTCGTGATGCCAGTACCGTTAATAGTGGTACAACCATAGGTAGTAATAATGAGGTAGACAGTGGTAAGATGCAACTCACAACTTTTACTTTGGATGTCTTTCAGTTGCAGTAGTGCAAATATGCAGTCTCTAGATGGTACAGAGTTAATTCTGCAAATCCACTGTTTTAGGCTTGTCAGGTTTATTGCGCTTTGGAGCAGTGGGTTAGGTGTACCTGGTTCCTTTGGATGTGTTGGATCCTATTCCTTGACTCTCCCTACAAGCTGAATATTTTAGACAGGAAAACTCAACTGTCTCTTAGAAGGTAGGTGTGGCTGCCTGAAGCTATAAAACCTCCACCATGCAAAGGTGTCTGTGGCCCTCAATAATGACTCTTATCACCGATGAATTCCTAGAATTGCTTGTTTCTTTTGCATACAAGACAAACACAGTAATTGATTTTTGTTCTATAGACATACTTGCAAACAACCCCCCCCCCCCCCCCTTCTTGTTTTTATTTTTTCTATCTTTTCATTTGGCAACCACTGAGGAAATTTGACGACTATTGCACTTGGCCTCTGATCATTGATCACACTTCTTCATCCTTAAAAAGTGCTCTCATCCGACAGGGTGAGCTGCATTGTGCCAAAATCCTCGAACCCAAGGACACTGCTCTTAAGCAGACTTTGCCGGTGAAAGAGGTGACTACCACTGTGTGGCTTGGAACCAATGTTGGGCAGAGGACACCCCATAATGTGGACATCCCAGTTGTGGACAACACAGCAGCACCTGAGGAGGAGACTTGCAGAACCAGCAAGGTACTGTGTGGAGATTATGGTCAGGACTGTAATTTAAAAGCTGGGGCCTGTGGGTCCTTGTGGGGACTTGTGGGATGGCTTTAAAACCACAGAAGTTTCAGAATCCCCTATCTCTCTGTATAATTCCTTCCTGGAGACACCACCAGAGATAAATGGACTGTCTCAGGAGGGTCTCGTTTGTGAACCTGCATCTTCAGAGGAAAATTGCAGTGTTTCAGAGGACTGACATATTGTCCTGATGAAGGGGGCAGTCCGCCCCTGAAACACGTAGACCAATATAAATAAAGACCCACTTTATTTTATCTACCTGAGTCCTGTCTTCTGCAGCAGCGCCACTTTTTATAAGGTTCACTTTTTTAAACCTATCCACTAGTGTTTCAGATGAGACAGGCGATTTGCAAGAGGGAAACATTATTAAAGATTCCATTGTCCCAGGGCCGGAAACTAGATGCATGGACAATTGGTGAGGATCCCATTGAAGGAGGCAATGCAGTGGGGGACAGTGACATAACTAAAGGGTCCCATGATGCAGGGGCCAAAGATTCTGCTGATGTTTCAGACCTTGATGCATATCCCCCAGAGAACTCTAGTGTCCAAGACCCTGGACATGGAGATATGGACATTGCTGATAAAGGCATGGACTTTGTTAGTATAGCTGAGGACAACATGAAATACAGTGAAGCCACAAAAGGATCTTCATAGGCAGAGACTGTAAATTGTGTTAATGTTGAGGAGAAGGACAATCTCCCTGTCAAGAAGTCAAACATTGAGCAGAGCATGGAGGAGCTAACCAGTATAGCCCCTTCACTTTGTCCAGCTGTCATCATGTAGACTATACTGACTGCAGGCCCACAGCACTCATACTATGGACTGACAAATGGGACTGATAATGGTGATGGTGTGGGCTTGTCTAGTCACTGGTGCGTGACACATACTTTGATCTATAAGATCTTAATCATGCGATGATTTAAAGTGGTTGTACCACTAAAAAGATTTATTTCCTAGTGCTCGGTTATCTCCAGCAGACCCTTGAAATTGAGACACTTAGGGGCACATTTATTAAGACAGAAATTTTAGAGGCCAGTCTTAATAAAGGCCCATAGCTGGCGGTGGTTCCGCCGAAGTTATGAAGAGGCGCCGGTGCATCCAGGGCCAGTTCTAAATGTAAGACAGCTTCTGAGCTGTTTAAGGCATAGAAAATGATGATGATTAAGACAGCCCATCCCCTTCCCTTCCCACTCCCACAGTTTTAGATTTGGCGTGAGTGGGGCGAAGTGGCAGATAGCGGTGCAACTAACCATTACAACTTTATCTGCGCCTGAAATACACTTAATTTAGGTGTATTTAAGCTAAGTAAATGACCCTCTTATTCCCTATATTGTGGTTAGGAGATAAGTCTTTTTAATGGGACCACCGCTTTAGAGCTTTAGATCGAAATCTATATGGTGGTGTTGTTCTTTGCTATGGGTCCAAAATAAAGCTAAAAGGTTTTAAAATTGACCCCTTCATTGAATGCTGTCATTTTTTGTCCTATTCATGTAAATTGATTAATCTCAAGCTGCCCTGCACCAGTGGGAATTACATTTTGCAGTCGTGGTGAGCTGGTTGCATGAACACACATAAAATATCTGATATCTGTTATATGTGGTTATACAAAACATATAATATACAATTGCCCAAATGCTACCTAGTTAGTTTTAAATACTGAAAGATGTCCTAAAATATATAACTGCCATTACAGGGGACATTGCGTCTTCAGCTTTTACAAATATTAAAGTAGAATTATTATGCCTGTGCACTTGTGTTGCCCTTTCCAATGTCACGCTTATAAAGAGCAATGTCAATCGAGTGTATTTCAAACTATTTATGGACAGCTTGGTACTACAATATTTTATTGCGTCATGAAGCAACTTTATATTTGCATTTCTTTCTCGCATTAATTTCAGTGTTCCTGTGCATCATGTAATTGAAATATGCTATCTATAAAAAAAAAATATTATTTTAATTTCTGTTTAGGTTAGTTAAGTGCTTGTAGAAATATCCATTTTTACTGTGCACTACATTTTATATTGCTACATTTACATGCCACCTTTAATCACTCAAAGTTTGGTCTGAAGCAACCCCCTGTCACAAAAGGTTTCCTAATGTTTTAAAGACTATGACATGCTATGTAGTTGTGTTACAAAGTTAAATAATTAAAGCTTCATAGTTTATAAGATACATTGTATAATATTTATCTTAAAAAAAATAAAGTGTAATAATTCTGCACATTCCAGCTTAAGGCTTGATCAGCGAGCTTTAATAAATCATTTTTTCTTTCTTTCTTTCTTCCTTTTTTTTTTTTTTTCTATTCTAGCAAAGTAAACATAATTACTTGAATCAATGATCCATGAATTTACATGAAATGACATTGTACAATTAATGGGAAAATGAAATATTTAGGATGGATTTGCTTGAAATAAACCACCATATCCAAACTTTGCTGGATTTCCAGGTTAATGATCGTTAGAGATTCAGCTAAGTTCAAGAGTCTTTTTAGGATTGTTTTGATTTGGTGGTCAGCAACATCTTAGCCAAACTCGATCTCTTAGTGAATTGCCTTAATTCACTTATGGCTCAGCAAAGTACAATTTTGTTTTACTTCAGCATTCTTGCTATTTCAGCAGAAACTGTATGTTTCTTCCCCACTTGAATTGTGAAAAAACCTGTAGCGCTTAATCATTTCATAAAGTTATTTCACATATCATATTGTGTGCCAAACCATTTATAGCTTGTGGGAAGTTGAAAAGCACTGCAGAAACACGAAGACTTCTGGTAAAGAAATCCATGCAACATAGCTCAAAACTCTTTCCATTTCCATTGCAAAATAGTAACTTTTAATAAATATGTTAAAATAGCATTGTAAATACTTGATACTAAGATCAATACATTAATCATTTTAAATAATATCAGGAATCACAAAACCATATGACTCTGTGGCTTAGGATATCATATGCTCAAACCTTCTTGTAATTCCCACATACATCATCAAAGAGGTACCCCGAAAATATAGCTTATCTCCCAAACTACTAAACCCCACTTCTCTCTAATTCCTCCCAAGAAATTCAAAAGAAAATAAAAGGAAAAAAATAAAATAAAAAACAACAATAATAATCATAATAAAAAAATATTTTTAAAAAATAATCTTGAAATGCCCTGATAATTCAGAAATTTCCATTCTTTTTTATATAAAACAGATTTATCACAGCTCAAGTTTCCTCTCTGGGTGAATCAGATTTTTATTTCCTTGCTATGTATAATGATCACATTATTTACACATTTATCAGATACTTTAACCCGCATTTTCTAAAACCTACTTGGCATATAATACTCTCTGAATATCAAATAAAACTGTGGAATTTTATAGAAGGCAAAGATTGATATTTTAGCTACATTTTTCAGTATCTTAAGGCAGATTTACTCCGCAGAAATGTTGAATGCTCATTCCAAAAAATATAGGACATATTCTATCTTTTTGTGGAACGGAAGAGCGGGACGAAACCCTACGGAAGCACTCCGTAGTGCTTCCATAGGGTTCCGTTCCGTGCTTCTAATGTGCACGATTCCGCATCTCCGGATTTGCAGACCCATTCAATTGAATGGGTCCGCATCCGTGATGTGGAATGCCCAAGGAACGGCACCCGTGTATTGCGGATCCGCAAATGCGGTTCGCAATGCGGCCACGGAGCGCACACGTTTGTGTGAAAGAAGCCTTAATCTGAGAGAATTAAGCACTGCACAAATTGCCAGGGTCTGAAATATTGCAAGGAATTCAGAAGCTGAGCTATTTTTTTTTATTTTAGCGGTTCTGATATTTATTATTATTATTATTATTATTATTACTATTATTATTATTATAAATTCCCTTAACCATTTTAATTATACATAAATCTTTCTCTAAGAAAAACAAAATCATATCTGCAAAATGTATGCAGTATTTACTGAGAAGTCATAGTTAATTAAAGTCTGTATCCATTGATAAACTCCATCATTTATACATGACTAACATGACTAAATATACTCATAATAATAGTAATCCATCCACAAAATCCTTAAACACAATGCTCTAATTAATGTTCAAGCTGAATATGAAAAATCTCAGAATATGATTACTGCTAATTATAATCCTACAGTTCTGCATTGTTACAAGAAAGTTGCACACAAATATATTAAACTGATTGACAATCAGGTTTAACACCTTAATAACATATCACTTTCTGTTGACTGACATGACTGTGGGTGTTGCAGGTTTTCAGTCAGGAGCAACAGTGGCAGTGTAGTAGAGGGGGAAGCTCTTCACTGTGTAATTCTAAAGTAACAAACACCTCATGTTCTTAGAGCTCTATGAATGGGATGTTCCTCCAATTCTGATTGATATGGTAGGCAATGACATGACCAAATGGAAAACTGGAGGAACCCACTGCAGACAGACCTGTGGACCTAGAAAGGATCCCAAAGACCAGGTTACCCTTATTTAGCTTAACGAGACATTAATGTTTTAGTAAAGAAAGTGGCAAATTCCTTAAAGGAAACCTGTCACCATGATTTTGCGCATAGAGCTGGGGACATGGGCTGCTAGATGGCCGCTAGCACATCTGCAGGACCCAGGTCCCATAGCTCTCTGCGCTTTTATTGTGTTAAAAAAAACGTTTTGATTGATATGCAAATTACCTGATATGAGTCCTGTAGCCGGAGATGAGTCAAGCGGAAAGGAGCCCAGCACCGCCCCGCATCCTCCGAATCTCCTCCTTGCTGGCTGACGTCACAGAGCTGGAGCGCCGAAATCTCGCGATGCGCGAGCTAGAGCATGCGTAGTTCGTTCCCTGTGCTGATGCCAGTACAGGGAATGAACATGATGCCGACACTGCGCATGCGCTAGCTCCCGCATCGCGAGATTTCGGCGCTCCAGCTCTGTGACGTCAGCCCATGTCCCCAGCTCTATGCGCAAAATCATGGTGACAGGTTTCCTTTAACTTCCCTCCCTATGTGCTCTGTAAATGTTCAAAGACCACTTCTGTCAATGAAAAGTATTACCACCACAAAGCTTAATGAGAAGACAAATAGGGGAAGGAGGGAGGGGGTGCTTTTCACTAGTAAAAGCCTGCCAACTCAACAGTTATAGAGAGACAATTAAGCATTATAGAATTAAGGTTAATCATGGGAACAGACCCAAAGCATACAACATGAGCATTTGTGGCTTTACCACATCGCATACACATGTACATCAGCCTTTTTTTTTATTACAGTAGGAACTAGAGATGAGTGAATTTAGCAAAAATCTTTTCAGTCCAATTCATCCAAATCGGTCAAAAAGTTCAATTCAGGTTCAAATTGGTTCTACATGAATTAAAATGCATTAAATTAATTGAAAATGGTTCTCTCAGAGGAAATTCTGAATCTAGCAAATCATAATTAAAAAATAAAATAAAATTAAGTCTAAATTTCACTCATCTCTAGTAGAAACACGTTAACCCTTTCCCACCCAGGGCATACATGTATGGTGCTGGGTGGGTCTATAAAGATAGCATCAACTTTACAGCGCAGTGGGGATCATAGCCGTAGAGTGCCTGCTGGTTTAAACATCATTTACCTGAGCTAATGTATGTGATCGATGATAATGTAAATCCCATATATAGTGTAATTATTATATACACCAAAGCTAATGTATTGTGGTGTATGAGAGAAGCAATTGCTTGTTCAAGTTTTAAAAAGTGTAAAAAAAAAAAAAAAAAAAAAATATATAAAATAAATACAAACTGTATAAAATTAAAATCAACCCTTTCCCAAAGTAAAAATAGATAACAATAAAAAATAAACATCATGGGCATCACCACATGCAAAAACATCCATAGTATTAAAATAGAAAACTATTTATCCCATATGCTAAACAGCAAAATGGAAGAAAGTAAAAATGGCTGATTCACAGATTTTTTGGTCACTTCACCTCCCCCCAAAAATTTAATAAAATATGATCAAAAAGTCCTACACACCCCAAAATGGTATCAATAAAAAGTACTGACTGCCTTGCAAAAGTTGAACCCTGACAAAGAAAAGTTATTTGGCGATGAAAAAAAAATATATTTTTTCATAGTTTTCATTTTTTTCAGTTTTGAGTTGCAAGAAAAGCTAGACAAATGTTACATTGCCATAATCAAATTGACCTGGAGAATGAAGGTTATAGGTTCACTTTACAGCATAGAGAACACTGTAAAAACAAAACAAAACAATTCTACATCCCCTCTTATTCAAAATATTTTGTGTTTTTTAAGTTATTTATTTTGTCAGGTCAGCTTTATAGGTTTACATAGAATAGATTTTTTTATTTATTGATTTTCAATGTCCTATTGATTAGTGTTGATCGAGCACCGTAGTGCTCGGGTGCTCGGGTGCTCGGGCTGAACAAATCGGGATGCTCGGGTGCTCAACCGAGTATAATAGAAGTCAATGGGAGAACCCGAGCATTAAACCAGGTAACCCCTGCTCCGAAGAGGGGAGGGTGCCTGGTTCATAGGAAAATGTCAGAATTTGATGGAAACACCACCAAAATGGTTTGGGAACAGCATGGGGAGGATGTCTGGATGCATCTTAGACTCCCAGGTCTCTTCTGGGAACGATGTTGTCCGAATAGTACGCAACTTTTACAGTTACTTTTACAGTTCAAAAACATTCTTTCCTGTAAATTTACTTGTATATAAAGTGCAAGTGCTGTCAAAAATTACAATTAAGAGGCACTCCGATACAACCTCTATATCACATAAAGGAGGGCCTCATTCTCATTGTGGTACAATTGTTCATGTAGTGAGACTCCTACACTCATAAAGTCTCTGAACTAAGTGAAAGGGCTGCCAAAAATTACAAAGAATCGGCACTCCAATATACCCTTTGTTACACATAAAGGAGGGCATCATACACAGCCTTGAAAAATTATAATTGATGGCCTGCTGGTGACCCTCAAAAATATTTGGAGCAAGGGCTTGCTGATCTGACCATCTAAAACATTATGGGCGAGGGCCTTCTGCCGCTTTGGTGACTCTAGATAACCTAGGGACAATCACACGTCCCTTTGATGGTGACAATCAATTCGGATGTCTGAAGATTTTAGGTGTGGGCCTGCAGGTGAGCTGACCCTATAAAATATTTTAGGTGCAGGCCTGTAGGTGAGCTGACCCTGTAAAATATTTTAGGTGTTGGCCTGCAGGTGAGCTGACCCTGTAAAATATTTTAGGTGCGGGCCTGTAAGTGAGCTAATCCTGTAAAAGATTTTAGGTGCAGGCCTGCAGGTGAGCTGACCCTGTAAAATATTTAAGGTGCAGGCCTGCAGGTGAGCTGACCCTATAAAAGATTTTAGATGCAGGCCTAGATTTTAGGTGCAAGCCTGTTAGTGAGCTGACCCTCTAAAACATTATATGCGAGGGCCTTCAGGTGAGCTAACACTATAAAACATTATATGCAAGAGCATGCAGGTGAGCTGACCCTGCAAAAGATTTGAGGTACAGACCTGCTGGTGAGCAGACCCTGTAAAAGATTTGAGGTGTGGGCCTGCTGGTGAGCTGACGCTGTAATTGATTTTATGTGCGGGCCTGCTGTTGATATAACCTAGTAAAAGATTTCAGGTGATAGCCTGCTGGTGAGCTGACCCTAAAAAAATTATATGCGAGGGCCTGAAGGTGAGCTGACCCTCTAAAAAATTATATGCGAGGGCCTGAAGGTGAGTTGACCCTGTAAAACATTATATGCGAAGAGCATAATATGCGAGGGCATCATATGTGACAAATAAGCATGTTGATATGATGGAAGAGGAGGAGGAGGATGAGAAAAGGAAGATTTAACCACATACTGTACCCTTGTTTGTGGTGGAATGGGTGCATGGGAATACAGTGTATTCAGTACATTATAAACAACACATTTAAAGTGTGTTTATGTTCAGCCGCTTTCCTCTGGTGGAGTCGAGAAGTCGTGATCAATCCAGGCCTTGCTCATTTTTATAAGAGTCAACCTGTTAGCATTTTCAGTTGACAGGTGGATACGCTTATCTGTTATGCCACCAGCATAACTAAATACCTGATCAGACAAAACGCTGGCGGCAGGACAGGCCAGCACCTCCAAGGCGTAGAGCGCCAGTTCGTGCCATGTGTCCAGCTTGGACATCCAGTAGTTGTAAGGCACTGAGGTATCATCGAGGATGCTGACACGGTCAGCTATGTACTCCTTCATTATCTTCCAAAAGATTTCCCTCCTTGTAACACTAGGCCAAGCATCAGGGTGAGAGTGCTGGCGGGGTGTCTTGAAACTGCCCCAGGCCTTGGAGAGTGTTGTCCTGCCTCTGTTGGAACTGCTGTGTGTTCCCCTTGTCTCCCCTCCTCAGGTGGCCAAGGAACTACGGACTCTGCTGCCAGCGTTATTAGATGGAAATTTTTGGAGCCATTTTTCAACAAGGATCTTCTAGTATTGCACCATTTTGCTCGTCCTCTCCACCAGAGGAATGAGAGATGAGAAGTTCTCTTTGTAGCAGGGGTCAAGAAGGGTGAACAACCAGTAATCTGTGTTGTCTAAAATGCGTATAAAGCACAGTTTGCAGGAAAGGCAGTCTAACATGAAGTCAGCCATGTGTTCCAGAGTACCAACAGGTAAGACTTCGCTGTCGTCATCAGGAGGATCACTCTCAATCTCCTCATCCTCTTCCTCCTCTTCAGCCCACCCACGCAGAACAGATGGAATTAAACTTCCATGGGTACTACCCTCTGTAGCGGAGGCAATCGTCTCCTTCTTCTCCTCCTCCTATTCAACATCCAATTCACGCTGAGAAGATGAACTGAGGGTGGTATGGCTATCACCCTGTGTATTGTCTTCCCCCATTTCCACCTCTTCAACATGCAAAGCGTCATTCTTAATTTTGAGCAGCGAGTGTTTGAGTAGACACAGAAGTGGGATGGTTATGCTGAAAATAGCGTTATCGCTGCTCACCATCTGTGTTGATTCCAAAAAGTTTATTAAAACTCACAGAGGTCAGACATCCATGCCCACTCCTCGCTTGTGAATAGTGGAAGTTGACTGGAAAGGCGACAACTATGTTACAGCTAGTATTCCACTACTGCCCTCTGCTGCTCACAAAGCCTAGTTAACATGTGGAATGTCGAGTTCCAGCGCGTGCTCACGGTGCACAACAGCCGGAGAGCTGGCAATTAGGGATGAGCGAACTCGAACTGTATAGTTCGGGTTCGTACCGAATTTTGGGGTGTCCGTGACACGGACCCGAACCCGGACATTTTCGTAAAAGTCCGGGTTCGGGTTCGGTGTTCGTCGCTTTCTTCGCGCTTTTGTGACGCTTTCTTGGCGCTTTTTGAAAGGCTGCAAAGCAGCCAATCAACAAGCGTCATACTACTTGCCCCAAGAGGCCATCACAGCCATGCCTACTATTGGCATGGCTGTGATTGGCCAGAGCACCATGTGACCCAGCCTCTATTTAAGCTGGAGTCACATAGCGCCGCCCGTCACTCTGCTCTGATTAGCGTAGGGAGAGGTTGCGGCTGCGACAGTAGGGCGAGATTAGGCAGATTAACTCCTCCAAAGGACTTGATTAACTGATCGATCTGCAGCTGTGGATCATTGAGCTGCTGATCCTCAATTGCTCACTGTTTTTAGGCTGCCCAGACCGTTTGTCAGTCACATTTTTCTGGGGTGATCGGCGGCCATTTTGTGTCTTGTGGTGCGCCAGCACAAGCTGCGACCAAGTGCATTTAACCCTCAATGGTGTGGTTGTTTTTTGGCTAAAGCCTACATCAGGGTGAAGCTGTCACACCAAGTGCATTTAACCAGCAATAGTCTGTTTATTTTTTGGCCATATACTACATCAGGGGCAAGCTGCGCCTGTCACCAAGTGCATTTAACCCTCAATGGTGCGTTTGTTTTTTGGCTAAAGCCTACATCAGGGTGAAGCTGTCACACCAAGTGCATTTAACCAGCAATAGTCTGTTTATTTTTTGGCCATATACTACATCAGGGGCAAGCTGCGCCCGTCACCAAGTGCATTTAACCCTCAGTAGTGTGGTTTGTCAAGCTATCACACCAAGTGCATTTAACCAGCAATAGTCTGTTCATTTTTTGGCCATATACTACATCAGGGGCAAGCTGCGCCCGTCACCAAGTGCATTTAACCAGCAATAGTCTGTTCATTTTTTGGCCATATACTACATCAGGGGCAAGCTGCGCCCGTCACCAAGTGCATTTAACCCTCAGTAGTGTGGTTGGTCAAGCTGTGACACCAAGTGCATTTAACCAGCAATAGTCTGTTCATTTTTTGGCCATATACTACATCAGGGGCAAGCTGCGCCCATCACCAAGTGCATTTAACCAGCAATAGTGTGGTTATTTTTTGGCCATATCCCAGTCTAATTCTGTCACTAAATCCATACCGGTCACCCAGCGCCTAAATACTAGGCCTCAAATTTATATCCCGCTAAATCTCTCGTTACCGCTGTCCTGTTGTGGCTGGGAAAGTTATTTAGTGTCCGTCAAAGCACATTTTTTGTTCTGGGTTGAAATACAATTCCCAATTTAGCAATTTAAAAATTTAGTGGTTTCTGCTGTATCAGAGCTATTTGAAATCTATCCCTAAAAGGGTATATAATATTCAAGGTGCACATAGGGTCATTCAGAATAACTTCACACACCCGCTACTGTGCATTTCCAAGTCTAATTCTGTCACTAAACCCATACCTGTCACCCAGCGCCTAAATACTAGGCCTCAAATTCATATCCAGCTAAATCTGTCGTTAGTGCTGTAGCTGGGCGAGTTATTTAGTGTCCGTTCAAGCACATTTCTTGTTCTGGGTTGAAATACAATTCCCAATTTAGCAATTTCATAATTTAGTGGTTTCTGCTATATCAGAGCTATTTGAAATCTATCCCTAAAAGGGTAGATCATATTGAAGGTGCACATAGGGACATTCAGAATAACTTCACACACCCGCTACTGTGCATTTCCAAGTCTAATTCTGTCACTAAACCCATACCTGTCACCCAGCGCCTAAATACTAGGCCTCAAATTTATATCCAGCTAAATCTGTCCTTAGTGCTGTAGCTGGGCGAGTTATTTAGTGTCCGTTCAAGCACATTTCTTGTTCTGGGTTGAAATACAATTCCCAATTTAGCAATTTCATAATTTAGTGGTTTCTGCTATATCAGAGCTATTTGAAATCTATCCCTAAAAGGGTAGATCATATTGAAGGTGCACATAGGGACATTCAGAATAACTTCACACACCCGCTACTGTGCATTTCCAAGTCTAATTCTGTCACTAAACCCATACCTGTCACCCAGCGCCTAAATACTAGGCCTCAAATTTATATCCAGCTAAATCTGTCCTTAGTGCTGTAGCTGGGCGAGTTATTTAGTGTCCGTTCAAGCACATTTCTTGTTCTGGGTTGAAATACAATTCCCAATTTAGCAATTTCATAATTTAGTGGTTTCTGCTATATCAGAGCTATTTGAAATCTATCCCTAAAAGGGTATATAATATTCAAGGTGCACATTGGGTCATTCAGAATAACTTCACACACACCCGCTACTGTGTATTTCCAAGTCTAATTCTGTCACTAAACCCATACCTGTCACCCAGCGCCTAAATACTAGGCCTCAAATTCATATCCAGCTAAATCTGTCGTTAGTGCTGTAGCTGGGCGAGTTATTTAGTGTCCGTTCAAGCACATTTCTTGTTCTGGGTTGAAATACAATTCCCAATTTAGCAATTTCATAATTTAGTGGTTTCTGCTATATCAGAGCTATTTGAAATCTATCCCTAAAAGGGTAGATCATATTGAAGGTGCACATAGGGACATTCAGAATAACTTCACACACCCGCTACTGTGCATTTCCAAGTCTAATTCTGTCACTAAACCCATACCTGTCACCCAGCGCCTAAATACTAGGCCTCAAATTTATATCCAGCTAAATCTGTCCTTAGTGCTGTAGCTGGGCGAGTTATTTAGTGTCCGTTCAAGCACATTTCTTGTTCTGGGTTGAAATACAATTCCCAATTTAGCAATTTCATAATTTTGTGGTTTCTGCTATATCAGAGCTATTTGAAATCTATCCCTAAAAGGGTATATAATATTCAAGGTGCACATTGGGTCATTCAGAATAACTTCACACACACCCGCTACTGTGTATTTCTAAGTCTAATTCTGTCACTAAACCCATACCTGTCACCCAGCGCCTAAATACTAGGCCTCAAATTTATATCCTGCTAAATCTCTCGTTAACGCTGTCCTGTTGTGGCTGGGAAAGTTATTTAGTGTCCGTCAAAGCACATTTTTTGTTCTGGGTTGAAATACAATTCCCAATTTAGCAATTTCATAATTTAGTGGTTTCTGCTATATCAGAGCTATTTGAAATCTATCCCTAAAAGGGTATATAATATTCAAGGTGCACATTGGGTCATTCAGAATAACTTCACACACACCCGCTACTGTGTATTTCTAAGTCTAATTCTGTCACTAAACCCATACCTGTCACCCAGCGCCTAAATACTAGGCCTCAAATTTATATCCTGCTAAATCTCTCGTTAACGCTGTCCTGTTGTGGCTGGGAAAGTTATTTAGTGTCCGTCAAAGCACATTTTTTGTTCTGGGTTGAAATACAATTCCCAATTTAGCAATTTCATAATTTAGTGGTTTCTGCAATATCAGAGCTATTTGAAATCTATCCCTAAAAGGGTATATAATATTCAAGGTGCACATTGGGTCATTCAGAATAACTTCACACACACCCGCTACTGTGTATTTCTAAGTCTAATTCTGTCACTAAACCCATACCTGTCACCCAGCGCCTAAATACTAGGCCTCAAATTTATATCCTGCTAAATCTCTCGTTAACGCTGTCCTGTTGTGGCTGGGAAAGTTATTTAGTGTCCGTCAAAGCACATTTTTTGTTCTGGGTTGAAATACAATTCCCAATTTAGCAATTTCATAATTTAGTGGTTTCTGCTATATCAGAGCTATTTGAAATCTATCCCTAAAAGGGTATATAATATTCAAGGTGCACATTGGGTCATTCAGAATAACTTCACACACACCCGCTACTGTGTATTTCTAAGTCTAATTCTGTCACTAAACCCATACCTGTCACCCAGCGCCTAAATACTAGGCCTCAAATTTATATCCTGCTAAATCTCTCGTTAACGCTGTCCTGTTGTGGCTGGGAAAGTTATTTAGTGTCCGTCAAAGCACATTTTTTGTTCTGGGTTGAAATACAATTCCCAATTTAGCAATTTCATAATTTAGTGGTTTCTGCTATATCAGAGCTATTTGAAATCTATCCCTAAAAGGGTATATAATATTCAAGGTGCACATTGGGTCATTCAGAATAACTTCACACACACCCGCTACTGTGTATTTCTAAGTCTAATTCTGTCACTAAACCCATACCTGTCACCCAGCGCCTAAATACTAGGCCTCAAATTTATATCCTGCTAAATCTCTCGTTAACGCTGTCCTGTTGTGGCTGGGAAAGTTATTTAGTGTCCGTCAAAGCACATTTTTTGTTCTGGGTTGAAATACAATTCCCAATTTAGCAATTTCATAATTTAGTGGTTTCTGCTATATCAGAGCTATTTGAAATCTATCCCTAAAAGGGTATATAATATTCAAGGTGCACATTGGGTCATTCAGAATAACTTCACACACACCCGCTACTGTGTATTTCTAAGTCTAATTCTGTCACTAAACCCATACCTGTCACCCAGCGCCTAAATACTAGGCCTCAAATTTATATCCTGCTAAATCTCTCGTTAACGCTGTCCTGTTGTGGCTGGGAAAGTTATTTAGTGTCCGTCAAAGCACATTTTTTGTTCTGGGTTGAAATACAATTCCCAATTTAGCAATTTCATAATTTAGTGGTTTCTGCTATATCAGAGCTATTTGAAATCTATCCCTAAAAGGGTATATAATATTCAAGGTGCACATTGGGTCATTCAGAATAACTTCACACACACACGCTTCTGTGCATTTCCAAGTCTAATTCTGTCACTAAATCCATACCGGTCACCCAGCGCCTAAATACTAGGCCTCAAATTTATATCCCGCTGAATTTGAATACAATACATTGGGCCAAATAATATATTTGTTGTTGTGGTGAACCATAACAATGAGAAAAACATCTAGTAAGGGACGCGGACGTGGACATGGTCGTGGTGGTGTTAGTGGACCCTCTGGTGCTGGGAGAGGACGTGGCCGTTCTGCCACATCCACACGTCCTAGTGTACCAACTACCTCAGGTCCCAGTAGCCGCCAGAATTTACAGCGATATATGGTGGGGCCCAATGCCGTTCTAAGGATGGTAAGGCCTGAGCAGGTACAGGCATTAGTCAATTGGGTGGCCGACAGTGGATCCAGCACGTTCACATTATCTCCCACCCAGTCTTCTGCAGAAAGCGCACAGATGGCGCCTGAAAACCAACCCCATCAGTCTGTCACATCACCCCCATGCATACCAGGGAAACTGTCTCAGCCTCAAGTTATGCAGCAGTCTCTTATGCTGTTTGAAGACTCCGCTGGCAGGGTTTCCCAAGGGCATCCACCTAGCCCTTCCCCAGCGGTGAAAGACATAGAATGCACTGACGCACAACCACTTATGTTTCCTGATGATGAGGACATGGGAATACCACCTCAGCATGTCTCTGATGATGACGAAACACAGGTGCCAACTGCTGCGTCTTTCTGCAGTGTGCAGACTGAACAGGAGGTCAGGGATCAAGACTGGGTGGAAGACGATGCAGGGGACGATGAGGTCCTAGACCCCACATGGAATGAAGGTCGTGCCACTGACTTTCACAGTTCGGAGGAAGAGGCAGTGGTGAGACCGAGCCAACAGCGTAGCAAAAGAGGGAGCAGTGGGCAAAAGCAGAACACCCGCCGCCAAGAGACTCCGCCTGCTACTGACCGCCGCCATCTGGGACCGAGCACCCCAAAGGCAGCTTCAAGGAGTTCCCTGGCATGGCACTTCTTCAAACAATGTGCTGACGACAAGACCCGAGTGGTTTGCACGCTGTGCCATCAGAGCCTGAAGCGAGGCATTAACGTTCTGAACCTGAGCACAACCTGCATGACCAGGCACCTGCATGCAAAGCATGAACTGCAGTGGAGTAAACACCTTAAAACCAAGGAAGTCACTCAGGCTCCCCCTGCTACCTCTTCTGCTGCTGCCGCCTCGGCCTATTCTGCTGCTGCCGCCTCGGCCTCTTCCTCCGCCTCTGGAGGAACGTTGGCACCTGCCGCCCAGCAAACAGGGGATGTACCACCAACACCACCACCACCACCTCCGTCACCAAGCGTCTCAACCATGTCACACGCCAGCGTTCAGCTCTCCATCTCACAAACATTTGATAGAAAGCGTAAATTCCCACCTAGCCACCCTCGATCCCTGGCCCTGAATGCCAGCATTTCTAAACTACTGGCCTATGAAATGCTGTCATTTAGGCTGGTGGACACAGACAGCTTCAAACAGCTCATGTCGCTTGCTGTCCCACAGTATGTTGTTCCCAGCCGGCACTACTTCTCCAAGAGAGCCGTGCCTTCCCTGCACAACCAAGTATCCGATAAAATCAAGTGTGCACTGCGCAACGCCATCTGTAGCAAGGTCCACCTAACCACAGATACGTGGACCAGTAAGCACGGCCAGGGACGCTATATCTCCCTAACTGCACACTGGGTAAATGTAGTGGCAGCTGGGCCCCAGGCGGAGAGCTGTTTGGCGCACGTCCTTCCGCCGCCAAGGATCGCAGGGCAACATTCTTTGCCTCCTGTTGCCACCTCCTCCTTCTCGGCTTCCTCCTCCTCTTCTTCCACCTGCTCATCCAGTCAGCCACACACCTTCACCACCAACTTCAGCACAGCCCGGGGTAAACGTCAGCAGGCCATTCTGAAACTCATATGTTTGGGGGACAGGCCCCACACCGCACAGGAGTTGTGGCGGGGTATTGAACAACAGACCGACGAGTGGTTGCTGCCGGTGAGCCTCAAGCCCGGCCTGGTGGTGTGTGATAATGGGCGAAATCTCGTTGCAGCTCTGGGACTAGCCAATTTGACGCACGTCCCTTGCTTGGCGCATGTGCTGAATTTGGTGGTGCAGAAGTTCATTCACAACTACCCCGACATGTCAGAGCTGCTGCATAAAGTGCGGGCCGTCTGTTCGCGCTTCCGGCGTTCACATCCTGCTGCTGCTCGCCTGTCTGCGCTACAGCGTAACTTCGGCCTTCCCGCTCACCGCCTCATATGCGACGTGCCCACCAGGTGGAACTCCACCTTGCACATGCTGGACAGACTGTGCGAGCAGCAGCAGGCCATAGTGGAGTTTCAGCTGCAGCACGCACGGGTCAGTCGCACTACAGAACAGCACCACTTCACCACCAATGACTGGGCCTCCATGCGAGACCTGTGTGCCCTGTTGCGCTGTTTCGAGTACTCCACCAACATGGCCAGTGGCGATGACACCGTTATCAGCGTTACAATACCACTTCTATGTCTCCTTGAGAAAACACTTAGGGCGATGATGGAAGAGGAGGTGGCCCAGGAGGAGGAGGAGGAGGAGGAAGAGGGGTCATTTTTAGCACTTTCAGGCCAGTCTCTTCGAAGTGACTCAGAGGGAGGTTTTTGGCAACAGCAGAGGCCAGGTACAAATGTGGCCAGCCAGGGCCCACTACTGGAGGACGAGGAGGACGAGGATGAGGAGGAGGTGGAGGAGGATGAGGATGAAGCATGGTCACAGCGGGGTGGCACCCAACGCAGCTCGGGTCCATCACTGGTGCGTGGCTGGGGGGAAAGGCAGGACGATGACGATACGCCTCCCACAGAGGACAGCTTGTCCTTACCCCTGGGCAGCCTGGCACACATGAGCGACTACATGCTGCAGTGCCTGCGCAACGACAGCAGAGTTGCCCACATTTTAACCTGTGCGGACTACTGGGTTGCCACCCTGCTGGATCCACGCTACAAAGACAATGTGCCCACCTTACTTCCTGCACTGGAGCGTGATAGGAAGATGCGCGAGTACAAGCGCACGTTGGTAGACGCGCTACTGAGAGCATTCCCAAATGTCACAGGGGAACAAGTGGAAGCCCAAGGCCAAGGCAGAGGAGGAGCAAGAGGTCGCCAAGGCAGCTGTGTCACGGCCAGCTCCTCTGAGGGCAGGGTTAGCATGGCAGAGATGTGGAAAACTTTTGTCAACACGCCACAGCTAACTGCACCACCACCTGATACGCAACGTGTTAGCAGGAGGCAACATTTCACTAACATGGTGGAACAGTACGTGTGCACACCCCTCCACGTACTGACTGATGGTTCGGCCCCATTCAACTTCTGGGTCTCTAAATTGTCCACGTGGCCAGAGCTAGCCTTTTATGCCTTGGAGGTGCTGGCCTGCCCGGCAGCCAGCGTTTTGTCTGAACGTGTATTCAGCACGGCAGGGGGCGTCATTACAGACAAACGCAGCCGCCTGTCTACAGCCAATGTGGACAAGCTGACGTTCATAAAAATGAACCAGGCATGGATCCCACAGGACCTGTTCGTCCCTTGTCCAGATTAGACATTAACTACCTCCCCATAACCATATATTATTGGACTCCAGGGCACTTCCTCATTCAATCCTATTTTTATTTTACCATTATATTGCGAGGCTACCCAAAGTTGAATGAACCTCTCCTCTGCCTGTGTGCTAGGCCTAAATATATGCCAATGGACTGTTGCAGTGGTGGCTGACATGAAGCCTGATTCTCTGCTATGACATGCAGACTAATTCTCTGCTGACATGAAGCCAGATTGTCTGTTACGGGACCTCCCTCCTCTGCCTGGGTGCTGGGCCTAAATATATGCCAATGGACTGTTGCAGTGGTGGCTGACGTGAAGCCTCATTCTCTGCTATGACATGCAGACTAATTCTCTGCTGACATGAAGACAGATTCTCTGTTACGGGACCTCTCTCCTCTGCCTGGGTGCCGGGGCCTAAATATCTGAGAATGGACTGTTCCAGTGGTGGGTGACGGGAAGCCAGATTCTCTGCTATGGAACCTCTCTCCAATTGATTTTGGTTAATTTTTATTTATTTAATTTTTATTTTAATTCATTTCCCTATCCACATTTGTTTGCAGGGGATTTACCTACATGTTGCTGCCTTTTGCAGCCCTCTAGCTCTTTCCTGGGCTGTTTTACAGCCTTTTTAGTGCCGAAAAGTTCGGGTCCCCATTGACTTCAATGGGGTTCGGGTTCGGGACGAAGTTCGGATCGGGTTCGGATCCCGAACCCGAACATTTCCGGGATGTTCGGCTGAACTTCTCGAACCCGAACATCCAGGTGTTCGCTCAACTCTACTGGCAATTTTTTTTTTTTTTTTTTTTTTAATATTCTTTATTTATCAATTTTCATTGTATAATCACATAATAAAGAAGCATTAGGATGATACATATACGAGAGCGAGAGGTAACAATACATCCAAATACCAGCATTCTAGTACAGCAGTGCTAGTCATCATTAAATGAGTGCAAAATAGAGTCACCTCTTGCCGCCTCTAAACTGTCTCAAGTGCTTTACAGTATCACTATAATACTTAATAGGAGAAGAAAGAGAAAGAGAGGTAAAGAAAATAAATAAAAGAAGAAGATAAAAGAAAAAGAGAAAGGTAGAGGAGAGGGGGGGGGGGGGGAGAGGGTGCCACCAGGCAGCTACACACTGAGTATAAACGACATCAACACTCTCCGGCTAGGACCCATCTACGTCAGATCTCTCCAAGGGCTCCATACCTTGATAAATTTGTCATGTGTTCTATCTATACAGCTGGTCATCTCTTCAAACCTGCAAATTTGAGTCATCTTTGCTTTCATCTCCTGCACAGTTGGAGGGTGGACATCTAGCCAATGCAGGGGGATTAATGCTTTGGCCGAAGCTATGATATGAGAGATGAGATTCTTTTTTGAGGGTGAATACTGGGGTGTTGGCAGTGCCAGAACCACAATCTCTAGAGTGAGCTTGAAGTTCGTAGTTGTCAGTTGTTGGATTAACGCTTCAATCTCTTTCCAGTAGGGCTTGATCTTAGGGCAGTGCCACCAGATGTGCGATAAAGAACCTACATCAGTTCCGCATCTCCAGCATTCCCTTATGGGTGTCAGTCCTCTCTTGTAGAGGAAGTCTGGAGTTTTGTACCACCTTGTCAGAAGCTTATAATGATTCTCCTGCAGGCGAATGCAGCGAGAAAAACCATGAGAGTTTCTCAATATTTGTCTCGATTCGGTGTCAGTTAAAGGCCTATCTAACTCTTTCTCCCATTCTCTGAGATAGGTTGGCCTCCGAAGTTCACCCTCGCCTCCCATCACCTGGTAGAGTTTTGAGACTTTCCTAGCAGCGATATGTGGTGATTGTATTAGTTTCTCAAAATCAGTTAAGGACCTCTGGATAGGGTACCGCTTCTTCATCTCCTCACACACAGCTCTAATATGTGGTTTCATAAGAAAGAACCCTGGTGCTTCCGTAATTGAGGATGAAAGTGCCTCTAAGATATAGGACTCTACATTAGGGGTGGTTTCTCCCAATTTTACATTGTTTAGAGGATTCCATATGTGTTGATTGGTACTAGCATCACAGTCCAGGAGATCCGGCAGCAGGCCAACCGGCATTAGGGGGGATGGATCAGGTGCTAATGTTTTCCTTGCTTCCCTCCAGACCTCTTCTATACCGCGTACCAGTGGGTCTACAGCTACTCCTTTCTGATTTTGTCTGCCAGGTAGCCATAGGCACTTCTGGAAGTGTGTTCCCAAGCTGTAGCGACAAATAGCCTGTACGTCCGGGCGCCTGATTGGGTTCACCATTTCCAACCACCTGTTAAGCTGGATAGCCTTATAGTATCGAGTTACATCTGGTAAGCCCAGACCTCCCTTCTCTTTGTGTCTTATCAGTGTTACATGGGATATCCGGGGTTTCCTACCGTTCCATAAGTATTTAGAGAACATGCTCTGCACACTTCTGAAAAACGATTTAGGGAGCCATATCGGGACTAGCTGCATCACGTATAGAACCTTCGGCATCACATATGCCTTCAGAATATTTTTACGTCCCATCCAAGATAGGTAGGGGAGATTGTAAGTTCGTAATATGCGTTGCAATTCTCCTAAAAGGGGAGTGTAGTTATGTTGATACAGATCATTGGTGTCGCTAGGAATCAGTATTCCCAGATATTTAATGTGTCCCTTGGCCCAATTGAAAGGGAATCGCGCTTGCAAGGGGGCAATTTTGGGTTTTGGGATAGAGATGTTCAGTATCTCAGATTTGGCATGGTTGACTTTAAAGTCCGACAGAGAACTATAGCGGTCAATGCTTTTCACTAGTGGGTCTAGCCCACTCTCCGGGTCAGCTACCAGAAATAGCAAATCGTCTGCAAATGCAGTACACTTTAATTCCTTTCCTTCATACTGAACTCCAGATATATCAGGGGATTGCCTAACTAGCTGAAGTAGCGTCTCTATCACTAAGATAAAGAGTGAGGGGGACAAAGGGCATCCCTGTCTGGTTCCGTTTGTAATAGCGAAGGCTGGCGACAGTGTACCATTAATTTTTAATCTAGCATACGGATTCTGATAAAGGGTAAATATCGCTTCCGTGAAAACGTCTGGGAAGGCAAAGCGTTGCAGAGTCAACTTCATGAATAACCAGTTGACTCTGTCAAACGCTTTTTCAGCGTCTATACTTAACAGAGCCAGGGGTATCTTTTTCCTATGAGCTATGTTCATTGCGTGAAATATTCTGTGGGAATTGTCTTTTCCCTCTCGACCTTGGACAAATCCTGACTGTTCATGCCCTATCAAGCCTGGCAGGAGCTTGCCCAATCTGCATGCCAAAATTTTAGCCCACCACTTTAGGTCCAAGTTCAAGAGGGAAATCGGACGGTAGCTTCCACAGCTCAAGGGGTCCTTCCCTTCTTTAGGGATCAAGGTGACGTGGGATTCGAGGGTCTGTTTGGGCATAGAGCCTCCTTGCATAAGCGCATTACAGACTTCTGTAAACCTGGGGACTAGGATGTCTTGCAGTTTTTTATAATATAATAAAGGCAAGCCATCGGGGCCTGGGCTTTTCCCAGACGGGAATGTGTTGAGGATGTTGAGCGCTTCCTCAGGCGATATCGCCCTAATAAGGCTATTTGAGTTTTCTGGTGTCAGCATTGGGAGATGCAGTGATTTCAGGAAGTCCCTAATATGGCTCTCTCTTTGAAGCTCTTTCTCTGGCGAACCCATCTGGCGCAGGTTATATAGTTCTGAGTAGAACTCCTTAAAGGCCCTAGCTATTTCTGGAGTGTCGCTGGTCACATTGCCATTTAGCTGTTTTATAGAGGAGATATGAGTAATGTTTTTAGTTTTCTTAAGCAAGGATGACATCAGTTTTCCCCCCTTATCTCCATGTGCATAGACCTTATGCTGAAAATTCATCAATTGCTTCGCTACTCTATGGCTAAGTAGGTCCCGTAGTTTGAGTCTAAGCTCTGTCAATGCTATTTGATGCTCATTACGCTGTGTGGCCTTATGCTTTCTCTCAATTGTCGCTATGTCAGCTAATAGTGTACCAGTTCCTATTCTGAGTAAGAGTGTTCAACTAACTAAGTGAGGAGGAATCAAATTAAACAACAGCTAGTCTCGTCAATAACAGTTAATCGCATACTAAGTATCTTACGTGCACGCTGCTATCCTCAATGCTCAGGGCCTCACTATATTCCTATCGGAAAGGTACTAGATAGACGCACATTACCAACAATCTAGATCTTTTTTCGCAAGTGGAGGCAGAAAATTGGCATGAAGATCCATTAACGACCTATCTTGCAAGTTGTTTTTTGCACCCTATTTCCTTTATACAGACCTCCTGAATCAGGCTAATATAATGAAGTCTGCAATTACTATAAGTGAGTCGGAGACACGAAGCCAGGGCACGCTACACAGCCTGACCCGGTTCTCCTGCGGTCAGCAAAAGGGTTATTAATTCGCAAACGCGTCCCCGGCTACATATCTGCGACTTTTTAGGACAACACGTAGTAAGGATAGAATGAACAGGCATTCGCATCAATACTCTAAACTGAAAGTTATAGTTAAACATGGTACGAGGGTACCGGAACATTGAAATAAAATAATGGTTATCATGAGTCCATGATAAGTAATGCGGCTAAGTCTCCTATCTCATTTCCGCAGAGAAGAGGAGTTTTCAACTAAACATATTATGCAAGCTATGGTAAATGCGCATCCGAACAGAGCTGAACACGCTCGGGATAATCAAGAATCATCTTGTGTCCCGAAAAGAAAAAAAAACATACTGAACCCGCGATCAGCACGGGAGTCCTCAGGTTGGGAGGTCAGCGGATCCCGACAGATGCTTGGCCAGTTTCCCTGGCTTGGGACGGTGGACTTTCCTCCAAGGCTCCAGTTGCGGCAGTGACGTCGGATAGCTCACCGGCAGCCATGTTGGTATGTCCATGGGCTGTATTTCAATCTGTTCCCATACTTTGTCCAAGTCTTCGGGTGTGTGGACTACGATGCGTTTACCATTCTTGGTTATGCAAAGTCCAAACGGGTACATCCAGCTATATGGCATCTTTTTCTTTCTGAGCGAATCCAGTAATGGTTTAAGTATGCGCCTTTTTGCAAGTGTCGATGGCGCAATATCTTGATATAGAGCGATGTCCGAGTCCCCATATGTGATCTGTCCTTTAGCGTGAGCTGCTTCCATGATGCGCGCCATGTCCACAAAGGACAGCAGGCCACAGACCACATCCCTTGGTCTTTCGTTGGGTCTCGGTTGAGGTCTCAGCGCCCTGTGTATGCGCTCGATGACTATTGATGCAGCAGAGTCGGAGTCTAGGATGCTCGCGAATATCTCCATAGCCACTGTGCGCAAAGATTCAGTCGCCCACGTTTCGGGAAGACCTTTTATGCGAATATTTCGCCTTCTGCTTCTGTTTTCTTGGTCTTCTAGCAGCAAGAAGGCTCTGTTGAGTTCCTCGGCGTGACCATTAAGGCACTCTGCCACTCCATTAGCGTGCGATCTGATCTCTTGTGTCGCTTGCTCCAGAGCCTCTACCCTGTATCCAACTTGGGAAATTTCAGTTTTAATATCGGCCAGTTCCGTTAGGACCGGCCTTAACGCTTTATCCAGCGCTTGGCTGAGCACTTTGGCGAGGCAGGATTTGGACACAGGTGTCGGGTCTTGTTCCTCTGCTGTGCCGCCACGCTCGCTCTCTTCTCCGGAGTCCTCTACTTCCGTCTCCTTCATGCGCGCCGACGCCATCTTGGCGCCAGGTCCCGGCGAGTGAGAACTTCTCTTTTTCAAGAATTTCTGCATGTCTTGTTGTCCTTTGTGGGATCGAGGCGTGTCGGGGGGGTCTAGTCCCCTATCTCTGCCATATTTGACCATTTTTGGTCCGGTCACCGCTACTTAATGAGCTGTAGATGTTAGGATGTGGAGGAGCAGTTCTCTCACACAGCCATCCACGCCAGCAGCCAGGCTCCGCCCCAGAGCTGGCAATTTTAAGAGGTGCTGCAGCATTGACAGACCAGCTGAAGCTGTTGGTGACTTGCGGAAATGTACACACATGTTGCACTCCTTCACCAGTAGCTCAGGCAAATTGGGGTAGGTTTTGAGAAAATGCCGAACTACTAAGTTTAAGATGTGGGCTAGGAATGGGATGTGTGTCAGCTTGCCGAGCTCCAAAGCCGCCACCAAGTTATGGCCATATCAGACACAATCATGCCTGGTTGTAGGTTGAGTTGATAGTGCCACAGCTCAATCTTGTTTCTTATCCCCTGCCACAGCTCTTTGGGGTGTGAAGTTTGTCCCCTAAGCATATCAGCTTCAGCACTACCTGTTGCCGCTTCCCCACTGCAGTGCTACACTGCTTCCAGCTACCAACTGATGGATGACTGGTGCTGCACACGGATAATTCGGCCTCCACCACATTCACCCAGTGTGCCATCAGGGAAATGTAGCGTCTATGGCCGTATGCACTTGTTCATGTGTCCATGGTTAAGTGGACCTTTCCAATAACTGCGTTGGTCAGGGCTCGTGTGATGTTACGATAAACATGTTGGTATAAGACGGGCACGGCACACCTTGAAAAATAGTGGCGGCTGGGGACTGCGTAACATGGGGCGGCCGCCGACATCAGGCTGCAGAAGGCCTCATTGTCCACAAGCCTAAATGGCAACATTTCCAGGGCCATTCATTTGGAAAGCTGCACATTTAGTGCTATGACCTCTGGGTGGGTGGCTGGGTATTTGCACTTGTGCTCAAAGCCTGTGGTAATGACATTTGGACGCTGCGCTGGAACACAGAAGTGGATGCAGTCGCTGATGGTGCATGCAAAGGTCCAGGTGCAGGGCGGGAGGCATCCAGGCATGCGCCTTCGACAGGGAATTGGCCAGCATGTAACATAGGGGAAGAGGAGGCAGTTGTGTGACCGCAGACACAGATTGTGGACCCAGGCGTTCGGCCCACTTATTATGGTGCTTTGATTCCATGCAGCGGATCCTGCTGGTGGTGGTGAGGTTGCTAGTGTTCACTCCCTGGCTCATTGGTACGGCACAGGTTGAAAACTACTATTCTTTTGTCTTCCGTACTTTCCTCAAAAAAGCGCCATACTGCGGAACACCTACCCATTGCCAAAGGAGATTTCCTCAACAGTTGCGGTCCTGTTTGGTGTGGCATGCCATCTCCCTTTTGCCACCCCATTGCCTCTTCCAGCCTGTTGTGGTGGATGCTCACACTTTACACTGGAGATGTGGCGTAGCTAATTTCACTGTCTACAGCGGCTTAACTATTGTACAGTATTTAGCGCAGTTTGCATTAAAAAAAAGATTTTGCTGCTGCCACACACAATAGTCCTTAGAAGAACTTTTGGGTCTGTAAAGTTTTATCAATTTAGTGCAGGTTGCACTAAAAATATAGATTGCTACTGCCACACACAATAGACCTTAAAAGGACTTTTGGGTCTCTGAAAAGTTTTGGTGGTAAAAATATTCTTAAATTACTCCCTACACTGTCTGCCCCTTCCTCAGCACAGCTTTTCCTGACTAAGAATGAGCCGAACATGTGTCATTGGGTGCTATATAGCACCCGATGACACGTTTTGGCCAGCCAATCACAGTAATGCCAGCAGCCAACATGGCTAGGGCATTACAGTGAGGGCAGTGCTTTCCTGCATGCTTATTGGCTGTGTAGCAGCCAAGAAATGTGCGGGGCGGGAGACTCGAGTGTTCGGCTGAGCATTGTCGATCATCACTGGTATTAACCTATAGACCTGACAAAACAATAGATGTGCAGGTTGAGGCATACCTGTTTAATAGTGACCATAAAGTAATAACCTTCCAATTGTAATTCAAAAGAGTGTTTCTTCAGAGAGGAACAACAATTCCAAACTTCATAAAAGCAAAATTTTGCCAACTAAGAGAGGCCATAATAGGTATATCTAACTGGGACAAAGTCCTCAAAAATAAAGATACAGCCACAAAATGGGATATTTTTAAAAGCATCCTAAAATCTCATTGTGAGAGGTACATACATTATGGGAATAAAAGGCTAAGGAACAAGAAAAAAACTATGTGGATAAACAGAACTGTAAAGAAAGCAATACATGACAAAAATTAAGCATTTAACCCCTTAATGCCCAGCGCCTCCGGTGATGCTCCGGCACCTCCGTGTCAGCGATCGGAGGAGCAGGAGTGTGTATGCAGCAGCCCCTGTCTTTGTGAATGACATGAGGCTGCTGCATAGTATTTCCTATGGAGCCCTTGCTTGTAATAGAGCTCCATAGACACAAGCAATTTTCTCATAGACTCCAATGCTAGTGCATTGGGGTCTATGAGAATAGCAATCTAATGATTGCATGTTATAGTTCCCTATGGCAACTATAAAAAGTGTAAAAAATAAAAAACAATATTTAAATAAAAAACATACAAATTCAAATCACTCCCTTTTCCCAAAATAAAAATAAAAGAACTAAAAGAATTACACCAAAAATATGCGATGTGTGAAAATGCCCATACAAATATAAAAATATATTCCCCATATGGTAAACAGCAAAACAGAAAAAAGCGTCCAAATGGCCGATTCAACGTTTTTGGTTGCTTTATTTTCTACAAAACAATTTAATAAAAAGTGATCAAAAAGTCATACACACCCGAGAATGGTATAAATGAAAAGTTCAGATTGCACCACAAAAAATTAGTCCCCAAACAGCTCCATACACATAATTAAAAAAAGTTATAGGGGTCAAAATATGGCAACAAAACTATTTAACTAATTTTTTCACACATTTTAATTTTTTTTTATCACTATCAAAATGCAAGAAAAACTATACATATAAGGTATCGCTGGATTCATACTGACCTGTAAAATAAAAGTAACCGGTCAGTTTTATTGTACATCGAATGTTGTAAATAAAAAAAATTGGTAAAACTGTGGTGGAATTGCTTTTTTTTTTTGCCATTTTACCTCATTTAGATTTTTTTCCCACTTCCCACCACATCATATGCAATATTAAATGGTGGCGTTAAAAAGTACAACTTGTCCCACAAAAAAGCAAGTCCTTATATGGCTATGTGAACAGACAAATAAAAAAGTTATGGCTCTGGGAAGGCAGGGAGCGCAAAACAAAAACACAAAAAAAAAAAAAAAACTCGGGGCCTGAAAAAGTTAAATCACTAAACCAGGAGGGTAGCAAGGAAGCACTGAAAAACTATAAGGAAAAAATTTTAATATGTAAAAAAGCAAATAAAAGCAGCCAAACTAGAGACCGAGAGATGAATTGTCAAAGAGAACAAAACTAACCCTAAAATGTTCTTCAATTATATAAATGGTAAAAAGTATAAATCTGAAAGTGTTGGTCCTCTGCAGAGTAATGAGGGGGGAGTTGAAGAGAGCGATGAGGAGAAAGCAAAGCTATTCAATTTTTATTTTTCTCCACTGTATTTACTGAGGAAAGTGAACTGTCAAATAAAATGCAGAATGTAAAAGTAAATTTCCCAATAAAAGCGGAGCCACTAAGGCCTCCAAGTCCACCAGTTTATATGGCAGTGTTTGGTGGGCTAGCAGTTCCGACAAGCCAGCGGTCAGCCATTGGGCAAGAGGGTTATCCGGTGTCATAAACTTTTGGGCCACGGAAGCCTGCCTTCTGCCAGATGAACTTGACGACGGCACGGTGGATGGTGGAGTGGAGGACAAATGGGAGAAGAGAGGAGAAGGAGAAGAGGCATGACGTGGAGTGGCAGGAGTGCGGCTTTGTGGGTTCTGACAGCGTTGCTCCCACTGGGCTCAGTGATGGGAGGCCAGGAGCCTTATTAAGGTGGTCGTCCCTAGGTGAGTGTTGGGCTTACCGTGGCTTATGAGTTGACAGCACAGGCTGCAGATGGCAAAACTATTGTCAGCAGCTGACACATTAAAATAAGCCCACACTGTGGAGCCATGTGCCGGCGTCCTGGGAGCGCAAGATGCAACTGTGCATGGTGGATGGCTTGCTCCAGATACATTTGCAGTCTGCTTTTTACCTCCTGTGCACTGCGAGTTCTGCCTGCATCTCCTCTTTCTTCTCCCTTTCTGCTGATCTGTCTCTGCCTCTGAACTCCCCTTCTTTTCCTCTCTCGTGGGTACCCACATGATGTCGATTGACACATTATCATCGTCAGCTTCACCACCACTGACATTAGAGATCTCGGAGGAGGCAGAAAAACCCTCCTTGGGCTGATCTGGGTCAGACCGCTGGGTGGTGGCCGTTGCTACCTCCACCGTTCCGCTTCCAATTTAGTGAAAATGGGGGCCTTCATGCTCCAGTGTTTGAAGAGGCACCCCCGTATAAAAAGCAAAAAGGGCAAGGACCAGTACTGGGTGGCAACATACTTAAACCCCTGATACAAACACAAAATGGCGGACATGTTACCAGCATCACAAAGGGATGGCAGAATTCAGCATTTCCAGGCCTTGCTGCAAGAAATGCTGCATTCTGCTGTTGTGGGTGCTGGCAGAGGAATTTCCACCCACAGCGAAACAGGTACCAATCCTACCGTGCCTGCAAGAAGAGGGCGGTTTGAAGATTTGTTGGTCACTTCGGATATGAGATCATTAATGCAGCCAACCCACCGACAGCTGCCCTCCGGATCCAGTCTCAGGGAACGCCTAAACCGACAGGTGTCTGACTACATCGGGTTAACGGACGATCTGGACGCTCTGAGAATTGAAGAACCCCTGGACTACTGGGTGTGCAGGCTTGACCTGTGGTCAGAGCTGGCACAATTTGCCATGGAACTCTTGGCTTGCCCCTTGTCGAGTGTCCTGTCCGAAAGGATGTTCAGCGCAGCAGGGGGGATAGTGACCGATAAGAGCACTCGCCTAGCTCACAACAGTGTGGACTACCACACATTTCTAAAAATGACTAAGGCATGGATCTCTGAGGAATTCAACACCTGTGACAACCACGTGTTATTGAATTTCCTCATTCCAGCCCACACATATCCGCCATCACACAGAACAAAGAATTGTCCTTTTCTTATGTATATACAGCGGCATAAAAGTCCTTTTTGGTCAGGTGAATGCCTAATTTTTGGGGCCTATACTGCCCTACAGTAAAATAGTTATCCAGTGACCGCCTAATGTACCCCCAGCCACATAATCACTTGTTCTTTTCTGTAGGTGAATGCCTAATTTTTGGGGCCTGTACTGGCCTATAGTAAAATTGTTATCCAGTGACCGTCTAATATACCTCCAGCCACATAATCATTTGTTCTTTTCTGTCAGGTGAATGCCTAATTTCTGCGGCCTGTATTCCACTGGGCTGTAGTAAAATTGTTATTCAGTGACCGCCTTATGTACCTCCAGCCACATAATCACTTGTTCTTTTCTGTCAGGTGAATGCCTAATTTTTGGTTCCTGTACTTCACTGGCCTACAGTAAAATTGTTATCCACTGATCGCCTAATGTACCTCCAGCAACATAATCACTTGTTCTTTTCTGTCAGTTGAATGCCTAATTTTTGGGGCCTTTACTCCCGTGGCCTAAAATAAAACCGTTCTAGGCTCCAGCAGGGCACATTTTTGAGAGTTTCCCTTAAAAATGGCCCCTGGTTAACCCCTTAAGGACATAGGACGTACCGGTACGCCCTATTTCCCGAGTCCTTAAGGACCAAGGACGTACCAGTACGTCCTAACTTTAAAATCGGCATTCCGGCGCCCCAGGGGTTAATTTGAACAGGATTCCGGCTGAAATCATTCAGCCGGCATCCTGTCAAAACGCCAGGGGGGTCATGTGACCCCCCCGTGTCGGCGATCGCAGCAAACTGCAGGTCAATTCAGACCTGCGGTTTGCTGCGCTTTTTGCAGTTTCTGATCCCCGCGGTCCCTGACTAAAATCAATATTGTGCACCCCCCTGCACCCCTGCACGATTTGATGGCGGCGGGTGGTGCAGGGGGGGTGTCGCAGGCGGTGGGGGCGTTGCGGGAGGCGATGTCAGCCGTTTATCCCTTTCCATACAGCGGTCCGTACGGACCGCTGTATGGAAAAGGTTAACAGCGCAGGGAGCTCCCTCCCTCTCCGATCGGGGGGCTGCTGTGCCTTTGCAACCCCCCGATGGGAGAGGGTGAGAGCCCCCAGAGAGCCCCCCGAAGCCCCGTTCTTACCCTTCCCCGTCTTCGAAGTTGTGGCAGACGGGGAAGGTTCCCATGGCAACAGGATGCCTGCTCAGGCGTCCTGCTGTCCATGGTGCTGAACAGATCTGTGCTGAAAGCATAGATCTGTTCAGTGTAAGTAAAATACAGTACAGAAACCTATATAGGTTCTGTACTGTATTTTAAAGACATCAGACCCACAGGATCTTCAAGAATCAAGTGGGTCTGGGTCCAATTTTTTTTTAAAAAAAGTGAAAAAAGTTATGATAAAAAAAACAAACATTTATCACTGAATAAAAATTAAAAAAATAAAATACACTACACATATTAGGTATTGCCGCGTCCGTAACGACCTGATCTATAAAACGGTCATGTTACTTTCCCCGCACAGTGAACGCCATAAAAATAAAAAAATAAAAACTATGAGAAAATTGAAATTTTGCCCACCTTACTTCCCAAAAAAGCAAAAAATGAGACCCTACTCAAGATAATCGCCCAAAAACTGAAAAAACTATGGCTCTTAGACTATGGAAACACTAAAACATGATTTTTTTTGTTTCAAAAATAAAATCATTGTGTAAAATGTACATACATAAAAATAAAGTATACATATTAGGTATCGCCGCGTCCGTATCGACTGGCTCTATATAAATATCACATGACCTAACCCCTCAGGTGACCACCGTAAAAAAAATAAAAAAAAAACTGTGTAAAAAAAGCAATTTTTTGCCATCTTGCGTCACAAAAAGTGTAATAGCAAGCGATCAAAAAGTCATATGCACCCCAAAGTAGTGCCAATCAAACTGTCATCTCATCCCACAAAAAATTAGACCCTACTCAAGATAATCGCCCAAAAACAGAAAAAAACTATGGCTCTTAGACTACGGAGACACTAAACAATTTTTTGGTTTTAAAAATGAAGTTATTGTATAAAACTTATTGTATAAAACTTACCTACATATTAGGTATTGCCGCGTCCGTGACAACCTGCTCTATAAAATTACCATGTGATCTAACCTGTCAGATCAATGTTGTAAATAACAAAAAAAACATGGCAAAAAAGCTATTTCTTGTTACCTTGCCGCACAAAAAGTGTAATATAGAGCAACCAAAAATCATATGTACCCTAAACTAGTACCAACAATACTGCCACCCTATCCCGTACTTTCTAAAATGGGGTCACTTTTTTGGAGTTTCTACTCTAGGGGTGCATCAGGGGGGCTTCAAATGGGACATGGTGTCAAAAAACCAGTCCAGCAAAATCTGCCTTCCAAAAACCGTATGGCATTCCTTTCCTTCTGCGCCCTGCCGTGTGCCCGTACAGCAGTTTACGACCACATATGGGGTGTTTCTGTAAACTACAGAATCAGGGCCATAAATAATGAGTTTTGTTTGGCTGTTAACCCTTGCTTTGTAACTGGAAAAATAATATTAAAATGGAAAATCTGCCAAAAAAGTGAAATTTTGAAATTGTATCTCTATTTTCCATTAAATCTTGTGCAACACCTAACAAAGTTTGTAAAATCAGTTTTGAATACCTTGAGGGGTGTAGTTTCTTAGATGGGGTCACTTTTATGGAGTTTATACTCTAGGGGTGCATCAGGGGGCTTTAAATGGGACATGGTGTCAAAAAAACTGTACAGCAAAATCTGGCTTCCAAAAACCATACGGCGCACCTTTCACTCTATGCCCCGCTGTGTGGCCGTATAGTAGTTTACGGCCACATATGGGGTGTTTCTGTAAACATCACAGTCAGGGCAATAAATATACAGTCTTGTTTGGCTGTTAACCCTTGCTAGGTTAGTGGAAAAAATGGGTTAAAATGGAAAATTAGGCAAAAAAATGAAATTGACAAATTTCATCCCCATTTGCCAACAATTCTTGTGCAACACCTAAAGGGTTAACGAAGTTTGTAAAATCAGTTTTGAATACCTTGAGGGGGTGTAGTTTATAGAATGGGGTCATTTTGGGGCGGTTTCTATTATGTAAGTCTCACAAAGTGACTTCAGAGCTGTAGTGGTCCCTAAAAATTGGGTTTTTGTAAATTTCTGAAAAATTTCAAGATTTGCTTCTAAACTTCTAAGCCTTGCAACATCCCCAAAAAATAAAATATCATTCCCAAAATAATTCTAACATGAAGTAGACATATGGGGAATGTTAAGTCATCACAATTTTTGGGGGTATTACTATGTATTACAGAAGTAGAGAAACTGAAACTTTGAAATTTGCAAATGTTTCAAAATTTTTGGTAAATTAGGTATTTTATTATGCAAAAAAATTATTTTTTTTGACTTTATTTTACCAGTGTCATGAAGTACAATATGTGATGAAAAAACATTCTCAGAATGGCCTGGATAAGTCAAAGTGTTTTAAAGTTATCAGCACTTAAAGTGACACTGGTCAGATTTGCAAAAAATGGCCTGGTCTTTAAGGTGAAAATGAGCCCGGTCATTAAGGGGTTAAAATACATATTTTTTTGTGGGAATTTTTGATCCCCCTCTAGTATGTCACTGTCCATGTTGTGAGACTATTTGTGCACTTCTAGTAAGTATTTGGTGGCTGCAAATATGACCTGAAGGTTTTTCAGGTTGGCTTGTCAATAAAGTCAATTGGGTCCGCCGCAAAATTTGTTAATATTGATTATATGGTGTTCTAGGAGTATAGATTTGTTGGTCTAACATGTTTTGTATGTATGACCTACATTTTCATGTAAGAACCCCTAAAAATAAAAAGTATTGAACGTCAGTGTTTGTGTGCAAAATTAACATTTCATATGTGTCCTATGTGATTACTAATGTTTCTTACAAATTTTCTATCTATATATTGTGTTATGTGTATGTGTATGCACAATAAAATAAAATCTGACACATTAGAAGCTTATAAACAAAAATGTGTTTTATTGCACACAATATGAAAATAAATTCTTTGTTATATTAAAATAAAATTATTTGTCTCTCAAAATTTCTATAAATTAACATACTGCCTTGATGGCGATGAAGGTCCCTGATAAGGAGGGGCTGAGTATTGTGAGGGTCCAGCCTGATTTGGCGCTTGGCCCTTATAAGGAGCCCTTGAATATTGGCCCTGGAAAGGGGGGCCAGAATATTGGCTCTGGGAAGGGGGCTGAGAATATTGGTTCTGGGAAGGAGGCTGAGAATATTGGCCCTGGGAAGGGGGCCAGAATATTGGCTCTGGGAAGGAGCCCTTGAATATTGGGCCTGGGAAGGGGGCCCAAGGCATTGTGGTGGGCCAGCTCGACTGGGCGAGGGTCCCATAGCTGGGTTCACCCTGAATCTGGGGCACATATGGCGCCATTGGTGGCCCATAATGATCCCTTGGGGAGGGGCATTTGTTGGTGGTCCGGTAATGCCTGGGAAACTGTGGGGTTGTTGGGGACAAATAGTTGCCCATAGCGGCGCAAATTTTCCAGTGCGTCATGCATGACAGAGGGATCTGGAAGGGAATTTGCTAGCTCCAGAATGATTTCAACCGAAGTTCTTGTTCATAATAATCGTTCTGGAGGTAGCTGCCGCATATAATAGGCCAGACTAGGGGCAAAGATATCATGATGATCCTCCTGCCGAGCCCGAGATAAATAATCCAGAACTTGGACAATAATGTTGGACTCGGCAGGAGGATTTGCCCGTCGTCTGGACCTGCTGGGTAGAGCCAGAGGGGGGGGGGGGGGGGGGGGGGGAATCAGCTCCTGATGCTGCAGGAGGCTCGGAAAGTGCTGGTGTGGGTCCCAGAAGAGTCTCCTGCTGGCCAGCTGTCGTCTCCTCCTCACAAGCACTGGACAATTGTGGAGCCGATTCTTCTCCTTCCTCCTCTAGGTTGTCCTCCATTCTACAAAATGATTAAAATATATATACATGACGATTAAAAAAAATCCTTGAACATATTCCTGTCATGAGCTACACAATCTACATTTGTCACTTGGACTAACTGGCTCAACAAACAGGGGCGTCATTATGGCAAAACATTCGGGGCTTGTGTCCCATATGTTTTGTCCAGTGCCCTGAATGTTATGCTGGATTGCTGGTAGCATTTTTTGGGCATATTCCAGGAACTTTTTAAATTGATTGGAACTGGGCAACCCCCAGATCACCCCCCCACCCACCCACCCCTTGTACTAGTTCCGCTACTTATCTGCTGCGCCGGCATGAGTTCAGTCACTTCTGTGGCATTGGTGCTCAATCCCGTCCTGCGATTGAGCACCGATGCCACAGAAGTGACTGAACTCATGCCGGCGCAGCAGATAAGTAGTGGAACTAGTACAAGGGGGGGTGGGAGGTGATCTGGGGGTTGCCCAGATGGCTAGTCCCTTCACAGTAGTTATTAAACCCCTTTCAGCAGTCCCCCATTCACTGAAGGGGGGACTGCTGAAAGGGGTTAATAACTACTGTGAAGCCTCCCTCCCCCCGGGGATAGGGACGTAGCTTCATGGGTGGGACTTTGCTTCACGGGGGCGTTGTGCAGTGGGCTTGTGTCCCCGATGTTTTCAGACACTAGCAACTCCCCTGCCAACAAATATAAGACTTATGTGGTAATTGTGGTAGTATAGATGTAGCAGGGATAACCCACACACTCAGAAATATAATGTCTATACTCATCGTGTTAACTTTAACCAAAACGACGAAAAAAAACAAACAAAAAAAACATTTATTAGACATCTTATGTCCCATAGAGCATGTGGGTTAACCCTGCTACATTATTAACCTAGGTATCCATACCATCAATCCTACTCAACTTGTCATTTTAATCTCCTACTTTTGGTTAAGAAAGGAGCAATGTGAATGTTTGCTATTGCAAACTATGACATTTCACATTGATCCATTCAAACCATTCACAGTACCTAAAAATTTGACATACAGTGCATATAACTTAGTGTGTAGAATGGACTTACGGACACAGATCCATGGCGGCGCGAAGGAACATTAGCTGCTCCCGGAAGAGGTAGGGACTTTTCTTGGGGGGACCAGCCACGCTCCACCCCTGCTTTTTAATTTCCTTGCGAAATTGGTCATGGCAGCTCCGCCAACGATTCTTGACCTCTTTAACTGGTAATAGAAAGGCAAGAAAGGAACATGTATCAATTTCTAAAGTGATAGGTAAACTAATGTATAACAAGGCCTATATACTAGGGAGGACAACATGGATCAAACATGTATACATTGTTTACTTACTTAAATTCTTGCGACTTTGGCCTTTGGTCGTTTCCCATATGGCTGCAAACAGATCCTGGGTAACCTCCACCCAGGCAGCCTCCTTCTTATATCTGTCCTGGTATTCTGAAGACTGAAGATCCCAGAGGCAGGGCCTATCCTGCACCAGGACAATAAGCTTTTCAACATCCATGGCACGTGGAGTTTTTGGCATGTTGACGATATTTGGCTCCGCGAGGGCTTGAAAGCAGCAGACAACTTCTCCCTCATGTGCTGCCACAAACCACACGCAGACAGACACAGAGAGAAAAAATGCCTACTTCCTGTATTATATATCCCAGGAGTGTTGCTAAGTTACTTCCGTGAAAAACGCAATGCAACGCATGGTATCTAGATGCATTGCGTTTTTCACGCAGCCCCATTCACTTCTATGGGGCCTGCGTCGCGTGAAAATCGCACAATACAGAGCATGCTGCGATTTTCACTCAACGCACAAGTGATGCATGAAAATCACTGCTCATGTGCACAGCCCCATAGAAATAAATGGGTCAGGATTCAGTGCAGGTGCAATACGTTCACCTCATGCATCGCACCAGCACGGAAAACTCGTGTGAAAGGGGCCTAAGAGAACAGAATAGGGAAGACCACAGAGACAATATGTCTAAACAAGAAAGAAGTGCATGGAAATCCCTTGAACAAAATAGGGAGATAATGATCAAACCTGCTGATAAGGGGGAAGCAGTCATCATTATGCACACTGACAAATATATTGGAGAATTAAGAGATGGTGATGTGTATGAAACAGAGTGGGGATCCAAATGGGATATAACCAACACCTTGAATGGGATTATAGATAAAGCGGATGATACGCTTTTAGATACAGATTTGGGTGAATATATAAAAGTACAACATCCAGTCACACATTTACTATATATACTTCCCAAAATCAATAAGAGGTTAGAAGCTCCCCCAGGCAGACCGATTGTTTCTGGCAGGGGTTCAATATTTAGCACTATTGCAATATTTCTTGATAGGTTGCTTTGTGTCCAAGCCGTGAATGTTCCCTCCTATGTTAGAGATACGAGACATTTTCTTATGAAATTGCTAGAGGTTGTATTACCTATGCACTTCTTCCTTGTAAGTTTTGATGTGGTCTCATTGTACACATCAATTGAACATGACTGTGGGTTGAGGGCCGTCGGTGGGGTGCTCGCAAGTACAGGATTCTCTCCAAGTGCTGCCCAGTTTGTCCTCCAACTCCTGGAGGTGGTACTCAGGAGGAATGACTTCCTCTTTGGAGACACCTACTACCAACAGAAGCAGGGTAGGATGATGGGGTCAAATGTGGCCCCAACTTATGCTAGCATCTTTATGGCTGAAGTGGAGGATGAGCTGGTGTACCATTCTGCATATATGGAGAGGGTCCTGTGCTGGTGGCGCTACATCAACAACATTTTCATGATCTGGAGTGGAACTATTGAAGATCTTGAAATCTTTCATCAACATTTAAATGCAGGGGTTCCTAATTACAAAAACGGTATCTGATTGTGAATTACAGTTTCTTGACGTTAGGGTATATGTTGAGGAGGGGAAGTATCAAAACTGATTTATATCAAAAGCCCACAGACAGAAACAATATATTAGGATATGACAGTAACCATCCCCGCTGCATGGATAAGTCACTCCCATGTAGCCAACTATTGAGGGGTAGAAGAGTGGTATCTGATGAGAAACGTTTTTGGGATAAGGTGGACGACATGTCTGATAATTTTTCAAAGAGAGGCTATCCTTGTAGTTTGCTTAAGAGATCAAGCGATAAGGTATTGAATATAGATAGAGAAATTACACTACGTACTGCCCCAGTTAAAAGTGGAATGAGTAGGATCCCATTTGTGTCAACCTTTGGGAGACACAGTGGTAAAATTGTGGACATTCTGAGAAAAGAGAGGCATATCTTACAGAAGGGCCTACCAACAGTACGGGAATTTGATACACTCCCCAAGAAAAATATGATGGTTAAAACTGACATTGACAGTGCACAACAAGAAAGACAATGTTATTTAGCTCCAAGAAAAATTGGTAATTTTCTGTGTTTTGGGATGCTGTAATTGTGGGAGTATGATAAAAGGAGATACAGTTTCACATCCATATACAGGACAGGTATACAACATCAAAGGTTTATATACATGTAGATCGAGGGACATTGTATATATGATCCAGTGCCCATGTAATTTAATTTATGTTGGTCAAACTACCATGGAAATCAGGAAAAGGATCAACAAACATAAGAGTACCATCAGAAAAAAGATGCTAGACAAACCGGTGGCCAAGCACTTTGTAGAATGTGGTCATTCTATAAATCAATTAAGGTATTGTGTCATTGATGCTGTAGGTGTATTAAGGAGATGTGGAGATAGAGAGAGAATACTTAGGAAAAAGGAATTGAAATGGATCTATACTCAGAGATCATTACAACCTCATGTACTGAATATAGACTTCAATGTGAGTGGTATTGATTAATTCTGAAATTTATGTCCCATCACTGTTGAGCTAGGATTGTTTTTATGATACTCTATTTAATTGTATAATGTTTTGTTTTCGCAGATGGTGGAAATGGATGACGTTGGAGCTACATCAAACATGAAGATCTTACTATTAACTATGGAGGATGACTTAGTTAACTATTGATTGCTGTTACCTATATATATATATATATATATATATATATATATATATAGAGTACAGACCAAGAGTTTGGACACACCTTCTCATTCAAAGAGTTTTCTTTATTTTCATGACTATGAAAATTGTAGATTCACACTGAAGGCATCAAAACTATGAATTAACTCATGTGGAATTATATACATAACAAAAATTTGTGAAACAACTAAAAATATGTCATATTCTAGGTTCTTCAAAGTAGCCACCTTTTGCTTTGATTACTGCTTTGCACACTCTTGGCATTCTCTTGATGAGCTTCAAGAGGTAGTCACCTGAAATGGTTTTCACTTCACAGGTGTGCCCTGTCAGGTTTAATAAGTGGGATTTTTTGCCTTATAAATGGGGTTAGGATCATCAGTTGCGTTGTGGAGAAGTCAGGTGGATACACAGCTGATAGTCCTACTGAATAGATTGTTAGAATTTGTATTATGGCAAGAAAAAAGCAGCTAAGTAAAGAAAAACGAGTGGTCATCATTACTTTAAGAAATGAAGGTCAGTCAGTCCGAAAAATTGGGAAAACTTTGAAAGTGTCCCCAAGTGCAGTCACAAAAACTATCAAGCGCTACAAATAAACTTGCTCAACATGCGGACCGCCCCAGGAAAGGAAGACCAAGAGTCACCTCTGCTGCAGAGGATAAGTTCATCCGAGTCACCAGCCTCAGAAATCGCAGGTTAACAGCAGCTCAGATTAGAGACCAGGTCAATGCCACACAGAGTTCTAGCAGCAGACACATCTCTAGAACAACTGTTAAGAGGAGACTGTGTGAATCAGGCCTTCATGGTAGAATATCTGCTAGGAAACCACTGCTAAGGACAGGCAACAAGCAGAAGAGACTTGTTTGGGCTAAAGAACACAAGGAATGGACATTAGATCAGTGGAAATCTGTGCTTTGGTCTGATGAGTCCAAATTTGAGATCTTTGGTTCAAACCACCGTGTTTTTGTGCGACACAGAAAAGGTGAACGGATGGACCCTACATGCCTGGTTCCCACCGTGAAGCATGGAGGAGGAGGTGTGATGGTGTGGGGGTGCTTTGCTGGTGACACTGTTGGGGATTTATTCAAAATTGAAGGCATACTGAACCAGCATGGCTACCACAGCATCTTGCAGCGGCATGCTATTCCATCCGGTTTGCATTTAGTTGGACCATCATTTATTTTTCAACAGGACAATGACCCCAAACACACCTCCAGGCTGTGTAAGGGCTATTTGACCATGAAGGAGAGTGATGGGGTGCTGTGCCTGATGACCTGGCCTCCACAGTCACAGGACCTGAACCCAATCGAGATGGTTTGGGGTGAGCTGGACCGCAGAGTGAAGGCAAAATGGCCAACAAGTGCGAAGCTTCTCTGGGAACTCCTTCAAGACTGTTGTAAGACCATTTCAGGTGACTACCTCTTGAAGCTCATCAAGAGAATGCCAAGATTGTGCAAAGCAGTAATCAAAGCAAAAGGTGACTACTTTGAAGAACCTAGAATATTACATATTTTCAGTTGTTTCACACTTTTTTGTTATGTATATAATTTCACATGTGTTAATTCATAGTTTTGATGCCTTCAGTGTGAATCTACAATTTTCATAGTCATGAAAATAAAGAAAACTCTTTGAATGAGAAGGTGTGTCCAAACTTTTGGTCTGTACTGTATATCCCACGAGTGACTGTGGGTAATCATCATGATTTACATAACAGTGCCATTCACACTTGTGCTGCGCAGTGGAGTGGGTCTCCATGGTAATGAAGACGCTTCCTCCTCCGGGCGTGACGTGTTGGGTCGAACAGAGGTGAGCTGCTCGGGCCCTAGTCAGGTGACAATAGTAATGGAGATAGTCTAGGATGAGGCAATTACGGATGATGTCCTTCAGACATGCTCAGTGCGAACTGAGAGACGCGGACAGGATATACAGGGAATCCATGTGTTTGATGATGAAGCTCCAGCGGTTTGCCATTGACCATGAGTTAACACAGGTTTGCACTAATATTAACAGGAGGTGGTGATTATTGGTGATCACAGGAGAATGTTTTTATTGGACTGTTTCTAATGAGTGGGTGTTATGAAATTTGTCTATTGGTTGGGATATGCACTATATTAGTGTTTCCCAACCAGTGTGTCTCCAGTTGTTGCAAAACTACAACTCCCAGCATGCCCACACAGCCAAAGGCTGTCCGGGCATGCTGGGAGTTGTAGTTTTGCAACAGCTGGAGGCACACTGGTTGTGAAACACTGCACTATATAAATGATCACTTTCACTTAAATATTATGCTTGAAACAGGCTACTATGTAGCCAAAACGTTGCATTTTCTTGCTCTTTTTTTGTACATATTAATGTAAGTACGCTGAATAAATATACATCTGGAGATACTGCCGTCATCTGTATTCGATGGAATAGGACCTAGCCATTTTAGTGAACAGCAAACTAAGCTGTAGAAACCATTGTCAGGCAGCTGCTGCCAAGGCCAATACGATAATGGGTTGCATCAAAAGGGGCATAGGTGCCTGTGATAAGAACATAGTCCTTCCACTTTACAAATCGCTAGTCAGACCACACATGGAGTACTGTGTACAGTTCTGGGCTCCTGTGAACAAGGCAGACATAGCAGAGCCGGAGAGGGTTCAGAGGAGGGCAACTAAAGTAATAACTGGAATGGAGCAACTATAGTACCCTGAAAGATTATCAAAATTAGGGTTATTCACTTTAGAAAAAAGACGACTGAGAGGAGATCTAATTAATATGTATAAATATATCAGGGGTCAGTACAAAGATCTCTCCCATCATCTATTTATCCCCAGGACTGTGACTGTGACGAGGGGACATCCTCTGCGTCTGGAGGATAGAATATTTGTACACAAACATAGAAGAGGATTCTTTACGGTAAGAGCTGTTAGACTATGGAACTCTCTACCTGAGGAGGTGGTGATGGTGAGTACAATAAAGGAATTCAAGAGGGGCCTGGATGTATTTCTGGAGCGTAATAATATTACAGGCTATAGCTACTAGAGAGGGGTTGTGGATCCAGGGAGTTATTCTGATCGCCTGATTGGAGTCGGGAAGGATTTTTTTCCCTTAAGTGGGGAAAATTGGCTTCTACCTCACAATTTATTTATTTTTTGCCTTCCTCTGGATTGACTTTCAGGATAACAGGCTAAACTGGATGAAGAGATGTCTTTTTTCGCCCTTATAAACTATGTCACTATGACTGCAATAATATGAAGAATTAAGTTCAATGACATATCAGATGTAGTCAAGCTAAAATTGACTCTGACAACACACAAAGTGTTATTTTGTGCCATTTTGTGACAAAAGTAATTGAAATACATTAAAAGAGTTAGTTAACCTTTTTGTGTCATTATTTACTTAATGGGTTAGACATCAAGTTTAGCTCCGCTGCATCTGTATTATATTATTATTGGCCACTAAGGGATGAACTAACTAGTAGTCACTTTCTGAGAGGCTATGTTTAGTTTGATTTCAGCGGCAGACATCCACTATGTGTACTCTCTGCAGGGAGTACAGGGGAGGGCAACATGTGCAATGCAGCAGTATGTTCCATACCTTACACCGATATGCTGCACGTAAACGGTATGTGGTGAATCCTGCTGCACTGTGCCCATCTGTTAACTCCTCAATATATTTACAGCCCATCCTGGGTCCTGCACAGCTGCAGCATATATTCGGGAATGCATGCTTGCCTGCTTGTTATTCTCAGTCAACTTTACAGCGGACAGAACTGCAGAACCCAGAGATGGAGACACCAGCTGAACCCTAGCAAGGAGGATCTGTATATGTATTTGTGTAAAAATGCCCCTGTGTATGTATGTATGTATGTATAGGTATGCCCTTGTGTATAACTATTTCCCCATGTTTGTATCAGCATGCTTCTGTGCATACAAGTATGTATCTGTAGGTACAGTATGCCCCGTGTATGTATGTTTGTATAAATATGTCCTTCCTACGTACGTTTGTATAAGATATGCCTCTGTTCATGTATGTTTATATAGGTTTACCCCTATGTATGAATGTAGTAGAGTTAACAGTCACAGTAATAACGCGTTAACTAGATGTGCTAACTCTAGTTAAGCCTGTAGACAGGCTTGAGGATGAAGTACAGAGGCAATGACAACGTCTTTAACTTAAACAGTGCAGTGTTTTATTCACACATAAGTAAAGTGACAACAAAAAGGCAGTTTCAAGGAAAAACTGTCATCTTGAGTCTGGTGTTTGTTCACACCAGGCTTCGGCACATAAGTCCTTGGGTGAAGCAGAAGTCTACGTGTTTTTTCCCAAACACTATAGCAGGCTTTAGTCCCAGCCCAAACTCTCAGGCTCCAACACCCAGACAAAACTCCAGTATCAGATGGAGGATAATCCTGGTTTTATATAGGCCAAAAAAAACAAAAAAAAAACAGCCCAGATCTGCTTTACAGCCATACTAACAACAAAACAGTGTCAGTCAGCACTAGCTGCCGCTGATACTTAAAACTACCGGCTCTTACCTCACCGAGGCCAGGAACCTCGGTGACACATATCTTCCATCAATGACGGCCCCTTGCGCTTTCCTACAGTATTTATAAATATTTCCCTCTGTATGTACAGTATGTTTGCATAAGTATGACCCTGTGTGTATGTATTGTGGGGTTTCGCTCTGGTTGACAGGCTAGCGGACGCAGTATAGAGGCAATCACAAAGTCTTTAACTTAAACAGTTTGGTGTTTATTCACACATAAGGAAACACAAAATGACAGTTCACAGTCTTGGCGTTTGTTCACACCATGCAATGTCCATAGAACAAAATCTTTACCTGGTTAGCAGTTTTCCATCCGCAGTCCACAGCAGGCTTTAGGGGCCTGTTTCCCGGCATGCAGCTCACAGCGCTTTAGAACGGCACAAATTCAGAGGTCCCAAAACACATAGACTCCCCAGCTTCTCTGTCAGATGGAGGATAAACCACACCCATCTGAGACTGCTAGCTGGGTTTTATATAGGCCAAAAAAGACTCAGCCTGGAGCATGGGGAGCAGCCACCTACCCAGCACTTTGGCTACTCCCAGTAAGAGCCGGCCCAGATCGTCTTTACAGCCGTACTAACAACAAAACAGTGTCAGTCAGCACTAGCTGCCGCTGACACTTAAAACTACCGGCTCTTACCTCACCGAGGCCAGGAATCTCGGTGACACATACCTTCCATCAATGACGCTTCTTGCGACTTCCTACAGTATGTACAGTATGTATATGTTTTATAATTGATCTCATAAAGGCGGAACTTTAAACCTATGTAACTAAAGAAGTTCCATTGTCTCATTGCTGTCCATGAGCATAGTGATACCTTCTTTCCTCCATTCATAGAGGCTGGTTACTGGCCTAGTCGTAAAGATCATTATAACAATTAATGCGCTGTTCATTTAAAGTTTTGTACATTGTAGTCAGATCTCTCTAAGCCATCTGTAGTCAGATCTCTCTTAGTAAGGCTAACTTCACACTAATGTTAAGTTAGTTTTCCGGTAATGAGATCTGTCATAAGGGCTTAATACCGGAAAAAAAAAACGCTTCAGTTTTGTCCCCATTCATAGTCAATAGGGACAAAACTCAAAACTGAACTGAACGGAATGCTCCAAAATGCATTTTGTTCCATTTAGTTGTGTTCCCATACCAGAGAGCAAACTGCAGCATGTTGTAGTTTGCTTTCCGTCCTGGGATGCAGAGCAAGGCGGATCCGGCATGACCCCCAATGCAAGTCAATGGGGACGGATCCGTTCTCTCTGACACAATCTGCCACAATAGAAAATGGATGCATCCACCATTGACTTTCAATGGAGTTCATGACAGATCCATCTTGGCAATGTTAAAGATAATACAACCGGATCCGTTCATAACGGATGCAGATGGTTGTATTATCAGTAACAAAAGCGCTTTTGCTGAACCCTGCCGGATCCAGTAAAGACGCTAGTGTGAAAGTAGCCTAACCCATCCTTGTATTACATTCTAGCATTTCCCTTTAAGGGGCTAACTGCCTGGACATTTATGGCATAGAGACTGGAAATCTTGCATGTTTAAGAGGTTCCACAAAAGTGAATGCAAAGTCCTGTGCATGCGTGGTCACTTGTTCAGTGCAGCACACAATGGGGTCTTGTTCTTGGGATAGGAGCGGGTCTCAGAGATTAAACCTGCACCGAGCAAATATTTATGGCAATTCATGTGAATATACCATAAATGTCCAAACGGGAATACCCCATTAATTAACTTGGCTGTTATGCCCTGCACCTGCTCTAGTACATCCATGTCCTTCTTAAACTCAGTACCCAGTATTTCATGTGTGGTCCCGATAGTGATTTGTATAAAGGCTGAACTATGTTTATAAGCATCTATGCCTCTTTTGATGCATCCCATGATTTTATTATTATTATTATTATTATTATTATTTTAATGACAGAAAATTAGTTCATACAGGTCCCAGAATGATTGTTCCTCTCTTCAATGCACTGTTAGATGAATCATGAGCACCACAATAGTTCTTGAGAACAACGATACATGAGTGAGTGCTCCACAGCCTTCAAATTATACATCGGCCCTGGACTTAACACCAGACACACATTTAAATCAGTAAACAGCTTATGACATGTACCTATTCACAGATTAAGCCTACGACACAAATCCATTCACATGTGTCACAGAATCGAGAAAAATAAAAGGGTGTGTTTGTTGTTATTGATGAGAGAGAACAAAAGCAGGATTGCATCAGACACATTATCTGCTAAAATAAAGGTTTATTATTGTATACCTTTCTAAATCCAGCTTAAAGCCTAGTTCCACATGAAAATGTTCTCTGTGGATTTAACCTTTAAACTCCCTCTTCGGTGTGTTCTGATGGAGTTTGTGCTTCTGTGCCTAAGTGCATGAGCATAATGACCATACATTTGCTTTTGCATATTCAATAATTAAAGGTCTCTCCCTAATTGTCAGAGGAGGCCTTTCTGCAATTTCAGTGTTTTCTTTCCCAGACTTATAGACTTCATTAAGCAGGTTTTAGCCCACATCATGGACCAAAGCGGTGCATGTTAATGTTGCTTTTGTAATAACCCGCAGTCAATGGAAAAACAAGGATGTCAACATAAATACATTAAAATCAATAGATCCCCGATATGTCCATAGAGAAGGTGTGAAAAAGTGAATAAGGCTAACTTTCCTCTTATATAAGACATGTGACTTTATTGAGCATAGTGAAGGTGTGACCAACCATAGAAATAACTGCAGACTGTATTCTAATGCATTGTGACTGCCAGTATTACACTGACAGGCACCTATGAGACCAAGCCTGGGGGCTGGGCCTTATAGGCCTCTGTAGCTGGCATGCCTTAGGCCTCTTTCACACTTGCGTTGTTAGGCCCCTTTCACACGGGCGAGTTTTCCGTGCGGGTGCGATGCGTGCGGTGAACGCATTGCACCCGCACTGAATCCTGACCCATTCATTTCTATGGGGCTGTGCACACGAGCGGTGATTTTCACGCATCACTTATGCGTTGCGTGAAAATCGCAGCATGCTCCTCTTTGTGCGTTTTTCACGTAACGCAGGCCCTATAGAAATGAATGGGGTTGCGTGAAAATCGCAAGCATCCGCAAGCAAGTGCGGATGCGGTGCGATTTTCACGCATGGGTTCTAGGTGACAGTCTATTCACTGTATTATTTTCCCTTATAACATGGTTATAAGGGAAAATAATAGCATTCTGAATACAGAATGCATAGTATAATAGGGCTGGAAGGGTTAAAAATAATAAAAAAGTTAACTCACCTTCTCCTCTTGTTAGCGTAGATCCCGGTCTGTTCTTTAGCTGTGGCTGAAGGACCTTTGATGACGTCAGATCACATGCTCCATCACCATGGTGATGGACCATGTGATTGGAGCATGTGATCTGACGTCACCTCAGGTCATTCAGTCCACAGCTAAAGAACAGACCGGGATCTACGCTAACAAGAGGAGAAGGTGAGTTAACTTTTTTTATTATTTTTAACCCTTCCAGCCCTATTATACTAAGCATTCTGTATTCAGAATGCTATTATTTTCCCTTATAACCATGTTATAAGGGAAAATAATACAATCTTCAGAACATCAATCCCAAGCCCGAACTTCTGTGAAGAAGTTCGGGTTTGGGTACCAAACATGCGTGATTTTTCTCACGCGAGTGCAAAACGCATGACAATGTTTTGCACTCGCGCGGAAAAATCGCGCATTTTCCCGCAACGCACCCGCCTCTTATCCGGGCAAAAAACATGACGCCCGTGTGAAAGAGGCCATAGAATCCGGCGTGCACTTCCGTTGCCGTAAGTGCCCGCCGGATCCGTAACACCGCAAGTGAACTGAAAGCATTTGAAGACTGATCAGTCTTCAAAATGTGTTCAGTGTTACTATGGCCGCCAGGACGCTATTAAAGTCCTGGTTGCCATAGTAGTAGTGGGGAGCGGGGGTGCAGTATACTTACCGCCCGTCCGGCTCCCAGGGCGCTCCAGAATTACGTCAGGGTGCCCCATGTGCATGGATCACATGCGCGTGGGCGCCCTGACGTCACTCTGAAGCGCCACGGGAGCCGCACGGATGGTAAGTATACTGCACCCCCGCTCCCCACTACACTTTACCATGGCAAACAGGACTTTAGCGTCCTGGCAGCCATGGCAACCATTCAGAAAAAGCTAAACGTTGGATCCGGTAATGCGCCGAAACGACGTTTAGCTTAAGGCCGGATCCGGATTAATGCCTTTCAATGGGCATTAATTCCGGATCCGGCCTTGCGGCAAGTGTTCAGGATTTTTGGCCGGCGCAAAAAGCACAGCATGCTGCGGTATTTTCTCCGGCCAAAAAACGTTCCAGTCCTGAACTGAAGACATCCTGATGCATCCTGAACTGATTTCTCTCCATTCAGAATGCATTGGGATAATCCTGATCAGGATTCCTCCGGCATAGAGCCCCGACGACGGAACTCTATGCCGGAAAAGAAATACGCAAGTGTGAAAGAGCTCTTAAGGCCTTAGCAGCCATCAGCACCCCACAATTGTATCATAGGCAGCTGATGGGCTCAGAGAAGCAGTCCCTCTGTCTGTAAGCCCCTTAGATCCACCAGCATTGGGGTTTTCATCAATGCTAGCAGCTACAGCAGGGATCTGGCTGCTAGGAACAGCCAGGTCCCTGTACTAATTGGGCAAGCACAGCTTCTATGCCCACCTGAGCTGCACACCGTGCAAGTAAAGTGGATTTGGGGGAATTTACTTATTCCTGTGCCATAAATGTCGGGTTTTTTCAACTCTCATAGACCTCAGTGGTGAAAGAAAACACGATTGCATGTAAAAATATGTTCACTTTAGTGAGATGCATTTTCGTATTTGCAGTTTTTCATAGAACTGGGAAAATAAGGTAAAACCACATTCAGGAACGTATCACACATAGCTTTTTCTGTCAGTTTTTCAAACAGGTCCGTGACCCAAAACCTGAGCTGGATCAAGGAGGAATCAGAAAGTATAAGGCCTTCCTTCCAACCTACAACTGGATTTGTCTCAAAAACATGCCAAAAAAAATCTGCGTATGGCAACACCCTGAGATTATTTTCTGACTTTAAAATAAAAAGAAAAAAAAGTAAGAAAATTATGAAATGCTGCATTCATATTGGTGAATATGGGATGGTTTTGGTTTAAATGGTGGTAACTGTAATTTTGGATATATTGTACCAATATTTCCACTAATAATGTGGCACAGTTGTGCTTGCTTGAAAGATTCATACAAGTTGTCTTATGTGTTTTTAACATTTTTTTTTTCTAACAGTGTAGTAGTGCGAGTTCCTGAGCTAATAAGGCTAATAGAATTTCAAAAGTTCATCTTTGTCTGGAACAAAACATTCATTCATTTCTAAATATAACTACGATCAGACTCATTCTGATGAAATCATTTCTAATGTTCATCTCTCTTAGTCGGGAGACAGTTGCTAAACTTTTTTTCATATTTTATTTTGCAGACATGAACAGGTTATTTTCTAACTTAAAATTGTGATATGGTTGGTGTGTGTTCTAATTTTAAGACTTTTCTGATATTTTAGAACAGTTTTCTATGTGTTTGGACCAATTATTTTAGAATTATGGCTCTAAACATATTACACATTGCAATTGTGTTGTTATATTCTTTATGTGACTTACAGAGTGAGTTACAAGATATTCAGCAGATTTAGGGTTCCTTCAAACATATTTTTTAGCATAAAAAATCACTGCCTATGGAAAAGCTTATTAAGAAATAGCAACAATTAAAAACAACATACCTGGAACATAATGGGGGTCATTTATGAAACAAAAATACCCCTATATTTTCTGCATATTTCTGGCATATATTGCGGCGCAAATCTGAACTTTCCCCGATCACACCAGGTCTAAAAAATGGGCGGGCAAGGGGATGGGCTGGCAGGCCCATCTCATTTACCATTTTCTACGCCTGGTTTATTTGTAGAATATGGTCTAAATGTAAGACCACTAAGAAGCTGTCTTACATTTAGAAGTGGCGGTGGATTCGCTGAAGTTATATAGAGGCCGACGCCTCTACAAAACTGTGGCGGATCAACCTCTAGTGAGGGTCTTTATTAAGACTGGCATCTAAAATGCCAGACTTAATAAATGTGCCCCATTCTGTTTAGGAACAAAAAAAAGCCATTGACTGCAAAGATGCAAGAAAAAGCTCTTATTGTGGTAGCTCTAATGTTACTAATTCTAAAAGAAGTTTTCCTGCTTAAAGCAAGACATAGAAGAAGTTCTCCCTAAACAAAACCTAGAAATATAAATTCCTAGAATGACAATGGGAAAATGGCACTGGAAGTGGTGTCCTAATTTATTAACCCCTTAAGGACTTAGGGCATGCCAGTACGCCCTGTTTCCCGAGTCCTTAAGGACCCAGGGCGTACCGTACGTCCTAACTTTAAATCGTGACTGCGGCGCGGCGGGGGTTAATCCAAACAAGATGACCGCTGAAATCATTGAAAACGCCCAGGGGGGTCATGTGACCCCCCCGCATTGGCGATCGCAGAAAACCGCAGGTCAATTCAGACCTGCGGTTTGCTGTGTTTCCCGTCCATTCGGGTCTCCTGTGACCAGATGAACCGGAAAAAGACTGTGATCGGGGGTGTTTCTACAAACTACAGAATCAGGGCAACCCATATTGAATTTTGTTTGGCAGTTAACCCTTTCTTTTTTTCCTGGAAAAAAATTGATTATATTGGAAAATTTTCCCAAAAATCTAAATTCTTAAATTTTATGTCCATTTGCCATGAAGTCTTGTGGAAGACCTAAAGGGTTAACGATGTTTGTAAAATCAGTTTTATTTTTGGATGGTTTCTATTACGTAAGCCTCACAAAGTGACTTCAAACCTGAACTGGTCTATAAAAAGTGGGATTTGGAAAATTTCTGAAAAATTTTGAAATTTGCTTCTAAACTTCTAAGCTATGTAACATCCCCAAAAATAAAATATCATTCCCAAAATGATACAAACATGAAGTAGACATATGGGGAATGTAAAGTCATCACCATTTTGAGGGGTATTACTATGTATTACAGAAGTAGAGAAACTGAAACTTTGAAATTTGCTAACTTTTCAAAATTTTTGGTAATTTTGGTATTTTTTTATGTAAAAAAATTAACTTTTTTGACCCAATTTTAGCAGTGTCATGAAGTATAATATGTGATGAAAAAGCAATCTCAAAACGTCCTGGGTAAGTTAAAGCGTTTTAAAGTTATCAGCACTTAAAATGACACTGGTCAGATTTGCAGTCCTTAAGGTGAAATAGGGCTGAGTGATGACCATCTAAGGCTACTTTCACACTAGCGTTCGATCGGATCCGTTCTGAACGGATCCGATCATATTAATGCAGACGGAGGCTCCGTTCAGAACGGATCCGTCTGCATTAAAATGGCAGAAAAAAGCTAAGTGTGAAAATAGCCTCGGACGGATCCGTCCAGACTTTCAATGTAAAGTCAATGGGGGACGGATCCGCTTGAAGATTGAGCCATATTGTGGCATCTTCAAACGGATCCGTCCCCATTGACTTACATTGTAAGTCTGGACGGATCCGCACGCCTCCGCACGGCCAGGCGGACACCCGAACGCTGCAAGCAGCGTTCAGCTGTCCGCCTGTCCGTGCGGAGGCGAGCGGAGCGGAGGCTGAACGCCGCCAGACTGATGCAGTCTGAGCGGATCCGCATCCATTCAGACTGCATCAGGGCTGGACGGAGGCGTTCGGGTCCGCTCGTGAGCCCCTTCAAACGGAGCTCACGAGCGGACCAACGAACGCTAGTGTGAAAGCAGCCTAAGCTACAAGATTCCTTGAACTGGTATGTCCATGATAAAGTAGATTCCTTTTGATAATAATTGTGTAGAAAAATCCACAAGGAAAGAAATACTAAGAAGAACCTCATTCTCTGAAAAAAATAATAATCAAGTTATATGATAAGCCCTGGAGTCATGGAATGCATCCTTTAGACTGCTTCCTAAAGCTACCCTCTACCTCTGCTGTTGTTCTTTTCAAAAGGCTTCTGGGTCATGAGATTGAAAGAGAAAAGAAGTTATTGAAAGCGATCATTAGATCTCTAAATATTTTGTTAATAGCCAACAAAACCGGAGAAGTTAAAGGAGGACTGGACTGGGCCTTATAAAAAATCTGAATCCAAGCAGTATGATTAATATGAAATATTAGAAAAAAGCTGGAAAGGGGGTAAATGTAGATATGTAATTCTTGCTTGTTTCTTTGCTTGGTAAGAGCAATATAACCTGTAAAAATAAAAGTGAAAAGTAGACTAGATCACCATGTGTGCTTAACAGTCATTTATAAAAAAATTATAAATTTAGACAAGACACAATGATGTGGAAAATTTACAGATGCTATAGGTTACATAATCAGTACCAAGAATCCTTATCTGCCAAGAAAGATGATATGGCCTAGATGATGAGTAACTGAATATTTCAAGCCAATTTTCATATTTACATTTCAGGTTAAAACCATCTGTCCACAAAATGAATAATACAAACATGTAAGTAAACCACATACTGCAGCTCATTTTCATAATTTATTTTCTTAATACAAGGAAACAGTTTCTATAATATATTCATCATTTTAAGTAAAGTGATTTTTATCTAAGAACATAAAAAAAAAACACACAATTTATATACTTCCATCAGGGAAAATTTGCGGGATCTATTTTTATAGGAATTGAAAAAATAGAACAGGACAGTAGGGGAGGAGACTATATCAAATTGATGTCAAGGACGGAAAGCAAGTGGATCTTCAAATGTAACAGTTTGGCACACACAGGGTTAAATCAAGAAATCGAACTTTTTGCTTTTCACTAACCACTAACCACTATTAGATCCATCGTACAATTTACTATCCATATATCTATGCCCTCATTATTAATATAACCAGTATTCAATGTATATTTAAAACTTTCAGGCACCCTTTAGTGGGACACATTTAATAATACATACCCCCAAGCACAATTGAGGAAAAAACACAGTGCCCTCCGCTTTACACATCTGCCCTGTACAAGCCGATTCCCGTCACCATGGAGACCTGATAGATTACTTAAACCCGCACGGACATTGCGCTAACCATCCCTGACGAAGGAGCCCGATAGGCTCCGAAACGCGTTGGAGATTTTTGTCCTACGACGGCTACAGTACCTATACAGGTGACGTCACCGCAGCGGTCTCCAGGACGACGGCAACAACCAGCTCCCTCGCACCACGCTTGCTTCCGGCCGGGGCAGCGTCTGTGCTAGAAGGTGAGCACACAGGACGGATTTTTTCACAACATACCGATTGGACTTCAAAAGAAAGAAACTAACCGGAGAGGACATAATACAGACCGTCATCAGGCAGGACTCTATCAGGTATAAACTATATATCGCATTATACACCGCACACTGTGAGAATTCTTCCTGCTTGAATCTGCCTTTTTTCCTTGTATTCAGTATAACAGACTAGACCAGTGTATCAGGTAGCTTTTTTCTCTATCATATATATATATATAAAAAAAAAAAAAAAAATTCCGATCCCATCATCTGTCCCTTCCCCCTCCTCCTCATATCAGTACTTACCAACTAATCCTGACATAGAAGGTGGCAGCGGGTGGGCTCTGTTATTCCAGCGCTGGTGTCCTACGTTACCTTTTGGGTGACTATAGTATTCCTTTCATCTTGAAATTGAAGGAGGACAACAGCTCCTTCCGACACTTAGCAGCGGAGTCAGCTTCTGCTGATTATTCACAGACCCACCAGTAGGGAGCGCAAGGTGGATTCATCTTCTACTTTAGATTGTTTTATTACTTCTTGTTGTAACCTCCTTGCAGCATACCACCACCAACCATTATGAGTGAATTATGGAATGATAGGAAAGATAGAATCCTCTTTGTCCAGTCATTCTTTAACAAAAATATAAAGGAAAAACCAAACCAGTATAACCAATACTGGAAAGATAACAAAACAGAAATCATTGGTTACGTGAAAAAATTAGAACAACTATTAATCACTGAGATGCGGGATTTATGGGAAGTCTCTTCCCTAGAACAATACCTAGAAAATGACACGGTACCTAAGGGTTTAAAAGTGTCTAAACCGCTTAATGGTGATCTAGGGGACCCTATGACTCTAAATGAATGGGATTCATTATTCCATGATTTCTCCAAACAAGCAGTATGCTTTATTATAGACAAAAGAAAAGAAAGTCTAAGACGAAACAACAAGGAGATTCTGGAAATATTTGATAAAATAAGACCATATAAAGAAGAGGAAGAACTAATCAGGATCTCTAGGTCAATAAAAAATAGAATTAAAAATAAAGAAGATGCTATTATAGTCAAAAAAAACAAAAAATTCAAGAGAGACACAGGAGAAACAGACAAAATATCCAACACAGATACCCTACAGGAAGTCAGTTTGGTGTCAGAAGGGGAGTTTGACACCATTGATAACACATGGTGTGACTGTACCCTCAACAATCTTTCAGTCTATGAGGATAGTCCAGAAAAGGGACCAGCCACTAACCACACACACAATGACAGGATTAATACACCTTCACCATCTAAAATAGAATCTAGTAACACCATAGACAGAACCAAACAAGCAGAAAATGGCTCTATAATATCCCCAAACAGATATGCAATTCTAGAAAGAATAGAGGAAGATCCTATAACAGAGGCCATATCACCAAGGACCAGTACTACTAAACACAAAATACCTCAAAATCAGCAACCTAGTTATGCCGCCGTGACAAAAGGAGGCTATAACACATCCATAAAAACTAATTCTAAACAAACCAAATCCAGGAATACCATATCTAGTAAAAAAGTAAAGAAAACTATTAATAAGGATTTTTTTTGTGCAAGGAGCCAAACCACAAAAAAATGAAAAAAACCAAAAGGGGAAGAAGAGGTAGAGGAATGACCAAAACCACACTCCTACAGAAAAATCTGGGAGAAGGTATATTTAACCTGAGTAGTCATAATCTGACCAGAGAAGAACTCACACTTCTCAATAAAGGTTTAAAATTTGCTCCGACATCTACATTTAATCCCTTCGATGCCTTTATAGGAGTAAAAAAATTCCTCAGAAAACTAGCCCTAAAAAAATTCTTCATCAAAAAGGAGAAAAACTACAATCCAAAAAAACAACCTTTGATGGACCAACGTGAGAACATTAACCATCTGACTAGAGAAGATGGAGGAATCCTTATGAGAAGTGCACAATCATGCCCTAAAATATCTCAGGAATCAAATATTAGACTGGTTAAGACTGACATCAATAATCCATCTACTGCTCAGGAAAAATTCACTCACACTGACTTAAAACCAGTTTCTAAATTTAACCCCGTTTCAGAATACTCGGATTCCATCATCACTTTCCAATCTTTGGTGATTAGGGACTTACTCCGCACCAACCCAAAAAAAAGGATAGGCCCCCACAATCTATCTAAAGGTGAAATCAAAGCTATCAAGTCCCTACAAATTAATCAATCCATTACCATCAGACCTGCAGATAAAGGTGGCGGATTAGTGATATTAAACCACAGTGATTACCACAAAGAATCCCTCAGACTCCTTTCTGATGATAAAACCTATAAAAAACTTACCATGGATCCCACTGATGCATACAAACGTAAACTGAATTCACTGCTTCAAAAAGGCAAAAATATGGGAATACTCTCAAGAGAAGAAACGCTCTTTACTAACAACCAGAGTCCTAAGATCCCCATATTTTACTACCTGCCAAAAATTCATAAAAACAGAAATAATCCCCCTGGCAGACCTATAATATCAGGCATTGACGGCCTTACCTCTAATTTATCAAAATATGTTGATGTCTTACTACAAGAGAAAGTTTTATCATTACCAGCCTACTTAAGGGACACCAAACATATTTTGCAAATTCTTGAAGGTATCCAATGGGAGTCCAATTATATCCTGGGAACACTGGACGTGACTGCCCTGTATACGATTATAGAAAAGAAAAAAGGCCGAGAGGCCGCAGAACATTTTTTAAGAAGGGACACAAAGATGTCAGAAGAACAGATCCATTTTATTGGGGATTGCATTACGTTCATTTTAGAACATAACTATTTTAAATATGGATCTGAATTTTATCTGCAGACGTGGGGGACCGCGATGGGGACCCGATTCGCACCGAGCTTCGCAAATCTATATATGGGCAGATGGGAGGAGTCTGCCATATTTCCCAATGGCGAGCTCGGTGCGGGTCTGGTCCTCTGGAGAAGATTTATTGACGATGTTGTTTTTATATGGAAAGGGGATGTATCATCACTAAATGATTTTTTAATTAACTTAAATAAAAATGAATTTTATCTACACTTCACTCCAACCTTTGATAAAAAACAAATCAACTTTCTTGACTTAACCATATTTATTGAAAACGGGAAAATAGAAACCAAAACCTACCATAAACCGACGGACACCAATAGCTTCATTCCCTTGGAAAGTTGCCATCTACCCTTATGGCTCAATAACATCCCCTTTAGTCAGTATATAAGAGCCCGCAGGAATTGCACCATCACCGAAGATTACTACAAGGAAGTTGATACATTAAATAAAAAATTCATTGAGAAAGGCTACAAGGAAGAAACACTGACTCCCATCACCAAAACTGTGATTGACATGGACAGAAACAAATTACTTGGAGAACAAATAAAAACTAAAAAGGAACAATATATAAGTGATGACACTGATGACATCCAAGTACCAATCATCACCACATATAGTGCAGGGGCTAATCATTTTAAGAAAATTATCTATAAATATTGGGATATCCTTAAATATGACAAAACGATCGGGAACAAGATCCCCCCCAAACCGACATTCATTTTTAAAAAGTCTGCTAATTTAGGCAACCTTGTAGCTCCGTCTGTTAAAAAGAATACAGTGAGCAAGAAAGCCAATGTCAGAAAAGGCTTTTTTCCATGTAAATTATGTAAAAATTGTAAAATCTCTAGACTCCAAACAAAACCCATACTAGAATTCGATACCCCTCAGGGCAAATTCACCATTAAGGATCACATTTCCTGCCATACCAAGGGGGTGATCTATGCCATCAAATGCCCGTGCCAAAAGATTTATATAGGACGCACCAAAAGGGAGCTCAAAATCAGAATTAGGGAGCATGTGAATAACATACACAAAAAGGCAGACCATCATCCGCTATCACGCCACTATGCCAACTTCCATCAGGGAAAATTTGCGGGATCTATTTTTATAGGAATTGAAAAAATAGAACAGGACAGTAGGGGAGGAGACTATATCAAATTGATGTCAAGGACGGAAAGCAAGTGGATCTTCAAATGTAACAGTTTGGCACACACAGGGTTAAATCAAGAAATCGAACTTTTTGCTTTTCACTAACCACTAACCACTATTAGATCCATCGTACAATTTACTATCCATATATCTATGCCCTCATTATTAATATAACCAGTATTCAATGTATATTTAAAACTTTCAGGCACCCTTTAGTGGGACACATTTAATAATACATACCCCCAAGCACAATTGAGGAAAAAACACAGTGCCCTCCGCTTTACACATCTGCCCTGTACAAGCCGATTCCCGTCACCATGGAGACCTGATAGATTACTTAAACCCGCACGGACATTGCGCTAACCATCCCTGACGAAGGAGCCCGATAGGCTCCGAAACGCGTTGGAGATTTTTGTCCTACGACGGCTACAGTACCTATACAGGTGACGTCACCGCAGCGGTCTCCAGGACGACGGCAACAACCAGCTCCCTCGCACCACGCTTGCTTCCGGCCGGGGCAGCGTCTGTGCTAGAAGGTGAGCACACAGGACGGATTTTTTCACAACATACCGATTGGACTTCAAAAGAAAGAAACTAACCGGAGAGGACATAATACAGACCGTCATCAGGCAGGACTCTATCAGGTATAAACTATATATCGCATTATACACCGCACACTGTGAGAATTCTTCCTGCTTGAATCTGCCTTTTTTCCTTGTATTCAGTATAACAGACTAGACCAGTGTATCAGGTAGCTTTTTTCTCTATCATATATATATATATAAAAAATAAATAAAAAATTCCGATCCCATCATCTGTCCCTTCCCCCTCCTCCTCATATCAGTACTTACCAACTAATCCTGACATAGAAGGTGGCAGCGGGTGGGCTCTGTTATTCCAGCGCTGGTGTCCTACGTTACCTTTTGGGTGACTATAGTATTCCTTTCATCTTGAAATTGAAGGAGGACAACAGCTCCTTCCGACACTTAGCAGCGGAGTCAGCTTCTGCTGATTATTCACAGACCCACCAGTAGGGAGCGCAAGGTGGATTCATCTTCTACTTTAGATCAATTTATATACTTGTCTGTGAAGGTTCTCATTTATCCAGGTCATGGTATATCTGTAAAGAATAAATCAAGGCAACTGGACATACTGTAGATTTCTTGAAAATGTTTCACTTCACTTGTTCTTCTAACAAGCTTTCTCAATTCTGAGTGACTGTACAAGAATTCTCTGGGAATAAATATGTAACTGAATCAAAATCTGGTAATTATACCCAGCATGGGGTCAGAGGTCATTATACCCAGCATGGGGTCAAAGGTGTTGATTCCATTATCCTAATTGGAGTTACATATTTATGATTCAGTTACATATTTATTCCCAGAGAATTATTGTACAGTCACTCAAAATTGAGAAGGCTTGTTGGAAGAACGAGTGAAACGTTTTCAAGAAATCTACAGTACGTCCAGTTGCCTTGATTTATTCTTTACAGATATAATTTATATACTTGATTCTTCCAAATCGAATCACACAAAATTTGGATTCATTAGAAACAGATTTAAGAAAATAAATAAATTGGGGTCAAACTTCTGAATTTCAGAATCAATTTGCTCATCCCTAGTGATGGCAAAAGTATATGGTACATGTAAGTCACATTTAAAAAAAAAAAATTCTTAGTGGTTCTGTAAACGCTCAGCTAACCCAGGTTTTGGTCAGCCTGTGTCTTGATGTCCCATCTGTGCACTCATTCATGGTGTTCAGTGCATTGCTCTGGTGCTCTGGTGCTCTGGGAAATCTAAGTCCATGCGTCCTGGTGTATGGAGAACTCTCCCTCTTTCCATTGAATAATGCTGCAGCAGCTATTGATGCTGTTTCATACTGTCATTTCTTGGCAATATAGGGATAAAGATGGTAGAATGCACTTGAATGTATAGACGTGTTTTGGAAACTTTATAGTATCCTTACCCAGTAGAATCTACATGGGACTGGTACCTGATGTAAGTTTGATAACAATTATTGAAATTTATACTTGCATTTGGCACTCAAATACATTGATTTCTGTTGGATTCTTGTCAGATTACCATTGAGAGGATCACCTTTGTAAACTAGAGTAGCTTTAACCTATGCATTGTCTGTTTAAATTGGAGTTGAGTCATGATTTACAGCAATTGTCATGAACTGTTGTTTGTATACATATAATTGAAGATTTTCCTAGCTGCTTGTGCAGGAAAATATGAATTTGATTAAAGACAGGAGACAAACATTATATGCAATACTTATTTACTGGACTCCAATCAACAGCAAAGTTTAAATAAAGATATGAATAAAAAAATGTAAAGAAACATGCAGTGAAGTACACTGGCAGCCAATCACAACACATCATAGGATATATAAGCTCCTGTAATATGCAAATCGTCCTCTTTGATGTAAGCAAACAAAAATAACAAACTCCCATGTCAATCTTTCCTGAACGAAAAACTGAAAATCATCCAAAATTCAATGAGTTCAATGAGCCATGTCGAGGGAAGAGATCGACTGAAGACTCCCAGAAGAATATTAAACTAGAAGAGAACAGAAACAGGGTGGGTTATAGGGTGGGATAATGTTAGTCTCCTGTCTTTAATAAAATCTATATTTTCCTGCATAAGCAGCTAGGAAAATCTCCAATTTTATTACAAGCAGGAGACTCCATTATATGCATTTAAAGCTAATACAATACATGAGTAATAAACTTGAACTCTACAATATGCGATTAGATTAAGGACATAGAAGTATGAGGTTCGGGTCGAAAGTAAAATGTTTTGAATGTGGATTCTGATGACTAGTCAGCTGCCTTAAGAATGTCAGATAGAGAGGCACCAGCCTGCCTACACTTTGTAGATTGAGGCACCCCGAACGGAATGAGCTCCAAATACAGAGGTATCAATACCTGCTAATTGCATAGACTGCCTAATTCACCTGGCTAGAGTTGGGGATAAAACCGGAAGGTGAGGTTTACAGAATGATATTAATAATTGGGAATGAGCTGGTTGCCTAAGAGATTCAGTTTTACGTTCGTAGACCTTGAGACAACAAACAATACACAAATGTTTTTGTTGAGGAAAGGCGGGGTAAAAAACTGAGGGAAAATTGGTCTTAGTACGCCGGGAAATGGAGAAGGATAGCCTTGTGGGGAAAATTGTCTCTGGGATATGTCTAAGGCTCTGACATCGGAGACTCTTGAAAGAGAGGAGGCATATAAGAGTAGCCAACTTAAAAGAAAGGAGCTTTAAGGATAGGAGATCATTATTTCCCCAGGAGACAAAAAGGTTAAGTACCAAAATAACATCCCAGGTAGAATGATACTTGTGTAAAGGAGGTCTGCAGAATATCATACCTTTCATTAACTTACAGACAAGGGGGTGTTTACCTATTGACATATTCTGGAGCGGAGCGGGATGAAAGGAAATCGCTGAACGATAAACGTTAATCGTCCGATAGGCTTTCCCAGCATCAAAAGATGCTGATAGGTAATTCAAGACCTGTACGGTGCGTGAACGGAATCCACGTTCCATTGTAAGCATCAATCAGCCCAAAGTCTCCAGGCTGATCTGTAAGCAGACCTGGTACCCGGGGCCCAAGCATCTGAGGGTATATCTGAGGATATATCTGAGCTGAGTGTGAAAGTCTAATGCAAACTCTGTTGACCGTAGATGGGCCATGCTACTAGATTAAGTAGGACTGACAAGACTAAGGGATGAGGATTCCCGGAAGGGTCCAGGAGAATGGAATGATAAGTTGGCAATAAGCGTGGAAATTCTATGGTCATCCCCAGGAGTTGAGGAAACCAAGCCAGAACGGAATTATCAAGACTATTGTCGATTTCTGGGTTCTGGTCAACAACAGCACTCTTGGAATGAGAGCAAAGGGGGGGAATACGTATAGCGTTCCCGAAGGCCAGAGGTGGAGGAGGGCATCTGTGCCCAACGACTCCGGGTCGGAACGACAGCTGAAGAATTTGGGAAACTGACGGTTTAATCAAGATATGAAAAGGTCTAATTGGAGGGGACCCCACAGTGAGTCGAGGAGTTGGAAAATCATAGGATCTAGACGCCAGTCGCTGTGGTCTGTTAGGAAGCGAGAGTTACAATCTGCGACTGAGTTGTAAAGGCCGGGAAGATATTTGTCGAGACAAAAGTGCCAGAATTCTTTCTCTATATTGGCCAAGATTTCTGATCTGGTGCCTCCCAGATGGTTCACATACTGTACTGCAGAGATGTTGTCCATCCACAAGAGAATGCAACAGTGTGATCTGGTTCTCAGAAAACCTCTATGGCCTCTCTCCCTCTATGGTCGGCCCCTAACGGTAAAAAATGGCGTTGGGTTGAAGGAGTAGGATGGAGCTAGATATCTGTCTGCTCAAGGAAGGCCTCTTGGGTATTTATTCTCGTGCGTCGGATAGCTGGGAAATCGGCCTCTTCTTTTCCCAGCCCTCCCAAAAACACGACCCTGGAAAACTTTTTTCATTGAGGATTGAACTTTGTCGAGAGATGAAAACAATCCTACGTATTTGTCTAACTCCTTAATAAAGGAATCCCCAAAAAAGTTGCCATCTGATGGGGTGTTACTGTCAGATGATGCCATATAGATAAGTTGGGGGTCCAACTTCATTAAAATACTATGTTTTCTTTCCATGCAAATGAGGGCGTTAATATTGCCAAATAAACACATCGCTCTTTGTGCCCAGCCTTTTAGAACTGGTAAATCCATATGTGCATCTGAAATTGTGTCTTCCTCTGTTAAATCTAGGATTTTTGTTAAGGGGCCTAGCAAATCCAAAAATCGATCTTGAATGGCCCTGAAGGAGCGGTCCACACCTTTCTTGGGGGTTTTCCCTGATTTAGCTAAATACTTAACCAAATTTAGATCTAAGTCAGGGGTGCCACTTTTGATTGTAAAGTGGGTCTAGGTAATTTGCTACAGGCTGATATATCCAAGGTTTTCCTTATCCCAAAATTTTGAAATTGTGCCACCTTGGGTTGAGGCACCCATTCCCCTGATCTGGGGTGTTTTATATCATTGGGATTGAAAAATGGGATTCTTGCGGCATCCAAAATGACGGAATCAGCGGTATTTGAGCCCCAAAAATTTTCCTCATCGGAAACGTCTTCGTATTACGAATTCTCCTCTGTCGGAGGAGACAATTTCATCCAAGGAAGATGTAATATGTCTTGGGCTTGACTCGGGGTGTCGAAGCCTTTAGAGCCCGCTTAGTTTTTAACTCCTCAGGGGCGGAGGGTAAGGGATGTAAACTATTGACATATGAATGTACGCTTTTCTGTAGCGTTAGTGTATGAACCTGATCCTCTTTAGTTTTAGCCATTATGGCTTGTTTCTTGGGCTGAGGATCGGTAATTATAAAGCGGCGTTTGTAAGAGTGTTTGCCTTGTTTGTGAAGCCCCTGCGCCATATTAGATGCAGAATCTTCCACTGACCAAATAATATCCGACGGAATGGGAGGAATCGCTTGAGGTAAATTCAGAGTGGCGGAATGAGATATGGCTTGGACCACAGATTTATTAATAACCTCAGGAACAGATGACAAAGCAGAGTTTAATACCGTGTGAATGGACTTTTGTATGTTTTTTCTCCATCAGAGACTGGATTAAATTTTGGTCCAAAAATTCAAGACCCTGAGGGTGGTTCAGCATTTCCTTCAGCCATGAGGAATATATGAACAATTGTCAAGGAATAAAAGACTTCCAATAATGAAACATATGACAAAACTCTATGTGTAATATGGGATAGGAGCTCTAGAAAAATGCACTACTAGCAGAAAAGAGAGACTTACTAATTAGTATGAGGTGATTAGGAGAGGCAGAATGCACATAAGATATATATATATATATATATATATGATATATATAGATTATATGAAAGGATACTTGTAGTAATACAACCGGAGGGCAGAAGATGGAGTCGGAGGACCGGTAAATGTAGCAGAGAGCTGAAACTCGGCGGGAGAATCTCTTCAGTGCCGAGCCTGAGGTATTGAGAAGATTGTGTGCAGCGAAGCACAGCTGATGACCAGCGTTAGCTGTCACTCGCAAACAGCGGAGAGCAGTGTCCTCTCAGGGGGAGAAAACGCAGACTCGCCGGAAGGAGAGGAGTAAGCCACCGGAGGACGGTAGCGGGGAAATGGTAAAGTAAGATCCTAACACTAAGGGGAAGTGTATGAGAGTTGGGTGATATCCAAAACATGGACCACTTTACCACAGGAAACAGTGGGGTACAGTGGTAGTAGCCATATGTAGTAAATATCTATGGGAGTAAATATAAATATCTTGTCACACGAGACAAAAAACAGTACAGTTAGCTGGAGTCAACAGCAAAGAAAGAGGATGATTTGCATATTACAGGAGCTTATATATCCTATTGGCTGCCAGTGTACCTCACTGCATGTTTCTTTACATTTTTTTTTCTTCATATCTTTATTTAAACTTTGCTGTTGATTGGAGTCCAGTAAAGAAGCATTGCATATAATGTTTGTCTCCTGCTTGTAATAAAATCTTATTTTTCCGACAATTAGCTGCAGTGTGTATCCGTGTATTTACCCTAGTTCACGTTATTCATTTATATAATGGTACCTACACTACTTGGCATATCTACAGGGAGTGCAGAATTATTAGGCAAGTTGTATTTTTGAGGATTAATTTTATTATTGAACAACAACCATGTTCTCAATGAACCCAAAAAACTCATTAATATCAAAGCTGAATATTTTTGGAAGTAGTTTTTAGTTTGTTTTTAGTTTTAGCTATTTTAGGGGGATATCTGTGTGTGCAGGTGACTATTACTGTGCATAATTATTAGGCAACTTAACAAAAAACAAATATATACCCATTTCAATTATTTATTTTTACCAGTGAAACCAATATAACATCTCAACATTTACAAATATACATTTCTGACATTCAAAAAACAAAACAAAAACAAATCAGTGACCAATATAGCCACCTTTCTTTGCAAGGACACTCAAAAGCCTGCTATCCATGGATTCTGTCAGTGTTTTGATCTGTTCACCATCAACATTGCGTGCAGCAGCAACCACAGCCTCCCAGACACTGTTCAGAGAGGTGTACTGTTTTCCCTCCTTGTAAATCTCACATTTGATGATGGACCACAGGTTCTCAATGGGGTTCAGATCAGGTGAACAAGGAGGCCATGTCATTAGATTTTCTTCTTTTATACCCTTTCTTGCCAGCCACGCTGTGGAGTACATGGACGCGTGTGATGGAGCATTGTCCTGCATGAAAATCATGTTTTTCTTGAAGGATGCAGACTTCTTCCTGTACCACTGCTTGAAGAAGGTGTCTTCCAGAAACTGGCAGTAGGACTGGGAGTTGAGCTTGACCTCAACCCGAAAAGGCCCCACAAGCTCATCTTTGATGATACCAGCCCAAACCAGTACTCCACCTCCACCTTGCTGGCGTCTGAGTCGGACTGGAGCTCTCTGCCCTTTACCAATCCAGCCACGGGCCCATCCATCTGGCCCATCAAGACTCACTCTCATTTCATCAGTCCATAAAACCTTAGAAAAATCAGTCTTGAGATATTTCTTGGCCCAGTCTTGACGTTTCAGCTTGTGTGTCTTGTTCAGTGGTGGTCGTCTTTCAGCCTTTCTTACCTTGGCCATGTCTCTGAGTATTGCACACCTTGTGCTTTTGGGCACTCCAGTGATGTTGCAGCTCTGAAATATGGCCAAACTGGTGGCAAGTGGCATCTTGGCAGCTGCACGCTTGACTTTTCTCAGTTCATGGGCAGTTATTTTGCGCCTTGGTTTTTCCACACGCTTCTTGCGACCCTGTTGACTATTTTGAATGAAACGCTTGATTGTTCGATGATCACGCTTCAGAAGCTTTGCAATTTTAAGAGTGCTGCATCCCTCTGCAAGATATCTCACTATTTTTGCCTTTTCTGAGCCTGTCAAGTCCTTCTTTTGACCCATTTTGCCAAAGGAAAGGAAGTTGCCTAATAATTATGCACACCTGATATAGGGTGTTGATGTCATTAGACCACACCCCTTCTCATTACAGAGATGCACATCACCTAATATGCTTAATTGGTAGTAGGCTTTCGAGCCTATACAGCTTGGAGTAAGACAACATGCATAAAGAGGATGATGTGGTCAAAATACTCATTTGCCTAATAATTCTGCACTCCCTGTAAAGGCTGATTTTACTCAAACGTTGTATTGCTATTACGTTAGTTATATTTTAGCTTGGTGTATTTTGAGGATAGGTTGAATTATTATTTTTTAGAAGATTAGATTGGACTATATCAATCTGTCGATTCTTTAAGAGCCGGTCTTATTTCTCTTTATTAATCTCTGAGTTGCATAGGACTGTCATATTGGGCCCATGTGAGTCTAAGGGGCTCAACATTATCTCTTTATGCCTCCAATTTTGTGTGTACAGTACCACAAAGTTTTTTCTGCTGAAAATGAAACATAAAAAATTGAGGTATATTCCATAGTATGCCATATTATGAAGAAACAGTGCATTAAAGGGAGCAAATCTCTGTAATATTGTATCATATAAAGTCATTATATGGAGGAACACACAGTGCTTTTATCTCCTCCTTGAGTTCTGTCTAAAGGTAGACATTAGTTGAACGTCCAGTTAATATGGCAGTTAACAGAGTGGCATGGGAGCCTGTTCCTGCCATTACACATCATTGCTACCTTCCTGTGCTGGGTCTCAGGCATTGCAATGACTTGATCATAAATGCCTAAGTCCCGACAGGCATTTGTGATCCCATCATCCTTTCATGATCACATCATTGTGCCACCTAAGACTCGGAGCAGGATGGGGCAGGATGTGGTAACTCAGCCTATGGCATGCATAGCAGAAGGCAGCAGAGAACGGGACCATGGTCATTTTTTATTTATTTTTTTAATAAATATAAGGTGGCACTGCAGGTTGGTGCAGTATTGGGCAAACATTACAGGTTGGAGCATTGGAGTATTATCAGGGGGGAATTATAGTCTTGAGCACTACAAAGAGTGCATTACAGGCTGGAGTACTTCAGAGGGGAATTACAGGCTGGAGCAACAGAAGGACATTACAGGTTGGAGTATTACACGGGGGGGGGGGGAATTACAGTCTTGAGCACTACAGTGAGTGCATTACAGGCTGGAGCACTACAGGGAAGCATTACAGGTTGGAATACTACAGGAGGCTCCAAAGAAAGGTCCGGCTAACTATCTGTTGCTTCACTCAAACTACTAGGTGCACGTACATATAAAACCTGGAACAGAGCAGGTGAATATGCAAGATACGACAAGCACTCTAGCTTCCTGATACAATCCACAGGCTTTATTGAAGTCTAGCTCAGGGCCATCATTGAGAACCACAGGGTTTCGAAAATCAAAGGAAAGACATGCATTGTTGTGCTACATGGTGTCATGTTATCTCTACAATAAAAAAATGTGGATTTTGTCAAGAAGCGAGAGTACTGGATTGCTTATTCTTGCATACTACAGGGGGCATTATAGACTGGAACATTGTGGAGGGCATTACAGACTGAAGCATTACAGGGGGCTACTATACACACTGGTACTTCAGGAAGCATTATAATAAATGGCAAATTAAAGGGGGGGTTATAACTGCAGATGGGTATTATAAATATTTAGGGCCCTACATGGGACATTATAACTACAAGGGGCACTATAGGAGTATTATAAATACTGGGGGCACTACAGAGAGGCTTTATAAATACTGGGACCATTATATGGGGCATTATAACTATTGAGGTATTATAGCGGGTCTTATTACTTCTGGGGACTCCATAGAGGTGCCTTATACAGGGTCTTTGTTTCTGCTGGAGGCAGTACAGAGGGCCTAATTTCTAATGGGGGTACTATGGTGGCATTATTACTACTGGAGGGCACTTCTGCTAATGGGGACACTTTTAGGGATCATTATCACTATTGGTGATACTGCCAGGAGGCACTATTACTAATGAGAGCAGCCTAGGAGAGTATTATTAATATTGGTTGGGGTTTTGGGGAGCATTATTACTATGGTGGGATTATTAAATTGAAAAGGGTTTAGGCAGAAACCCTTCTGTCCTATGTGGGGGGCCTGGTTTGATCCTTGCTTTGGGGCCCTTACTTCTCTAGGTACGACACTGTGCCATCCTATATAAAAATTCCCCAAACAGTGCCTGCTATATATAAAATGCCCTCCAATAGTATTCCTCTATTATAAAAATAGTGCCCCCAGTATAAATAAGCCCCCCCCCCCCCCCCCCCCTATAGTGACACCAATTTTCCTAGGTACGAGATAACAAAAACACTCACTTGAATGTGCTGACACTAACTCTGCCCTGGAGCTTCCAGTTCCAAAACAGCACTAACATGGTGGTGTTTCACATTATGTAAATGTAGCATTAATGAATATGCAGAGTGCCATGCAAATAGCATAGATATTTACATTTTTCAAAAAAAATAAAAATTTGTGGTTCTTGGCTGCGGCTTCTCATTAGATAAACAGAAGTGTCCCAAAGTCACTGCCAAATCATTAGCAAATTACTTATGAGCAAAATATCTACATATAAACAATTGATGAAAAGATACAGTGCACTCAGAAAGTCTTCAGAAACAGAATTTTAGAAATATTTGCAATTTATTATAAAAGGAAAAATGAAAATTTGCTAAAGTATTCAGAATCCTTGCTATGACCATGGAAATTTAGCTCTAGGGCCTCCCATTTATCATGATCATATCTACACCTTGATTTGGGTCCACCTGTGATAAATGCAGTTGATTTGGAAAGACACATCCCTGTCAGTGGCGTAGGGATCGCCATAGCAACCATAGCAGTGGCTATGGGGCCCTACGCCACTGGGGGCCCGCCCGTCCGGACCGCATCATTTTTTATTTTTTTTTATACATCACAGCACTCACAGGCAGCCAGGGCCGCCCGCCCGCCCAGTGTAGTGGGTGGGGTGCGGGCGGTCCAACATGAGGTAGGCCGGCGGAAGCGGTGGAGGGGGCCGGAACGGGGGCGTAGCGGAGGCGGAGCCAGGCTGGCACCAGCGCCGCCCGCAGTGCAGGAAAGGAATGAATTTCCCCGCCCCCTCCACCGCCTGAGTCCTCCCACCCAGTACCTTTAGTTAGTAGGAGGCGGACTCAGGCGGTGGAGGGGGCGGGGCTGAAGCTTCTCTCCTCTAAACTTGGTGAGTCTTACATCCACAGGAAATGGACATGTTCCGGAATTATGTCACTTGTGACAACCCACCCCCCCCCCCCCACGATAAGTTGATTTAAGGGGCTGCACTTCTTCCTAATCAGCACCGCACTTTGGTAGTAGTTGTGACGGGTACTGCAGATCTGGCCCATTGAAGTGAATAGGAACGAGCTCCAGTAACAGGCACAGCCACTACCAGATGGGTGGCGCTGTGCCTGTTGAACAATGATTGGGATGCTGTGCTCTTTGGACCTCTGCAGCCCCTTCAATCAGTTCATGAGAGGGGAAGCCACGGTCAGGCCCCCACCGGTATGATATTGATGGTCTATCCTGGTGACCTGCCCTCAGTGTTTTAGCCTTAGAAAGCCCCTTTACTGATCTTCCTGTGTGTGGTCAGGGCTGCAGTAATTCTCTTCTGGCGTCCCATGCAGGAAAGAAGAACGTGGTTGTGGTGATCGATGACCTGGATGACGCCAGTGATGCCATGAAGAATAAACTTCTCAGCGCTCAGCACAGCATCGAGAAACTGGCCCGAGATCTGGGGGGGGGGGGGGGGGTGGTGAGTGCGTATGTGAGTCTGTCCATGTATGTGGTGAGTGTCTGTATGAGTGCGTCCATGTATGTAGTGAGTGCCTGTATGAGTGCGTCCATGTATGTAGTGAGTGCCTGTATGAGTGCGTCCATGTATGTAGTGAGTGCCTGTATGAGTGCGTCCATGTATGTAGTGAGTGCCTGTATGAGTGCGTCCATGTATGTAGTGAGTGCCTGTATTAGAGCGTCCATGTATGTGGTGAGTGTATGAGTGCCTCCATGTATGTGGTGAGTGCCTGTATACGTGCGTCCATGTATGTAGTGAGTTCCTGTATGAGTGCGTCCATTTATGTGGTGAGTGCGTGTATGAGTGCGTCCATGTATGTGGTGAGTGTATGAGTGCATCCATGTATGTGGTGAATGCGTGTATGAGTGCGTCCATGTATATGGTGAGTGCCTGTATGAGTGCGTCCATGTATATGGTGAGTACGTGTATGAGTGCGTCCATGTATGTGGTGAATGCGTGTATGAGTGCATCCATGTATGTGGTGAGTGCCTGTATGAGTGAGTCCATGTATGTTGTGAGTGCCTTTATGAGTGCGTCCATGTATGTGGTGAGTGCCTGTATGAGTGTGTCCATGTATGTGGTGAATGCGTGTATGAGTGTGTCCATGTATGTGGTGAATGCGTGTATGACTGCGTCCATGTATGTGGTGAGTGCCTGTATGAGTGCGTCCATGTATATGGTGAGTGCCTGTATGAGTGCGTCCATGTATATGGTGAGTACGTGTATGAGTGCGTCCATGTATGTGGTGAATGCGTGTATGAGTGCGTCCATGTATGTAGTGAGTGCGTGTATGAGTGCGTCCATGTATATGGTGAGTGCCTGTATGAGTGCGTCCATGTATGTGGTGAGTGCGTCCATGTATGTGGCGAGTGTGTGTATGAGTGCGTCCATTAAGTTTGGGAGGGGCCCAGTACAAAAATTTGCTGTGGGGCCCAGTCAGTTCTAGCTACGCCCCTGATCCCTGTCTATGTAAGGTCTCACAGCTGACAATGCATATCAGAGAAAAAAAAAAACAAGACCCAAGGGAAATTGCCGTTGCCAGATTTGTTCATATTGTAAGTTTAACCCTCAGTAGGAGGTTCTGTCCTTTGGTGGATTACAACATAAAGTTAACACCCTAATTACATGCAAAAGCAAATCTGTGGTCTATTTGATCTTATGCGTATGTGGTAGATTCTATATATGGAAGACCATCAGGTGTCTCAATGAAAGAGTTAGAGAACATATAAATTTACTTAGCACAGGTAAGGGGTGTCCATGCCTTATTGACCATGTAAATTCTGAACATGGAGGAAATAGTAGGGTTCTGAGATTTGCTGGCATTGAGGTTGTACCAAACTCCCCACAAGGGGGAGACAGACACCGTGAGCTCCTTAGAAGATAAAGCAAGTGGATTTTGCACTCATGCGCTATGGGCCTCTTGGGTTTAAATGGAAAAAAAAAATATTGATCTGGGAGTGTTTCTGTAATATTTAGTATGCCTTGATGAAGGATCATGTGTTTCTCTTTTAAATATGTGTTTTGTAACACTTTATGTAATATCGGCCTCAGTGTGACTTTTACATGTAAGCGCCGTGCATAGGCGCCGATGGTGATGTCACGCACGCGATGTATGGGAGTCGGCATTCAAAAGCTGGCGCAGTGGCGCCGCTACGTTACTGGCCTGAATAAGCGCTGAGGCGCGAAACGGCCATCGTATAGCCTGTCACTGCACTGTATGTCTGTCTGCCCCAAGCCATTTATACATTCAGCTTTTATGTATCCAGCTTTGATGTATTCAGCTCTGGAGGAAATAAAAGAAGATTGCACCGATTGGTGAGTGCCGCCTGTATATCTTTTAGTTTGGTACGTTTTCAAGTCTATTGTGGGCTGAGCACCGCCAGGTTGCTGAGGTTTGCACCCGTTATGCATATGTGACATTGCCTGTCTGGCAGAGGAAGTTAAACGCAGTGCCACTCTGACTATTTTCTAACACGTGTCAATATTTTAGTTTTGCCTTTTCAATAAATTAGCAAAAATTTTAACATTCTGTTTTCGCTTTGTCAACTTTTTATTTTATTTTAGCACAAGGCCACATAAACAAAATGTGAAAAAGTGGAAGGGTCTGAAGATAGAGCGATAGATAGATTAGATAGTTTGCTGTGTCACTGTGTCCATCATTTTTATGTGTTAATGGTGAGAGTGAGTGCTAGATGTTAAAGCAATATTCATTTTCAGCTTTTACGCCTTTTAAGCTAGTCTACTTTCCAAGCACATACTCTATGCATTCTGGCATTTTCCCATGTATATATTACATTTGCCGCTCTATAAGCATATCAATAGTCCAAAAATACATTTCTTCCTTTAGTCACATCAAAAACAGAAAATCCTTTTGCCTGAGATTTGTGAACCAAAGCTCTTAGGCTTGCTTCCAGTAAGAGACAGATGAAGAAATGAGTGCAAGTCACGTTGCTTTTGTTCACAACCTTTATGATCTGTAAAACTAAGATGAGCAAGAAATTCTAACAAGCACCGTCAAAGCCAATGCTAAATTGTTTGATCTCCACACAAGACTGACATCTACAAATTAAAGGTTGACACACCAGTAGCTATCTGGCCAAATGCTCTGTATTTTTTTATTTTATTTTTTATCAAAGACCTTATTATTTATGGAGGTGCAAACTGTAAATATCTTCCCTAATCTAAAGAATAATAGTACCCTATTCATTTGGTGTAATTACAGGACAGTTCAGATTAAAACTGGAAAGCTCTTTAAGAACATAATGAATAAAGAAAGGCTCTAATATTCGCGAAAGAACAGTCAATTGTGCAAATGTTAATAGACACAAGTAATCATTTTCAATCTGTTTTAATTAAAGTGGTTATCCAGTAAAACATAATTGTAACGGCACCGTTTCAGCAGACAAGGGGTTAAAATCCGTTCAGGCGATATGCCCCTTTCCGAGAGACAGGCACAGCTACTGCAGAACACCAACCTCCCGAACTGGATACAAAATAGCACTCCAAACTGGAACCTCGCAAATAGCTGTCAGCAGGAGAACAGGAAAAGCATTCTGTCGGCTTACACTCCTGGCAATCAGTCTCCAACAGCATACAGGGAATCCCCCCAATAACGAGACAAGGCTCCGTCTTGAGGGTCAGCAGTGATCTGATGTGCTGGCACACCCAGCCTGGTTTTTATTACAGTTTTGCAAATACTACACATCCCCACAATGCATCATGGTTTCCTCCCCTCTGTCCCGGAGACGACCGAAGACAATCCAATTATCTCTCAGGACAAAAGGGAGATCGCCAATACACATGTGGAGACAACAAGACAGGAATCACCACCCAAACACACAATGGCACACCCCCACAGCAAACACAGACATTTAACATATCCCCAGATAGCTCAAGTCTGAGTGCATATCATTAGGTGAATGGCACTCAGAATACATGAATACAATAATATTAGCTATCTGGGTGCCCTCACATAACATACAATTTAACCGAACGCATAATAACATAAAATACAATTCTACAGACAGATTTAAGCTGTGCGGCCGGTCTGTTTTCTCCTTTAAAGTTACTATGGGCCATAATCCTGAGGCAAGAGGCTTTTAAACAGCCCTCTCCAAAACCCAGTGGCGAGGTTGGTTTCGCCACACATCTCCCCCCCCCCAGGGAAGACTAACCAGATACCTGACCTCACGCCGGTCGGTACCTGAGTTAGTCTGGCAGGCCACCCACAACAAAATACTGGACCTGCTGAATTTCGTAGCCTGTCTCTGTCCAGTGAGTCCACCAAGGTTATATTTGTAGCTGGTACTCCCGGTCTCTGAGTTGCTCCCTGGCTTGGAGTGGAGGTTGCTTTGTGGGCAGGGATCAGCGGTACTCTGCCCTGGTGCCAGCGTTACCACGGAAGAAGCCTGGTTGGAGTCTGGTTGTTGGAGGGAGAAACCGACTGTCTCCCCTTTGGCTAAACAGTCCTGTTGCTGGGGGACAGGAACAACTGTCCCTACCCCCTGTGCTGTAAGTGCAGAGACCACGGTCCCATCTGCACAGTTGTGGGGCTTACTGTCTCCCCCTGGTGCGTTAAGCTGCCGCTGGGAAGAGGGGGTAACGTGCTCCTCTCCCATACATACTTTCAGCCGCTGGGGAGGGCGACCGACCGCCTCCGCTCCCAATACAGTGTCCTGCTGCTGGGGAAAGGAGACTGGGCTCTCTATTCCCTGTAGGACACTCTGCCGCTGGGGGACAGGACCGAATGTCTCTGCCCCCTGTAACTCCGTCTGCCGCTGGGGAATGGAGACTCGGCTCCCAATTCCCCAAAAATCATGCTGCTGCTGGGGGGCAGGAACAACTACCTCTGCCCCCTGTAACTCAGCCTGCCGCTGGGGAGGGAGGACGTTGCTCTCCTCTCCCTGCACTTCACACTGCCTTCCCGGCATATCACTCTGCTGCTGGGGGGCAGGAACAACTACCTCTGCCCCCTGTAACTCAGCCTGCCGCTGGGGAGGGAGGCCGCTGCTCTCCCCTCCCTGCACTTCACACTGCCGCTGGGGAATGAAGACTGGGATCCCAATTCCCTGCAGGACCGGTGGAGAGACCTCGGTCCCATCTCTACCGGCCACCTGGGGTCCTTCCCAGTAACACTCTACAATATCTGCCCAGCTGAATGGGTCTGGATCTGGGTCTGTCACCTTACCGTCCTGCTGAGCCTTCTCAATGGAGTGGAAGAGATCTCGGTAGTCCTGCTCCAGTTCCCACTCCAGGGTTGCTAGGTGAGCCAGGTCTTTCTCTACTTCATGGGGGTCATCCCACTCATGCCTAACCTCCCTCTCATAGAAAATGTCCTGAAGTCTGGACTGTGCAGGGCTCCCGAAGTCAGGCTCTGCAAAGGACTCCCATAACAAGCCAGGACCATCAAACTCCTCTCCCTCTGGCTTGTCATGCTCAGCTGTCCAGGGTATAAACTGTGCCACATACCACCAAAGCGCCTGGTAGGCATCCTCCAGCCATAGCTCCTGCCATACCCGGTGCTGTAGTTCTATCACCCATTCCTCCAGGGGCTGCTCTCCCAGGAAGGACATCCGCAGGGACACTTGCTTCTGCAACCGCTGCTCTTCACTGGGGAGACTCTCACCTCGCTGGTATTGTACATTATCCAGGGCCTGGTACCAGATGCCTTTCCTTAATGCATCCCGGCCATCCAGGTCCTCCTCCTCGTATAACACTGCTGGTTCCATCCTGGTGCTTTTAGGGTCGCTGTACTGGGACATGCGTTGCCCTTAAATTGTAGAATCCAAAGAAATGGTGTCTCCTGTAGCTGTCCTTCTGGCTGTAGGAACGATCCCGCTGCTTGCCACCAATGTAACGGACCGTTTCAGCAGACAAGGGGTTAAAATCCGTTTAGGCGATAGGCCCCTTTCCGAGAGACAGGCACAGCTACTGCAGAACACCAACCGGTGATTCCTGTCTTGTTGTCTCCACATGTGTATTGGCGATCTCCCTTTTGTCCTGAGAGATAATTGGATTGTCTTCGGTCGTCTCCGGGACAGAGGGGAGGAAACCATGATGCATTGTGGGGATGTGTAGTATTTGCAAAACTGTAATAAAAACCAGGCTGGGTGTGCTAGCACATCAGATCACTGCTGACCCTCAAGACGGAGCCTTGTCTCGTTATTGGGGGGATTCCCTGTATGCTGTTGGAGACTGATTGCCAGGAGTGTAAGCCGACAGAATGCTTTTCCTGTTCTCCTGCTGACAGCTATTTGCGAGGTTCCAGTTTGGAGTGCTATTTTGTATCCAGTTCGGGAGGTTGGTGTTCTGCAGTAGCTGTGCCTGTCTCTCGGAAAGGGGCATATCGCCTGAACGGATTTTAACCCCTTGTCTGCTGAAACGGTGCCGTTACAATAATGATGACCCATCCTTAGATCAGGGGGTCCCGGCACCCCAACCAATGAACTGTTTCAGGGAGCTGCTGCGCTCCCCTTAGCTCTGGGGGGTGCATCCGGCTCCTGGCAGCTTTCCAAGCACAGCGTTGTACGTTGTATAGTGGCTGTCCTAGGTATTGCAGCTCAGTCCCATTCCAACTAGGGACCCCTAGCTGCAACTAGGCCATATGAGCAATGTCCGGTGATGTCACAAGGCCTAGGAAGAGGGCGGGACACTCATTCAGGGCCCTACCTCTTCTAACAGCTGACCGGTGAATAGGACATCAATATCTTATCCTGGATAACCCCTTTATCCCCTAAAAAAGCCTTAAAGTGTAGCTGTCCTTTTTTTTTTTTTTTTTTTGCTATTTGCAATAGGAAATGTTTTTTTTAATATACGTTATTTGGGGGAAATGTTTATTTATATTAGAAAATGTACTCAGAGCCGTTGCTAAGAGAGTACTGCACTGACTAGGGAGAGCTCTGCTCCCTCATATAGTGGGGACAGTTGATTAAATATACGTTAATATACAGGTATAAATATCTACACTTCGTTCCAGCGTGGCCAGTGCTGTCAGCGAGCTCTTCTTCTGTAATTCCCAGTTTAATGAACCAGCCACTGGGAGCAATGCAGGGAGGCAGGGGGAACCTATTTTACTGCATATAGGGACAGTTATGTACTATAACTGCCCCTATATACTGTATAACATCTTCCAGCATTGCTCACACAGGAATTGTCCCCACTATATGAGCGAGCAGAGAAGGCAGACGCCCACCAGCTCCCTATCTTCCTAGTCAGTGCAGTACTGTGCTGTTAGGAAGATGGATGTCCCTTAGCAACGGCCCTGAAAAAGATTGCTGCTAAGGTACATTTCATCCCAAGTCTTCTAATATAAATGTTTTCCCTAAATAAAGTATATATATAAAAAAAAATGTTTCCTATTTCTGTCCCTACACATTAGTCTAAGGCCTCATGCACACAACCGATGTGTGTTTTGCGGTCTGCAAACCGCAGATTCGCAAAACACGGATGGTGTCCGTGTGTGTTCCGCAATTTGAGGAACAGCACGGACAGCCATTAATATAACTGCCTATTCTTGTCCGCTAAACGCAGAGAAGAATAGGACAGGTTATATATTTTTTTGCGGACCACAGAACGGAGCAACAGATGCGGACAGCACACGGAGTGCTGTCCGCATCTTTTGCGGCCCCATTGAAGTGAATGGGTCTGCATCCAAGCCGCCAAAACTGTGACTCAGATGTGGACCAAAACAACGGCAGTGTGCATGAGGCCTAACTCTGACTCTTCTCAGGTAAATTTTTCTCTTTTCAAGGCCTTTGCTGTAATGGTTATGATGCTGGTTCTCGGCAACCACTTACTTTTAACTCATGGGCAACACACCGCTGAAATCAAAATTGATGACCGGTTCCCTTTCACCTACACTTCAGTAGAGGACAGATGTCATTATATTGACTTCCATTTGCTTGAATTCCGTCTGAAAAAAGTTTTTATGCTGGATTTGAAAACATTGCTTTTAGGCAGACTGGCCTGGGTATACCTGATTTATGGAGATTCATGACAAATTAATTCATAACGAATCAAATTTCTTGTTGAACTTTGGCAAAGCTGTTGAATAAAATTTTTCTAAACTTTGCTCATTTCTGGTTATGTTACGAATGAGGACAGTATTTCATTAACTTGTTTATGTTCTCTGTGAGATTATTATTCCCTAATAAAATTGTTCTGCCAGGGACTGGGTTTTTGTTCATGCGAACCTTGGGAATGTCTTCAGTCTCTTTTTCCAATTCCTCCAAGGTCCTTAGGGCTTCTTCTTTTTTTCCATATGGCTCTAAAACAGTTAAAAACTGGGATTGGTGTAAATGATAGCCCTTTTACTTATTAGTGCCACATGTTTATCCTTGAATTCCACAGATGACAAGTTAATAGCTGTTGGTCCTGTATGTTAAGTTTTTCCTATAGGCCCATCTGTCTTGGTCCTGTAATTGAATCATCTCTACTCCTAAAAAAGAAGGAGGTTTGGGAGCTAGTGTTGGCATTGTTTGGTAATTGGCAAAAGTAGGTATGTAAGCACAGGAACCCAAAACAGATCTTGCTGAGGGTTTCAAATTTGGTCCAGGCATTGCTATTGCAGTAGCTGTATCTGTGGGAGGTCCTACTACTGGGCAATTTTTACAGTGCCCCATATTGTGGTGTTAAACACTGTATTTTTTTTTTTTGTGTGTGGCTGTGATGGTGGGGCTCTAGTCTATGTATGTGGTGGTCTACCTTTTTTCTTCCTTTTTTTACTGCCTTTAGAATTGTGTATTTCTCTCGTGTTAGGTTCTTCTGCTGCTGAGTAACCTGACTCCCAAATATTTGTGTAGGTAGTTTGTGCGGTTACGGTCTCTGGATAGGCCTTATTATTATTGTTTTTGCTATTGGTAATATACACTAGTGTTGAGTGAGCATGCTCGGCCGAACACCAGTAGAGTCAGAGTTTTTAAATCTAATTTAGCCTCTATTTCTATGCAGAAGATAGCTGTACAGTGAGGGAATCCCTCACTGTGAGTCTGCATCTCAGGAGTCCCGGCTCTGTGTCCATATATATGGGCTATGCAGCTATATAGTGTACTGGTAAAAGTTCTGGGCTATGATGCAGAACCTATGAGTTCAAATCCTGTCACAAAGTTTTTCAGAAATAGTGGTTAAATTTTATTTATATCTTTTATATTTTTTTAGTAGTTTTAAAAAATGTATTGCACAAAATAAATGTTTTATTTTATATCTATCTATATATATATATATATATATATATATATATATATATACAGTACAGGCCAAAAGTTTGGACACACCTTCTCATTCAAAGAGTTTTCTTTATTTTCATGACTATGAAAATTGTAGATTCACACTGAAGGCATCAAAACTATGAATTAACACATGTGGAATTATATATAACAAAAAAGTGTGAAACAACTGAAAATATGTCATATTCTAGGTTCTTCAAAGTAGCCACCTTTTGCTTTGATTACTGCTTTGCACAATCTTGGCATTCTTTTGATGAGCTTCAAGAGGTAGTCACCTGAAATGGTCTTACAACAGTCTTGAAGGAGTTCCCAGAGATGCTTAGCACTTGTTGGCCCTTTTGCCTTCACTCTGCGGTCCAGCTCACTCCAAACCATCTCGATTGGGTTCAGGTCCGGTGACACTGGAGGCCAGGTCATCTGGCGCAGCACCCCATCACTCTCCTTCATGGTTAAATAGTCCTTACACAGCCTGGAGGTGTGTTTGGGATCATTGTCCTGTTAAAAAATAAATGATGGTCCAAGTAAACGCAAACCGGATGGAATAGCATGCCGCTGCAAGATGCTGTGGTAGCCATGCTGGTTCAGTATGCCTTTAATTTTGAATAAATCCCCAACAGTGTCACCAGCCAAGCACCCCCACACCATCACACCTCCTCCTCCATGCTTCACTGTGGGAACCAGGCATGTAGAGTCCATCCGTTCACCTTTTCTGCGTCGCACAAAGACACTGTGGTTGGAACCAAAGATCTCAAATTTGGACTCATCAGACCAAAGCACAGATTTCCACTGGTCTAATGTCCATTCCTTGTGTTATTTAGCCCAAACAAGTCTCTTCTGCTTGTTGCCTGTCCTTAGCAGCGGTTTCCTAGCAGATATTCTACCATGAAGGCCTGATTCAGACAGTCTCCTCTTAACAGTTGTTCTAGAGATGTGTCTGCTGCTAGAACTCTGTGTGGCATTGACCTGGTCTCTAATCTGAGCTGCTGTTAACCTGCGATTTCTGAGGCTGGTGACTCGGATGAACTTATCCTCCGCAGCAGAGGTGACTCTTGGTCTTCCTTTCCTGGGACGGTTCGCATGTGAGCCAGTTTCTTTGTAGCGCTTGATGGTTTTTGTGACTGCACTTGGGGACACTTTCAAAGTTTTCCCAATTTTTTGGACTGACTGATCATAATTTCTTAAAGTAATGATGGCCACTCGTTTTTCTTTACTTAGCTGCTTTTTTCTTGCCATAATACAAATTCTAACAGTCTATTCAGTAGGACTATCAGCTGTGTATCCACCTGACTTCTCCACAACGCAACTGATGGTCCCAACCCCATTTATAAGGCAAGAAATTCCACTTATTAAACCTGACAGGGCACACCTGTGAAGTGAAAACCATTTCAGGTGACTACCTCTTGAAGCTCATCAAGAGAATGCCAAGAGTGTGCAAAGCAGTAATCAAAGCAAAAGGTGGCTAATTTAAAGAACCTAGAATATTACATATTTTCAGTTGTTTCATACTTTTTTGATAAGTATATAATTCCACATGTGTTAATTCATAGTTTTGATGCCTTCAGTGTGAATCTACAATTTTCATAGTCATGAAAATAAAGAAAACTCTTTGAATGAGAAGGTGTGTCCAAACTTGTGGTCTGTACTGTGTATGTATATATATATATATATATATAAAATCATATTTCTGATATATATGAATGCATAATATGTGGGAAACTACTACTGATGTTTTATATTTACATATATTATAATATATTCTTAATATATAATGTGTGTAAACATATTATGGCTAAAAACACACATAGCTGCATTGCCAGTCACACATACACACACACACACACACACACACACAAAGAGACTTCTACTGTATAGGTCTCAGTAGAAGTACAGTAAAATAGAAGTCTCTTTAAAAAAAAAAAAAAAAAAATTAAGTAAATGGTTATGCAGCTATTATAGCTGAGTGGTTAAGTGCCTTGCCTCTAATACAGAAACTTTTCTGAAATACAGGCTAAATTAGATTTAAATACACTGGGGTGTCCCAAGCATTGACTCCATATATGGACATAGCTATATATGGAGTCAGAGAAGGGACTCCTAAGCCGAACTAGAGTCCTGACACTCTCCCCTCTTCAGAGCAGGGGGTGCCTGGGGTTCTCCCTTTGACTTCCATTGTACTTTGGTGCTTGGTAGAATATCCGAGCATCGCAAATTATTATTATTTATTTTCAAGCACACAAGCACTTTGGTGCTCAATCAACACTAATATACACCTATCCTGTTTCATAAATTCTCCTGTTTCGAATGTATTTGTGGTGTTTTCTTTCTTTGATCTCACTATGAAAGGAGTCTATGTTCTTTTAGAGATTTATTTCCAAGCTGGCAAATTCAGAATTTCTCATACTCCAATAAATAACACAGCATTCACAGTGACTTTTCGGTCAACAATTGCTGCCAACTTTTAATTAATTTAGGATTGACTTGATGGGAATTGAAATTAATATGTATGCTCATACTGTGGATATATATACGCTGATCTAAATAAAGTCTCTGCTCTGGCGGTGGATTGCTGAAGTTATGTACGTAGAGGTGCCAGCCTCTCCATAACTTCAGCACATCCAATGCTGCTTCTAAATGTAAGCCAGCTTCCTAACAGTTGTGCCGCAATCTGCAACTGAAATACTATAGACGTATTTCAGGTTAATAAATGACCCCCTTGGTCCCTTAATTCACAATACAATTCAAATTAACCCTGATAAATATTGCATTTGGTTATGGTTTACCCATATTTTTAAAAAGCTATTTGGCCAATAATATCCTATTTGCATTTACCAATTAATATACCCATTCCTATTAAACTTAAATCTGTATTCCCACTTAAAAACTAATAGTTAAAAACCCTGTCTACTGCTGCTGCTCAGATTCAGTAGTATGGCTATCAGCTTGGGATATGGTTAGTGCATACAACCTAACTATCCCTATAGCACTGTCCTATACTATAGCAAGTGCATTATATCCTATATAAAAGACTCACAGCAGTATAACAGATTAAAACTTATAAACATTGCCCACCAACATGTTTTGCAAGATCTCTGGTGTCTTCAAGGATTTAGGGAAATGAATTGTATCCACACCGTACCACAGAACTTTTATAACCTAATTATGCCCCTCATCAGAATAGCGTCCATATCACTGCAAAGTCACTAAAACCTGCCAATTTTTTACTTCCTTCAATGGGAACATTAGTTCATCCACTGTGATACTGCCCCTTTTGTGTACTGAGTATTTCCTAGCTACTCCTGTCTAAGTACTTAGAAGGATAAATCTTTCACGCTTCAAATTGCGTATGACTGCTGATTTAGACATTGGGTCTTACCAATGGCAGACTGGAAACTTAAAGTGGCCCTGAAAAAAAGTGGCCCATCCAAATTGACCGAAGGTGGGAGCAACACAAGTAGTCAGGCTCAGCCATGTCATATGCAATGCTAGCCAGAGGTGGGGCGAACGGTGGGGCAGGAAGCCATGGACCCATGTACCCACTGCAGTATTCAACTGTATCATCATCCTGATAACATAATTGAATTTAGGAGGTTATATGTGGTACCCAGCTAGGTACATACACCTGATGCTCCTATAGTTAATTAATGTTGAGCGTGTCCGATTATTACATACGCAGTGGGCTGGGGGGTGGTCGAGTTGACCCCGGACATTGGCCCATCGTGAAATTGGCCTGTAGGGTCTATGGCGAATGCACCTCTCGGTCTAAATAATCTTGAGCATGACCATCACAAAAAAATAAAATAAAAAAAATATGGCTCGAAGAAAATTGACACAAAAGCACAATTATCTTTTTCTTTTTTTATTCTCTTATTGTGTAAAACTGAAAAAAAAAATTACATACTGAATTTGGTATTGTCCCATCCATAACAATCAGTTCCATAAAAATATCACATGATCTATCCCATTAGCTGAATGCCATAAATAAATAAAAAACAATATGCCAAAACAGGTATTCTTTAGTCACCTCTCAAATAACTAAATTTCAAACAATTTTTAATAAAAAAAAATATTTTATTATTTTATTTAAAAGTAGTAAACATGAAAAAACTAAGTAAATTTGGTGTTGCCATAATTGTATCAACCTATTTAATAGTTATCATATCTAATATATAGAAAACAGAGTTCCAATACATATGGCAATGGTATGTCGCAGTGATTCCCAAATGTGAAGTGGGTACATGTCACAGTTCAGAACATGCGTTTCTGAGGGACCGCGCATTTCCTATCCAGGAGGTCACACCTCTTCAATTTCGAAACATTCAATACTCATGACACAAGCAAGTTATCAGGTCCCACTGTCACCAAACCAGAGCTCCTATGGGATGTCAGAAAATGCTGTTTGCATATTTTCTGACATCCCATAGAAGCCCTGGTTTGGTGACAGTGGGACCTGATAAATTCCTTGTGTCTTAAGTATTGGATGTTCCGAGATTGAAGAGGTGTAACCTCCTGGATAAGAAAAATGCGGTCCCTCAGAAACGCATGATCATATCCTATATACCATATAGTGAACCTCATAAAAAATATAAAATACTGACAGAATATTTTTTTTTGCCATCTTCAATTAATCAGAAAGCCCAATGAACCACAAAAATGAATCTAAAAATGCAGCTTGTTCCACAAAAATTAGCCCTCATACAGCTCAGTCAACAAAAAATAAAACGTTATGGCTCTTAAAAAAAATTCAGGAAATTCCATGTAAAAAATCCAGGTGCTGCTTCTTCCCTCCTAGGCCCTGGTGTATCTCCAAATAGCAGTTTACAACCACAAATGCGTTGTTACTATACTCAGAAAATAGTATCAAATTGTGGGGTGATATTCTCCTGTTACCCCTTGTAAAAAATAAAGCTTGGGCCTGAAGCGACATTTACAAAAAATAATTTTTACAGCCAAGTGTTATAAAATCTTTAAAAAGTCCTGTGGGGTCAAAGTGTTCACTACAACTAGAGATGGCCTTGCGGTTTCACGGCAAATTTTGCGTGTTCTCGATTTGACGAACATGCAAACATATGGAGATATTCGCACCCGCCATATTCTTTTACATTGTGAAGAACTTTGACCCATGACTAGAGTTAAGTGTACCCGAACTGTAAAGTTCGGGTTCGTACCGAACTTTAGTTTTTTCGGCATCCGGACCCAAACCAGAACATTTACGTAAAAGTTTGGGTTCGGGTTCGGTGCACGGCACTTTCTTGGCGCTTTTTGAAAGGCTGTACAGCAGCCAATCAACAAGCGTCAAACTACTTGCCCCAAAAGACCATCACAGCCATGCCTATTACAAACCGGATTCCAAAAAAGTTGGGACACTATACAAATCGTGAATAAAAATTTAATGTGATGATGTGGAGGTGCCAACTTCTAATATTTTATTCAGAATAGAACATAAATCACAGAAAAAAAAGTTTAAACTGAGAAAATGTACAATTTTAAGGGAAAAATAATCCCCAAAAAGTTGGGACAAGGCCATTTTCACCACTGTGTGGCATCTCCCCTTCTTCTTACAACACTCAACAGATGTCTGGGGACCGAGGAGACCAGTTTCTCAAGTTTAGAAATAGGAATGCTCTCCCATTCTTGTCTAATACAGGCCTCTAACTTTTCAATCGTCTTGGGCCTTCTTTGTTGCTCCTTCCTCTTTATGAGGCGCCAAATGTTCTTTATAGGTGAAAGATCTGGACGGCAGACTGGCCATTTCAGTACCCGGATCCTTCTCCTAACAGCCATGATGTTGTGATTGATGCAGAATGTGGTCTGGCATTATCTTGTTGAAAAATGCAGGGTCTTCCCTGAAAGAGATGACGTCTGGATGGGAGCATATGTTGTTCTAGAACCTGAATATATTTTTCTGCATTGATGGTGCCTTTCCAGACATGCAAGCTGCACATGCCACATGCACTCATGCAACCCCATACCATCAGAGATGCAGGCTTCTGAACTGAGCGTTGATAACAACTTGGGTTGTCCTTGTCCTCTTTGGTCCGGATGACATGGCGTCCCAGATTTCCAAAAAGAACTTTGAATCGTGACTCGTCTGACCACAGAACAGTCTTCCATTTTGCCACACTCCATTTTAAATGATCCCTGGCCCAGTGAAAATGCCTGAGCTTGTGGATCTTGCTTAGAAATGGCTTCTTCTTTGCATTGTAGAGTTTCAGCTGGCAACGGCGGATGGCACAGTGGATTGTGTTCACTGACAATGGTTTCTGGAAGTATTCCTGAGCCCATTCTGTGATTTCCTTTACAGTAGCATTTCTGTTTGTGGTGCAGTGTCGTTTAAGAGCCCGGGATCACGGGCATCCAGTATGGTTTTACGGCCTTGACACTTACGCACAGAGATTGTTCCAGATTCTCTGAATCTTCGGATGATGTTATGCACAGTTGATGATGATAGATGCAAAGTCTTTGCAATTTTTCACTTGGTAACACCTTTCTGATATTGCTCCACTATCTTTCTGCGCAACATTGTGGGAATTGGTAATCCTCTACCCATCTTGGCTTCTGAGAGACACTGGCACTCTGAGAAGCTCTTTTTATAGTGTTAATTGGTCTTCCAGCTCTTCGTTATGCTCAAATTTACTTTTTCCAGCCTCTTACTGCTTCTTGTCGCAACTTTTTGGGGATTTGTTGACACCGTAAAAATTTGAATCAACATATTTTTCCTTTAAAACAATACATTTACTCAGATTAAATGTTTGATCTGTCATCTACGTTTTATTACAAATAAAATATTGACATTTGCCATCTCTACATCATTGCATTCAGTTTTTATTCACAATTTGTTTAGTGTCCCAACTTTTTGGGAATCCGGTTTGTATTAGCATGGCTGTGATTGGCCAACTGCAGCATGTGACCCAGCCTCTATTTAAGCTGGAGTCACGTAGTGCCGCCCGTCACTATGCTCGGATTAGTGTAGGGAGAGGCTGCAGCTGCTGTGAGGGAGAGATCAGGGATAAATCTTATCAAGAACTTCATTTTTTACTCAGCGATCTACAGCAAATGTGGTTTGTTGGTGCAGTGCCCGGAGCCAACTACTGCTGAAAACAAACTTTTTTTTTTACTTCAGTTTGTCAATATCAATACATATTGATACATATTTTATGCAACGATAGTGCACCAGCACAGGCTATCTGGATGTCTGCAAGTCCAGATATACAGCTTTTTGCTTACTGGGGTTTAAAAAAAACTACATTTTTTCATATAGTGCACATCTAGGATTATACATGCATAAGTGAGTGTCGCATTTATGCCAGAAATACATCTTTTTGCTTACTGGGGTGAAAAAACCCCTCTGATATACTGCAAATCTGGGATTAGATGTGCATAAGTTACTGTGAAATTTAGGCCACAAATACCGCTGTCATATAGAGTTAAAAAATCATCAGGGTTTTTATTGGCGGTTAATTGTTTTTAACAGACTTAACCACTTTTTACTTTGCTTTGTGAACGCTAACTATGAGGCAAACATCTAATAAGGGACGCGGTCGTGGTGGTGGTGTTGGTGGAGCCTCTGGTGCAGGGAGAGGACGTGGCCGTTCTGCCACAGCTACACGTCCTACTGAAACTACTACCTCAGGTCCCAGTAGCCACCAGAAACTACAGCGATATTTGGTCGGGCCTAATGCCGTTCTAAGGATGGAAAGACCTGAGCAAGTACAGGCGCTAGTCAATTGGGTGGCTGACAGTGGATCCAGCACGTTCACATTATCTCCCACTCAGTCTTCTGCAGAAAGCGCACAGGTGGTGCCTGAAAACCATGCCCATCAGTCTGTCACATCACCCCCGTGCATATCGGGTAACCTGTCTGAGCCCCAAGTCATGCAGCAGTCTCTTATGCTGTTTGAAGACTCTGCTGGCATGGTTTCCCAAGGGCATCCACCTAGCCCTTTCCCAGGCGTGGAAGACATAGAATGCACTGACGCACAACCACTTATGTTTCCTGATGAAGACATGGGAATACCACCTCAGCACGTCTCTGATGATGACAAAACACAGGTCCCAAATGCTGCATCTTTCTGCAATGTGCAGACCGAAAAGGAGGTCAGGGAGGAAGACTGGGTGGAAGATGATGCAAGGGACGATGAGGTCCTAGACCCCACATGGAATGAAGGTCGTGCCACTGACTTTCAGAGTTTGGAGGAAGTGGTGAGACCGAGCCAAAAGTGTAGCAAAAGATGGAGAAGGGTGCAAAAGCAGAGCAGCCGTCGCCAAAACAGTTCGCCTGATACTGGCCACCGTCACCAGGGACCGAGCACACCAAAGGCAGCTTCAAGGAGTTCCCTGGCATGGCACTTCTTAACACAATGTGCTGACGACAAGACCCGAGTGGTTTGCACGCTGTGCCATCAGAGCCTGAAACGAGGCATTAACTATCTGAACCTTAGCACAACCTGCATGACAAGGCATCTACATGCAAGACACGGGCTGCAGTGGAGTAAGCACCTTCAAAACCAAGAAAGGGCTCAGGCCCCTCCTGATCCCTCTTCTGCTGCTGCGGCCTCTTCTCCACCTCTGGAGGAACGTTGGCACCTGCCGCCCAGCAAACAGAGGATGTGCCACCAACACCACCTCCGTCACCAAGCATCTCCACCACGTCACACAGAAGCGTTCAGCTCTCCATCTCACAAACTTTTGAGAGAAAGCGTAAATTCCCACCTAGCCACCCTCGATCCCTGGCCCTGAATGCCAGCATTTCTAAACGAATGGCCTTTGAAATGCTGTCATTCAGGCTGGTGGAGACGGACAGCTGCAAACAGCTAATGTCGCTTGCTGTCCCACAGTATGTTGTTCCCAGCCGCCACTACTTCTCCAGGAGAGCCGCGCCCTCCCTGCACAACCAAGTATCGGATAAAATCAAGTGTGCACTGCGCAACGCCAGTAAGCACGGCCAGGGACGCTATATCTCCCTAACTGCACACTGGGTAAATGTAGTGGCGGCTAGGCCCAGGCGGAGATCTGTTTGGCGCATGTCTTTCCGCTGCCAAGGATCGCAGGGCATCATTCTTTGCCTCCTGTTGCCTCCTCTTCCTACTCTTTTTCCTCCTCCTCCTCTACCACCTCCTCATCCGGTCAGCGACAGACCTTCACCACCAACTTCAGCACAGCCAGGGGTAAACGTCAGCAGGCTGTTCTGAAACTGATGTGTTTGGGGGACAGGCCCCACACCGCACAGGAGTTGTGGCGGGGTATAGAACAACAGACCGACGAGTGGTTGCTGCCAGTGAGCCTCAAGCCCGGCCTGGTGGTGTGCGTTAATGAGCGAAATCTTGTTGCAGCTCTGGGACTAGTCGGTTTGATACACATCCCTTGCCTGGCGCATGTGCTGAATTTGGTGGTGCATAAATTCATTCACAACTACCCTGAATATGTCAGAGCTGCTGCATAAAGTGCGGGACGTCTGTGCGCGCTTCCGGCGTTCTCATCCAGCCGCCGCTCGGCTGTCTGCTCTACAGCGTAACTTCGGCCTTCCCGCTCACCGCCTCATATGCAACGTGCCCACCGGGTGGAACTCTACCTTGCACATGCTGAAGAGACTGTGTGAGCAGCAGCAGACCATGGAGTTTCAGCTGCAGCACGCACGGGTGAGTCACACTGCGGAAGAGCACTACTTCATCACCAATGACTGGGCCTCTCTGCGAGACCTGTGTGCCCTGTTACGCTGTTTCGAGTACTCCACCAACATGGCCAATGGCGATGACGCTGTTATCAGCATTACAATACCACTTCTATGTCTCCTTGAGAAAACACTTAGGGCAATGATGGAAGAGGATGTGGCCCAGGACGAGGAGGAGGAAGAGGGGTCATCTCTAACACTTTCAGGACAGTCTTTTAGAAGTGGCTCAGAAAGAGAATTTTTGCAACAGCAGAGGCCAGGTACAAATTTGGCCAGCCAGGGCCCACTACTGGAGGACGAGGAGGAGAATGAGGAGGAGGAGAATGGGGATGAAGCATGTTCACAGCGGGGTGGCATCCAACGCAGCTCGGGCCCATCACTGGTGTGTGGCTGGGGGGATACGGAGGACACCGAGGATTTGCCTCCCACAGATGACAGCTTGTCCTTACCTCTGGGCAGCCTGGCACCAGGGCCGTCTTTACCAAGGGGCCCAAGGCAGCTGCCTCTTGAGCCCTGCTAGCTGCTGCCCCGGGTTTCAGGCTGTCGGCTACACAGGCATCATGATCGTACTGTGTTAATGATCTTAATTCTAGGACCTTAATGAGTTTTGCTTTAGGACCTTAATGACATCATTACCATGTGACCAGTAACCTAGCAATTACTGGTCACATGGCTATGAGGTCATCACAGGTCCTACTGAGTGTTGCAGAAGTTAACTGTGGAGCTTTTTTGTGTAAAGATTACATCAGAAAAAGGTGACAAGGGCTGTTATGTTAATATACTGTAAACTACTGTATAGTGGGGTGCTGTATACTGTGTGGTGGGCTGTATACTGTGTGGTGGGCTGTATATTGTGTGGTGGGCTATATATTGTGTAATGGGCTGTATATTGTGTGGTGGGCTGTATACTGTGGGGGGGGGGGGTGGCCTGTATACTATGTGGGGGCCTGTATACTGTGTGGTGGGCTGTATACTGTGTGGTGGGTTGTATACTGTGGGGGGCCTGTATAGTGTGGGGGGGGCCTGTATAGTGGGGGGAGTGCTATACTGCTGTACTGTATAGTGTGGGGGGCTGTATCGTGTATAGTTTGGGGTGCTGTATACAGTGAGGTGTTGTATACCGTGAGGTGCTGTATACTGTGGGCTGCTATACTGCTCTACTACATACTGTGGGGTACTGTATAGTGTGGGGTGCTAAACTGCATACTGTGTGGTGCTGTATACTATAGGGTGCTATACTGCATACTGTGGGGTGCTGGGGTGCACTGTAACACTAGGGTGAGCTGAGCCCTGGTCTCCTTCCTGCAGAGCAGTGCCCACTTCCAGCCTGAGCCCAGCTGCCCAGAGCACTGATCCTGAGCCGCTGGAGTCTTCAGAACTGGAAGTATTTACAGTCATTCACTGTACTCTACCAGATGTGTGGATTTTTTGTGTGTGTGTGTTGTGGTGGAGGGCGTGATTGCATGCTAAGGTGTGGGAAGGCGGGATCCAGGGGTCCCAAGTAAATTTTTGCCCAGGGTCCAATCAATATTAAAGACGGCCCTGCCTGGCACACATGAGCGACTACATGCTGCAGTGCCTGCGCAACAACAGCAGAGTTGCCCACTTTTTAACGTGTTTACTACTGGGTGGCCACCCTGCTGGATCCCCGTTACAAAGACAATGTGCCGTCCTTAATTCCCTCACTGGAGCGTGATCGGAAGATGCGCGACTAAAGGCGCATGCTGGTAGCGCGCTTCTGAGAGCATTCCTGACTGACGCCGGGGACAAGTGGAAGCACAAGGCGCGAAGGCAGGGGAGGAGGAAGAGGTTGCCAATGCAGCTGTGCCAGTGCCAGCACCTCAGAAGGCAGGGTTAGCATGGCCGACATGTGGAAAAGCTTTGTCACCTCACCGCAACAACCGGCCCCAACTGCTGATATGGAGCGTGTTAGCAGGAGGCAGCATTCGAACAACATGGTGGAACAGTACCTGTGCACACGCCCACATGTACTGACTAATGGTTATGCCCCATTCAACTTCTGGGTCTCCAAATTGTCCACAAGGCCAGAGCTTGTCCTGTATGCCTTGGATGTGCTGGCCTGCCCTGCAGCCAGTGTACTCTCTGAACGTGTATTTAGCACGGCAGGATTCGTCATTACAGACAGATGCAGCCGCCTGTCCACAGCCAACGTGGACAAGCTCACATTCATTAAAATGAACTAGGCTTGGATCCCTCAGGACTTGTCTGTACCTTGTGCAGAATAGACAGTTCTAATAGCCTCAACCATCCATCCTTGTACTCAAGTGCACTTATTCCTTTAATTTTTTTTTTAATATATATATATGTCCCAAAATATTGGGGGATACCACTTTGTAAAAATGCAAAATAACACACATCTGTGTTGGCTACCTATTCCCCCTTCGCCGCCGCTTCCACCTAGACCGCCACGTAAGCCTAAACGGCCACATCCACCCATTCACCGCCTCCTCAACCTCTTCCTTCTACATCATTCCTATTTTTTTTTAAGGTATTTTATGTTTTTTTTTATTCATTTCCCTATCCACATTTGTTTGCAGAGCATTTGCCATGCTCTTAAGCACATTTTGGTGCCTTTTGCAGCCCTCTAGCTCTTTCCATGACATTTTTACAGCAATCTTAGTGCTCAAAAGTTCGGGGTCCCCATTGACTTCAATTAGGTTCGTGATTTTTTTTTTTCATGTTCGGCAGAACCTGCCGAACCCGAACATCCAGGTGTCCGCTCAACTCTACCCATGACACATCCATCAGGTGGTACAGGAGAGCCAATTGAGACGTTTCATCACATGGACATACCCCTTACCTTATAAATAAACCTGATCTGGCCACCATTATACATTCAGTTTTTTGCCATTGTAGGGAGAAGTTGCTCTGTGGAGCAGGGACAGGCTTTTAGGGACACCAAACACTAGCTAATAGGGCCACAAAAGTATTTTTAAGGACTGGTATAGGTGTGTTATCGATAGGTGTGATACACAGAGGGGTGCAATATACTTATAATATACTTTTATAATGAGTCAAAAACACATAGATCTATATAGTGATCACCTAGAAGTCATGGGCCTATGGGATAGGGGCTTACTAGGGCCATTTTTATATAGGGTAAGGTCGCTCTTATCAGGGTGGGTGGTCTTTGATTAGTCTATCAGGGCCAGAATAGCACCCCACTGTAGGGCAATTTCAGGGACAGTTCTTTGCCCACCCTGTCCTTCAATACCACATCATCAACTAGCCCAGGGATAGATGTTTTTTGCTTTCCCTCCTGGATTCATGGATGTGCACTGGAACCCCCCGGATTGTGGTAGGACATATGGTTTCTGATTTGGTGCCGCCGAGCACCTGATTTAGTGCCGCCGAGCACTTGATATTGCCTACCACATCTATGCTTTTTGCTTAACTTTAATAATTTATTTTATTTTCATTTTGAGGGATATCTTTTCCATTCACACATCCACAAAATGGGTCCGCATCCATTCCGCAATTTTGCGGAACTGGTGCAGATCCATTCATTTTGAATGGAGCCGGAATGTGCTGTCCGCATTTGCCGATCCACATCGTCATTTGCCGATCCACACTTCCGCATCTGTGCTTCCGTTTCTGCAAAAAAAAAGGACATGTCCTATTCTTGTCCGCAATTGCAGACAAGATTAGGCATTTTCTATTGTAGTGCCGGCGATGTGCGGTCTGCAAATTGCGGAATGCACATTGCCGGCGTCCGTGTTTTGCAGATCCGAAAAACACGGAGGGACGTGTTAATGGACCCTCATAGTAACATTATTAAAGGTTACGTTTTATCTTTATGTATATTCTTATGGATTGCCTTCCTTGTACAATGTTATAATATACTTTCTATGTTAGAAAGTATATTATAGTGCATTTGTATTATGCGGCAGTTGTGTGCGGTTCTGCTGTGATACTGCAGGTATACAAAAATGGCAAAAAATCATATTTTACATTGTTGCATCTTAACAAGGTTCCAAGTAGAGCTTCAACATGCAACAATAAGAAATGAGAGTGAGACAAAACATTTTTTGAGCATTCAATTAATTGAAAATAACGATTAACCTGAAACAGGCTGTTATTCAGCTGATCCAAATTTTAGGACCACATGCCTTTAAAAGGCCAAATCTGTGCAAAGAGGTTGATTAATTGTCCTTTTCTGTCAGGTAGTCACACGTTGTGATGGCAAAGGCACAAAAACTCTCCCTTTTTGAAGTTTGAACGTGGTCGGGTTGTTAGAACTGCATAAGCAGGGTCTCTCACAGCGCGCCATCGCTGCTGAGGTGGGATGCAGTAAGACAGTCATTTGGAATTTCTTAAATGATCCTGAGGATTATGGAACAAAAAAGTCAAGTGGAAGACCCAAAACAATTTCATCAGCACTGAGCCAGAGGATCCAATTGGCTGTCCGTCAAGACACTGGACGATCCTCGACCCAAATTAAGGCCCTTACTGGTGCTGACTGCAGCCCCATAACCATCAGACGGCATCTGAGACTGAAGGACTTCAAATACAAAAAACTTCTTCAAAGATCTCATCTCCTTGAACGCCACAGAACTGATCGTTTGCAAGAGAGCACTAAACATGGGACATTCAAAGGTGGAAGATAGCTTTATTCTCTGATGATAATTTTTTTTTAACCTTGATGGTCCTGACGGTTTCCAACGTTACTGGAATGACAAGCAGATCCCACCTGAGATGTTTTCTACGCACCACAGTGGAAGGGGCGCCATAATGGTCTGGGGTGCTTTTTCCTTCAGTGGAACAATGGAGCTTCAGGAAGTGCAGGGGCGTCAAACGGCCGCTGGCTATGTCTAGATGTTGCAGAGAGCATTCCTCATGACTGAGGGCCCTCGACTGTGTGGACAATGCTACAGTACACAATGCCCGCAGGACAAGGGACTTCTTCCAGGAGAATAACATCACTCTTTTGGCCCATCCTGCGTGTTCCCCCGATCTAAATCCAATTGAGAACCTTTGGGGATGGATGGCGAGGGAAGTTTACAAAAATGGACAACAGTTCTAGACAGTAGATGGCCTTCGTGCGACCGTCTTCACTACTTGGAGAAATGTTCCCACTCACTTCATGGAAACGCTTGCATCAAGCATGCCAAAACGAATTTTGGAAGTGATAAACAATAACGGCGGAGCTACTCATTAGTGAGTTCATGTTTGGAAGTTGGATTTCTGTTTTGGGGGGGGTTTCATTTTTTTTGGGTCCTAAACTTTTGATCAGCTGAAAAACAGCCTGTTTCAGTTTATTACAAACCGAATTCCAAAAAAGTTGGGACACTAAACAAATTGTGAATAAAAACTGAATGCAATGATGTGGAGATGGCAAATGTCAATATTTTATTTGTAATAGAACGTAGATGACAGATCAAACGTTTAATCCGAGTAAATGTATCATTTTAAAGGAAAAATACGTTGATTCACATTTTCACGGTGTCAACAAATCTCAAAAAAGTTGGGACAAGTAGCAATAAGAGGCTGGAAAAAGTAAATTTGAGCATAACGAAGAGCTGGAAGACCAATTAACACTAATTAGGTCAATTGGCAACATGAACACAATCCACCGTGCTATCCGCCGTTGCCAGCTGAAACTCTACAGTCCAAAGAAGAAGCCATTTCTAAGCAAGATCCACAAGCTCAGGCGTTTTCACTGGGCCAGGGATCATTTAAAATGGAGTGTGGCAAAATGGAAGACTGTTCTGTGGTCAGACGAGTCACGATTCCAATTTTTGTTTGGAAATCTGGGACGCCATGTCATCCGGACCAAAGAGGACAAGGACAACCCAAGTTGTTATCAACGCTCAGTTCAGAAGCCTGCATCTCTGATGGTATGGGGTTGCATGAGTGCGTGTGGCATGGGCAGCTTGCATGTCTGGAAAGGCACCATCAATGCAGAAAAATATATTCAGGTTCTAGAACAACATATGCTCCCATCCAGACGTCATCTCTTTCAGGGAAGACCTTGCATTTTTCAACAAGATAATGCCAGACCACATTCTGCATCAATCACAACATCATGGCTGTGTAGGAGAAGGATCCGGGTACTGAAATGGCCAGTCTGCAGTCCAGATCTTTCACCTATAGAGAACATTTGCCGCATCATAAAGAGGAAGATGCAACAAAGAAGGCCCAAGACGATTGAACAGTTAGAGGCCTGTATTAGACAAGAATGGGAGAGCATTCCTATTTCTAAACTTGAGAAACTGGTCTCCTCGGTCCCCAGACGTCTGTTGAGTGTTGTAAGAAGAAGGGGAGATGCCACACAGTGGTGAAAATGGCCTAGTCCCAACTTTTTGGGGATTTGTTGACATCATGAAATTCTGATTCAACATATTTTTCCCTTAAAATGGTAGATTTTCTCAGTTTAAACTTTTGTTCCGTGATTTATGTTCTATTCTGAATAAAATATTAGAAGTTGGCACCTCCACATCATTGCATTCAGTTTTTATTTACAACTTTTTTGGAATCCGGTTTGTAGTTGTTTTCATTAACTTGAATGCTCAAAAAATGTTTTGTCTCACTCCCATTTCTTCTTGTTGCATGTTGAAGCTCTACTTGGAACCTTGTTAAGATCCAGTCATGCTAAATATGATTTTTTGCCATTTTTCAAGTGGTCTTAAACTTTTGATCAGGACTGTATAAATAATTATAACTGGTGTGATATACCAGTCGTCCCCCCAAAAAACTGATTGAAGCGGGTTGTTATATACCAATATACTTTCTTTATAGTGCATTTGGGTACTGTATAGTGCATTTGCGCATATGCAAAAATTATATTTCCGATATTTTGCATTAAAAAAAATAATGAATGGAGATCGCAAATTCAAATAATACATCTGGTATGTCACTGTCCAAGTTGTGGGACTATTTGTGCACTTCTAGTAATTATTTATTGGCTGCAAATATGAGTTGAAGGTTTTTCAGGTTCGCCTGCCATTAAAATGAATGGAAGTCGCCGCAAACTTGCGGTTCGCGAACATTTGATCGAGTTCGCGAACCGTCCCGGCCGATGTTCGTCCATCACTAACTACAACCCTTAAAAATTCCTTATGCTGCGTACTTTCCAATATGTGGTCACTTTTTTTGGGTTTCCACTGTAGGGGTACCTTAGGGTCTCTTCAAATGCAACATGACACCTAAAAATCATTCTTGCAAAATCTGCCCTTGAAAAAACCATATAACGCTCCTTGTCTTCTGAGCCCTATGGTATGGTAATAATAATTATAATAATTCCATCTTTTTCTTGGGGTCCCAGGCTGTCGCTGACAGCCAGGGACCCATCCTGCTACTTCTAGACTGCAGGTACAGGAGCTTCCATCAGGTGCCTACCAAGCTTCAGATTAAAGCCCAGGACCAAGTGCCATACATGTCATGGCACTTGGTCACAAGGGGCTTAAAGTATTATTTTTTTTTTTAATTACTACATAAGAACATTTGTTTCCATCTATTATTTGGGAATCCTTCAGACCAAAAGCCTTTCAGGTTCCAATGCAAATCTTGGTTCTTTAAATATCAGGGTTATCTGTTATGTCCCTATCGGTCTTCATATGCATATGAGTCCTTATTTGCACCTGATTTTATATCACAGGGCATATAGCCTGTATACTTTTAAATATTGATTATAATTAATAATTACATATTTTTTATTTATTTTTTATGTCCTATCAGGCACTTAAACATTTTCTATTTCTGGGTGATAACTACACTTATCATTAGGCTGTTGTTAACCCCTATCCACCATCAGACAGAATTGAATAATGGTTGCATAGTGGTTACTGTAGCAGTTAAAGCAAATGTGCCGTTTTAAATACAGTCAAAATACTGTTATGTCAGTGATTCACGCTGCCAGAAGACTCACCAATCCTGCAGTCTGTACAAACCGTCCAATATTTGCTCCCAGCTGGCATGGCCACCAGTGTACTCAGCAAGGGTTTTTTCGGCCTCTTAGTATCCTGAATTCTATGGTCTGTTTCATAGGGCATATGCTCTCTGGTGTTCGTAATGGGCCAGCATCTGTGTGGCCCAATCTATCCCCAACCAATGTCTTATGTCCTTGGGTGATATAAGGTGCCTTCCTTTATAGTAAGGTTAGGTACCTGAGCAAATTGGTTCCTAGCTTGGTAGTCCCTGCAATATATGGTGTTGTCTGATCTTCTAGGCCCTATTTCTGCTCAGTTAAAGTGTTGTACCTGTTCTGCCTCCCCTGACCTCCACTTGTTTATTGCAAAGGCCCTTTGCTGCCTGCCCTGATCCTTGGCCTGTTTACTGGTTTGAACTGTTCTGTCTACCCTGACCTCAGCACTATGATTCAGCCTGTTCCTTTTTGGTGCCATGCACTGGTGTCACTTGTCCTACCTGGCTCAGTTGTCACAGAAGGGAGACTATTCCCAGAGGTACTGTAGATCTCTGTATAGGAGTGAAATAGTAAGTGGCTTCCCTGGTCTTCACTAACACCCTAGAAGTAGTTCTAAGCCAAATATGTCCAGTGACACAGTGGGTCTTCGCCCGCTGCTTTGTAAATACTATAATTGCATTTATTTTTTTTATCTTTTTTATTTCATATTTTCGATTATTATTTGCATATTTATAAAGGCAGTCATCTTGTCAGATATCATATAATAAACCATTGACTTTTATGGGAGAATAAATGGTGGCAAATTGGTTTTCTTTCTCTATTCCCTGTAAACAAACGTTACAAAAAAGCCATTTAAAAAGTATATCCTCCTGAAGAAGCATCTAGCGAAACGTGCGTCGAGGATCACGCCAGCCAGAGAGAGCCCACTCTTTTGTCACTTGATAGCGGGTAAGAAATAGGATTTAGATCGGTGTTTGTGCTCTTATGTTAATATCCATGGGATTTGAATGAAATCTATAAGGCACTTATAACTGACCATTTTTTAACCATGTCCCGCCGTAATCATGCTAGATACATGTGTGGTGAGAGATCAGTGCACTTATAGCTAGAGCCAGCTTGTATAATTATATGCTGACCTAGACCTATTATATATTGACTCTCACACTACTATTGTTGAATTGTTGTAAAATCTGACATTTGTAACTACAGTGCAAGTTGTAGACTACCCCTGGCAGGCCCTCTATATGGTCTCTAAATATATGTATTTTTGTCCGGTTTTATGTCTAAATAAATAATTAATTTTATTGGGTATTTACTAGTACCAGATCTCTTTTGTTGATATAAACATTACAAAAAGTATTAAACAAATTATAAGCAGATCAACATGATGATACCAATAAAAATCTATGATTCATCCCCCACAAAAAAAAACTACCCTGTAGACACATCATCCTTGAACTTGCCTGAGGGCACTGATGCCATGTCTTAGGCCTCATGCCGTTGTGCGGCCATTCTGTGCGTTGGGGACCACAATTTGCGGTCCCCAATGCACGGGCAGCATCCGTGTGGCGGCTGGGACGGATCGAGACCCATTCAACTTGAATGGGTCCGCAATGTGGCCACGACAGGGCAGCGGCCGTTTGCATGAGGCTTTATGATGTTTTTTTTTTTTCCAACAGCACTTCAAGCGATCTTGAATCTGTGATGATCAAGCTGGGAGAGACCTAATGCTACAAACACTCCCAGTGAGTCTTGCCCAATGATGTAACCATAGGATGCGCTTCACAGATCACAATTATGCTGGATGAGTCAAAATGCACTCAGAAGTTCATCATCTGACTTATGTAATGCAGTAAGCTTGAATACTGATGTTATTTTTTATGTAACTGGAAAACTAACTTGCTAATTTTTCTGCACTAAAAACAATGGAAATAAAAACTACAAATATCAATGTTCATTTTGCATCCCCCCTCAAAAATAAAATTACTAAAAGATAATATGTACACTAAAACAGCGACATTGTAAAATACAACAGATCAAAAATAAATGAAGCCCTCATACAGCTATATCAACAGAAAAAAAAGTTATGACACATGAAATTAAACAAGAAAAAGCAAAAAAAAAAAAATTGTACTTGGTCCCTAAGATCCAAAACAGCCTGGATCTTAAAGTGACAGCCGTGGGGCGTGGCTAGGCTGCCGAACGAGATGGCTGCCTGAGTGAAGAGCTCCTGCACCTTCTGCTACTATAATCCAGCCTGCTCGTTATCACCCACTGATACCAGTGAACAGCCTACCTCCCCAGATGCTTTACGCCTCAGCAGTCACGATGGGGAAATCAAAGAAGCACCTGCAGAAGCTGCAAGATGGGAATCTGGAGAATTACTTCGACTGGGGACGGACTAAAGATGGCGCCGATGGTGCAGACAGGCTGGCATCGGGATCTCCCGTCAGCGCGATGTCACCAGCGCTTGCAGCCCATTCACCCTCCCCACCGATTCTACCAGGCAGCACTGACCTGCTACAAGTGTCTCCCCCGTCGCTTCCACCGACTCCAGAGGAAGCCAGAGTCCCGCAGCACCGCATACAGGGGATCCAAGATGGCGCCCGCTCCCTGGCGCGGCAAGAACAGCCGCTCGGCCTCCAACGCCAGCAAGTGATACAGCGGCAGCTGAGTGAGTACACCCCGCACAGTACTGAGCCCCTGGACCCATTTCAAGCGCTCCCTACCTCAGATAAGCCTGTCACTGAGGATTCGCTTAAGACCATGCTTCTTGCCCTGAAGTCTTCCCTGCAGGCAGACATAGTGGGACTGATTAACCCTCTATCCGCCAGGCTGCAGTCCACAGAAGATAAAATACAGCATGTAGAGGTGAAAATGGGCGAATTTGCCGAATCACAAAACGCCATAATAGATGCCCACAACGCCATGGCTGATGAGCTGGAGGCTATTAAATGGAAAATGGCGGATCTAGAGGACCGTTCCAGGCGGAACAATGTCAAATTCAGGGGCATTCCTGAGGATGTGGCCCCACAAGATCTGCAAACATACCTGAAAGGGTTAATAAAAGCTTTACTGCCACAGATCCCGATCCCTGATATGATTATTGATAGAGCCCACAGGCTTCCCAAACCTCCACACCTGGGCCCTAATATACCGCGGGATACTTTGGCGCGGATTCACTTCTTCCATACCAAAGAGGCAATCATGACGTCGGCAAGAAATAAAACTGCGCTACCTGCGCCATACCAGAAGATTAAACTATTCACAGACCTCTCCCTGGTCACCCTTCGTCGACGCAGAGCACTTCAACCTATAACTGCAGCCCTTAGGGATAATGACTTTCCATACAAATGGGGCTATCCTCTAAAGATCCTCGTCCGCAAGAATGGACAGACACACGCCATTAAAACCTTAGAAGAAGGAAAGCAATTACTCCATTTATGGCAGATTCCAATGTCTTCCAGCACTGTGGGATCTGACCCCACCACCAAGGCCTCCGAGGATCCACTTATAAGGGAGGGGTGAGCCCTGAGCCCTGGAGCCTAGCAATGGAGAACCTCCACAAGTGAACAGTTCTGTTCTTCACCATATCGGGACTCCCTGTGTTTTCATGTTCGGGCGCTAAACCAGCAGAGTCTATATGAATGGGTGCAGGTCCCTCTGCAACCTTCACCCTTTTGAATTTACCTCAATCTAGTGCTGAACTTTCGCCCTGTTCTCGCCTAGACGGTTAGATCCGTCTTGTTCAACACCCACTAAACCTTAAACGGATACTTAAGCTTCATTCGTTGTTTGTTATTCTCTCCTCCCTCCCTCTCTCCTTCCTCTCTTCCCCTTGTTGTTGAACCACAGGTGCCAGCAATCCTTGTCTCAGTGATATTAAATTCTAGATACGGTGTTCACACACTGCAATCTGCATTGGTAGTTCCCTCTTGACATCATGGGTCTTAAAATCATGTCCCTTAATGTTAAAAGCTTGAACTGCCCTCAGAAAAGGTTGTATATGTGGAAAGAGGCTTTAGCAGCTAATGTTGATGTTTTGTGTATTCAGGAGACCCATCTGCTACAAGAAGATGCTGACAGAGTGCGCCATCGCCTATTTCCTGAGGTCCTGCATTCACACTGTAACAAGAAAAAGAGAGGTACCCTGATTGCGGTGAAAAACACTGTCGCCTACACTCATATTAAATCTAAAATTGACCCACAAGGTCGATACATTGTCCTAGTCTGCTCCATTAATAACATCATATATACGCTAGTTAACTTGTATGCCCCAAATTCACATCTGCTAGCTTTTTTACATAAACTGATGCGCAACGTGAACAGGCTTAAACAGGGGAAATTGGTTATGTGCGGGGATTTCAACACTGTTCTACATCCCAATATTGACTCCTCATTTTCGGCCAGACGCTCAAACGTGGGAGTTGCCACTTTCCTGCACTCTGAGGGTCTCGCAGATGTGTGGAGAGCACAACATACCCTTGAGAGAGACTATACCTTTTTCTCCCCAATACATTTGTCCTACTCGAGAATAGACATGTTCATGGTGGACCATACAACCTTACTTCATACCATTTCAACTGATATTGGCCTCATTAAATGGTCCGACCATGCCCCGATTACTATCACCCTAGAAGAGCAATTTCAATCCACCAGACCCCCTATTTGGAGGAATAATACATTTCTCTTTAATAACCCAACCCATGTCTCTGAGCTTTCTGCACAGCTGGATGAATTCTTCCAATTTAACAAAGGTTCAGTTTCTAATAAATTTATCTTATGGCAAGCCCATAAAGCGTATATACGAGGCTCTCTAATTAAACTGAACTCTGTTGTGAGGAAGCGCAGAGAACGAGACATCGCACAAACCTTAGAATGTATCGCCAAACTGGAAGCTACTAATAAACCGGCCCCAACATATCTGTGCTCCAATGAGCTTAGAGAGGCACGTAACAAGCTTAGCAGCTTACTTCTTCAAAACTATCATAAATCTCTTCTAAGACTTCGCTCTAGATACTATCACCAAAGCAATAAAGCTGGCAGACTTCTAGCACAACAACTAAAATCTCAACAATCAAAATCTAAGATTCCACATTTGCTACACCCCGAAACCAAAGCAAAACTGACGGACCCCCGAGACATTGCTAACCAATTTAAATTATACTACCAGTCGCTTTATAATTTAAAGGAGTCTACTCCTCTTCCTGGCGATTACTCTACGCTAGTGGAGAATTTTCTCTCTCACGCATCTCTCCCGACTCTCTCTCCGACACAATTACAGTCCCTCAATACACAATTCTCGTTAGCTGAAATTGATAAGGTCATCAAATCCCTAAAGATGGGTAAGTCCCCAGGTCCTGATGGACTCTCTAACGAATATTTTCGCCACTTCCAGAGCACTCTTGCTCCCTACTTGCTTGAAATATTTGAGTTAGTGCAAGACGGCCACCCCTTCCCCCCAGACATGTTGGAAGCACTAGTAGTTACTATCCCGAAACCGGGGAAAACCCCAGACGTTCCTCAGAACTTCCGCCCCATATCGCTGCTTAATTCTGACGTGAAAATTTTCGCCAAAATTATTGCTAATAGATTAGCTCCACTCCTCCCCTCTCTGGTCCACCCTGACCAGACTGGGTTTGTGAGTGGCCGACTGGCGTCTGATAACACTCGACGGATTGTTGATTTATTCAATTATGCTGAGGTGCATGGCCTCCCAATGCTTGCGGTTACATTGGATGCGGAAAAGGCATTCGACCGCCTGCATTGGAACTACGCATTTTCTACTCTTCGCCAGATGGGTTTTTCAGGACAGATTTTGCAGTCTATCTACAGCTAATATTCCTCTCCAGCGGCGAAAGTCTGGGTTAATGGGGTGGTGTCAGAACCGTTTGAAATTACTAACGGAACAAGACAGGGATGCCCCCTGTCTCCCTTATTGTTTATCCTGGCATTGGAACCCCTGGCACAATCCATAAGAAACTCACCTTCAATAGCCGGAATAGATATAGGTGGCAGATCCCATAAGATCACACTTTATGCGGATGATATTATCCTTACATTGACCAACCCCAGTAACTCGTTAGACGCTGCTATAGACATTATCTCACATTATGGGTCTCTTTCCTATTATAAAATCAATGGCGCCAAATCTCAAGCTCTACCTATCAACATCCCGCCGGATGAGGTTGCCTCCCTGAAATCCTCCCAAGACTTAGACTGGCAAACTTCGGAAATCCCATACCTAGGGTTTAAGATAACCTCTCCGTGTTCCTTGCTCTACAATAGAAACTATCTCCCCCTTCTTGATACCATGATAAAAGATCTTGGCAGTTTTTCTATGAAGGCTTTATCCTGGGTGGGAAGAGTGGCATCGTTATAAATGATGACACTCCCCAAATTCATTTACATATTTCGTGCCCTCCTGTTACAAAACTGTTATTCACCCTGTTAGTCTGAATGGATGAAGCACATGGTGAGAACAATGGATGGCGGCCATTTTAACTCACAGACACTGTTTGGACTTTTCTACACGGTGCCATCTCACCGGTATTTGGTGCCCAGAGACATCATTCAGTAGTTTGAAACTACCAAACAAGGGACACGTTTATTAGTAACTATTTTCTGTATAACTTGTATACTTTCGGTGTAACTGGCATAAAACTGTATCTTCCAGACTACTGAACGGATCTGGGTGAATTTCGGATATGTGGGTCACCCAGATCCCCCGGTTCTGAGGATATACTTGTTATGGGGTTATTGCATGTTTTGGGGTTCCTGTGATATGTTTTATAAAACTTTATTTCTCTGCCTGTGATAATTATATTCGCCATTGTATTCAGTAATCTTATCACAGACAGAGAGGAGGATTTTGCGTGGGAGTGTCTGTGTTTATTGTACGGATTGATTGGTTGTATTTCAAACCCCTGTGGGCAGTACTATGTTGGTGGATTGTAAATAAAAGAGTCTGTATGCCCCAGGGCAGTCAGACCTAGTTTGACCTTCAAATCGCAGCCTCGCCTCGTTTTGTGGGTGAAAGATTATCCTAGCTGTAAGATAGCTAGTGGGATTGTTCTACATCTACAGGATCCTTCTGGATATCGAGACGAAGCGGCTCCTCTCTCTCTCCCTAAACAGAGATCCAGACTATCCAAGCGGTCCAGCTTCCAGCTAGCCTGGGAGTAACCGTAACACCTCCCAATCCCAATCCCTAAGCACAGATGACCTTGGGTAGGTACATTTGGGGTCCAACCAAGCCGAGAGTAGCACAGACACTATTATCCAAAAAGAAGCAAGTGGGCGGACTGGGCCTCCCAGATATCAGAGATTATTTTCAGGCGGTGGCACTCTCCTTTGCCCGTGAATGGTGTCCCCAGATATCAGTAAAGCCTGGATCCAGATTGAACAACACACCATCAAACGAGCCTCATTGAGAGATTACCTGATTCATCTGTTGTGGAGCCCAGCTAGGTCAGGTGAGGGTCTACTGACAATGAGACTAGCTAGTAGCCTATGGTCTTCCATACATAAATCACAGAGGGACAGTGTGGCCACTCTCCTCCCACAAGCCACTTTAGGAACAATAGAACTGACTATCCCTGACATTAACTTGACAGTCTGGCGAGAGAGGGGTATCACTTCTGTCTCTCAGATCATGTCGAATGGCTCTCTTCTCCCCTTTGAATCCATTCATAGCCTGTTCGTGTTGCCGCCTACAGAATTTTATAACTTCCTTAGAATTAGACATTTCATTGCCAAGATCACGCAGAATCCACCCTCCATAAACTCTGATATATGGAGACTGTTCCGCTCCCCGTCTCTTTTTAAAAAGCACACTACGCGCTATGTGTATGATGTTCTGGGGGAAAAAGCTACTTTTACCAAAACTTTACCCATCACAAAATGGGAAGCAGAATTGGGGGAAACCTTTCCTGATGAACATTGGTCTCAAGCCATTAGATTCCTTACCTCCAATTTCAAATGTGTTTCCCACTATGAAGCAGGGCTGAAGACCCTCTTGCACTGGTACTTCACTCCACAGTGACTACACACGATTTACCCTTCATCCTCCCCCCAATGCTGGAGAGGGTGTGGAGCTAGAGGCTCATTATTCCATATCTTATGGACGTGCCCCATACTTACCCTGTACTGGCGCAGTGTTTTTGGCCTGATCATGGAGATAACTTCTCAGGTTGTTAACCCCCGGCCTGAACTGGCTCTTTTATTTTTAGGAATACATGGTATACCCCCTGAATGCAGGAACCTTGTTGGACACATACTACTTAGTGCTAAATTAGTTATCACACGATACTGGAAGCAAACAGCTCCACCTGATATAGCAGAGGTTATTCTAGAGATTAACAAATCCTGTAGGTATGAAAACCTAATACCTGCCTCTATTCTACCGTTGAAATCTAGGTTGCTCACTTGGAGCCCATGGCTCAATAATTCTAATTATTCACCCTGAACTATAGAAGATTACTAGGCCTGAATAGAAACTTGAATGTAGCAATATGAACAAGATAGAAGGGCCCTTTGAATCAGGACGAACTGAGATTAGACTGCCTCACTCCCCCCCTCTTTCCTTCCTGGTCTTCCCTCACCCCCTTCTACCCTTTATATTTTGATATTAAGGTCCGAATGTTGAGGACCATGCTCTTATACTATTGCGTAAACTGCAAACCATTGATGTATTTGAATGTTTTTTCAGCAAGCCTATTGTATAGGCGTATATGGTTACTTTTTCTAATTTTGCAAATTATGGCTTACTTGGCCAATCATTGAAAATACCAATAAAAAAGATTTACTCTAAAGTGACCGCCGTATTCAAGACCAAAAATTCACATAAAGTGGGTAAACGACACACGATGCCCTCTTTTTCAACTAATCTTTTCTTTTGTAGATACACGGATTCCCCTTTCCTGTCATCCAAGATGACGACATTGCATCAGTAGTCCAATGCACTTACCGCATCACCGATGGCCAATCCAAGAGCAGCCGTAAGTGTCTTGGATTACAATGTATCAATGTACAGTGTTCAATGGGTAGTATGAGAAGCCCAACTTACAGTCATGTGAAAAAATTAGGACACCCTTTGAAAGCATGTGGTTTTTTGTAACATTTTTAATAAAAGGTTATTTCATCTCCGTTTCAACAATACAGAGAGATTAAAGTAATCCAACTAAACAAAGAAAACTGAAGAAAAGTCTTTTCAAGATCTTCTGTAAATGTCATTCTACAAAAATGCCTATTCTAACTGAGGAAAAAGATAGGACACCCTTGCCCCTAATAGCGAGTGTTACCTCCTTTGGCTGAAATAACTGCAGTGAGACGGTTCTTGTAGCCATCTACCAGTCTTCGACATCGGTCTGAGGAAATTTTACCCCACTCCTCAATGCAGAACTTTTTCAGCTGTGAGATGTTTGAGGGGTTTCTTGCACGTACAGCCTTTTTCAAGTCACCCCACAGCATCTCAATGGGATTCAAATCTGGACTTTGACTTGGCCATTCCAGGACTCTCCATTTCTTCTTTTTCAGCCAATCTTTGGTTGATTTACTAGTATGTTTTGGGTCATTGTCATGTTGCATGGTCCAGTTCCGCTTCAGCTTTAATTTTCTAACTGATGGTCTCACATGTTCTTCAAGCACCTTCTGATACACAGTAGAATTCATCGTGGATTCTATGATGGTGAGCTGACCAGGTCCTGCTGCAGCAAAGCAGCCCCAAACCATGACACTTCCACCTCCATGCTTCACAGTTGGTATGAGGTTCTTTTCTTGGAATGCTGTGTTTGGTTTACGCCAAACATGTCCTCTGCTGTTGTGTCCAAATAATTCAATTTTGGACTCATCTGTCCAAAGAACATTATTCCAGAAGTCCTGGTCTTTGTCAACTTTATCTCTGGCAAATGTCAGTCTGGCCTCGATGTTTCTCTTGGAAAGCAAAGGTTTCCTCCTTGCACACCTCCCATGCAAGTTAAACTTGTACAGTCTCTTTCTGATTGTAGAGGCATGTACTTCTACATCAACAGTAGCCAGAGCCTGCTGTAGTTCTCGAGATGACACTTTAGGGTTTTTGGAGACCGCTTTTAGCATCTTGCGGTCTGCTCTTGGGGTGAACTTGCTGGGGCGACCAGTCCTGGGCATGTTGGCAGTTGTTTTGAAAGCCCTCCACTTGTAGACTATCTTCCGGACAGTGGAATGGCTGATTTCAAAATCTTTTGAGATCTTTTTAAATCCCTTCCCAGACTCATAGACTGCTACAATCTTTTTTCTGAAGTCCTCTGACAGCTCTTTTGCTCTCACCATGGTGCTCACTCTCACTTCAACAGTCAGGAGCACACCAAACTAAATGTCTGAGGTTTAAATAGGGCAAGCCTCATTCAACATGCAGAGTAACGATCTACTAATTATGTGCACCTGGTGTGATATACCTGTGTGAGATCTGAGCCAATTTAAGAGGGAATACATGTGAGGGTGTCCTATCTTTTTCCTCAGTTAGAATAGGCATTTTTGTAGAATGACATTTACAGAAGATCTTGAAAAGACTTTTCTTCAGTTTTCTTTGTTTAGTTGGATTACTTTAATCTCTCTGTATTGTTGAAACGGAGATGAAATAACCTTTTATTAAAAATGTTACAAAAAACCACATGCTTTCAAAGGGTGTCCTAATTTTTTCACATGACTGTAGGTGGCTGAAGAGGGCATTAAAATGGATGGATCTGCAGCTGAAAAGATTTAGGGGCACATTTGTTATTTTAGATGATTGTCATAATAAGCCCCTGAGCTGGCGCCGGTCTCTACATAATTTCAGCGTACTCAGCGCTGATTCTAAATGTAAGGCAGCTTTCTTGCTATCTTACATTTAGACCATTTTCTACTCCGAAAACAGGCGTAGAAAATGATGAATGAGGCGGACTTCCCGGCCCAACCTATTTCCCGCCAACACTACGCCACTCCCCCTTTTTTAGACCTGGCATTAGTGGGGAAGAAGTTGCAGATTCTTCCGCAACATGGCGTGTGACATAAACTGTGCCAAATGCCAAGTGGCATATATATGTTCGGAAATGACCCCCTTATTATTATTTTTTTATTGGAGGGTTATTTTAAAGGGTAAACATATATTTTTCTATACAAAATCAGTGTGTAAAAATAAAGGTAGCACTAATGAAGTTTGTGTATGTATAACAGTGCTATTATCAGAAGATCTACTGATATCTGCATTAATCAGGTGTTTATGAACCTTTCGTATATAGGTGCAAACATACTGTACAACATATTCTATTTTATTTTGTATTATATGAAAATTATGACAAAATAACTTCATATGTTTTACTAAAAATTGTTGTATAATTTGTCGTCCTATTTTTTCACTGTACATTAAACAGTAGAATAATGCTGAATAGTTAAACAGATTAAAAATAAATTAAGCTCAAATGCCAAAAGATAGGATTATTTTTGTCGTATATCTTTTTCTGTATCTGCCGATTTACGGGAAAAGGCACACATTTTAGCAATACAGATCATTTATTTGATATAGGTCACCTTGTTAAATGTTATCCACTGCTGCATCATTTATCCGGATGATTTTATGTGACATACTTCATGCTAAAACTGCATATAATTTTTTTGCCATAAAGCCGACAGCCTAAAGTACAGAGTAAGGAAAAGGCATAATAATAGAACACATCTCTCATGTTAAAAAACTACAGCTCAGACTGTGAATTGCGTAGGGATTTTACTGACTGTCTCTCAAGCAAAACTGCTATTAATGATTGTTTTCTCTACAGTGTCATTGCTGTACATAGCATTAGTGAAATTCATCCATCCCTCATATCGGGAACTGTTTCACATTTTGCATTTAGAACCTGATTGTTTATTACAGTACATATGTTAGAGAATTACAGTAAAGCTTATTAGCCTTCATAAGCTTTCTTTTTATGTGTTCCATAAAAATATATTTTTATTTAATTTCTAATTATGAAGCTCATTTCATTAGTAGCAATGTTTTCCACATTTTTGGGTTAATAAAGACAGCTCACCTGTTGAACAAGGATACATTTTATGTAAAAAAATAAAATCCAAGGAATGTCAATGGTGCCAACATAATTTTTTTCACCGTGTATATAAAATGCAAACAGTGATTAACTGTAATTAATCAAGAACAAATACCAAATATAATAATATATACAAAGAACTCAATATAAATATAAGAGGTCCAGAATGATAATTGCTGCGGCCCCAGCAGCTAGTGGTTAATAAATGAATGCATGTATATTAAATATATCTATTTGTCAAGAGTCTGATAATTTTCCTTAGAATAAGGAGTAATAAATGTCTTTCATTATAAAGTACACAAGTCTCATGTTTTTAACTGCACGGTAATGGGTGATGAAACTGGTACAATGTGTTCTCTGTCATTCCCCTTGCAATATAATGAACACATTTATAGTTCATTTACCATATAGCATTAGTGTTGAACGAGCATGCTCGGCCTAACACTAGTTCGGCTCCAGCATCGTTATGCTCAGCACGTCACGGAATTCGGCCAAACAACACGTTGTGCTCGAGCTAGTGTATTTAAATCTAATTTATACTCTATATCTATGCAGAAGATCGCTGTAAAGTGAGGGAATCCCTCAGTGTGAGTCTGCGGCTTAGGAGTCCCTGCTATGACTCCATATATAGCTATGTACATATATGGAGTAAGTGATTGGGAACACCCCAGTGTATTTCAGAAAAGTTTGCCAGGATTCAAACTCACAACCTTATGCATTAGTGGCAAGGCACTTAACTACTCAGCTATAATAGCTGCATAGCCCGTTACTTAAAAAAAATAAAAAATAAATGAGACATCTACTGTACTGTACTTCTACTGAGTCCTATAAAGTAGAAGTCTTATATTTTTTTAAGCACCTGGCTATGCAGTGATATAGTGTAGTGGTTAAAGTTCTGGGCTATGATGTAGAATCTGTGAGTTCAAATCCTGTGACAAATTAGATGTTATATACTTTATTGTTTTTAGTAATTGTAAAAAATGTATGGCACCAAATAAATGTGTTATTACAATATATATATATATATATATATATATATATATATATACGCGAAAAGAGGTTGAAAGAAATCCAGCTCCACTTGAATAAAGGAATGTAGATTTATTTTGCTTGCGGTAAAAACTCATCCATGAATTACAAAAATAGCAGTCTTGTCTAAGCTTTTCGGGCTACCAGAGACAATTCCAGCCCTTCCTCATGACAACCCTTCCTCATAAATGTGTATAAATTTATGATTACACATTTATTTTGTGCCATACATTTTACAATAAAAAAATTAAATAATATAACCTATTTAAGCCTTGTCACACTCTGTTGTTCTCAGTTGGAGTAGGGTTCCCACCCCAATTGTCAGTGAAGAAAAAGACTCCAGCATATCATGTGTTACATTGTTTTTTTATTTTAATATTATGAGATAACTGCGGCTTTGAGTAATGTTTCGGCCTTATGGCCTTCTTCAGACTAATGCCGCTGGTGAGAGAAGGAAAAAGGTTGAGCGCAGTGTTGAATGCAGATATACAGCTGTTGAGAGAAGTGCTAAGCTGTACAGAGGGGTAAACGCTCTTGGAACAAATAATTTCAACTGGTGTGATATACCAGTTGCCCCCCCAAAAAAGTGATTAAGGCAGGGGTGTGATATACCAATAAAATACTTTAAATATAGTGCATTTGGGTAGTGCAGCATTTGTTGCGGTTTTGCTGCGTTACCGCATCAGGAAAAGGAGGTATCAATGGTCACCACCCAGCAGTCTGGCAACAGTACCCAGATCAGCCTGAGGAGGGTGGCCCCCGCTGTTGCTGCCTACTCCGAGATCTCTAATGTCAGTGGTGGTGAAGGTGACGATGATGATGTGTTGATGGACGTCGCGTGGGTGCCCACAAGAGAGAAGGAGGAGGTGAGTTCAGAGGGAGAGATGGAGCAGCAGATAGGGAGAAGAAGGAGGAGAAGCAGGCAGAACTTACAGTGCACAGGAGGCAAAAAGCAGACTTCTAATGTATCTGTAACGACTAACGAGCCATCCATCATGCACGGTCACATCTGGTGCTCTCAAGACGCTGACATATGGCTCCACAGTATGGGCTTTATTTAACGTGTCCGCTGCTGACAATAGTGTTTCCATCTGGAGCCTGTGTTGTCCACGCATAAGTCGCGGTAAGCCCAACACTCACCTAGGGACAACCGCCTTAAGAAAGCACCTGGCCTCCCATCAACGAGCCCAGTAGGAGCAACACCATTAGAACCCACAAAGCCACACTCCCGGCGCTCCACATCCTGCCTCTTCTTCTTCTCCTCTCTCCTCCAATTTGTCCTCCACTTTCCACCATGCCATCGTTACGTTCTTCTGGCAAAAGGCAGGCTTCTGTGGCCCAAATGTTTGAGCGTAAAAAGATGATGACGCTGATAACCCTCTTACCCAAAGGCTGACTGCTGGCTTGTCGGAACTTCTAGCCCACCAACTACTACCATATAAACTGGTGAACTCGAAGGTCTTTAGAAAATTTTTGCTCATTGGCACACCGCAATGGAAGGTCCCCGGAAGGAAATATTTCTCTAGAAGGGCATCCAAGAGCTATATGGCCACGTTCAGCAGCAAGTGAACAAGTGAATATATCTCTGGCACACAGTGTCGGTGCAAAGATACATCTGACTACAGATTTGTGTTCTAGCAAACACGGGAAGGGAAGGTTGATAACTATTACTGCCCACTGGGTGAACCTTCTGATGAATTTCAATCATGCAACCCGTGGCACCCATGTGGATTTGGTGTTACCGCCACTGATTGTATGCAGGCATGCCTCTTCTTCTTCTCCTCCTACTCTATCCTCAGTCTCCTCCTCAGCTGACTCCTCCTGTTTCAATGCTACCGCCTCTTCCGCTGCGCCTCCAAGCTCCCCAGAATCTATTCGACTTGCCCGGTGTGATGTTGCCATGCTGTGCTGTGAAAACCAAGAGCCACACCGTTCCTGCACTCCTTTCAGCTTTGTGGTCACAGGCCGATCAGTGGCTAACCTCGCTCAATTTGACAGTTGGTAAAATGTTGTGAGACAACGGTGCCAATCTGCTAAGCGCGCTGAAACAAGGCAAAATGACACACGTGCCGTGCATGGCACATGTCCTGAACTTACTTGTGCAGCGATTCATTGCCAAATAACCCGGGGTCCAGGATGTCTTGCGGCAGGCTAGGAAAATCCCTGGCCATTTTAGAAGATCTTACACGGCCATGGCTTGCCTTGCTGACGTTCAGCGGCGACACCACCTGCCCGTCAGATGTCTGATTTTTGACTGCCTGATGCGCTGGAACTCCACCTTCTTTATGCTTGATAGGCTGCTCAAGCAGAAACGTGCAATTAGCGACTACCTGTACGAACTCTGCGGCAGGACAGGTTCTGTAGAGCTTTTTTTTTTTTTTGCACTGCGCAAGTGGCTGCTTATGCACGACCCATGCAGACTTCTGCGGCCATTTGATGAGATCCCCAAACTGATCAGTCACAGCCAGGGTGTCATCAGTTACATCGGACCTTACGCCTACTTTCTGGAGGGTGTATTGCGTTGTTTCATTGATCAAGCCATCAAGTAGCAGGAGCAGGAAGATGAGGAAGTCGCAATGCTGGATGAACTTTCAGTGGGGCAACTCCATCTGAGACAAGTCAAAAGGAGTCTGAAGAGGAGTCAGAGGAGGCTGGTGCCAGGGCGGAGGAGGAGGAAGAAGAGCATGCTTTAAACTTTTCTTGGATCCTTGGTGTTGTCCGTGGCTGGAGGGAGGAGACCGAGGACAACATTATCCTGGATGATGAGCAGCAGCCAGGCCACTCCACCGCTTCCAGTTTAGTGAAAATGGGGGCCTTTATGCTCCCGTGTTTAAGGAGGGACCCCGTATAAAAAAAATAAAGGGAAATGACCAGCAGGGCCGGACTGGGACAAAAAATAGGCCCGGGCATTGACTGAGCAGCCCAATCACATGACACCCAACAGGCCCCACCCCCTTGCAGTCTAGGGGTGGAGCCAAAACCAGAAGCACAATTGACTTTGTTTTCCGACTTGCATAACAGGAACCAGATGGATCTGTTTTGATTCCCATAGACTTTTATGAGGACGGAGAGCAAACTGAAAGCCTCTTGCAGAGTCTGCACTGTACAAGAGAGAGATAGCAGTGACTGTGAAGGGAAAAGTTCCAGAGCACAATGACCGCCCCAGAGCCTTTCTGCTGCCTGACCAACCGTATGCTGCCACAGCACCAGCCCAGCCTGCAGGACATCAGAGACGCCTGGGGTCCACATTATAGCACCACTACATTTACTTACTACATTTATAATAAAACAATTTACTTACAAAAGAAGCTATTAAGTTGTCTGCTTTGCCGTCCTCTGCTTGCTTCCACTGATTATTTGCCCTCCTTTCTGTCTCTCCTCGCAGGCGCACTGTTATGGGGGACCTGTGGATGACACACTGTTATGGGCATCTGTGGATGATGCACTGTTATGTGGGCATCTGTGGATGACACTGTTATGGGCATCAGTGGATGATGCACTGTTGTGGGCATCAGTGGATGACGCACTGTTATGGGCATCAGTGGATGACGCACTGTTATGGGCATCAGTGGATGACACACTGTTATGGACATCAGTGGATGACGCACTGTTATGGGCATCTGTGGATGACGCACTGTTATGGGGCATCTGTGGATGACACTGTTTCTGTGGATGACACTGTTATGGGGACATCTGTGGATGATGCACTGTTATGGGGGATCTGTGGATGACACACTGGTATGGGCATCTGTGGATGACACTGGCATGGTGGCATCTGTGTGGATTATGGAATGATGGAATCTGACACAGATACCGGGGGGGGGGGGGGGGGCATCTGTGGATGACACTGTTATGGGTGGCCGGGGGAATCTGTGGATGACACACATATATGGCAGCGCAAGCATCTTGTGCTATATAAATGTGTCATCATCCACATATCACATCTCTCTCCCCCCCCCCATAACAGTGTCCCTGACAGTGTCCCTCCCTATTGTAAGACGTCTGTTCCTTATGTAAGTGAGCTATTGAGCTTGTAAATAAACTTGTGCAAAGTATATGAGTAGTTAGTAACTAAATTTATTTACTTATTTACAAGCTCAATAGCTCACTCACTTACATAAAGTTACTATCTAATATAATCTATCACTATCATCACTAACTTACCAGTACTGCCTGGGACAGTCAGGAGGACTCCAATTGTATTCACAACACAAGTATAATTCACTGTTTTTCTTTTTCACAGACAGTACAGTGAGTGCTGCAGTGCACAAAAGACTGTCATTCACGCCGGTTCACCACAACCGGTCCCGTCACATCCATTCACTGTGTCTACTCTGTGGTGTGGGCATGGATTGGGCAGGTGGCAGCCACAGCCAGTTGGGCACTAGTACTTGGGCAGGCGGGCAGGCAGAAGCTGGTGGGCTGGTGCGGTGGTGGCTCCAGTCCAGTCCCGCTCTTCAACATTCAAACTAGGCGGCCGCGTAGCGTAACGTGCCGTCACTCACTACGTCACGTTGCACGCTCCTCCCTCTTTATTAATGAAGGCGGAGCAGGCGCGTGACGTCGGAGTGAGCGACGTTACGCTGCCGGCCGCCGGAAGATGGAGTCACAGAGGCCGGGCACAGGAGGCGGAGCAGTGGGGGTGGACTCACACAGTCAGTAAGTATCTATGTCATTGTCATGTGTCTTTGTGTCACAGTCAGTCATGTAAATGATGATTAAGCTGTGCGAGTGTGCGGCCGGGGCTGGCAGGAGGCGGAGCACAGGGAGGGGTGTGATTAGGCCATACCGGCACACCCACTCGAGCCCTGAGGCGGCCCGGCCCCCCCATGGCCAGTCCGGCCCTGATCAGACAGATTATTAAGATGTGCGGCCGGGGCTGGCAGGAGGCGGAGCACAGACAGACAGGGGTGTGATTAGGCCATACCCGGCACACCCACTCGAGCCCTTAAGGCGGCTCCCCTGAGGCGCCCCGGCCCACCGGCCAGTCCGGCCCTGATGACCAGTACTGGGTGGCAACGTACTTAGACCCCCGGTACAAACATAAAATGGCGGACACGTTACTAGCATCAAAGAGGGCTGTCAGAATACAGCATTTCCAGGCCTTGCTGCGAGAGATGCTGCATTCTGCTGTTGTGGGCGCTGGCAGAGGAATTTCCTCCCACAGGGAAACAAGTGCGGGTACCAATCCTACCGCACCTGCAAGAAGAGGGCGGTTTGAAGATGTGGTGTTCACTTCGGATATGAGATCATTCTTTCAGCCAACCCATCGACAGCTGCCTTCCGTTTTCAGCCTCAGGGAATGCCTAGACCGACAGGTGTCGGACTACATCGGGTTAACAGCTGTTGTGGACGCTATGAGAAGCGAGGAACCTCTGGACTACTGGGTGTGCAGGCTTTACATGTGGCCAGGGCTGGCACAATTTGCCATGGAACTCTTGGCTTGCCCTCATCCAGTGCCCTGTCCGAAAGGACGTTCAGCGCAGCAGGGGGATCTTGACTGATAAGCGCACTCGCCTAGCTCACAACAGTGTGGACTACATCACATTTCTAATAATTAATGAGGCATGGATCTCGGAGGAATTAAACACTTGTGACGACCACGTTTAATTGAATTTCCTCATACCAGCCCCACACCAGTGATAACCACGTGTTATCAAATTTTATTATTTGTATTATTATTTCTATTATCATTAGGGGTTTTTTCAAGAGGGGGGATTTTGTTAGCCATGTTTTTAATCCAATTTTATATTTTTAGTTCTTTTAAACATATGTATTTGACCTATATTTGTACTGGCCTGCAGTAAAATTGATATTCATTGACTGCATAATGTAACTCGAGCCACAAATTCAGAATTGATTTTATGTTAAGTGAATGCCTAATTTTTAAGGCCTGTACTTCCGTGACATAAATAAAAATAAAAAATTCAGAGAATTTCAGAGAATCTCTCTTTTAAGACGCATAAAAATGTCCCCTGATTAAGATACATATTGATTCTATGATCCCCCTCTAGTATGTCACTGTCCATGTTGTGGGACTATTTGTGCACTTCTACTAAGTATTTGGTGGCTGCAAATATGAGCTAAAGTTTTTTAAGGTTCGCCTGCCATTAAAGTGTGGGTTTCGCGAACCATCCCATTAAAGTGAATGGGGTTCGCGAACCATCCCAGCCGATGTTCTTTCTGCACTACTGGCTATGTAGCTATGATAGCTGAGTGGTTAAGTGCCTTGCCTCTAATACAGAAGGTTGTGAGTTTGAATCCTGACATAAACTTTTCAGAAATACAGGCTAAATTAGATTTAAATACACTGGGGTGTCCCCAAGCACTGACTCTATGTATGTACATAGCTATATATGGCAGGGCTGGCCAACCTGCGGCTCTCCAGCTGTTGCAAAACTACAACTCCCAGCATGCCTAGACTGCTTACAACTATTAGCCTACAGCAGGGCATGGTGGGAATTGTAGTGTTAAAACAGCTTGAGAGCAACAGGTTGGCCAGCCCTGATATATGAAATCAGAGCAGAGACTCCTAAGCTGAACTAGAGTCCCGACACCCTCCCCTCTTCCCATTGTGCTCAGGTGCTCGGTAGAACACCCGAGCATCAGGAAGTGTTCCAAACGAGCACTTTGGTGCTTGATCAACACTATATAGCATGTTTTGCCTATGTATTCTTTAATTCAATGCTGTTTTTTTTATTATACTGTATTTATTGGTATATCTTGAGGCCCTCCCTGTTTTCTTTGTCAAAATTCTATTTTCTCTGTTTTTGTATCAAGTATTATGGAATCTTAAAAAAATTTATATTATGTACTTTGTGTCTGGGATATTATTATAGTAACTTTCACTGTAGCTGTCCTGAATCGTATCTACAGTCATGTGAAAAAATTAGGACACCCTTTGAAAGCATGTGGTTTTTTGTAACATTTTTAATAAAAGGTTATTTCATCTCCGTTTCAACAATACAGAGAGATTAAAGTAATCCAACTAAACAAAGAAAACTGAAGAAAAGTCTTTTCAAGATCTTCTGTAAATGTCATTCTACAAAAATGCCTATTCTAACTGAGGAAAAAGATAGGACACCCTTGCCCCTAATAGCGAGTGTTACCTCCTTTGGCTGAAATAACTGCAGTGAGACGGTTCTTGTAGCCATCTACCAGTCTTCGACATCGGTCTGAGGAAATTTTACCCCACTCCTCAATGCAGAACTTTTTCAGCTGTGAGATGTTTGAGGGGTTTCTTGCACGTACAGCCCTTTTCAAGTCACCCCACAGCATCTCAATGGGATTCAAATCTGGACTTTGACTTGGCCATTCCAGGACTCTCCATTTCTTCTTTTTCAGCCAATCTTTGGTTGATTTACTAGTATGTTTTGGGTCATTGTCATGTTGCATGGTCCAGTTCCGCTTCAGCTTTAATTTTCTAACTGATGGTCTCACATGTTCTTCAAGCACCTACTGATACACAGTAGAATTCATCGTGGATTCTATGATGGTGAGCTGACCAGGTCCTGCTGCAGCAAAGCAGCCCCAAACCATGACACTTCCACCTCCATGCTTCACAGTTGGTATGAGGTTCTTTTCTTGGAATGCTGTGTTTGGTTTACGCCAAACATGTCCTCTGCTGTTGTGTCCAAATAATTCAATTTTGGACTCATCTGTCCAAAGAACATTATTCCAGAAGTCCTGGTCTTTGTCAACTTTATCTCTGGCAAATGTCAGTCTGGCCTCGATGTTTCTCTTGGAAAGCAAAGGTTTCCTCCTTGCACACCTCCCATGCAAGTTAAACTTGTACAGTCTCTTTCTGATTGTAGAGGCATGTACTTCTACATCAACAGTAGCCAGAGCCTGCTGTAGTTCTCGAGATGACACTTTAGGGTTTTTGGAGACCTCTTTTAGCATCTTGCGGTCTGCTCTTGGGGTGAACTTGCTGGGGCGACCAGTCCTGGGCATGTTGGCAGTTGTTTTGAAAGCCCTCCACTTGTAGACTATCTTCCGGACAGTGGAATGGCTGATTTCAAAATCTTTTGAGATCTTTTTAAATCCCTTCCCAGACTCATAGGCTGCTACAATCTTTTTTCTGAAGTCCTCTGACAGCTCTTTTGCTCTCACCATGGTGCTCACTCTCACTTCAACAGTCAGGAGCACACCAAACTAAATGTCTGAGGTTTAAATAGGGCAAGCCTCATTCAACATGCAGAGTAACGATCTACTAATTATGTGCACCTGGTGTGATATACCTGTGTGAGATCTGAGCCAATTTAAGAGGGAATACATGTGAGGGTGTCCTATCTTTTTCCTCAGTTAGAATAGGCATTTTTGTAGAATGACATTTACAGAAGATCTTGAAAAGACTTTTCTTCAGTTTTCTTTGTTTAGTTGGATTACTTTAATCTCTCTGTATTGTTGAAACGGAGATGAAATAACCTTTTATTAAAAATGTTACAAAAAACCACATGCTTTCAAAGGGTGTCCTAATTTTTTCACATGACTGTATGTAACTTAACACAATGGCTGATATAATAGGTTAGAACCCTGTCCAGCACTCTCAGGATACAGGATTTAGCAGTTGATTGGTAGATCTCGAAGCCTCACATAGTCTCCTGAATCTGATCTGTGTCATTTACTTCTAAATAAATGTTATTGAAAAAGATATAAATATTAAAATATGATATGATATACAGATATGATGTAACTGGATATCTGCAATTTAATACAGATTAGGGCCTATTCACATCTCATTTTTGCTATAGTTCAAGCAAATACCTGTACATTTAGGGACACAGTAGAAAAATATATAAATGTATGTAATTTTGTGGTTATCTACCCTTTTTTTAACCCCTTAGTGACCAGCCTGTTTTGGGCCTTACTGACCAAGTGTTTTTCTTCTTTTTTTCATCGTAGCATTTCAAGAGCCATAACTTTTTTATTTTTACGTCTATATAGCTTTATGAGGGCTTGTTGTGGAACAAGCTGTAGTTTTTAATAGCACCATTTTGGTGTACACATAAGTTTCTGATTAACTGTTATTAACTCTTTCTGGGAGGGAGATGGGAAAAACAGCAATACTGCCAATACGTTTTTACAGTATAAATTTTATGGCGTTCATTTTCGGAATAAATAACATAATATCTTTGTATAAATAAATACAAGAAACAGAACTGGATTTATCTAACTGCTTCTCAGCATAATGAAAATAGCTTCTCAGCGTAATTAATCGTATACCTACTCCTATGCTGCATGCAAACATGAGGCATTAGTAAACAATTTAATCAAAAAGCATAGGCCCACTCACTGCCTCTGGGACCCTATTCTAAATTAGGGTCTAAATAATATCTTTATTCTCTGGCTCAGTATGATAACAGTGATACCAAACACATATAGTTTTTTTTTTTTTTAGGTTTTACAACTTTTTTGCAATAAAACCCCTTTATTTAAAAGACAAAAATGTTTTTACATTGTTGCTTCCCAAGACCCATAATATTTTTATTTTTTTATCTATGGAGTTCCATGAGGGCTTGATTTTTGTGGACAGCGTGTATTTTTCATTGGTATCATTTTGGAGTAAATGGCGCTTTTTGATCACTTTTTATTATGTTTTTTTCAGTGGCAACTAAGAATAAATGATCAATTCCGTCCTTTTTTTTTTTTTTTTTTTTTTTTACGGAGTTCACCGTAGGGCATAATTTACATGATATTTATGTAGTCCGGGTCGATACGGATGCAGAAATACCAAAAATATGGGGGAGATTATTTTTTTTGCTATTTTTTTAATTGAAAAGCGTATTTTTAATGGAAAAAAAAATATGGGATTTTTTTATATTTAATAAATTATTTATTTATTTATTTTTTACCACTTGGCGCATAGCAAATGTTGTGCCACTATTGAAAAAGGGTCCAAAAACAGAGCCTGGAAACTATAGGCCGGTAAGTTTAACATCTGTTGTGGGTAAACTGTTTGAAGGTTTTCTGAGAGATGCTATCTTTGAGTATCTCAACGGAAATTAGCAAATAACACCATATCCGCATGGCTTCATGAGGGATTGGTCATGCCAAACTAATTTAATCAGTTTCTATGAGGAGGTAAGTTCTAGACTTGATAGCGGCGTATCAATGGATGTCGTATATCCGGACTTCTCCAAAGCATTTGACACTGTACCACATAAAAGGTAAGTATATAAAATGAGAATGCTCGGTTTGGGAGAAAATGTCTGTATGTGGGTAGGTAACTGGTTGAGTGATAGAAAACAGAGGGTGGTTATTAACGGTACACACTCAGATTGGGTCACTGTCACTAGTGGGGTACCTCAGTGGTCAGTAATGGGCCCTATTCTCTTCAATATATTTATTAATGATCTTGTAGAAGGCTTGCACAGTAAAAAAAAAAATCTATTTTTGCAGATGACACTAAACTGTGTAAATTAATTAACACTGAAGAGGACAGTATACTACTACAGAGGGATCTGGATAGATTGGAGGCTTGGGCAGATAAGTGGCAGATGAGGTTGAACACTGACAAATGTAAAGTTATGCACATGGAAAGGAATAATGCAAGTCACCCGTACATACTAAATGGTAAAACACTCGGTAACACTGACATGGAAAAGGATCTAGGAATTTTAATAAACAGAAAACTAAGCTGCAAAAATCAGTGTCAGGCAGCTGCTGCCAAGGCCAACAAGATAATGGATTGCATCAAAAGGGGCATAGATGCCCGTGATAAGAGCATTGTTCTACCACTTTATAAATCACTAGTCAGACCACACATGGAGTACTGTGTACAGTTCTGGGTTCCTGTGAACAAGGCAGACATAGCAGAGCTGGAGAGGGTCCAGAGGAGGGCAACTAAACTAATAACTGTAATTCAACAAAGAGAACTGGTACTACAATATACCCAAAATATCAAAATGTATTAGACATAAAAACCATACATACACATGTAAAAACATGTGGAAACAATATATAAAGTGCCCACAACGGCAGCTCAAAAGGATCCCATAACCTCACATATAGCATAGACTGTGGGCTTACTAAAACTCAGCATCATATACATCAGAGGTTAAACATATCTACCATAACTAAAACCTAGATGTTAAATGCGAGTGTCCCTACCTGGCGCGTCCCTCGTTTTGCTTCTTCAGGAGGATCCTCCTGAAGAAGCAAAACGCGAAACGCGCGTAGAGGGACGCACCAGGTAGCGGCAGCTCATTCATTCACTGTGGGACATTGGGTAAGAGAGATCCAGACTTTCTCTGTATGTATGTGATATTGCATGTGTATGATAGCGCACACTTCATACACTGAGCCGGTAATGTGATATGTCTGTTATCAGTACCCGCTATCCTCGCATTTAACATCTAGGTTTTAGTTATGGTAGATATGTTTAACCTCTGATGTATATGATGCTGAGTTTTAGTAAGCCCACAGTCTATGTTATATGCGATGCTATGGGATCCTTTTGAGCTGCCGTTGCGGGCACTTTATATATTGTTTCCACATGTTTTTACATGTGTATGTATGTTTTTCATGTCTAATAAATTGATATTTTGGGTATATTGTAGTACCAGTTCTCTTTGTTGAATTATATTTAGGGGGTACACCCGTGTATGCACTTATGGTGTCGATCCAGTTGATTGGTTAAAGTAATGACTGGAATGGGGCAAATACAGTACCCTGAAAGATCATCAAAATTACGATTATTCACTTTAGAAAAAAGACAACTGAGGGGAGATCTAATTAGTATGTATAAATATATCAGGGGTCAGTACAGAGATCTCTCCCATCATCTATTTATCCCCAGGACTGTGACTGTGACGAGGAGACATCCTCTGCGTCTGGAGGAAAGAAGGTTTGTACACAAACATAGAAAAGGATTCTTTACGGTAAGAGCAGTGAGACTATGGAACTCTCTGCCGGAGGAGGTGGTGATGGTGAGTACAATAAAGGAATTCAAGAGGGGCTTGGATGTATTTCTGGAGTGTAATAATATTACAGGCTATAGCTACTAGAGAGGGGTTGTTGATCCAGGGAGTTATTCTCATTGCCTGATTGGAGTCGGAAAGGAATTGTTTATTCCCCTAAAGTGGGGAAAATTGGCTTCTACCTCACAGTTTTTTTTTTGCCTTCCTCTGGATCAACTTGCAGGATGACAGGCCGAACTGGATGGACAATTGTCTTTTTTCCGCCTTATGTACTATGTTACTTAGTAGTCCCACAAAGGGACTATAACAGACAGTATTTTGATTCCTTTTAAAATGCAATGCATTATCCATGTAATGCATTGCATTTTAATAGCAAAGATATTTTAACGTTGACCAGCAGGCTGTGCCAGGGAGGCTCAGCCTGCTGGAAATTACTACAGCCAGGACTGTGGCCTACATCAGAAGCCAGGTAGGCTTCACACACATCTGCACCCCGCAATTGCATTTGCGGGGTGCCGATGGGAGACAGAGGGAGTACGCTCCCTCTGTCATTGCTTTACATGCCCGCAGCATGTAAAGTGTTAAACAGCCCAGATCAGCACTCCTGCCAGTCTGGGCTGTTAGAGCAGGGCTGCGGCTCTCCTGTCAGAGCCAAGCCCCTGCTCCCCACTCCATGGGGGACCCATGCAGCGCTTAGACTGGGCCGTCGTAAAAAAGCGGCGGCCTAGCCTAAGGCCCCTTAGTGATCACCGTAAAAACACGTATCGGTGGTCACTAAGGGGTTAATATATCCGCTTGATGGATGTGCATACGTTTCCATACTTTTGTGTGTTTTCTTTTTTAAATAAAGATTTGAAGTGTATCAAAGGAAGTAGGAATTATTTATATTAAACCGGATATGTTTAACGCATGGAAATGTATTCTCATACTTTTCCATCCATCTCCCATTCACTGCACTACCCAGTGCCACTTTGTAAAAACAAATGTATATGTTCCTTTCTTTCCTTTTTATTTTTTTTGCAGGACAGAAAAGTTCACTATTGTACCTGGAAAAAACATATAGAAACATGAACATTTACAAATGGAGTCAAATGTATGCACTTTTGAGCTATGTTTGCCCAATTATAGTCTGTGGGTACGCCAAGCCGTACTATTGAATTCCTTTTCATGTACAGCAAAAACAAGATGTGAACAGCCTCTTAATCTGTTAACCCCTTCCCGACCTTTGACGTACTGTTACGTCATGGGAAGCACTGAGTTCCCGCAATTTGACGTAATAGTACGTCATATTGATCGAGCAGGTTCCGGAGCAGTGCGCGCGAAATCACTGCAGGGGCCCGGCAGTCCGTGGTAGCCGGGCCCCTGCTGTATCCTCTGGCATCGCTGTAAAAGCCGATGCCGTCGGATTAACCTCTTTAATGCCGCAGTGTCAGGTGAGGGAGAGCATCAAGTCCACGCGCTGCTGTGGCAGGGACTCGATGCGACACAAGGCAGCCCAATGCCATGCAGAGGCTGGACAATGCCTTGCACGGCATCCGGAACTGCCTTCTACGGGAGACGAGGAGATCCAGCCTCAGGCTGGGTCTGCTAGGCAACCTGTTAGTGTATTATTCAGTGTCATACACTAACAGGCAATGCATTACAATACACATGTATTGCAATGCATTGCAGAGGGGATCAGACCGCCAAAAGTAAATGTCATAAATAAAGTAAAGTTAAAAAAGTTAAAAAAAATGTTTTTAATAAATTAATAAAGCAATAAAATAATAAAGTAAAAAAGAAAAGAAAAAACACTCCTTTCCCCTTATTTTATAATAAAAAACAGAAAAAACAAAACAAAACCCACACATATTAGGTATTGCCGCGTCCGTAATGACTGGTGTAAATATATCACTTGCCGCGTCCGTAATGACTCTGTAAATATATCACATGGTCCACCCTGTCCGATAAACACCATAAAAAAATAAAAAATAAAAACGGTGTAAAAAAAAGCAATTTTTGTCACCCTAGGCTACTTTCACACTAGCGTTCGGAGCGGATCCGTCTGGTATCTGCACAGACGGATCCGCTCCTATAATGCAAATGATGGTATCCGTTCAGAACGGATCCGTTTGCATTATATTTCAGAAAAAAGTCCAATTTGTACTCAGACGGATCCATCCAGACTTTACATTAAAAGTCAATGGGGGACGGATCCGTTTGAAATTGAGCCATATTGTGTCAACTTCAAACGGATCCGTCCCCATTGACTTACATTGTAAGTCTGGACGGATCCGTTTGGCTCCGCACGGCCAGGCGGACATAAAAACGCTGCAAGCAGCGTTCGGGTGTCCGCCTGCTGAGCAGAGCGGAGGCCAAACGGAGCCATACTGATGCATTCTGAGCGGATCCGCATCCACTCAGAATGCATTGGGGCTGTACGGATCCGTTCGGGGCCGCTTGTGAGAGCCTTCAAACGGAACTCACAAGCGAAACCCCAAACGCAAGTGTGAAAGTAGCCTTACATCACAAAAAGTGCAACACCAAGCGATCAAAAGGCATATGCCCCCCAAAATGGTATCAATAAAACCATAACCTCATTCCGCAAGAAATGAGCCCCTACCCCCCTACCTAAGACAATTGCTCACAAAAATAAAAAAAAACTATAGCTCTCAGAACATGGAGACACTAAAACATTTTTTTTGTGTCAAAACTGTTATTATTGTGCTAAAGTGAAATCCATAAAAAAAAAGTATACATATTAGGTATTGCCACGTCTGTAACAAACATCTCTATAAAAATATCACATGACTTAACCACTCAGAGGAACACTGTAAAAAATAAAATAAAAAAACGGTGTAAAAAAAAACATTTTTGTCACATTACATCACAAAAAATGCAACAGCAAGTGATCAAAAAGGTGTATGCCCCCAAAATAGTACCAATCAGACCTTCACCTCATCCCGCAAAAAATGATTTCCTACCTGAGAGAATCGGTCAAAAAATAAAAAAGCTATGGCTCTCAGTCTATAAGACACTAAAATATAATTACTTCGGTTTCAAAAATGCTATTATTGTGTAAAACTTAAATAAATAAGAAAAAGTAGACATATTAGGTATTGCCACGTGCGTAATGATCTGATCTATCCCTCGGTTAAACGCTGTAAAAATATAAACGGTTCCAAAACATCCATTTTTTTTGTTACCTTTGCCTCACAAAAAACTTAATATAGAGCAATAAAAAGTCATATGTACCCCAAAATAGTACCAATAAAACTGGCACCTTATCCCGTAGTTTCCAAAATGTGGTAACTATTTTGAGTTTCTACTGTAGGGATGCATCAGGGGGGCTTCAAATGGGACATGGCATCTAAAAAACAGTTCAGCTAAATTTGTCTTCCAAAAACCATATGGCGTTCCTTTCCTTCTGTACCCGTACAGCAGTTTACGATCACATGTGGGGTGTTTCTGTAAACCGCAGATTCAGGGTAATAAATATTGAGTTTTATTTGGCTGTTAACCCTTGCTTTACTACTGGAAAAAAAAAAATGTTAAATCTTCTCAAAAAGTTAATTCTGAAATTTCATCTCAATTTTCCATCAATTCTTGTGGAACACCTAAAGGGTTAATAAAGTTGTAAAATCAGTTTTGTATACCTTGAGGGGTGTAGTTTCTAAAATGGGGTCATTTTTAGGTGGTTTCTATTATGTAAGCCTCACAAAGTGACTTCAGACCTGAACTGGTCCTTAAAAAGTAGGTTTTGGAAATTTTCTGAAAAATGTCAAGATTTGCTTCCATACTTCTAAGCCTTCTAACGTCCCCAAAAAATAAAATTTAATTTTCAAAATGATCCAAACATAAAGTAGACATATGGGTAATGTAAAACAATTACTATTTTTGAAGGTATTACTATCTATTATAAAAGTACAGAAATTGAAATTTGGAAATTTGGAAATTTTTATTTTTTTTGGGTAAATTTGGTATTTTTTTCTATGAATAAAACTGAATTTTTTAACTTATTTTTACCACTTTCATTAAGTACAATATGTGATGAGAAAATAATCTTAGAATGGCCTGTATAAGTAAAAGTGTTTTAAAGTTATCCCCACATAAAGTGACACATGTCAGATTTGCAAAAAAAAAAATGGCCTGGGCAGGAAGGTAAAAACAGGCCCGGGGTTGAAGGGGTTAATATTGCTTTCATAGAAACATAGAACGTGTCGGCAGATAAGAACCATTTGGCCCATCTAGTCTGCCCAATATACTAAATACTATGGATAGCCCCTGGCCCTATCTTATATGAAGGATGGCCTTATGCCTATCCCATGCATGCTTAAACTCCTCCACTGTATTTGCAGCTACCACTTCTGCAGGAAGGCTATTCCATGCATCCACTACTATCTCAGTAAAGTAATACTTCCTGATATTACTTTTAAACCTTTGCCCCTCTAATTTAAAACCATGTCCTCTTGTAGCAGTTTTTCTTCTTTTAAATATTCTCTCCTCTTTTACCTTGTTGATTCCCTTTATGTATTTAAAAGTTTCTATCATATCCCCTCTGTCTCGTCTTTCTTCCAAGCTATACATGTTAAGGTCCTTTAACCTTTCCTGGTAAGTTTTATCCTGCAATCCATGTGCCAGTTTAGTAGCTCTTCTCTGAACTCTCTCCAAAGTATCAATATCCTTCTGGAGATATGGTCTCCAGTACTGAGCACAATACTCCAAATGAGGTCTCACTAGTGCTCTGTAGAGCGGCATGAGCACCTCCCTCTTTCTACTGGTAATCCCTCTCCCTATACACCCAAGCATTCTGCTAGCATTTCCTGCTGCTCTATGACATTGTCTGCCTACCTTTTAAGTCTTCTGAAATAATTATCCCTTTCCTCAGATACTGAGGTTAGGACTGCATGTACTTTAATCTGCTGTGGGTAAGATTTTTTTTTCAACCTTTACTTTCATCTAGTTGAAGTAACAGAAACTTATTTTTTCTCAGGCAGTACAATACATTTCTCATTCTGCCATTACTCTCTTCTGGAGTGGGGTCCATTGTACTAAATCTACTGATCAAGGTGCAAAGTGCAATATTTCAGAATAATGTTAAAAAACATTTTTTCTTGTAAGTTTGGATTGTTGGTGTGACCATAAATTAATAGCGCAGAATAAAAGTTTGTTCAGCGTGCAAATAAAATCCTTCATACTTTATTTTGTCTTGAAACATAGAAAAATGTCAAATCAATTACACGTTTTTGGTGGACAACCCCCCTTAGTAATAGAAATAATGTCTCTTTCAGTTTAAAAGTTGGTTCTTGAATGCAGCCAGAAAGCTTTTTACTCAAAATAACTATTAAAGTAGGAAAATCTGTTTGATACCCTAAAGGAACAAATCCACCCACTAGACATACCAATACATTTTCTCTCTCAGTTTTGCAGTTAAGTATCGTGAGAAGTAAGTTGTAGTAACATGGGACAGAGGTGACATTCAACTGGCACATAACACAGGTTACAGCTGTTATTTCACTTCTGTAATGGCTTACCAACTTTACATTTACAGAAAATAGAAATAACCAAAACATGTATTTGCCGTATTTCACCATCAGATTATCTGACTAATAGTCGGTGTGAATAACAAAAGATCTGTGTGCGTAAAACGGCCATCTGACCAATGATTGGTCAGAAAATCTGTTGGTGTAATACAGCCCTAAAGCTGGTGGGTGATGATTGTGCTACATATCTGACATCTGTGGGGAGAACTCTGATTATGGACACTTAACCCTTCATGTACCGTAGTCAATAATGCAAAGGGCTACTGAAAATGGGTTAAATAACTACTAATGGGTTAATGTTAATGTTCTGTCCTCCTTATGTGTGAAGGTACATAGCTTGACAGACAGCTAAACCTTTCCCAGCAATGAATTGACAATGGAGTAACGTCCAACTTCGTCTTTATTGCAAGGATATATATCAGGTAAAGCTGAGGAAGAGAAAAATAATGCACTTATTAATGCAGTTTGACATATGACAATACATATAACACAACATGCATACAGATGCAAACCATGTGAAACATACCAGCGATGCTACTGTAAGCTTAGATGTAGAGGATGGATCAGGGCACTACCAGACAGTGTGGATACCTCTGTAATGGTGGCAGTGCATGAAGGAAATGGCTGATATGTGCAGGGCTGATGATGTCACTAGAGTTCATAGGCTACAAGTAATGGAAGCTGAAGTGGGTCAAACTTCTAGTGTGAAGAGCTGCAGTGTATATAAAACGGCCACTAGATGGTGCCGTTACACAATGAACAGAGAAGTATGCATTATAAAACATATTAACTATGTATAAATTAACAATAACAAACTGCTAAAGGCATGACACTTCCCGCCTGGTATCTTAAGGATACCACAATTAAGTCACCTCTGGAGAGAGCAACAAAATCAGTTCAGTAATGAGTCTGAGGATCATGCTGCCTGCAGACTTTAACTTCCACCTTTCTGAACTTCCCATCTTCACTTGGGAGCACTTTAGTTATCAGTCCCAAAGGCCAGTCATTTCTTCTTGACTGAGAGTCTTTGACAAGAACAACATTATTAATCTCCATGTTTCTCCATGTTGGGTTTGCAGGTTTGCCATTTATTCTGGACATGTAGCATAGAGATGTATTATTTCCTCTATTTATTCCAGAAGGCATCTGCTAAGGTCTGCACTCGTCTCCACTGACACTTGTACAAGTCTTTAGTACTAAATTCACCAGGAGGAGCTGAATGAGAAGAGTGGTTGGGGTAAGCAAGAAACGATCTTCCGGTTCGTTGGATATTGAAGTCAAAGGTCTAGCGTTTATGATCGCCACTACTTCAGCCATGAAAGTTGAGAGGGTCTCATGGGTGAGCCTTGAAGTTCCCAGCTGTAGAAATACAGAATAAAGGATCTGGCGGGCTATGCCAATCATATGTTCCCAAGAGCCTCCCATGTGAGAGGAATGTAGGGGGTTTAATGTCCATTTTGCAGCCTTGGTCAGCAAGATATCTCTCTACATGGTCACTGTCAAAGTCTGAGGGAATATGGAGTTCTTTGCAGGCTCCAACGAAGTTGGTACTCCTATCAGAGTGGATAAGTATAACTGGGCCTCTAATGGAAATTAAACATCTGAGAGCATTTATAAAGCTGGATGTATCTAAAGACTCAATAACTTCTATATGAACAGACCTTTACTCATGCACATAAATATGACTGCCCAGCATTTACTGTTTGCATGGCCTCCTCTAGTGTGCCATGTGGTGACAGACCAGGGGCCAAACACGTCAAGACCAACATTAGTTAAGGGGGGTTCTGTACTGAGTCTGTCAGCAGGGAGGTTAGCCATCTTCTGTGACTGAAACATACCACATAGTTTTTGGCAAGTGACACATTTGAAAAAAAAGACAACTCACAAGCCTTTTAGCTCCCATTATTCAGAATCCAGCTGTACATAAAGCTCCTTCAGTGAAAAAAAAACATCCCTGGTGCTTAGTCTTCTTATGGTAGTGTTGCACACGTAGAGATGCAATATGATTGTTTGGGAGTATTATGGGATTACATTCATTACTCTCGAGTTTCACATTAGAAATACGTCCCCCAACTCTCAACAGTCCATTAGCATCTATAAAGGGGTCAAGTCTCTTGAGGGAAAATGTCTTTAGGAACACTCTTTTGATTTCAGAGAAATTCTAATTCTTGAGCATAAACCTCTTGTTGTATACAACGAAGATAACGTCTCTGGCCTGTGTGAGCTTGTCCGCTGTATGGGACTTATGAAAGTAATGCCAACCTTTGCAGTGTTCTGATCCTGTAGGTATGGCTCTAAAGGATCTGGCTATGTGAATCAAACCAGCTATAGCTCTGTTCAGTGATTTCCAAGTAGAAAACTTGTGGTGAGTACAGAAACTTGAAGACGAATCTCTGCATCAACATTTGGCTCTAGTAGTTCAAATGTGTCTTTCTCAAGAGTGTCAGTTACAGGTTTGTAGAGGAATGGTGGCCCTGTGAGCCACATAGTATCTTTAAGGTGGGTTGCAGGAACAGCTCTTGTAGCATGGTCATTTGGTACATAGTGCCACTGGGTAGGCCGTGTCGACCTCCTGATTCTTGGAACTCTGTTATGAGCATAGACATAAAATCTCCTAGTCCTATTGTAAATGTAGCCCAACATTACTGTGCTGTCTGTATGAAATACTGTGCTATCAAGTTTTATATCTATTTCTGACACAATAAGGACTGCTAGTTCTACTGCCAGAACAGCAGCACAAAGTTCCAGTCTTGGTATGGTAAGCTCAGGACTTGGTGTCAGCTTTGCCTTGCCCATTGCAAAGCCAATTTGGACTTGACCTTTAATGTCTATAGTTATAAGGTAAGCGACTGCAGCGATTGCTTTTACTGAAGCATCACAAAATATGCACAGCTGTCTGGACTGAACCTCTGCAGGAGAGAAGTGGGCATATGGCCTATATATACGTAACTCGAACCTTCAGAAATCACAGGTGCATATCCATGAAGCAAATATGATTATAAAAAGAAAATGGCTGCACACCATTATACATTTAAACAAAAGAGCTAAGAAATGGGGGTCATTCTAAATAAAAGTGGTACAATACTATCTATAAGTGAGTCAATGGAAGCTCTTAGCGCACATATTTGATCAAACGTGTATCGGGCCCATGTACCAGGCGTCAAGATGGCTTCCGCAGATGGGTCCCTAACACTAGTATACTGCCTCTCTTTGGACTTACCTTAGCCTACAATATTCAGGGCAGTGTAGGAAGCAGCTACATATGTACTCTGCTCAGAGCTTCCATTGACTCACTTATATTACGTACCACTTTTATTTAGAATGACCCCCATTTCTTAGCTCTATTGTTTGAATGTGTAATGGTGTGCAGCCATAATAACTTTGCTGTTTGAAGCTATCTTATGCAGTCTGAGGTTTGAACAGGAAAGAATACTTTGAGTCCTTTTGAGTAGACTGATTGCAGCCTCTGATGAGGAAAGCGACTTCAAGCCATCATCTACATAGAAGTCTCTTTAAACAAACTTAACGTCCTCCCCATAGTCTTTTTTCACCTTCCATAAATAGCGACTGCAGGAGATGGGCTGTTGCCAAAAACATCCTTCATGTGATATTCTATGATGTCTTGGGTAGGGTCATTGTCCTTGAACCAAAAGAATCTTAAGAAGTTCCTGTGCTATTCCAGGTTTCCATAACAACTGATCACAGGTTTTAGAAGTTTGCAGGTACTTAAATATTCAGTCATATGATGTATGTCAGTCAATATAAGTTCATATTTAATTTATCCAGGTTTTCATAATAACGCAGCCATAAATAGACTGTACACATGGTCACATGTTCCTTATCAGCCAATTGGTCACAGTTAAAGGGGTGGTCACTGTTAAAGGGAACCTGTCACCGGGATTTTGTGACTCATCTCAGGGACAGGACTCATCTCAGGTTAATTTGCACATGTAGCAAATCGGTTTTCTTTACACAATAAAAGCACACAGAGCTATGGGGACTGGGTATTGCGGATGTGCTAGTGGCCATCTAGCAACCCATGTCCTCAGCTCTATACACAAAATCCCGGTGACTGGTTCCCTTTAAAAGGGCGGACACTATGGAGGTCACTGTTAAAGGTACGGGCACTGTGGAGGTCACTGCTAAAGGGGCGGGCATTGTATAGGTCACTGTTAAAGAGGCGGTCAATGTTAAAGGGGCTGGAACTGTGAAGGTCACTGTTAAAGGGGCGAGCACTGTGGAGATCACTGTTAAATAGTCAGGCACTGTGGAGAACAATGTTAAAGGAGTGGGGACTGTGGAGGTCACTGTTAAATGGGCGGGCACTGTGAAGGTCACTGTTATAAAGGAAGTTACTGTTAAAGGGGTGGCCACTGTGGAGATCACTGTTAAAGGGGCGGGCACCATGGAGATTACTGATAAAGGGGTGGACACTGTGGAGGTCACTGTTAAAGGGGCAGATACTGTGGAGGTCACTGTTAACGTGGTAGGCACTGGGGAGATCACTGTTAAAGGGGCGGGCACCGTGGAGATTACTAATAAAGGGGTGGACACTGTGTACGTCACTGTTAAAGGGGCGGACACTGTGGAGGTCACTGTTAAAGGGGCGCTCACTATTAAAGGGATGGGCAATGTAGAGGTCACTGTTAAAGGGGCGGGCACTATGGAGGTCACTGTTAAAGGGGCGGGCACTGCGGAAGTCACTGTTAAGGGGGCAGTGTACTGTGACGTCCCTGTTATGGGAGCGGGTGATTGTGGAGGTCACTGTTAAAGGGAACGGGGTACTGTAGCAGTTACTATTAAAGGAACAGGTGCTGTGGAGGTCTCTGTTAAGGGGACAGGGAACAGTGGAGGTCAAAGATAAAGGGGGACGTTCCCCTATGGAGGTCACTGTCAGGGGCAGGCCGCTGAGGAGGTCAATGTCAAGGGAGTGGGGTGCTGTGAAACTCACTGTTAAAAGAGTGGGCTGCTGTGGAGGTCAAAGTTAAGGGGATGGGCCACTGTGGACATAGCATTTTAAGGAGGTGGGGCACTATGGGGGGTCTGTGTTCAGGGGTGGGGGACTGTGGAGTTCACTGTAAAGGGGTCGGGTCACTGTTATGGGGGATACTGTGAAACACAGACACACAGAAACAATAAATTAAATAGATGAAATTTACCCGTGCAAAGCTGGGTCCTTCTGCTAGTAATTTTATAAATTTGCTGCAACTATACTGACATGTAGAATAAAGGTAATATGTCAGTTAACCCCTTAAGGACTTAAGGCGTACAGGTACGCCCTGTTTCCCAAGTCCTTAAGGACCCAGGGCGTACCAGTGCGTCCTAACTTTAAATCGCAATTGCGGCGCGGCGGGGGTTAATCCGAACAGGATGCCCGCTGAAATCATTCAGCGGGCATCCTGTCACAACGCTGACCCCCCCGCATCGGCGATCGCAGCAAACCGCAGGTCAATTCAGACCTGTGGTTTGCTTCGTTTCCAGTCCATTTGGGTCTCCGGTGACCCGATGAACCGGAAAAAGACTGTGATCGGTGGTGTGATTACACACCACCAATCACAGTCCGTGCATTTGAGAGAGGCGGTGCTGGCCGTGGTGCTGAATGCTGCTGTCCAGGGTGCTGATTGGTGCAGGGAGAGAGACGCAAGATTCAAACTTCCAGCGCTCCTCTCTCCCCTCCTCTTCCTGTTCAGCACCTGCACCATGCAGCACCGTCCTCACCAGGCTCCTGCGATCCCCCAATAGGCGCCCGGATTGTTCCTGGCCAACATTTTCCAGGTGTGGTCCCTCATACTGGAAAGAAGGGACAAACCCCAAAAAACTTGCAGAGTGTGTCGCAGGAGGGGGATATGGAAGGACACCACCACTCAATGTGACACTTGCCTCGATCATCCGGGCCTCTGCATTATCGATTGCTTCAGGGATTATCACACTTCCATGGAGTACTACATTTTTATAATCCCCAACAGTCCCCTAGAGAACATAAAAAACTATGGCTCTCAGACTTTAGAGACACGGAAACAATTTTTTTCCTCAAAAATATTAGTTTTAGTACAGGCATCCTCAAACTGTGGAAAATTTTCCTAAACATGTTAATTTCTAAATTGTTTCTCCATCTGCCATTAACTCTTGTGGAACACCTAAAGGGTTAACAAAGTTTGTAAACCCAGTTTTTAATACCTTGAGGGGTGTACTTTCTTAGATGCAGTCACTTTTTTGGAATTTCTATTCTAGGGGTGCAACGGGGGGCTTAAAAATGGGACATGGTATAAACAAAACCAGTCCTGCAAAATCTGCCTTGCAAAAACCATATGGCGTTCCCCTCCTATGTCCTTCCGTTTGGCCAAACAGTAGATTACGACCACATATGGGGTGTTTATGCAAACTATATAATATGGACAATCCATATTGAGTTTTGTTTGGCAGTTAACCCTTGCTTTGTTCCTGGAAAAAATTTATTATATTGGAAAATTTTCCCAAAAATCTAAATTCTTAAATTTTATGTCCATTTGCCAAGAAGTCTTGTGGAATACCTAAAGGGTAAACAAAGTTTGTAAAATCAGTTTTAAATACCTTGAGTAGTGTAGTTTCTAAAATGGGGTCATTTTTGGGTGGTTTCTATTACGTAAGCCTCACAAAGTGACTTCAGACCTGAACTGGTCCATAAAAAGTGGGATTTGGAAAATTTAAGAAAGATTTCAAAATTTGCTTCTAAACTTCTAAGCTATGTAACATCCCCAAAAATTAAAATAGAATTCCCAAAATTATACAAACATGAAGTAGACATATGGGGAATGTAAAGTCATCACAATTTTTGGGGGTATTACTATGCATTACAGAAGTCGAGAAACGGAAACTTTGATATTTGCAAATTTTTCAAAATTTTTGGTAAATTTGGTATTTTCTTATGCAAAAAAATTAACTTTTTTGACCCAATTTTAGTAGTGTCATGAAGTACAATATGAGACAAAAAATAATAATCTCAGAACGACTTTGGTAAGTAAAAGCGTTTCAAAGTTATCAGCACTTAAAGTGACACTGGTCAGATTTGCAAAAAATGGCCAAGTCCTGAAGGTGAAATAGGGCTGAGTATTTAAGGGGTTAAAGTAATATAAAGTTAACATGTTTAGCACAGAAAAAAAAATAAGCCCCAAAAGGAAAAAATATATATAATACAATAATAAGTTTATTTTTTACAAACTTTGGGGCACATTTATTAAGAACGTTCTTTTAGACGGGGCACTAGTAATGGATCCGCCAGCCGCTTTTAAATGTAAGACAGCTTCCTTTCTGTCTTACATTCAGACCATTTTCTATTCCTAAAATAGGCGTAGAAAATGCTGAATGAGACGGGCCTCCTGGCCTGTCCCTCTCCCCGCCCACGCCACCACCACTTTTTTTAGACCTGGTGTGAGCGGGGAAAAGTCGCAGATTGCTGTGCAAAGGATCTTTGAGCCACAATCAGCACCAGAAATAAGCCTAACATAGGCGGATTTCTGTTTAATAAATGACTCCCTTTATTCTTATTTAATTTTTACCAATTTATAACAAAATTTTGTTTTCTGTATAATAGAATTGTCAGATATATGCAGATGTATTGCTAAGGATTGCACACTCACTACTAGTAATGGAAACATGGGTGAAGCACAGGTCACAAAATACTTTCTTACAGTGTATATTATTTTCTGATTGGGGGAAAACAATGGGAGAGATTCATGAAACTATTAGAACTGGTAAATTAGAACTGGCTTAGTTGCCAATAGCAACTAATCAGATTCCAGCTGTGAAAAAAGAAAGGTGGAATCTGATTGCTGTTATGGGCAACTAATCCAGTTCTACTTTACCAGTTTGACAACTCTCCCCCAATATCTCCTTATGGAGAGAATGCTGACCTATTCCTCTTATCCAGTTAAGCCATACTCTCTGCTCTGCACTGATGTGTGGCAATCACCTTGAATCAGCTGTCTGCAGATGAGGTGCTGGCTTAATTATTATCCGAGTCATGTCTCAAGGCCTGTTTGAAAGTTTGAACAGGAAATTTTAGGATAGCTACCTTACAGCTGCTGGCATTAGAGGTGGAGCTTGCTAACAGCTCATTTGCATATAATCCTCCTATTATTTTTTAAACCATTTTTCAAACTAAAAAAGTGTTTTGTCAAAGATGCTGTGCAGATACATTTTTATACATTTTTTTCCTAAAAGACTAGAAGCATTGAAATAATACAGTGCTATAAAAACAACATTTAATACTTTTACAGACAGAAATAACATTGAGATAGAAATTCAAAGACAGATGTCCACAGTATGTTTCTAAATGTGCATTCCATTACATCTCAGTCAGAACCTAATACACTAATTTCAACCTTATTACAGTAAAACTTCTGAATTGAAATATATAACCGTATAACTTTGAAATATTTTTATGACTATTTTTAGATCTTTATTTCTTGTGAAAGCCTAGAAATTTAAACTAGACCAGCTGTGTAGCTAGACCAAGGCCTTGGGCATATGGATTAGTCTCACATGAGTGGTCCTTTACCGTACTTATCTCTTGACTGACATATGACCCATAGTTTATCCTAATTTTAAAAGATTGGACATTAAAGTATTAATAATCTGAATGTTCCAAATTGTTTAATATAATTTGGATTGATAAAGATAAAAATGTGCACTTATCGTCCCTAAATTTGTTTGTATCATTTTCAAAGTGATATTTATAGTATTGTTATTATACATATGTTTTACATTTGTGTGTTACGGTCTGTACAAGCCCCCAGGCAAATCATTGCACGGTACCTCCTCCTTTTTTTGTGGAAGAAAGAGAAAGATATAATAAAATTGTTCTGTACAAATAAAAAGTGTGCAACTAAAGTGCTAGCAATTTACAATATAAAATATATTGTGTTAAATATTCAGCAAAATGAATGGGTGGACTGCAGCAGCAGGCTTCTTCTAGGACAGGGGTCAGCAACCTTTGGCACCCCAGCTGTTGTGAAACTACAATTCCCAGTATGCCCCATTCATTTCTATGAGAGTTCTGAGTAGAGTAGAGCAAGTATGCATGCTGGGAGTTGTAGTTTTGCAACAGCTGGAGTGTCGGTGGTTGCCTACCCCTGTCCTAGGGAGTAGCTTCCATGGTAAGCCTGCTTGAATAGACCCCAAAGAAAATATAATATCTAATATTATAGCACATTTATGTCAAGAAAAGATGCTAAAACAGGTTCAAGCTGCATCAAGCAATATCCAAAATCCAGCAAAGTGCATTGTGAAATAGTCAGGTTACTAAAAACAGCACAAATAATCTAAGAGCAAATGAACACAAAGGAAAAGCATGGGAGTGCCATGTATTGAATTGCAAAATGACATTATATTGTATTTCAATAACAACTTACTCAAGATTTCCCAGAAGTACACCCTGTTATAACCAGGGTGCACCTATCTGACACAGACACACCTTCTCCCACAGGCATCACAGCCCAGTCTTTTACGATCCATTTTTGTGTCATCCATATGGATATATCAATGTACTGGCATACTCATTACCATTCTTGTGCACATTAATGTGGATTATTGTTTGTGCATTGCAGTGCCGTCGTTTGCATAGATGGCACAAAAAACTCTGGAAATTGAGAGATCAGTATGCCCTTACACTGTAGAAATACACAAGAGCTGTCATTATGACAGAACTAAATTCATATTATATTATGGGTAGAGTTGAGCGAACACCTGGATGTTCGGGTTCGAGAAGTTCGGCCGAACTTCCCGGAAATGTTCGGGTTCGGGATCCAAACCTGATCCGAACTTCGTCCCGAACTCGAACCCCATTGAAGTCAATGGGGACCCGAACTTTTCGGCACTAAACAGGCTGTAAAACAGCCCAGGAAAGGGCTAGAGGGCTGCAAAAGGCAGCAACATGTAGGTAAATCCCCCCCCAAATGTGGATAGGGAAATGAATTAAAATTAAAATTAAATAAATAAAAATTAACCAAAATCAATTGGAGAGAGGTCCCATAGCAGAGAATCTGGCTTCACGTCACCCACCACTGGAACAGTCCATTCTCAGATATTTAGGCCCCGGCACCCAGGCAGAGGAGAGAGGTCCCGTAACAGAGAATCTGTCTTCATGTCAGCAGAGAATCAGTCTGCATGTCATAGCAGAGAATAAGGCTTCACGTCAGCCACCACTGCAACAGTCCATTGTCATAAATTTAGGCCCAGCACCCAGGCAGAGGAGAGAGGTCCCGTAACAGACAATTTGGCTTCATGTCAGCAGAGAATCAGTCTTCATGTCATAGCAGAGAATCAGGCTTCACGTCAGCCACCACTGCAACAGTCCATTTTCATAAATTTAGGCCCAGCACCCAGGCAGAGGAGAGAGGTCCCGTAACAGACAATCTGGCTTCATGTCAGCAGAGAATAAGTCTTCATATCATAGCAGAGAATCAGGCTTCACATCAGCCACCAATGCAACAGTCCATTGTCAAATATTTAGGCCCAGCACCCAGGCAGAGGAGAGAGGTCCCGTAACAGACAATCAGGCTTCACGTCAGCCACCAGTGCAACAGTCCATTGGCATATATTTAGGCCCAGCACCCAGGCAGAGGAGAGAGGTCACTTAACAGAGAATCTGGCTTCATGTCAGCAGAGAATCATTCTGCATGTCATAGCAGAGAATCAGGCTTCACGTCAGCCACCACTGTAACAGTCCATTGTCATATATTTAGGCCCAGGCAGAGGAGAGAGGTCCCGTAACAGAGAATCTGGCTTCATGTCAGCAGAGAATCAGTCTGCATGTCATAGCAGAGAATCAGGCTTCAAGTCAGCCACCACTGCAACAGTCCATTTTCATAAATTTAGGCCAAGCACCCAGGCAGAGGAGAGAGGTCCCGTAACAGACAATCTGGCTTCATGTCAGCAGAGAATCAGTCTTCATATCATAGCAGAGAATCAGGCTTCACGTCACCCACCACTGTAAGAGTCCATTTTCATAAATTTAGGCCCAGCACCCAGGCAGAGGAGAGAGGTCCCGTAACAGACAATCTGGCTTCATGTCAGCAGAGAATCAGTCTGCATGTCATAGCAGAGAATCAGGCTTCACGTCAGCCACCACTGTAACAGTCCATTGTCATATATTTAGGCCCAGGCAGAGGAGAGAGGTCCCGTAACAGAGAATCTGGCTTCATGTCAGCAGAGAATCAGTCTGCATGTCATAGCAGAGAATCAGGCTTCACGTCAGCCACCACTGCAACAGTCCATTTTCATAAATTTAGGCCAAGCACCCAGGCAGAGGAGAGAGGTCCCGTAACAGACAATCTGGCTTCATGTCAGCAGAGAATCAGTCTTCATATCAAAGCAGATAATCAGGCTTCACGTCACCCACCACTGTAAGAGTCCATTTTCATAAATTTAGGCCCAGCACCCAGGCAGAGGAGAGAGGTCCCGTAACAGACAATCTGGCTTCATGTCAGCAGAGAATCAGTCTTCATGTCATAGCAGAGAATCAGGCTTCACGTCACCCACCACGGTAACAGTCGATTTTCATAAATTTAGGCCAAGCACCCAGGCAGAGGAGAGAGGTCCCGTAACAGACAATCTGGCTTCATGTCAGCAGAGAATTAGTCTGCATGTCATAGCAGAGAATCAGGCTTCACGTCACCCAACATTGGAACAGTCCATTGGCATATATTTAGGCCCCGGCACCCAGACAGAGGGGAGGTTCATTCAAATTTGGGTAGCCTCGCAATATAATGGTAAAATGAAAATAAAAATAGGATTGAATGAGGAAGTGCCCTGGAGTACAATAATATATGGTTAAGGGGAGGTAGTTAATGTGTAATCTGGACAAGGGACGGACAGGTCCTGTGGGATCCATGCCTGGTTCATTTTTATGAACGTCAGCTTGTCCACATTGGCTGTAGACAGGCGGCTGCGTTTGTCTGTAATGACACCCCCTGCCGTGCTGAATACACGTTCAGACAAAACGCTGGCCGCCGGGCAGGCCAGCACCTCCAAGGCATAAAAGGCTAGCTCTGGCCACGTGGACAATTTAGAGACTCAGTAGTTGAATGGGGCCGAACCATCAGTCAGTACGTGGAGGGGTGTGCACACGTACTGTTCCACCATGTTAGTGAAATGTTGCCTCCTGCTAACACGTTGCGTATCAGGTGGTGGTGCAGTTAGCTGTGGCGTGTTGACAAAACTTTTCCACATCTCTGCCATGCTAACCCTGCCCTCAGAGGAGCTGGCCGTGACACAGCTGCCTTGGCGACCTCTTGCTCCTCCTCTGCCTTGGGCTTCCACTTGTTCCCCTGTGACATTTGGAAATTCTCTCAGTAGCGCCTCTACCAACGTGCGCTTGTACTCGCGCATCTTCCTATCACGCTCCAGTGCAGGAAGTAAGGTGGGCACATTGTCTTTGTAGCGTGGATCCAGCAGGGTGGCAACCCAGTAGTCCGCACAGGTTAAAATGTGGGCAACTCTGCTGTCGTTGCGCAGGCACTGCAGCATGTAGTCGCTCATGTGTGCCAGGCTGCCCAGGGGTGAGGACAAGCTGTCCTCTGTGGGAGGCGTATCGTCATCGTCCTGCCTTTCCCCCCAGCCACGCACCAGTGATGGACCCGAGCTGCGTTGGGTGCCACCCCGCTGTGACCATGCTTCATCCTCATCCTCCTCCACCTCCTCGTCCTCCTCGTCCTCCAGTAGTGGGCCCTGGCTGGCCACATTTGTACCTGGCCTCTGCTGTTGCCAAAAACCTCCCTCTGAGTCACTTCGAAGAGACTGGCCTGAAAGTGCTAAAAATGACCCCTCTTCCTCCTCCTGGGCCACCTCCTCTTCCATCATCGCCCTAAGTGTTTTCTCAAGGAGACATAGAAGTCGCATTGTAACGCTGATAACGGCGTCATCGCCACTGGCTATGTTGGTGGAGTACTCGAAACAGCGCAACAGGGCACACAGGTCTTGCATGGAGGCCCAGTCATTGGTGGTGAAGTGGTGCTGTTCTGTAGTGCGACTGACCCGTGCGTGCTGCAGCTGAAACTCCACTATGGCCTGCTGCTGCTCGCACAGTCTGTCCAGCATGTGCAAGGTGGAGTTCCACCTGGTGGGCCCGTTGCATATGAGGCGGTGAGCGGGAAGGCCGAAGTTACGCTGTAGCGCAGACAGGCGAGCAGCAGCAGGATGTGAACGCCGGAAGCGCGAACAGACGGTCCGCACTTTATGCAGCAGCTCTGACATGTCGGGGTAGTTGAGAATGAACTTCTGCACCACCAAATTCAGCACATGCGCCAAGCAAGGGATGTGCGTCAAACTGGCTAGTCCCAGAGCTGCAACGAGATTTCGCCCATTATCACACACCACCAGGCCGGGCTTGAGGCTCACCGGCAGCAACCACTCGTCGGTCTGTTGTTCTATACCCTGCCACAACTCCTGTGCGGTGTGGGGCCTGTCCCCCAAACATATGAGTTTCAGAATGGCCTGCTGACGTTTACCCGGGGCTGTGCTGAAGTTGGTGGTGAAGGTGTGTGGCTGACTAGATGAGCAGGTGGAAGAAGAGGAGGAGGAAGTCGAGTAGGAGGAGGTGGCAACAGGAGGCAAAGAATGTTGCCCTGCGATCCTTGGCGGCGGAAGGACGTGCGCCAAACAGCTCTCCGCCTGGGGCCCAGCTGCCACTACATTTACCCAGTGTGCAGTTAGGGAGATATAGCGTCCCTGGCCGTGCTTACTGGTACACGTATCTGTGGTTAGGTGGACCTTGCCACAGATGGCGTTGCGCAGTGCACACTTGATTTTATCGGATACTTGGTTGTGCAGGGAAGGCACGGCTCTCTTGGAGAAGTAGTGCCGGCTGGGAACAACATACTGTGGGACAGCAAGCAACATGAGCTGTTTGAAGCTGTCTGTGTCCACCAGCCTAAATGACAGCATTTCATAGGCCAGTAGTTTAGAAATGCTGGCATTCAGGGCCAGGGATCGAGGGTGGCTAGGTGGGAATTTACGCTTTCTCTCAAATGTTTGTGAGATGGAGAGCTGAACGCTGCCGTGTGACATGGTTGAGACGCTTGGTGACGGAGGTGGTGTTGGTGGTACATCCCCTGTTTGCTGGGCGGCAGGTGCCAACGTTCCTCCAGAGGCGGAGGAAGAGGCCGAGGCGGCAGCAGCAGAAGAGGCCGAGGCGGCAGCAGCAGAAGAGGCCGAGGCGGCAGCAGCAGAAGAGGTAGCAGGGGGAGCCTGAGTGACTTCCTTGGTTTTAAGGTTTTTACTCCACCGCAGTTCATGCTTTGCATGCAGGTGCCTGGTCATGCAGGTTGTGCTCAGGTTCAGAACGTTAATGCCTCGCTTCAGGCTCTGATGGCACAGCGTGCAAACCACTCTGGGTCTTGTCGTCAGCACATTGTTTGAAGAAGTGCCATGCCAGGGAACTCCTTGAAGCTGCCTTTGGGGTGCTCGGTCCCAGATGGCGGCGGTCAGTAGCAGGCGGAGTCTCTTGGCGGCGGGTGTTCTGCTTTTGCCCACTGCTCCCTCTTTTGCTACGCTGTTGGCTCGGTCTCACCACTGCCTCTTCCTCCGAACTGTGAAAGTCAGTGGCACGACCTTCATTCCATGTGGGGTCTAGGACCTCATCGTCCCCTGCATCGTCTTCCACCCAGTCTTGATCCCTGACCTCCTGTTCAGTCTGCACACTGCAGAAAGACGCAGCAGTTGGCACCTGTGTTTCGTCATCATCAGAGACATGCTGAGGTGGTATTCCCATGTCCTCATCATCCGGAAACATAAGTGGTTGTGCGTCAGTGCATTCTATGTCTTTCACCGCTGGGGAAGGGCTAGGTGGATGCCCTTGGGAAACCCTGCCAGCGGAGTCTTCAAACAGCATAAGAGACTGCTGCATAACTTGAGGCTGAGACAGTTTCCCTGGTATGCATGGGGGTGATGTGACAGACTGATGGGGTTGGTTTTCAGGCGCCATCTGTGTGCTTTTTGCAGAAGACTGGGTGGGAGATAATGTGAACGTGCTGGATCCACTGTCGGCCACCCAATTGACTAATGCCTGTACCTGCTCAGGCCTTACCATCCTTAGAACGGCATTGGGCCCCACCATATATCGCTGTAAATTCTGGCGGCTACTGGGACCTGAGGTAGTTGGTACACTAGGACGTGTGGATGTGGCAGAACGGCCACGTCCTCTCCCAGCACCAGAGGGTCCACTAACACCACCACGACCATGTCCACGTCCGCGTCCCTTACTAGATGTTTTCCTCATTGCTATCGTTCACCACAACAGCAAAAATATTATTTGGCCCAATGTATTGTATTCAAATTCAGCTGAATATAAATTTGAGGCCTAGTATTTAGGCGCTGGGTGACCGGTATGGATTTACTGACAGAATTAGACTTGGAAATGCACAGTAGCGTGTGTGTGAAGTTATTCTGAATGACCCTATGTGCACCTTGAATATTATATACCCTTTTAGGGATAGATTTCAAATAGCTCTGATATAGCAGAAACCACTAAATTATGAAATTGCTAAATTGGAAATTGTATTTCAACCCAGAACAAAAAATGTGCTTTGACGGACACTAAATAACTTGTCCAGCCAGAACAGTACAGCGGTAACGACAGATTTAGCGGGATATAAATTTGAGGCCTAGTATTTAGGTGCTGGGTGACCGGTATGGATTTACTGACAGAATTAGACTGGGATATGGCCAAAAAATAACCACACTATTGCTGGTTAAATGCACTTGGTGTGACAGCTTGACCAACCACACTACTGAGGGTTAAATGCACTTGGTGACAGGCGCAGCTTGCCCCTGATGTAGTATATGGCCAAAAAATGAACAGACTATTGCTGGTTAAATGCACTTGGTGTGACAGCTTGACCAACCACACTACTGAGGGTTAAATGCACTTGGTGACGGGCGCAGCTTGCCCCTGATGTAGTATATGGCCAAAAAATGAACAGACTATTGCTGGTTAAATGCACTTGGTGTGACAGCTTGACCAACCACACTACTGAGGGTTAAATGCACTTGGTGACAGGCGCAGCTTGCCCCTGATGTAGTATATGGCCAAAAAATAAACAGACTATTGCTGGTTAAATGCACTTGGTGTGACAGCTTCACCCTGATGTAGGCTTTAGCCAAAAAACAACTACACCATTGAGGGTTAAATGCACTTGGTGACAGGCGCAGCTTGCCCCTGATGTAGTATATGGCCAAAAAATAAACAGACTATTTCTGGTTAAATGCACTTGGTGTGACAGCTTCACCCTGATGTAGGCTTTAGCCAAAAAACAACCACACCATTGAGGGTTAAATGCACTTGGTCGCAGCTTGCGCTGGCGCACCACAAGACACAAAATGGCCGCCGATCACCCCAGAAAAAAGTGACTGACAAACGGTCTGGGCAGCCTAAAAACAGTGAGCAATTGAGTATCAACAGCTCAATGATCCACAGCTGCAGATCGATCAATTAATCAAGTCCTTTGGAGGAGTAAATCTGCCTAATCTCGCCCTACTGTCGCAGCCGCAACCTCTCCCTATGCTGATCAGAGCAGAGTGACGGGCGGCGCTATGTGACTCCAGCTTAAATAGAGGCTGGGTCACATGGTGCTCTGGCCAATCACAGCCATGCCAATAGTAGTCATGGCTGTGACGGCCTCTTGGGGCAAGTAGTATGACGCTTGTTGATTGGCTGCTTTGCAGCCTTTCAAAAAGCGCCAAGAAAGCGTCACAAAAGCGCCAAGAAAGCGACGAACACCGAACCCGAACCCGGACTTTTACGAAAATGTCCGGGTTCGGGTCCGTGTCACGGACACCCCAAAATTCGGTACGAACCCGAACTATACAGTTCGAGTTCGCTCATCCCTAATTATGGGAGCTTTGGGTGACCCCTGGAGCTCAAAGCTCCCGGGGGAGCCAAGGCCAACAGAGTTGTCCAAACACTTTATGCAAATTGTGGTTTTATCTCAGTTAATATCAATAATTGGAAGAAAAAAACTTTTTTTTACAATGATACATTGTCCCAATATTTAAAGCAGTTTTATTGTCACGATTTGCAACAAAAATGCAGCATATCTGCAATTACAACTTTCTGCACGACCTGCTGGAGAACCTTCAGGATCAGGTTTTGGTGTCTGTATTTATTTAGCCTATTAAGAGGCTTTTGTTTGGAGGTCTATAGTTCTATAGGGGGCATGGTCAGGGGTCTGTTCTTGGTTCTTTGTATTTGTTAAGAATGGTCTAATCTTGATAATTTAAAGGGGTTGTGTGATCTCATACATTAGGGGGCATATCACTATCTTTAGAACCTTCTCTGCAAAGCACAGGAGGATGCAAGGTACATGTGCGGCCACCCTCCATTCATTGCTACAGGAAGGAAATAGCTGAGACAGTTCTTGGCTATTTTCAGCAGTCCCATAGAAATGCAGGGTGGCCGGCTGGCCGCACATGAATGGTGCACCCTCCTCTACTTTGCAGGCTCCGTTCTGAAGAAAGGTGTTGGTCCCAGAGGGACTTGCACTTATCAGACATTGATGGCAAGTCTTTGTCTTTCGTCCTGCATAGCTGTAACTAGACAGATCCGTTATGCTTGCCCAAAGAACTCTAATATGACAGATCAAAATGGAATGCCTCTAAAGGTTTCTGTCTTGAATTCCGTCTTATAAAATCCATTATTTTTGGTTATAACTAGAGATGAGCGAATCAAAGTTGACAAAGTGGAATTCGATCTGAATTTCAGGAAAAATTCGATTTGCACCAAATCCAAATTTGCTCACGCTTCATGTTAACAAATCACATTTTTTCCTAAAAGGCTGCTGGACATGAAGCAAGGAACTCTGGGAACGAGGGATCACCCACAATGCCATGCATGCATCCACTCAGCAGCCAGTCAGCCCTGTGATGTCGCAGCCGTACAAATAGCCTCAGCCATCTTGGATTCAGCCATTTTCCAGTGTACTTAGTGCACGGAGAGACGTCAGCAGGCGCTAGGTACAGTGCTAAGAAAGACTTGAAAACTTATATTTTGCTGAATAGAAGTTCAGGGAAAGAGCATTAGAAGTGTAGGGAAAGGATCCAAATTGCCATTATACAGCTCTGTAATTCCAGCAAACTGTTCTTGTTATTGGGGTGTAAGTGTTGTTTGATACAGGCATTAACAAGGTTTATTACAAGAAAATATTTCTACGTCTTATTTGCCCTTGTGCGGTGCAGTCGTATGTTCTAAAGCATTTTTTGGTATGTATTAGCTGGAAAAAAAGGACTTATTAGTAGAGTTGAGCGAACACCTAGATGTTCGGGTTCAGGGAGTTTGGTCAAACTTAAAAAAAAAAATTGGGGGGGGCGGAGCCTGCGCCGGTCTGTGATGGCCGCATTTTGCTGAGCTCCTGCACTACCGCCGTCTAAACCTCTAGCAATCTGCAGCCATCAGCCTCACTATGGTGAAAATTGGCAACCCTAAACTCGGCGAGCACCCGACTCAGCAAAAAACCCTGCCAGCGAGCGGAGAAATGGACAAGTTTATTAAGAAAGCAGCGTCCTCGTTTGTGGCGCGAGAAACCAAGATGGCGCCGACTCAGCCCACACAGCCCCACAGAGCCAGCGTGCAGGAGAGGTCCGACGATGAAAGTATCTCCGATGAGCCGCAAGGTAAAGGGACTCTCCCCATAACCCGGCACTATTTGAAACAGGCCCTGTGCAAAGCCATGGAGCCTGTCCTGAGCGAGATAGCAGCAATGCGCCAGGACATGAGGCAAGTGGGAGATAGGGTGGAGGCCCTCGAGACCCAACAGGTCATGGTGCTGGAACATCAGAGGGCCACGTCTACTTCACTACAGAAGTGCAGCGCTTACCTCAATGAGCTGCATAATGCCCTGGAAGACCAGGAGAACAGGGGGCGCCGCAACAACCTCCGGATACGTGGGATTCCTGAAACGGTTGCCCCAGGTGACGTCCCAAATGCGGTCAGACATCTCTGCGTTTCACTCCTGGGCCCAAATTTCACCCCAGAAATAACACTGGAGAGAGCACACAGGGCTCTACGCCCTAAGCCCAAAGCAGAAGATCCCCCCAGGGACATAATTTGTAAATTTCTAAACTTCCAAGTGAAAGCTGCGGTTCAAGAAGCGGCCAGAAACCGCCCTGATATCGTTTTTGAAGGAGCGCAAGTTTCCATTTATCAAGATTTAGCTCCCTCCACGCTCAGAAAGTGCCGGGTCATGAAACCCCTGACAGAATGGCTACGTGCTAATAGGATCCAATATAAATGGAACTTTCCGTTTGGCATATTTTTTTCCCATGATGGACGTCGTTTTAACATTTCTTCACACGCGGATCTGGATGCACTGTATGACGTTTTGCAAATCCCTCCCTTCCAGATTGAAAATTGGGACTTATTTCAAGATGTTGCTGCACTTCCAGAGATTCCAACCGTTACGCCTTTCACCGTGATGCATACCCCTAAAGCCCATAAAACGGGTAAGAAAGGGAGGCAGATGACTCCAATGAGACTTACCCAAGACCGGTGAACTTTCTTTAGCCCATTCCTGTCTCTCGTCCGGTATATCCTGACTGCCAGAATTTCATCTACATTTGAACGAACAACAGCGGACGTCTCACGGAACGGACTTGTCTCAATGGAACCCAGAGAAGATCTAACCATTTGATGTAACCTATTGTCTGTCTGTCTTCCAGTATGTCTCTCCTCCCCCACTTCACTTTTGTCCCTTTGTCACTGACTCATGTCCGGTCCTTATTCTCTCGCTTTCTATCTAATTGGTCTGTCAGCTCTGTCCAATTTCTTAATACAAAATTTGCTCAGTCCTTGCCACTAGTTAGCTAGCCTTTTCGTAAATATTCAACAACTTCTCCCTTAGGGTAGGGACCTTTTATTCCAAGTAGGCTGCTTATTATTGTACTAGACGGCACACAATTCGGTCGGTAGACCTTTCCCCCCAAGATGACTAGCTTAGGGGTGACCCTATGCTTGAAATGTTTTTTTCCTGTTCTAATGTTTTCTTTTTTTCCCCGGTTTGTTCTAAGGTACATGATTCTATTGTCACAACTCAGTAGAGGTTTCCACTCTAGCTTATGGATCTCATCCTTTTCTTCTGACCAGCTGACCGATACCTCACCGGTAAGTGCTCTCCCCTGGGGGACTGACACATTGACGCGCCTTGATCCCCACTCTCTAAACGATCATGGCTGATCTACACATTGCTACCTACAATGTGAGAGGATTTAACTCTCCTTCTAAGAGAAGCCAAATTTTGGCAATGCTACGCAAAGAGGGATCAGATGTGTTGCTTCTCCAGGAGACACACTTCCGGTTCAACCATTACCCCAACCTGGAATTTTCACATTATCCTGTGTGGTTCCATTGTGGTGGTAATTCGTCGGCTTCCGGAGGTGTCAGCATCGGTTTTAAAAGAAAAATCCCTTTTAAATACTCTGAACATACTCAAGACCCAGAGGGGAGATATCTCTTAGTGAAAGGGAATATAGGCCCTCAGACATACACATTTATCAACCTGTACGCTCCCAACAACAAACAAATATCCTGGTTTGCCAGCTTGTATAAACTCATTGAGTCCTTTAAAGAAGGTATTGTGGTGCTGGGAGGCGACTTTAATATTGCGCTCGACCCCGGGCTAGATGTCTCTTCCCATAAATCAGCTCACTCCCTGAACTCACTGAGAAGGGCGAGAGAGGGTTTTTGGAACTTGCATCTGGTCGACTCTTGGCGTTCTCTTCATCCTAGCGATGTAGACTACACCTTCTTTTCACATGTACACAATACGTACCACCGTATCGACTACTTATTTGTGTCCAAGGAGCACCTCCAGCACTGCTCAGAGGCCAAGATCGGATCTATTCCTATTTCCGATCATGCACCTGTTTTTCTCACGGTCACGTCCCCTACACGCAATTTCTCATGCTTTAATTGGTGCCTGAACGAATCCATTATAGGAGACCCCAAAATCATTACAAAAATTTCTTCCTTACTAGAGGAGTACTTTAAACTGAATAACGACCCCTCTCTATCCCCTCAAACTCTCTGGGATGCACACAAACCTTTCATAAGGGGACACTTCATTAGTATTGGATCACACATTAAGAAAATCAGAGAACAGAAGATAACATCTCTTCTTACTAGAATTAAAAAGCTAGAGACCCAACACAAACGTTCCCTAGCCGATTCTCAGCGTCAAGACCTTTCTAGTCTTAGGGTAGAACTAAAAGCTTTATTGGATGCTAAATCCGCCAAATACTATTTAAACTCGCAGCATAAATTTTATGCTCATGGCGATAAGACTACTAAGTTCTTGATGAATAGAATTAAGGCAAGAAGAGACAACAATTACATACATCAACTAAAGTCCCCAAATGGCGGCACAATTTTTGCCACAAACCAAATAGCTACCCAATTTAGAGCATTTTACGAAGAGCTTTATAATATCCCGCCCCCTTCATCCTCTGAGGCTCATTTGTCTTTAATCTCCTCCTTTTTAGGGGCGAACACCCTCCCTCAGCTCGCCGATAATCAGAGAACCTTACTGGCAGCTCCTTTCTCAATCGAGGAACTTTCTGTAGCTCTCTCCCAACTACCCCTGGGGAAAAGTCCTGGCCCTGACGGCCTTCCGTCAACATATTACAAAGCCTTTAAGACCCAGCTACTCCCACACCTCCTTAATGTATGCAATTCTGCATTGCAGGGTAGTGCCCTATCTAGAGATATGACGACTGCACACATAGCACTGATCCCCAAGGAGGGAAAGGATCCCAAACTCTGCGCAAATTACAGACCCATTTCCCTTCTGAATTTGGATCTCAAACTGTTAGCTAAAATGTTGGCCAACCGACTGGCAAACTTCCTTCCCTCTTTGATACATGGGGACCAGGTGGGCTTTGTCCGCAATAGAGAAGGCAAGGATAACACTGCGAGAGTTATCAACGCAATATGTCATGCCAAGCACAACTCCTCCCCTCTCCTTCTACTCAGCACCGACGCAGAAAAAGCGTTTGATAGGATCAATTGGATATATTTAAGACAAGTTCTTCTGGGCTTTGGTCTACCTGGTCCCTATGTTCAAGCGATCTTTGCTATGTATGCACAGGCCACTGCCCTGGTAATGGTTAATGGAAGTCTTTCATTACCCTTTCGTATACACAATGGCACCCGCCAAGGCTGTCCCCTGTCCCCCCTCCTTTTTGTTTTGGCTATGGAACCCCTTCTATCCACGTTTAGGAATGATTATAACATCAGAGGCTTTACTTTGGGAGGAAGGGACCACAAAATTGCGGCATTTGCCGATGATGTTATGATCATGACAACAAACCCAACCACTTCCCTGTCTTATATACAAAATCACCTACAACAATATGGTTCCATTTCAAACTTTAAGATAAATGCTAGCAAATCGCTGATCATTACGCTTGGAATATCCACTCATACCAGGTCCCAACTGATGAAAAATTCCCCCTTTAACTGGTCCTCCCCAACTATCACTTATTTAGGAGTCAAGATCAGTCCCCAAATTTCGGATCTCTTTTCACTAAACTACATCCCCCTTAAAAACTCTCTATTTTCAGCCATAGACAATTTACAGACCAGGGCGCCAATGTTATCCTGGTTTGGGCGTAAAAATCTCCTTACCTCTTTGATTTTACCGCGCCTGACGTACCTGCAACAGGTCCTCCCAATACCTATACCCAATTCATTTTACACATCCCTGAAACAAAAGTTTAGAAACTTCATATGGAATGGCAAAAAGGCCAGACTTTCCTACAAACTTTTGGCCCATCCACGCCAGCTAGGCGGCATTGGCCTCCCAGACCCTGAACTGTATGGAAAAGCGATACTATTAGCTAGAGCAATAGACTGGCTCCGCAACCCTACTGACAAACCTTGGGTAAGCCTAGAACAAAGCATACTAGTCACTTCTTTTCGGACAACCCTACTAGGACACCAATTTCCCCCACATATACCACTGCCTAACTATCCAATTCTAAAAGCAACACTAGATGCCTGGAGATGGCTGAACTCTTCCCACTACTCAATTCCCTTCCCTTCCCCTATCCTGACGATTGCAGATATCTTAGGTGCATCCTCTCCATTATTACTGCAATCTTCCTCTAAACATATCAAATCCTCCTCTTTGCCCATTAGAAACCTCTTGGACCTCCCCGGGAAACTACTAGAGACTGCAGCCATACATACTCTGCTTAACCCAAACCCAGGCGACCTTACCTTGATCCCTCATATTAGGTCCTTTCTAATAAGAAACAATACTGAAGGCGAACTCCTTCGTCCAATAGGTTGGTTTGAGGCCCTCATCATCAGCCCTAAACCCCCGAGAAAAATAATATCGCAAATACATGGCAAATTGCGCACCCCACCACTTATCGCCAAGCCATCTTTTATACACAACTGGGAAAGAGAAACCGGGTTAACTATATCTTTCAACGATCTGCCCGACCTATTTAACACCCCCCATAAGGTTTCCCGATGCGTGCGCATCCAGGAAAATGGATACAAAATACTGACCCAATGGTATATTACCCCATCTAGATCTGCACACTTCGCTGTGTCTTCCTCGGACAGGTGCTGGAGGTGCTCCGAGGGGACTGGGACCTTCCTCCATATTTGGTGGAACTGTCCAGTTATTAGCAAATGGTGGGCGGATATCTTTCGATTAAGCAACCAAATTTGCCGTGAATCGGTAAAGATGTCTCCACTTGGCGCATTGCTGTCCCACTATACAGACGCAAATCAACCCTCTCCAAGTTATCTCTTCAAACAGCTCTTGATTGCAGCGCGTTTACTCGTCCCCAAACACTGGCTTCAGACCTCGTTGCCGACAATTGAGCAGTGGAAGCTTAAGGTGGACCAGCTTTATCGTTTTGAAGAACTATCTGCATGGGAATCTCGCACACACCCAACCTTTTTGAAGCGTTGGTCACTCTGGTCCACCTTTAGATTCTCCAATAGCTCATAGGCACTTTCTCCCCTCCCTGGCTGTCTACACATCCTTTCTCATATGCTCTGTTGTCATATCCCACATATAGCTCGAGCCTTCTAAGCTTGGACTGCCCCTCATGCATAGGTTTGCTTCCAACATCTTGACCCAAATTACATTTAAGCTATTCAGGACTAAGCAGTTCCGCACATAGTTATATGCTCCAGACCTGAGGGAAAAATTTCTCCACACACAAGCAGTTGTGAATATGGTCAGAATAATCATACAATGTATCTGATCTGCATATGTAGGTCATCTGAGTGCGTGCTTCCTCTACATTGATGCCTGAATTTTAAACTGTTGAAGATTATGTACCTTTCCATGTTACATTTTACCCTGTAACCTACTGTCATGCTTTACGGCTTTGAAAACAAAATAAATATGTTTAAAAAAAATAAAAAAAAAATTGGGTTCGGGACCCGAACTTGATCCGAACTTAGACCCAAACCCGAACCCTATTTAAGATAATGGGGACCCGAACTTCATGGTTATAATGCAAAACAATAGTATTAGCTTTTTCAGATCTGAGTTTTTTTCGTGAAAACTCAGATCCGACAGTATATTCTAACATAGAGGCGTTCCCATGGTGATGGGGATGCTTCAAGTTAGAATATACTGAGAACAGCGCACGTAAGTATAATGCTGCTAAAAATGCAAAGTAACCATGGCAGCCAGGACTGCAGTAGCATCCTGGCTGCCATAGTAACCGATTGGAGCCCCAGCGATTAAACTGGGACTCCGATCGGAACTGTTGCTCCGCTTCCACCAATGGGGGAGGGGGGTTGTTAACCTGTGGCCACTGCCACCAATGATTTTAATTAGGGGTGTGGGAGGGTGCACTGGACACCAATGATTTTAATAGGGGGGGTGGGGGGCCGCACTGGCCACCAATGATTTTAATACTGGAGAGGGAGGGAGGGAGGGGGGGCGCACTGGCCACCAATGATTTTAATACTGGGGAGGGAGGGGGTCTGGCTCCTGCTGCCTGGCAGCACCCAATCTCTTACAGGGGGCTGAGATCCGCACAATTAACCCCTCAGGTGTGGCACCTGAAGGGGTTAATTGTGCAGATCTCAGCCCCCTGTAAGAGATTGGGTGCTGCCAGGCAGCAGGGGACCGTTATGTCCACAGTTCTCAGTATATTCTAACTTGAAGAGTCCCCATCACTATGGGAATACCTCTGTGTTAGAATATACTGTTGGATCTGAGTTTTCACGATCTAACTCAAATCTGAAGGTATATTCTAACATAGAGGTGTTCCCATGATCCGATGGTATATTAATATTACCCGAACATCGAACCCGAACTTTTACTGAAATGTTCGGGTTCGTGTGCTGAACACCGCAAAGTTCGATACGAACCCGAACTTTACAGTTCGGGTTCCCTCAACCCTACTTATTAGCCGTTGTGTGGTGAAGTGAGAAAATTACAGCCCTTATGTATTAGTGGCAAAAAATATATATTATTTGCTGTTCAGCATTGCAGTTATATGTTCTAAAGCCCTTTTTGGCGTGTATTAGTGGCACAGACAAAAGTTTTTGCCGTTGTGTGGTGAAGTGAGAAAATGACAGCCCTTTTTGGCATGTATTAGTGGCAAAAAGAAATATTTGCCATTCAGCGGTGCAGTTATATGTTCTAAAGCCCTTTTTGGCGCATATTAGTGGCAAACAAATATATTATTTGCCGTTCAGCGCTGCAGTTACATGTTCTAAATCTCTTTTTTGCATGTATTAGTGGCACAAAAGAAAGTATTTACCGTTGTGTGGTGAAGTGAGAAAATTACAGCCCTGGCGTGTATTAGTGGCAACAAAAATATTTATTTGCAATTCAGTGGTGCAGTTATATGTTTTAAAGCCCTTTTTGGCGTGCATTAGGGGCAAAAAATATATTTGCCGTTTAGAGGTGCAGTTAAGTCACTGTGCAGTTCACCTGTGATGCCGTGTCGGCTGGCTGCATGTGCCCTAGCATATTGGCTGCAGGCCAAAATCTTGTGTATGCTGGTTGCTAGGGGCTGAATTTTGGCTGTGGTATCTGGTGTGAACCTGCCTGTGTACGTGTGTCCCCCTTTTAGGCCTCTTTCACACGGGCGTCATGTTTTTTGACCGGATGCGTTCAGGATGCGTTCAGTGAAAAGCTTGTGATTTTTCTAGCGAGTGCTGTAATTTGACTATGCGATTGCGTCGCGTTTCACGCGCGTGTGGCATGCGTTTTTTCACACGCGTGAAAAAAAACTGATCCATCCACTAGATTCACCTGTAATGCAAAGACAATATAAATAGCCCCAGCATGCAGTGTTTTGTTGGACAGCTCCATTTTTTGTGGTGGAGTGGTTTTTGTGTGGTTGACGTGTGTCTTTGTTATTGGATTATCCTTTGCAGGATGTCCACTTTCACCCTGTCATCAACTGACCATGTGTTTTTGCACTGGCTGGTGTCCCGTTGTTTTGGGGAGCAGCCAGAAATGATTGAGGAGGAGCCGCGGAAGAAGCGTATGTGGGTGAGTCCTATACTTTCGCAGAGGCCCAGCAAAGGACTCTTTTTTGGCTTGTACCCTGAGCTCCGTGCGCACCCTCCAAAGTTCTTCAATTATAGGCCAAAAAACCAATACATGAATGTGTGTTTACAGATTATGAATAAAAACTTTAAAATGCATGGATCTTTTGTGGCTAATGATGTTTTCCACAAATCATAAATCTATATTGTATTGTGTGTGTTTGTGCCAAATAAACACCAAAGTTAACAATTATAAACTTGAAAAATAAACGTGTTTTTTTTCACACTATATTCCAGTATACTCTGGCTTTTCGAAAAAAAATTAACAGGGAACAAATATAAATTATAAATTGACATAACATCTTGATGGCGACGAGGCTCCCTGATAATGAGGGGCAGAAATTTGGTGCTGGGAATGAGGCCCGGAGTAGTGACTAGGCCCAGGTTGGCTGGATGATGGGCCCTGATATTGGGGTCCAGTTACTTGTGTCTGAGAAGGGGGCCCAGAGTACTGGCTTGGGCCAGGTTGGCTGGACGATGGGCCCTGATATTGGGGTCCATGAAATTGTGTCTGGGAAGGTGGTCCAGAGTACTGGCTTGGGCCAGGTTGGCTGGACGATGGGCCCTGCTGACTGTAACAGGGTTCCCCCTGAAACTGTGGCACATATGGGGCAATTGGTGGTCCATAGGGATCCCTTTGGGGTTGAAATTGTTGGGGGCCCTGTGAGGGCTGACTACCTGCGGGGTGGTGGGGGCTAAATATGTTGCCATGACAGCGCAGGCTTTCCAGCGCGTCAAACATTTCTGTCGGCTCTTGGGGGCGATTAGCTACCTCCAGAACTATTTCTAATGCAGTTCTGGTTCGCAGTAGTCGTTCTGGAGGTAGCTGACACATAAAATGGGCCAGACTACGGGCAAACATGTCGTGATGATCCTCCTGCCGTGCTCTAGATAAATAATCTAGAACTTGTAAATTGATGTTAGACTCGGCAGGAGGCAGTACCCTTCGTCTGGCCCTGCTGGGTAGAGCCAGAGAGGAGGTGGGGGACTCGCCACCAGATGCTGCAGGAGGCCTTGATGGTGCTGAGCTTGGTCCAGCTCCACTTTCAGGCTGGGCTGATGTTGGTGTCCTCCTCACATGCACCTGATTGGTGTGGGCCCGACTCATCAGCTTCCTCCTCTAGGTTGTCTTCAGTTCTAAAAACTGTAGAAAATGCATAAACATATGTTGAAATTTCAATACTTTAGTTACATTATAAGTACAGATTTAGCAGGAATAACACGCACACTCTTTAACTTGAATGTCTATAATAATCATGTTATCTTTAAGCAAAATGGCGAAATAAGCTATTGCATAATGCATTTATAAGCATTTAGTTAGCATCACATGTCACATAAAGCATGTGTATTACCCTGCTACATCTGTAACATATATGTCTATACCATAAATACTACTCAGATGACCATTTCAGTATGACTATAAAATGAACTTACGGACGCAGCTCCATAGCATCGCGCAGGAACATCAGCTGCTCCCTGAAAAGATAGGGCCTTTTCTTGGGGGGGGACCAGACCCGCTCCGCCCACGATGTTTCATCTCTTTGCGGAACTGGTCCCTGCAGCTCCGCCAACGATTCTTGACCTCCTCAACTGGTAATACAAAAAGACATGAAAGGAACAGGTATCAATATCTACATCTATTCATAAAAAATAGTCAATTAACGCCTATATACTAGGAACAATAACGTATAACTACGTCTATATACTAGGAACAATAACGTATAACTACGTCTATATACTAGGGAGTACTTAAAGGCTCAAACATGGTATACATTGTGTACTTACTTAAATTCCTTCTACTTGGGCCTTGTGTCTTCTCCCAGATTGGGGAAAAAAGTTCCTGCGTTTTTCTGCCAGCCCCATTCACTTCTATGGGGCCTGCGTCGCGTGAAAAACGCACAATATAGAGCATGCTGCGATTTTTACTCAACGCACAAGTGATGCGTGAAAATCACCGCTCATGTGCACAGCCCCATAGAAATGAATGGGTCAGGATTCAGTGCGGGTGCCACGCGTTCACTTCACGCTTCGCATCCGCACGGAAAAATCGCCCGTGTGAAAGGGGCCTAAGGCCTCTTTCACACGAGCGTGCCGGATTAGGTCCGGATGCGTTCAGGGTGCGTTCAGTGAAACTTGCACTATTTTGCAAGCAAGTTCAGTCAGTTTTGCCTGCGATTGCGTTTAGTTGTTCAGTTTTTTCCACGCGGGTGCAATGCGTTTTGATGCGTTTTTCACGCGCGTGATAAAAAACTGAAGGTTTACAAACAACATCTCTTAGCAACCATCAGTGAAAAACGCATCGCACCCGCACTTGCTGGCAGATGCAATGCGTTTTTCACGCAGCCCCATTCACTTCTATGGGCCCAGGGCTGCGTGAAAAACGCAGAATATAGAACATGCTGCGATTTTCACGCAACGCAGAACTGATGCGTGAAAAACAACGCTCATGTACACAGACCCATTGAAATGAATGGGTCAGGATTCAGTGCGGGTGCTATGCGTTCACGTCACGCATTGCACCCGCGCAGAAAACTCGCTTGTGTGAAAGGGACCTTACCCTGTCTGTGGTTCCTTGTGTCCTGCTTGCCAAGGTCAACACCCTGTTCTGTGTTTCCTGGTTGCCATGGGCAACGCCCGGTACTGCAGCCTTGCGCTGTGTTCCCGTCCCCTGACCTGTAAAGGTTAGTTCCCCTGAGTTGGTCTGTGGGTGTGTTTCTCACAGGTGCACTCGTTGGGCGGGTTTATCTCCTTGTGATCTGTGTGTTTTTGGGTCAGTCTTCCTGGTTCTGTGAGTCTGTTACTTGCTATGTCTTGTTATGCTTTGCCCCTTGCTGCTGATCCTTGTGGTTCTGTCTGCCATACTTTGGTGTGGTTCCGCCTTGCTCTGCATTGTTGTTTTTATTCTGTTTGTATGCCATGTTCTGTCCTTGTCGGTTCCTGTCCATGTCCTATGTCTTGTCCATGTTTCGCCTAGCAGTGCGTAACTGCGTCTGATCATCTAGCAGAGCGTATCTGCATCTGTGCGCCTAGCAGTGTGCAACTGCGTCCGTTATTCTATTTTCTATTCCTGTTTGTTCTGTACATCCATCTGCCTGCAGAAGTGGGTTCCTGGCTTCCCCGGAGGGGGAATCGCCATCAGTGTGCAGCTCTGCCTGCGGCCGCTTAGCTCCCATTGTTTGCAGCGCAGGTAACTGCTTATGGCTCTGTCCTGTCTTTGCCTGGATTCTGTTCATGCCTGGTTACTGTTTGTACTGCTGGTACCTTCGTAGGTATATCCTGGTCCTCCTGACCAGTTGCTACTGTACGGGTGCGGCTCTGGAGTTGCACTTGGCAGCTACCCTAATGGCAAAGTCTATCCCCACCATCAGGGGCTCTGGCAAAGTCCAGGTAGCTGCTTAGTCATGCCCCTTCAGTGTACATGCCGTCAGTACCACAGTGGGTTTTCACTCGCTGTTCTGTAGCAGTACTCTGCGGCATGTCTGTCACTGTCATGTGCTTCTGTTACATTGCATTAAAGTTTCCGTGTTACCTATATTCTGCTTTGCCTGTGTCCTGCCTTGCCTGACTCATTGGCTCACAAGCAAGAAGCAGGGAGGAATCATGTGTTCAGAAGGAAAAAATAGTGAATATTCGATATAACAAATATATAGAACTACAATCTAAATATTCACAAATTCTTGAAGTGGCAATATTTGAGATAAAATTTGCTTTTTGAATATTCATGCTCAACACTATTAGTGGCAGAAAAAAAATATATATTTGCAGTTCAGTGGTGCAGTTATATGTTCTAAAGCCATTTTTGCCGTGTATTAGTGGCAAAAAATATATATTTGCCGTTCAGAGTTGCAGTTATATGTTCTAAAGCCCTTATTGGCGTGTATTTGTGGCACAAAAAATATATATTTACAGTTCAGTGGTGCAGTTATATGCTCTAAAGACCTTTTTGGCGTGTATTAGTGGCAAATAAATATTTATTTGCCGTTCAGCTGTGCAATTATATGCTCTAAAGCCCTTTTTGGCGTGTATTAGTAGCAAAAAAATATTTATTTGCTGCTCAGGGGTGCATTTACAGAATATGTTTTAAAGCCCTTTTTGGCGTGTATTAGTGAAAAAAAGGGCTTATTAGCCATTGTGTGGGGAAGTTAGAAAATTACAGACTTTTTGGGGTGTTTTAATTACCTATTTATTTATTTATTTGATCTAACAGTAGGTCAGACAGAGAAGTGCCAGGCCCTGCACAGGGGAGTGGCAGAGGCCTACATTTATCTGGCACAGGTCGCAGCAGAGTACAGGGGGCATGGCAGCAGGAGTTGCAGCGAGAGGCCTGAGCTCCAGGTGTCATCTAGCGGTCGTGTCTTGACCAGCAACCCAGCGGTTCATGAACGGTTGACTCGGTCATCCACTTGGTCCCAAGTGACATCAGACACCCCCATCCAAGAGTTGGTGGGTTCGTCAGACACAACCCTTAGTTGGCATGGCCCGGAAGCAGGACCTGTGCCTTACCTGTCCTCAACCTACCTCTGTCCTTTTCTGTTCCCTCAGCAAGAGAAGTATTATATGCTGTGGACTCAGCTCCACTGTACAGCGAGGACAAGCTACTAGAGGACAGTCAGCAGCTACTGGCCAGCCAAGATGTGGAGGAGACATCCGCTGCTTCCTCCAGTAGTCAGGCAAGTATGGATAAGTAGAGTGGCATGGGAGCTTGTGTTGCAAAGCGGTCAGGCTCCTGACCTAGAGACCTTTAAGGTGGACATCAGTGATGTGCTGACAGTACTCAATGATGATGATTTAGCTGATCGCTGGGTGAATTAGGGGCTTCATCATTTTCCGGTGAGGAGAGGGTGGCAGCTTGCCCGTGAGGCAGCGTTGGAGACAGCAAGTCACTAGTGTGGCTGAGAGTCAGCAGCAGTGGGAGGTCAGAAGCCAAATGTGCCCAGGGTAGACCACCCACCATAAAGTGGTCTTGGAGAACCGTGGCTCTGATGTGGTGGTCCAGCCTGCCGCAGAAACCACTGCATCACCCAGTGGCACACACCCGATTTCAGGCAGTCAAGGCTCCACCACCTCAGCCAAAGGGAGCTGTCTGTCCTTCCCATCATCTGCTGGTCCTGATGCTCCTCCTGCTCCTCCTCCTAATCCTCATCATTAATTCCATTAGCAATCGTTCACCGAAGCGATTGCCAAGAGACAACAGTATGTGTGCACTCATCCAACATCACAGAAGCTGAACATGTTCTGTCCAAGTTGCTGGTGCTTCAGTCCATCCCTTTCCAAGTGGTGGACTCTGCATCTTTTAGAGAACTGATGGCTTGTGCTGAGCCAAGGTGGAGAATCCCAAGCCGTCATTTATTTTCCAAAAAGGCAGTACCAGCCCTGCACACACATATAGAACAGAAGTTGGGCCAGTCCTTGAGCCTGTCGGTGTCTGCCAAAGTGCATGGCAGTGCTGAAATGTGGAGCTGTAACTATGGTCAGGGACAATACATGTCCTTTATGGTTCACTGGGTGAATGTGGTTCCTGCACAGCCACAGCAGCAACTTGGCCAGGTGACGCCGCTTCCGCCTCCATGCTTGCACACTGTTGATCCTGCGACAATGTCTGCCTCTGCCTCCTCATCCTGCACAGTGTCCTCAGCCTCCACTGCAGGGACAATTCACATTGCCCCTCCAGCATACCACATGTGCAGGGCACGGTGGTGTCCCGTTGTTCTGCACCTCGTTTGCTCCACAGACAGGATTACATTTTTGGGGGTTATTGTTCTGATGGATCAGAGGAAGGGCAAAATAATCAGTGACGTCAACACATACTTACAGTACACACAGTATTATTTCACAACCACAGCAGAGTCCCTATACGTTTTACTGAAAGGCACAGTGTTCTACACCACTATAAAGGCTCTCTGCAGCCAGAAAGTAGCCATTTTTTAAAGCAATTCACTGAAAATATATTTGGATCGAACCAAATGTAAAAAAAAATAAAAAATCTGCTAACTGCAAATCTAATTTTTGAAAAATTTGCTCATTTCTAGTTGTAACCATGGAAATGAGCAGTGTATAATTTGATGGGAAAAATGAATCCAGCCAGGAAAGGAGGCAACATGGACAATAACAATACATTAGTAAGTGCCTTTTTATTACCTTTATCTAATAAATGATATTTGCTGACGTGAGACAACCCCTTTAAATTAAATTTCGAAAATCTGAATGGACCAATGACATTTTTATGGTGCAAAGATTAAACTTTAAGTAACAAGGAACAACCTTGAGAGTGAAAGACATTTATTAAATCATTTTGCAAAGGTTTTGATCTCATAATTATCCATTTCCTCCTGAGCCCTGGAATCAGCAATTTTATATTCTATTGTTTGCTTTATTGGAGCATTACTGTGAACAAAATGTTCATGTTTTATGAAGCAAGTTAATGTGACTTTTCCCATTTTACAATGTCACATCTGAATATACTGCTTAAGCCTGGCTGTCGAATGAAACTATATGCAGATAGTGTTCAGGTGTTTTGTAAAAAATCATCAAAATGAAAAGAAAGAGGAGAAAATGATAAACTATTGTCGACAAAGTAAGTGATGTAAATGAAAAACGAAAGAACATGCTATTAAGTGATAATACCATTAACAATGCTCCTGGCTGAGCCTCGAAATATGGAGGAGAGTTATGCTGACACAATCTGACCTTGTGTCATTTTGCATAACCTATTTAACATGTTTGGCACATCAGCCAGGCAGCTGTACTGTTTTACAGCATTTTCAAGCTGCTCTTAAACATATTACTGTGAAAGAGTGACCCAGTTAGAATTCAAAAAGAAGACTATGCATTTTCAAGGTGTTCTATTAAAAATGTATTAACATCCAGAAGTTAAATTGAAGATAGGTCCTAGGAGGTCAATTCTATTCATAATTATTGTACTTATTTAATTAGAACATTTAAAATAACATATGTAATGTTATTGGTGGTTGTGGTTGAAATATTTAATTTCAGCGTGTCAAGGCTATTAATAATAGTATAACAGTGGGAAATAATACTGTACAAAAAAGCATGCACCCCCTGCTGCCAAACAGTTGATTTATTGGGCACCAGCCAGTGGTCCTAGCGCACCAGCCTCTCCCTTCCTAGGGTACTTAATGCACCTTCTTTTTTGGAAACGTACCTGACCAATAAGCATTCTAGCTGGGCAGTCTTTGCGATGGTGCACTAAATTCCATTCTGATTTCCAACGCTCAACCTGCTTGTTTACTGGATATGACCCTCAGTTGCTTGACCTAAACTCCACTTGAGTCTCGTGTAGACCCTATGCTGCCTGCCCTTACTTTAGGTCTTATAACAGGATGAACAAACTCTGCCTGGCTTGGCCTTGGCTCATATACTGACTTGCCTGTCCCCTTGATATCAGAGTCACACCAGAGTCTCTTGACCAGTCTGTGTCAGATCTCTTCGAACAGAGACTTCTTCAATAGGTAGCAGCATGATGGTTCCCTTTCAGTGTAGTCCAGATTCCTGTATAAAGTTAAAGCGTGATGCTGATGGGCCACTTAGATTTTGCCCTTAGAAGTAGCCCCAAATCTGTTCAATGACTCTGACAATTTGACTGGCTATATCAGGGCTGGCCAACCTGTGGCTCTCCAGCTGTTGTAAAACTACAACTCCCACCAGGTGCTGCTGTAGGCTGATAGCTATAGGCAGACTGGCATGCTGGGAGTTGTAGTTTTGCAACAGCTGGAGAGCTGCAGGTTGGCCATCCCTGGTCTATATGTAGTAAGCTCGCCCTACTGGCAGCCATAGACGTCCAGAATTTAATTGTGCAGCTCTATGACAGTATGAAGGGAAGCAGAGGATTTTGGAAAGTGCAATAGAAACACACATATTTATTGCCTATAAAAGCATATTTTGAAATTGATGTAACCCAGAATTTTGGACCATTGTGAGTAAATATTATGAATATGAAATGTTATAAATATTAAAGGGGTTCTCCGGGAATTAAGAAAATAAAATTACAGAAAATTCTAAAATATTAATTTATTATAAATATATTCCCAAATACCTTTAATTAGTTATAATGGCTAGTTTTGTCTGGGGAGCAATCATTAAGAGAAACAAAATGACCGCTGTCTTATTAGTACACACAAAACCTGTCCTAATCACACAGGAGGACAAGTTACTTAAGAACAGAGCTGCCTCATTCATCCTATCCTACTTGTCAGGGACTATGATTCTGAATACAACTCACAATAACTTTAGCCGAATCTCTGTTGGAATAAAGGTCATGAGGAGACAAGAGGACAGACAGGAAAGACTGTGGTAATGTAGGGCTGTGGTAATGGAGACTGCACACAAGTTCTGCTGCTCATAAGCCACATCCCTACTTCCTCTTTGAACTTCATGTCTCCTCATGAACTGCATTCCTACAGAGATACGGCTGAAGATCATGAAACAAAAGGCCTCCCCCCAGGGTCCTCTCTAGGGCGTGTCCCCGGTGTAGAAATTTCTAGGGCGTGTCCCCGGTGGTAAAATGTCTCTTTATGTGTGTCACGGTGCTCCTACTTAGATACTGTTGGCTTTGGCTCTGAAGCAATAAATAAGGGGAATAACTGAGGAATAAAAAAAATAACTTGAGTCCAGACCTTGAGATAAAGTTCATTGGCAGCTTTGCTTGAATAAACGTTTTTCCAAAACGGTTTACAGGCTTTGTCTTGGTTCCACCAGGCTTTAGCATTAAAACTGGCAGGCAAACTCCACTCTGCTTTATCTGTTTCTCTCTGAATCTGCTGTACTGACAGGCTGGCTGTATAACTCAGCTTCTTCTGTATGTTACACTTCCCTTTGTAGTCTCACTATAGGTTATGCCAGGAAAATTTCCTCCTGGCTCCTGAGGTTTTAAAGGATAACTGTCGTTTTTTTTTTTGTTTTTTTTTTTTTTGAGTATTGGATTGTGGTGATTAGTATCACCTTGGTGGCCCTATTTCAACTTTTCACTGTGTAATCAATTACCCCTTAATTACACATTTTTGTTCCCTGTACTGCCTACTTTTATCTGTGCTTAAAATAGGGTTGCTAGGCATGATCCGGATAGACGGAGCACACAGTAGCAGGCTGCTTGCAAGGTCAGATTGCAGACAGCCAGGGACTGTAAGTAAATGATTAAAGCCAGGTCCTCCCCAGCAGCTGATAACAGTGCCTGGGCTGTGTGCATTTCTCCCTGTCCCTGTGCTTGGCAGACGCTCCCTCACTCAGCAGAGCTGGAGAATGCAGAGTTGAACCAGCGCAGACCAGGGAAGGGAGATCTGCCATCTGCTCAGTGTATAAATGAAAGCAACCTGTGGTAAGAGGACCCCTTTGTGCTGCAGGAGATTAACCCTTTAGAGGGGAGGGCTCTGGTTACTGACGCTTTTGGGGGACTATTGTTACTGGCTAGTGAGGTCAGGCAAGATTAGCCTCAGGGTGAGGGCAGTGGAGGCCATCTTAACTGAATAGTGAAATTGCAGTTTTATGCAGACTGGTTGCTAGGGGCTAAAAATTAGGATCAACATGTGACAGTTATCCTGTAATGCAAGGCACCAACAAACAGACCAGTGATGAAAGCAAAAAGGTGTTTATTCACCAGAAACATAAACGTCCAGGACACTTGCTGGTAACAAGGAATAATAACAAAAAACCAGGCAAGGAGATTCCAGGAATAGTCCCAACCAGTGCTGAATGATGCTGTGCACTTGGCAGTCGAGTCACTCCAGATCTTGGATCCGCTGTAAGGACAAAGTTCCTGGCAGTCTTCAGTCACTAGGAGTTGTGACCTATACCTGGTTGAGGGAAAATAACAGTGGGCACTGATCACCCTGAGAGACCTCCTTTTAAATGCCTGCTGACCAATCCCAGGGTGCCAAGTGTCCACTACCATAGGTGAACAAATTGCCCTGCACCTGAGTACAAGGCCTAAGGCAATCACAAGTTGATTAACCCATGGCTGGCTCCCTAATCCACTTTGCTCTTGTGAGTCAGTATAATATGCGCCACTGGTCGACGAAGTGCATAAGAAGCGCGTACTCGCGACCGTGTATCCCTTTGCGAACCTGCCCTCGTGCGTACGCACGGACGCATGATTGACTCAGCGCGAGTATGCGAGCGCGTGGACCCAGATGCGGAAACGGAAGTCGCAGGAGACACCGGAGACAACCCTGGCCGCGGCGTCTTGTCACTCGCCTGGCCACTCTGTCCCCGGGACTCCGACGGTCCTCCCCTCCGATGTCCACGCGAACGCATCTCCGCACTGGCTCGCAAAGGGGTCAGCGCTGGTGCATCAGAGACACGCATAACCTGTCCCGCAACTCCACGAGGACCCCTCTTGGTTCCCCTGGAGTGCAAAGCAGGTGAGGATCTTACATATCCTTTAAGCTTTGGCCTCCATGGCCAGTAGAGTTTAAGGTGCTCTGGCTGGCATGAGAACCTCCAGTAGAGACGTTCCCCTACACACCCTTCCCCTAGCTGGGGGTGAACTAGTCTAACTAGAACCTCTGCCCCAGCCTTCCTGCAGGAAGTAAGACTGGCCCACTCCACTACAGAGGGAGGTTAAAATGGAATGGTAAGTTCCAATCTCTCTAACTATAGCTCTTCCATATTTTCTGCCACCTGCTGGTGAACCAGGCACATTACATTAGCAGTTAAATAACATAAGAAATGCACAGTGTGGAGGACCTAGAATAAATGCCTAAGATGAGATTCAGGTTAGACCAATAAAGACAGTAGCAAGTTGCAGAAGTGGTAACACCACTCTGGGGTGTTAAAATCATATTAAACTGTGTTCAGGATCGTAATCCCTGACAGATAGGAGAGGAGGAGGAGGCAGCTCTTTAGCTCAGTGTTGTGAAATAACCCATCCTGCTGTGTGATTAGGTTTTGTGTGTACTAATAGGATGGCGGCCATTTTATTTCCCATGATGATTGCTCCCCAGACAAAACGATCCTTTATTACTTATGAAATGTATTTGGGAATATGTTTATAATAAAGTAATATTTAAGTATTTTAATTTTTTTTTAATTCTTGAAGAACCCCTTTAAATCATAGAAATATTTACAAGAAGATATTGTTACTCTTGCCCCTAACACTGAAACTGCACTCAATAAGTAATTATGTAACAAAGACACTCAGAGAATAAAATGGACTTGTTGCCCACAGCAAGTCTGTATGCTTAACCACTAATATGGAGGGGTTACTACAAAATTAAGCTACGCTGTTAAATCAAACACTACATGACAGCACATTGCCTTATAAAAAAAAAAAAAAATAACACTTTGCAAATATGGATTATTCAGAATTACATTGCTGCTTTACCTACTATACCTAAACATTTGAGGTGCTGGATATGGTTGAGTGAACTGTAAAGTTCGAGTTTGTACCGAACTTTAGGATTTTTGGACCCCGGACCCGAATCCTAACATTTCAGTAAAAGTTCGGGTTCGGTTTTTTAGCGATTTCTTGGAGCTTTTTGAAAGGCTGCAGAGCAGCCAATCAACAAGCGTTTAACTGTGTGACCTTAAACACCATCACAGCCATGCCTACTAATGGAATGGCTGTGATTGGCCAGTGCAGCATGTGACCCAGACTCTATATAAGCTGGAGTCACGTAGCGCCTCACGTCACTCAGCTGTGCTTAGTGTAGGAAGAGGATGCTGCTGGCGCTTTTAAGGAGAGAATAGGACAGAATCTGTGATCAGAACTCCAATTTAACTCAGCGATCTACATACATTTAGTTGTGTGGGTGCAGTGCACAATCTTTTTTACGCTGCCATGAGCCCAGTGACAGAGAAAAATTACTTTAATCCAGCTGTTAGCTAGGTGGACGGTGGCGGTGGCCATTTTATGCAAGCTCAGTGCACCAGCATTGCATCTGAGCTTTTTGTGACATTCAAATCCAAGCTTGAAATACTGCACTAATAATCTGTTGTTTTTTTTTAAAACACCCTTTTTTGGCAATATACAACATCTGGTGCATTTGTAGGATTAGTCAGTGTGTTCAATTGTTATATACATAAAAAAATTTTTTTTTTGCTAAATACTTTATATTGCAGCCGTTGCTGCATCTGTGATTGTTAAAAACAAGTTTTAAAAAATTAAATAATTTTCTGGCTTTGAAAAAACACAAATTTTTGGCAATATCCAACATCTGGTGCTTTTGCCGAATTATTCAGTTGTGGAATTTAAGCTAGAAATACATAATTTTCAGGGTTTTTAAAAATACCCTTTTTTGGCAAAATACACAATTTTACAGCCCTTGCTGCATCCAAACGTGTGAAATTCAAGGTTTATATACTGCTGTCATATTCTGTTATTAAACAAACACCAATTTTGGGCCAAAAACTTAATTTCACAGTCTTTGCTGCATATGTAATTGTGAGATACACACTTTAGATACTGTGGTTCTATTCAGATATCTGAAAAACAACCATTTTGGGCAAAAAACTTTAATTGTGGCCTAGTCTGGATCAGGACGTGTGAGATACAACCTTTAGATACTGTGGTTATAGTCTTCTATTAATAAAACACCCTTTTTGGGCAAAATACACAATTGCGGCCTAGTCTGGATCAGGAAGTGTGAGATACACCCTTTGCATACTGTGGTTCTATTCAGTTATTTAAAAAACAGCCATTTTGTGCACAAAACTTAAATTCCGGCCTAGTCTAGATCAGAACGTGTGAGATACATCCTTTAGATACTGTGGTTCTATTCAGTTATTTGAAAACAGCCATTAGAGCAAAAAACTCTAATTGCGTACTAGTCTGCATCTGTACCTGTGAGATACAACCTTTACATACTGTCGTTCTATTCTGCTATTAATTAAACACACATTTAGGGCAAGATCCTAAATTTGAGAAATATGAGGAGAGCGTCAAATAAGGGACGTGGCCCAGGTCGTGGTGCTGCTGGTGGAGCTCCTGTTGCAGGGAGAGGACGTGGTCGATCTGTGCCAGCTACAGGCACAAGTGAAACCCCTTCCTCAGGTACGAGAAGGCAACAGAACCTGCAGCGGTATTTGGTCGGGCCTAATGCGGCTCTACAAATGGTGAGGCCAGAACAAGTACAGGCAATAGTAGATTTGGTTGCTGACAGTGCCTCCAGTTCCTTCACATTGTCTCCCACCCAGTCTCCTGCTGAAATATCAGAGTTGGAACCTGCAGCCAATGTCCATCAGTATTTCACCTCACCCCCTTGCAAATCAGAAAAGCACGACTCTGTTAGCAGGGTTTCCCAGGGCCATCCACTTATCCCTGCCCCAGAAGTGGAAGACACTGAGTGCACCGATGCCCAACCACTTATGTTTCAAGATGAGTACATGGGAGGACCATCGCAGCACGTCTCGGATAATGATGAAACACAGGTGCCAACTGCTGGGGCTTTCGAAAGTGTGCAGACTGACAAGGAGGGCAGGGGTGAAGACTGGGTGGAAAATAATGTGGAGGACGATGAGGTCCTCGACCCCACATAGAATCAAGGTCATGCAAGTGACCTATGTAGTTCGGGGGAAGAGGCGGTGGTCACACAGAGCCACCAGCACAGCAGAAGAGGGAGCAGGGTGCAAAAACGTAGCGGCCGTCCTCTAGACAGTACGCCTGCTACTGCCCACCTCAGCAAGGGACCGAGCACACCAAAGCCAGCTCCAAGGAGTTCCCTGGTGTGGCAGTTCTTTAGACAATGTGCTAACGACAAGACACGAGTGGTTTGCACGCTGTGCAATCAGAGCCTGAAGCGAGGCATAAACGTTCTCAACCTGAGCACAACCTGCCTGACCAGGCATTTAAGTGCAAAGCACGAGCTGCAGTGGAGTAAACACCTCAAAAACCAAGAAAAGTCTCTGGCTCCTCCTGCTACCTCTTCTGCTGCAGTCTCGGCCTCTTCATCCACCTCTGGAGTGACAGTGCCACCTGCCACCCCGCAAACAGAGGATCTGTCAGCAACACCACCACCTGGGTCACCAAGCATCTCCACAATGTCATATGGAAGCGTTCACCTCTCCATCTCCTAAACACTGGAGAGGAAGAGGAAGTACCCCCCTACCCACCCGCGATCCCTAGCCCTGAATGCCAGCATTTCTAAATTACTGGCCTTCAAAAGGCTGTCAATTTGTCTGGTGGAGACAGAGAGTTTTAAAGGCCTTATGGCGGTGGCTGTCCCACAGTATGTCGTGCCCAGCCGCCACTACTTTTCCAGGCGAGCCATCCCTTCCCTGCGGAACCAAGTGGTGGACAAAATCAGGTGTGCACTGTGCAACGCTATCTGTGGCAAGGTGCACCTCGCTATGGATACGTTGACCAGTAAGCACGGTCAGGGACGTTATATCTCCCTAACAGCAAACTGGGTAAATGCAGTGGCGGCTGGGCCTGAGGCGGATAGCAGTTTGGCGCATGTCCTTCCACCACCGAGGATTGCAGGGCGCTTCAGTTTCCTCATACTCTACCAGCTCCTCATCTGGTCAGCATAACACCTTCACCACCAACTTCAGCACAGCCAGGGCTAAACGACAGCAGTCAGTTTAAAAAAAATTCTGTTTGGGGGACAAACCACACACCGCGCAGGAGCTGTGGACGGGCCTTGAACAACAGACTGATGAGTGGTTGGTGCCAATGAGCCTTAAGCCCGGCCTGGTGGTGTGCAATAATGGGCGAAATCTCGTAGCAGCTCTGGGACTAGCCGGTTTGACGCACATTCCTTGCCTGGTGCATGTGCTGAATTTGGTGGTGCAGAGACTCCTTAAAAATTTCCCAGATATGTCAGAGCTGCAGCATAAAGTCCAGGCAGTCTGTGCGCACTTTCGGCATTCTTGCCTTCCCGCTCACCGCCTCATATGCGACGTACCCACAAGTTGTAACTCCACCTTGCACATGCTGGCCAGACTGTGCGAGCAGCAGCAGGCGATAGTGGAGTTTCAGCTACAGCACGCATGGGTGAGTCGCTCTGCGGAACAGCACCACTTCACCACCAATGACTGGGCCTCCATGTGAGACCTGTGTTCCTTGTTGCGCTGTTTCGAGTACTCCACCAACATGGCCAGTGCCGATAACGTCATTCTCAGCGTTACTATCCCACTTCTATGCCTCATTGAAAAAACACTGCTGGCGATGATGGAAGAGGATGTGGCACGGGAGGAGGAGGAAGAGGGATGATTTTGTAGGGTTTCTGGCCAGTCATTCACAAGTGGCTCCGAGGGTGGGTCCCTGCACCCGCAAATGCCAGGTACACTATTGTCCAGCCAGGGCACAGTTCTGGAGGATGACGAGGTGGAGGATGAGGAGATGGAGGAGGAGGAACAATGTTCACAGCAGGGTAGCACCTAGACTAGCTCATGGCCATCACTGGTGCGTGGCTGGGGGGATACAGAGGACACAGATGATACACCTCCCACAGAGGACAGCTTTTTGTTGCCTCTGGGCAGCCAGCAATTACATGCTGCAGTGTCTCCGCAATGACCACCGAGTTTCCCACATTCTAACTTGTGCTGATTACTGGGTGGCCACGCTGCTGGATCGCCGTTACAAGGACAACGTACCGTTCTTAATTCCCTTACTGGAGCATGATCGTAAGATGCGAGAGTACAAGCGCACACTAGTAGACATGCTGCTGGTGGCATTACCACCTGACAGCGGGGGCACAGTTGAAGCACAAGGCGAAGGCAGAGGACGAGGAAGAGGTCGCCAATGCAGCTGGGGCACCGCCAGCACATCAGAAGGCAGGGTTAGCATGGCCGAAATGTGGAAAAGCTTTGTCAGCACGCCACAACAACCAGCACCACCAGCTGATATGAAACGTCTTAGCAGGAGGCAGCATTTCACCAACATGGTGGAGCAGTATGTGTGCACACACCTACACATACTGAATGACAGGTCTGCCCCCTTCAACTTCTGGGTCTCCAAATTGGGCACATTGCCTGAGCTTGCCCTTTACGCCTTGGAGGTGCTGGCCTGCCCTG